>NW_024467012.1:0-621093 GCF_017591425.1 Ochotona curzoniae
TGGTCAGACTCACCTATTCCGAGTGTCCTGATGAACACTACGTTATTTGCTCCACTTTCCACTGACTGGAATCTTCTCAGCCTCATCTCCGTAGATGCCTTAAGGTCACCAACTTCTTTCTTCAGAGCAGCCTCTGCGTCATCGTCATCTCCCTCACTGCCAGAGGGTTGTGGATCCTTGTCTATAAACTGTTTGCACAAAACTAATGAGAAATGACCCAACAGCTCATATTTCAACACTATCATTAGCTACTTATATGAAACTCCCAGAGGCAGAAGGCTCAGCTCTGACTATAAAGCTTTTTACTAATAGACTGCTACACCACTCCCTTCAACAGCAGGTGGGAGCTTCCTCAGACTTTCATGCACATAATTGGAAACTGTTCTCAGGCACATCAGCAGAAGTACTGTGACAGTCTGGGAAAGACAGAAATGAGCTCGCCAACTGAATTATTTCAGGACTGGCCTTAATACCACACCTAGGCATCTGTGCTGGATGTATGACAACCTCTTTCTGGTGAGATCAGACTGACTATAATAATTACACATTTATGGAGCTTTCTTTACACCCTATGACGCACGAGGATACTTCACAAGGCTTGTAGAAAACGGAATAAAGCTGGATTACATAACTCTGCTTCACAAAAATTGTAAAATCCATGCATATACGAAGCGTTCAAAATTGGGGGAAAATGTCTATTTTAAAATCACTGTACACATGAATTTCAAAAAAACTTTTTAAAAAAGATTTATTAATTTTTTCATTGGAAAGTCAGATATACAGAGGAAGAGAGACAGAGAGGAAGCTCTTCCGTATGCTTATTCACTCCCCAATGGCAAGAGCTGAGATGATCCAAAGCCAGGAGCTTCTTCCAGGTCTCGCACACCCGTACAGGGTTCCCAGGCTTTGTGTGGTCTTCGACAGCTTTCCCAGGCCACAGGCAGGGAGCTGGACGGGAAGCGGGGCTGCTGGGATTAGAACCGACGCCCGTACAGGATCCCGGCGCATTCAAGGAGAGGATTTTGGCTACTAGGCCACCATGCCGGGCCCAAAAGGGGCCTACTTTTTAAGATGTATCTTTATGTGTATTTCAAATGTAACTGGAACTGCCACTGAAGCCACTGTGACAGCAGCTGGACACACAGACACACACACTGTAAGAGCCAAGTTTATATGAGACTGGTTAGAAGCAGTATTTCCTAAAGAGCTTCGGCACATCCCCCATCCGCAGGAAGCAAACAGTAAATGGGCAGTCCAACTGAGTGAGAGCGAAAGTGAAGTTCAGAGGCAAAGGCTTTGAGCCCAAGAGCCAGACTGTACCAGGCCACATGCCTACACTGCAGGCCCCTGCACACACCAGAGGCCACAATTACACACCACACACGGCTGGTCGGACACACACGCGATGCCACGCGGACACACGGGAGGCCCCGTGGACACACGGCAGGCCCCGCGGACACGGCAGGCCACGCGGACACACGGGAGGCCCCGCGGACACACGGCAGGCCCCGCGGATACACGCGAGGCCACGTGGACCCACGGGAGGCCACGCGGACACACGGCAGGCCCCGCGGACACACGGGAGGCCAGGCTTCCCACTCGCGGCGCGCAGGCGTGGAGAGCAGCTCGGCCTTCCAGCGCTTCCTCCGCCCACCCGCGCCCCGGGGGCCGGTACCTTTTCTGGCCCATACATGTCGTCGCCGTACTCGTTGAGCAGGCTGTAGGCCTCCTCCACGCACTTGCGCTCGTTCATGTTGCACGTGATGAGGATGCCCTGTAACCCGGGCTCTAACTGCCTGGGCCCGCCGCCGTCGCAGCGCCGAGCTCGTTTGGCCTGCACGTACTGGGCCCTATTTTTGCGCTTCCCCCCACCAGCCTGGGCGGGTTGTTGGGCGCAGTCGGCCATAGTGCCACTCAGCTGAGGTGAGACCAACGTCTCCTCACGGCGAACAGCGTCTTCTCCGTCGCTGACCTGTTACGTCAGAAGAGCGCGCCGGCCCACCCGAACCCGCCGCCAAGGCCCTCTGTGCGGCGCGGGGTCCTAAAGCCGGCCGGCGGGCCGCATAAGGTGGACGCAAGGCTCGCCTCTTCCCTGCTCCTCGCGGTGACTGGCAGGCTTGGCTGTGCCGCGCGGACGCAACCGGCAGAGTCTGGACCCGTTGCATATAGATCTTGCTGGAGAGCAACCGTTTCGTATATTCTTTCTTGTTCATGCTTTCCGTTCTGGAGCACCTATGTGTGCCGCTCAGAGCTGGGGCCATTCGCCGAGCAAGACACTACTGATTGCCTTTATTTTTCTATATTTTAAAGATTAATTTATTTTTACTGGAAAAGCAAATCCATAGAAAGAAGAGGAGACAGAGGCAATGATCTTCCATCCGTTGGTTCACTCCCCAGATGGCCAAAACAGCACGAGCTGAGCTGATTCGAAGCTAGGAGCCAGGAGACTTCCCTTGTCCTCCCACACGGATGCAGGATTCCAAGGCTTTGGGCCATCCTCCACTGCTTTCCCACAGAGGAGGGAACTGGATGGGAAGTGGAGCAGCCGGTACAGAAAGCAGCGTCCATCTAGGATGCTGGTGCTTGGAGCTGGAGGACTTGCTTGTTAATCTATTGTACCAGCCCCCAGTGATTGCCTGTCAGACCAGTGGGCCTTAAAATCACCCTACTTGTTTGTTCCTTGGAAATCTGTATTCAGTAGACTTTATTCTAGTGCTCTTGTGCACGACTCCAGATGCACAAGAAAAATAGGACAGATAAAAGAGCCAGGAGCTTTTTCTGGGTATCCGACACGGGTGTAGGGTTCTGAGGCTTTGGATCATCCTCTATTATTTTTGCCAGGCCACAAGCAGAGAGCTGGATGGGAAGTGGAGCAGCCAGGACATCAACCAGCACCCATATGGGATCCCATTAGGTTACCGCGTTAGGCCCTAAGTTTTTTTTCCCTACTAGATTCTTTTGCTTTGGTCAGTACAATTAAGATCAGAGTTCTGGATAATAAAATGTTAACTTATCAACATTCCATGGTGTAGCCTAAGGTAAATGGAAAATGTTCACATCCTCTCAGAGTGCCCTAATTATAGAAGTGATATTTTTTCTCTTGGAAGTGATTTCTTAAGCAACAATTTGAAGAAAGTAGTTTATTTAGTTTGTTTATCTTCCCCTCTGTCTCTCCTCCTCTCTGTGTATCTGACTTTGTAATAAATAAGTAAATAAATAAATTTTAAAAAGATTATTGCCTTTAAGAAGGCAACCAGAAGGGATTTTTTTAAGATTTATTTTTTTACTGCAAAGTCAGATACACAGAGAAGATCTTCTGTATCATGATTCACTCCCCAATAGACCACAACGGCCGGTGCTGTGCTGATCCAAAGCCAGGAGCCAAGAGCTTCTTCTGGGTCTCCCATGAAGGTGCAGGGTCCCAAGACTTTGGGCCATCCTCAACTGCTTTTCCAGGCCACAAGCAGGGAGCTGGATGGGAAGCGAGGCTGCTGAGATTAAAACTGGTGCCCATATGGGATGCCAGAGCATTCAAGGTGACGACTTTAGCCACTAGGCTGCTGTGCCAGGTGCAGGAAATTAAAAAAAAATAATAACATAAAGTACAATAGATAAAAACACATAGCACCAACATGCCTTACCTCCACCGAGCGGTTTTTGTCACATTTTAATGAACGGTATGTAATGTGTTCCATTCGTTGTGTAGCCTTAGCCACATTACTTGCTACACTTGCCCTTTCATCTCACTGACAAACTATGTAAGGGACTCACCCCAAAGTCTCCTTTCCTATTTGAACTTGGGTCTAACTCCAGAGAAGTCACGTTTGGCCTGACTCATGCTGTTATGTGCAGCCTACACAGCTCTCCTAAGTGTCTGATCTCTTGTAGAGACTGAATGAATAAGGGAGGGGAGAAGAGAGAGATATTCTCGTTTACATACCAAATGGTTACAAAAGGCTGAGGCCAGAAGCCAGGAAGTCTCTACAGGTCACTCGTGTGGATGGCCAACATCTGCTGCTTCCAAGGTGAATTACAAGGATGTGTGATAGGAAGAAAAATAGCCAGGGCTAGAACTGGCACTCTGATTACAGTTAAGACCTTAGCATGGGAAGTCTACAAGATATACTGTAAAATGTGGGGAAGAAATCAAAGACATATGTAAAATGAACCAATTCACGGTGGGTTTTTTTGTTTGTTTTGTTTTTAAAGATTTGTTTACTTCAAAAGCAGAGTCACTAAGAGAGAGAAAGAGATTTCCCATCCACTGGTCTACTGCTCAACGGGTTACAATGGCCAGGCAGAAGTCAAGAGCTTCTTCCTGACCTCCCATATGGGTTCAGGGGCCCAAAGCACTTGGACCATCTTCCTCTGCTCTCCAGGCACATTAGCAGGGTGTTGGATTAGAACTGGAGCATCCAGGAAAGGAGCCAACACCTATATGGGACACTGGGATTGCAGGTGGTGGTTTAACCGTCTATACTATAAAATTGCGCCCCCGCAATTCATGTTTTAAAAGGGAACATACATGAGCATATGTAAGGAGTTTTCTAAAAGCTCATGGAAATGTAGATTGTGGAAAAAACTATATACAAATTTCAAAAATATTTCTGCACCAAAATAAACTTTTAATTATATTTGCTACAGCTTTTTAAACGTATTCTAGCATATATATTTGTACACAAATGTGTGTATATGTTTTAATTCCATTATATATCAAAGTGATCATTAGAGGGCCTAGTGTGGTGGCTCAGTGGCTAAAGTCCTCACCTTGAACGCGCTGGGATCCCATGTGGGTGCCGGTTCTGATCCCAGCAGCTCCACTTCCCATAAAGCTCTTTGCTTGTGGCCTGGGAAGGCAGTTGAGGACCAAAGCCTTGGGTCCCTGCACTCACATGTGGGAGACCTGGAAGAAGCTCCTGGCTCCTTACTTTAGATTGCCTCAGCTCTGGCTGTTGCACTCACTTAGGGAGTGAATCATCGGACGGAAGATCTTCCTCTCTGTCTCTCCTCCTCTCTCTCTATATATCTGACTTTCCAATAAAAATAAACAAATTTAAAAAAATCATTAGATAGTTCTACTTTATGCCTTTTCTCCACATTTTTATTCTAAAGTCCAACGCCAAGGATAAGGAGGTATTAAACCTCGGTTCTTTCCTTTACAAACAGAATGGTAAACAAAGATTAAGTGGCACAAATCTCTGCAACTTTGCAAAAAGGTGACTCAACTGGTCCTGCCACTTCTGTCCAAATGCCCCAGCCTTTCCTCAGACGATGTAAGAAGTCTGGGGAGGAGCTAAAGGAGAATAAGGGTTTTTTGTTATTCTTTTGTTTTTTAAATATCCTTTGCTAAAAGGGACATCAAGGTGATCACCCATAAAGATTAGAAATGGCTTAAAGAAGAAATTGGCATCACATTCCCCTCGGAGGAACTGAGCCAGAAAGGGAAGAAGGGACAGATGGCAGGGCAGATAAAGTCAGATAGGTGTAGGGGAGGCCAGCAGAAGACCCACCTACAGTCCAAGACAGGTAATTCCACAGATGTGTGAGTTTCTGGTGGTTTCCAAGTGGAGAATAATGAGAGAGAAAGGTGAGTTAGAGACAGATAAGGACGTGCGCCTCTGTCCCACAGGCTGGAGCAGGAGGAGCCGATGAGTCCAGACAACCTCTCTGCCCATGCAGCTCCCAACACACAAGCCTATGCTGAGGAGAAGGCAAAGGAACAATGTACACTGAGTAGATGAACTTTAAGTGAAAATAACTTGGAAGTTGCGGAATCATCGAAAGTGTCACTAAGGGACAGGAGGGTGTATAGGATTCGGCAATACAGGAAAAGAAAAACGGGGAAAAACAGTTTTGAGCTCAAACTTGTAAAAATGTTATAAATATCCATCCCAACCATCTCCTCACACCCCGGGCTTGTTTTGCAACACGTGGAGATCATGCCTTATTACATTTTAGTAAATAATTCTGTAGCTTTCATTTTAAGCATATGTATATATTAGCCTTGTGAGTTAAAGTGTGACTGGCATTCACAAAGTACTGGACCCACAGCCAGGCTTACTTCTTAGCCTCCTGGAAGTAAGGGTGACCACTGAAACAAAGGCAGAAGTAATGTAAGCTGCCTCTAAGCCCAAACCTACAGCTTACTTACTGTCTCTTTCCCATACCCTAGATCTGTCACTTCTAGTCAGCCAGCTCATTTCAGAGCATCTGCCTAGGGACAGGGGAGCGCCTGGGTTCATCCAGAATCCCTGCTCAGAGGAGTCACCCAGGAAAGGCCATCAAGCAGAAGCATATGTCCCTGTTAGATCGCTGCAGTGGAATTCCAGGTTCTGCTCCCAGCCCAGCTAGTGCGACCTGACACAGGAGATGACAGCAGCCTGCACTCCTGTGGGAGACCTCACCAATTGGTTACAAAATCAGAGGGTTCCATGACCCCTGTGTTTGTTAATTCACTAGCACAGTTTCACAGACCTCAGAAAAACAATATGTCATATTTACTACAGCTTCACCATAAGAGGTAAAACTCAGGACCTATTAACTGAAAAAACACATAGAGAAAGTTCTGGGAGGCAGAGCTTCAGTGCCTTTTCCCACATGGAATCAGGGCTTATCAGGTTATGTGTTCACCACCCAGGCAGTGCCACTGTATTTTTGCTGAAGCTTCATCACACATGATAAATTGGATCTTTGATCACAATTTTCAGGCTCCCTTCCTGCCCACCATGATGGGAAGGGCTTCAATTTCCAACCCTTCAACCATGTAGTTGGTCTTGCCATTTGGAGGTTTCCTGTTGGCATTCATTCAGGTACGATCGAAGAGATCCAGGAACACAAAAAGATGCCTCTCTCACTCAGGAGATTCCAAGGATTTAGAGTGTCCAGGGCTTTGAGCTCCTTTCTGGGACTAGCAAAAAACAGTCATGCATCAGGAAAAATGCGCTCAGCTGGCTCTGTGCTTCTTCCAAAGTATTGTCTAACAAAACAACTGGATTAAGATGAAGTTTTTCTTTCTTTTTTCTTTTTCAGAAAAAGGAGTACTAACACAAGAACTTACACAATGTCAAGTTATTCTCCATTTATAGTCAATGGACAGTTAACAACTAAGCAGAATACTTATTATAATCCCATTGTGAAAGAAAAATCCCTACAAGATGTTAAATTCAGCTAAAGACAAAAATTAAAGTATAGGAAGAATAAATGTCTACAGCCCCAGAGATAGGAGGAAATAAACATGTCAACTGTTTCAACTCAAAGTAGGTATAAATTGACATAGTTTAAATAGAAAAATGACTCTTGTTAGTCACTGAGGTCACCTGCAGAGTGAGCCAGCGAATGGAAGATCTCCTCTGTAAATTTGCCTTTCCAATAAAAATAAATAAAAATTTAAAAATGACTGACTTATCTATTTATGCATTATTTTAAATTTTTTCATTTTTTTCAAGAATATCATTTTTATAACATGCCCTCTTCACTTTTCATTTAACAAATGCCTATTGTGTATTATTTGCTATTTTACTTAACTGAAATTTGGTGGTGAACAAGAACATATAAAGTTCTTATATTCCAGTCCTTAATCTGAAATGGCTGTCAGGGACCTTAAGTACAATATTAACCAGAGATGACTAAATGGAATGTCTCTAATATTCCACCATTAAATTTCTCTAATGACTCAATATAAAAATTTGGTTAATAGATAATCCAGGAGAGAAACAGAAACATCATTTGCTCACTCATTCAAAGTTCATGGTCAAGGCTAGCAAAACAAAAGACAGATTAAAAAGAGAAAGGCACACAGTTTTATTTGCTGCCAGTTTTACATGACACAAGCGCATTCAGAAACAAAGGCCCAAACAAAGAAGTACACTTGTGTACTTTTATGCTTAGGTTTGATAGCTGTGGAGAAGTGTGCACGGACACAGTAGTCTGAGCTAATGGAAATGAATAGCAAAAAATATTAACTGTAGAAAATGTAGCAAGGCTTCTCTGTTCAGATCTTCTCTACATGCCTGTGTCTTTGGAGGTAAGAGATGTTCCTTTTCTCTGGGTCGAGGGAAGGCCCATCTTGAGAGAGATTTGTGATTTACTTTACAGGAGGGGAAGGGAAAGGCGATAGACCCTTTCTGTTTCGGCTGTTTTTGCAAATGGCAGAGTGCACGTGGAAAACTGAGCTCTCTCAGTCACCTAGAAGTAACAGAGAACAGATTCTTCTCCCTCTACACTCAAGTGGCACTGAAGCCTCAGCAGAAAACCCAAACTTCCATGCTTACTTGGCAATCATGAGTAGGTACCCTCCCCTCTCGCTGCCCCAGCAGTGTCAAAGAAAGCTAGTTAAAATTTAAAGCTAAATAAAATCTGTATCTCTTTATATAATACAAAACTGTCTACAGTTCAGTGAAAGGCCATTTTTAATATCATGAACCAGGAAGAATGCCAAGTGAATGAAGAAAGTGATCAAAAGAAATCAACACTAAAATAACAGAGATGTTAGAAATATTTGATAAGGATTTTAAAGGAGCAGGTGCTAGGTGCTATGGCACAGTATGTTAAGCCTCTCATTGTAGTCCCAGCATCCCACAGGTGTGTCAATTCAAGTCCCAGCTGCTCCACTTCCAATCCACCTCCATGCTACTGCACCTGGGAAAGCAGCAGTGGATTAACTCTGCATCCACTTGGGAGACCTGCAAAAAGCTCCAGACTCCTGGCTTCAGATTGGCCCAGCTCTGGCTGTTGTGGCCATCTGGGGAGTAAACCAGCATGTGGGAGGTCTCTTTCTGTTCCTCCTCTCTCTGTAAACTCTGCCTTTCAGATAAAAACAAGAAAAAGAAAAGAAAAAAGAAAATAAACAGCTTCAACTAAGAGCATGTTTTTGAAAATTACAATATAAGCGATATCTTAAAAAGGTTTTAAAGTAGCTGTGCTAAAGATTATGACAATCATAAATACACTTGAAACAAACGAAAAAAGAAAACAAATCTCAGCAAAGAAATGGAATATGTTAAGAAGAAACAAATGAGAATTATAGAGCTAAATAATTCAACAGCAAATATAGTTAGTTATTTGTTTTTTCTTACCATATGATAATAACAAGTGCTATTTTAGAAAAGATTTGGTAAAGAAAAATCTCTTTAACAGGATCCTCACAAAATTAAGGATTTGAGGTAAGCCTAGGGCTCAGGGCTTAGGCTACCATTTAGGATGCCCATATAGCATATCAGAGTTCCTGGATTGAAAACCTTCACCTGCTTCACACCCAGAGAGGCAGCAGGGGGCGGCTCAAATAGTTGGGTCCCTGCTACTTATGTGGGACCCCCAGACTGAAATCTGGGCTCCTGGCTTTAACTTGGGCTACTCCAGCTGTTGTGGACATTTAGGAGATATCTCTCTGTCTCGCTCCATTTCCAATATATACATTCAAAATTTGTTTAGATGATGGATTTGGCCAAGGATATATCTATGCAAACTGAGTTCAAAGATCCTGAGGCTGGAATATGTGCAGTATTGAGAAAAGGCAAGGAGGCTGGTGTGACTGGAGCAGAGTGAGGTGGAGGCAAGAAGATGTGTGGGCGTTGGGTAAGAAAGTGCTAGATAATACAACTGTGCCAGATTACACAACTCCTGCAGAGCATTAACCACACAGTGCTTGTAGTCCTGGCCAGTCCAACAGATTAACACAATCCACACTGGCCCTTCAACTTCTTTCCTTTTCATTGTCTTCTTTCCTCCTTCTGAGGGAACAAAACAAACTTCCTCTGTTTATTCACTGAACTTACCCAGCAACTCCCTAGGCACCTTCTCCCTTGTGAAATAATAAACAAATCTGTACTTAAATAAACTGCTTTAATGATGTAAGTCATTACTTGCAAGAGGGATTGCTAGGGATTGTGTAAACTCTCAGGGTAAAGCAGCCCAGAGCTCCTGCCTCCAGAATGTCTCCACCAATCGGAAGGTGCTCTGGGCAAGAGTTACTCCTTCCAACTGCCACACTCCTTCCCACACTCAGTTGGCTGCTGCTAAGGTTAAAGCAGCCACGAGAATTCAAACTCCAGAGCTGCTCTTCAAGGAAACAGGCTGCTGTCATCTGCAGCTGCATCGGGAACCTGTCACTCGAGTGAGTACTTCTCTCCTTGTAAAATTCCCTGTGCTGGCATATGGCATATTTTTTTGGAGCAATGATAATGAATTAGCAGTCAAGACTAACAAATGAACAATGCCCTCATGGAAGTGTTAAGATTTAAGCAACCCGGGTGTTTCTCTCATGAGTTTCAGTTAGCGTGACACTTGAGTATACACACACAAAAGGCTGTAAACCTAACACTTGCGTTTTCCTACTAAGGCTTTTAGTGCTGTTTTTAGTTTATTAAAAACCATATGTATGTATTAACTTGGTAAAATGTTTTAGAAAAAAAGTTGAGCCTGAGAAGCAACTGAGTTTTTCACTAGACTGCCTTCTTGACAGGTGGGAATCCATCTGCTATATTATTTGGAAAGTATGAAAATTCCTTCTAGTGAACTTTGGGAAACATACTTATGCAAATGATGAAAATAATCCGAGGGCACAATTATTTTTCTCCACAAAGTGACCAGGGCTAGCCAGGAGAGGTTCCAGGCAGGGACTTGCCGGGCTTGAGGAGAAAAACAAGGATGGGACTTGATCTTTCTTTGAGGCTGTATTGCCAAGCCACTTGGATAACTTAGAAGAAAGTTAGTTAGGTGTGGAGAACTGGGCTAGCCTGAAGCCCCCTTGGCACCTCGGTTCACATGCGCATGTGAAGCTTGCATTTCTGATGAGACTTTAAATACTTTCTGAAGCCCAGAGCGCTACTGTCTTTCTTAGAAGAGTTTTCCTTAGTGATATTTCTGGGATTCAGTATGAAAGCCTTGCATTTCTGATGAGACTTTAAATACTTTCTGAAGCCCAGAGCGCTACTGTCTTTCTTAGAAGAGTTTTCCTTAGTGATATTTCTGGGATTCAGTATGAAAGCCTGGACTTGCTGGAAAAGTATTTCAGTGTTTTTTCCCAGCTGCAAAGAATTTGGCAAACCTGGAAAATAGTTACAAAATGCTAAGAACTTTGGTCAGGAAGCAGTCTGGTGAGGAGGATGTTAATATTTTCTTTGTGGTTGAACAGAATGATTAGGTCCCTTTTGAGTGCCAACTTATTGCTGAATTTTATATGCAGTGTGTGTTTGAGGGATTTTAAATGTGGTAGAGATGTTTGATTGAAAAATAAGCAAGAAATCAAACTGAACTCTACGTCTACTCATAAGTAGGATATTTATCCCCAGTGACATTAATATTTGTGCAATTGCTTGTTTCCTGAATAACCTGGAAGTTTCATGGGGGCAGGATCAGCTATGTCCTACTCACAGTTTTATTTTCAGCATTTAGTATATATAACTGATAAACAGGAAAGGCACAACAAACACCTATTTTAGGAATGAATATTGTCCAATTTGGATAAGTTATACCTGTGGGTGTGTATTTCCTTGTATGTAAAATGAAAATCAATGTATGTAAAGTGTTTACCACAGCACAGCCTCATGCACGACTCAGCAACAATGTCACCTCCCTGCTGAGGACTAACAGAATCTTTTTTTTTCTACCATTTGTCTCTTTGGTTTTGGTGTAGATTTTACTTATTTGTTGCCTTGCTTATTATATGTATGATTCAATGAGGGCAGGGAGGCCCTTTCTCTTTTGTTCATTTCTGTATCCTTTATGTCAGTTTATAGTAGGTGATCAATCAAATTGGTAGAATAAATACATTAAGCATGCCAGCATATCATAAACGAAGTATAAGCCTCAAGGTATTTAGTCTCTTTGGGAGAAATTTCTGCCTTTTATATTAATAAAGCTAGGCATATTTTCTTATCCTTTTTAAGCATTTTAAAATACTATCTGGAGGCTGATGTGGTGGGTTAAGCCACCATCTAGAGGGCTGGCATTCATATTGGCAAGTCAGTTCTGGCTGGTCCACTTCTGATCTAGTACCCTACTAATGTGCCTGGGAAAGCAGCAGAGGATGGCTGAAGTACTTCTTGGGCTCCTGCCACTCACATAGGAGATCTGGATGGAGTTCTAAGTTCTTGGTTTTGGCCTGGCCCAACCCCAGGCATTGTGGCCATTTGGGGAGTGAACCAGGCAATGAAATGTCTCTGTCTCTCATTTTACCATTATGCTTTCAAATAAGTAAGTAAATCAACAAGTAACTTTTAAAACAATTAAAAAAAATTAAAATACTCTGTAGTATTTTTTTTTAATGTTCTCAGAGAGGAGAGACAGAGGAAAAGGTCTGCTATCGTTGGTTCACTTCTCAAATGGTCACAACAGCTGGAGCTGAGCCAAACCAAAGTCAGGAGCTAGGATCTTCTTCCATGTGCATACAGGGTCCCAAGGTCTTGGGCCATCCTCTGCTGCTTTCTCAGGCCACAAACAAGGAAGTGGATGAGAAGTGGAGCAGCCAGGACACGAACTGGTACCCATATGGGATCTAGCACTTGCAGGGGGAGGATTAGCCAATTGAGCCATTGAGCCAGGCCCTACTATACTGTTTTGCATCCAAGTAATGAGTGAAAGAATCAGAACATTTCTTTTGGAAGAAATAGTGTCAGCATTTCATCTAGACTGAAAAGCCAGAAACAACTCAGGTGACCAAAGGTAGGAGCCAGGTTTAAGACATTATGGTACAGTAGGTCACTGGGACACATACACACATAATCTAAAGCCTAGTGTCACCTACTTCCTGTTGAATGAAATCTGATGCCAGTTCTGTTAGAGACAGCACCAAGTGTGTAGTGGTAACTTGCCAGCAGATCGTGGCAAACCAGACCAAGTGCCCTCTCTACCCAATCCCCCAAACCAAGCAGAATGACAGCTGAGGAACTAGGAACTTTGTCCACAGGGAAACCAGGGCTCAGGTGATTTTTGCTTCTGTTCTAAAGAAAAACCTCTTCTCTTAGACTTAAGACATTTCTGTGAATCGTTTTCTTCCTACAGACTTCAAGTAAGAGAATACTAATGGGTGATACCTTACTAAATTCAGCACCTATAAAAAATCTTGTATGGGGAATCTTCAATCTCCTCAAATTTCCTATGTTTTAACATTTCATAGTAACATGATTAGCTATTAGCCATGCAAATGCAACACTGTCCAGAACAATTTTCTTCAGTGAAGGAAATGTTTCATGTCTGTGTTGACCTAAACATGGTAGCCACTTGCCACATATGGCTATCACCTTGAAATACAGCTGGTGTTGACTGAAAAACTGATTCTCAAAGTTTTCTTATTTTGTTTGAAAGGCAGGAATAGAGATGCAGATAAACAGAGAGGTAGAGAGAGAGATGACAGATCTCCTATTTGCTGATTAGCTCTCAAAATGCCTACAATAGCCATATCCCATATGGATGCTGGTTCTAATCCCGGCAGCTCCACTTCCCATTCAGCTCCCTGCCTGTGGCCTGGGAAAGCAGTCAAGGACCCTGCACCCATGTGGGAGATCTGAAGGAAGTTCCTGGCTCCTGGTTCCAGATCAGCGAAGCACCGGTCCTTGCGCTCACTTGGGGAGTGAATCATCAGATGGAAGATCTTCCTCTCTATCTCTCCTCCTCTCTGTATATTCTGACTTTGTAATAAAAACAAATAAATCTTAAAAAAAAATATTAAAATTCTACTAATTCGATAGATCTGGAGTGGGGCCTGGGCATGTGCATTTATAACACACTTCCAGGTGATGCTGATGTTGCCAGTTCACAGATGGTAACATCTAGCCCAGTGATTCTCAACTTTGCACTTTAGAATTCTCAGAAAAAAAAATATGAAAAATATCATGACCTGGACCCATTCCCAGATTGTGACTTATTTGGTCCCTGATACAATGGAATTAAAAAACAAAATACTCTCCTGGTGATTCAAATGTATGATCAGGGTTCAGAGTCACTGCTCTGTTGAAACACTATTGAACTGTCTAGTCAAACCATTCAGATGGGAAGCCAAAGGTTGGAGTTCTACCTCTAACTTTGATATGGCATGTTGAAGATCACTTTCCCTCTCCAGTGCTCTGGTGTTTTTTTGAGGGTGGTATGAGGAGGTGGGGTGGGGACAGGAAAAAAATGAGAAGACTCAATCCGATGATCTCAGAAGGTTCCAGATCACTGACTTCTCAGGGGGCCCTCATACGAGAAGTCAGGTGAAGCACCCAGGTTCCCCATTGGCTAGGTTCATTAACACGATGTCTAAATATCAGATCTGTTTAGAGTGGCATTCAGTTAATATTTATTGTTGGATGTCAACAGAGAAATGCTTACAAAATGTCAGGCTGCCTTACATGCCACACATGTAGAATTGCAGTTAAAATGATGATTTAATGATTGTGAGAGTAATTTACATTTCATTGGAGGAAATTTGGAAAATTACAGAGAATATAAAGACCCTCAAACAGTCACAGGCCCCAGGACTTATTTTTAATGGCTGTGGCCAAGCAAACGGGTTTTCGGATCAAATGATTTCCCACAGAAGCAGGGAAAGCTAGGGGAACCATGGGGGGCCTCCCCCACAAAAAATCCTAAAGAGTCAAGCCCTGTTATTACATCTCCGGTAAATGCAGCTCCAAGCCTGGACTGGGAGACGTGGGCTCCTAGGCGGAGCATGGGAACTGCAGTTTATGAATTAGGCAGCTAGTAAACGTTGACAGTGCTTTCAAGCCTAATTGGTACTGTGCCACTCTCAGTTTCTTCATCTAAACTTATTCACTGTGAAGAAAATCTCATTAATATTTCTACAGTAACTCAGAAGTCTGTGGGTGAAAGATATTAGATAAAAAGCCCTTAGTTTTCAGTGAAATTAACCAGGTGACCCAGATATTTTCTTCTTGAGAAATGCATTTGGGAAGCAACAGGAGATAATGGTTTGGGACATGATAGCTCTGGGTCCAGATTCAACCAACCGGCTTTTGTTTTAAAAAAACAAAGAAAAACATTTACTCATTTATTTGAAATGCAGAGTATGGAGAGAGAGGGGAGAGACACACACACAAATCTTCCTTCTGCTTGTTTATTCCCTAAATGGTTACACACCTCACCACACCACACACACTTATTTCCTAAATGGCTACAACAACCAGGACTGGGCCAGGTCGAATCCAGGAGCCAGGAACCTAGATGAAGGTCTCCCACATAGGTGCAGGGGAGCTGGACTGGAAGCACAGCAGGTGGGACTCATGAATTGCTGGCATTGCAGGTGGTGACTAAACTAGCTATATCACAATGTTGGCCCCCCAGTCAATGACTCTAAGTAGTCATTTTCTCTCTCTGAAAACAGAGATGATAAGAGTACCCACATTGCAGGAAAATTCTAAGGTTTCAGTGACAAAATGTATGTAAAATACCTAGCACAATATTTGGAGTATAAGGAATATTTGGAGTAAAATGACACCATTACGACTAATAATAATAATAACTTAGCTACTGGGGGGGCCAACACTTTGGTGAAGTAGGTTAAGCCTCTGCCTGTGGTGTTGGCACTCCATAAGGGTTCCATTTGAGTCCCAGCTACTTCATTTTTAATCCAGTCCCCTGTAATATGCCTGGAAGCAGTGAAAGATGGCCAAGTCACTGGGCTCCTGCACCCACACGGAAGACCCAGAAGAAGCTCCTGGCTTCATACTGGCCCAGAACCAGCTGTTTTGGTCATTTGGAGAATGAAGCAGCAGATGAAATCTCTCTTTTTTTTTGCCCCTTCTCTCTGTAAATCTGCCTTTCAAACAAGTAAATTAATTCAGAAAACCCACTTAGCTGCTTTATGGATGTCCACCTTCAGAACAGAAACAGATGCATGTTCTTTATGTTTATCTTTTAGATGGACTGGTCCCTTTGAAATTGTAAGTATAAAAACACCCAACAAGACTGACAACAGCTCTTGTCACCATGAGGTTACTACTTCGTGCCAAGTGTTTTCAGTACCTGGCAATTCCTGGTTCTGTGCGGGCACTGCATAAAGATTATAGAACAGCAACACCTCAGAATTTCTCCAACTATGACTCCATGAAACAAGATTTTAAGCTGGAGATTCCAGAGTATTTCAACTTTGCTAATGATGTCCTTGATCAATGGACAAGTTTAGAAAAGGTATGGATCAAGTGCCAGACTATAATGTCTTAAATAGGAGCAAGTTTGCCCTTAGGGGACAAAAGACATTTAACGATGTCTTTCAATTCATCTATACTCATACACATATATTTGTAATTATGGGTGTGTGGGGTTGGTGTTAGGGTATGTTTACTACTTATAATGGCAGAGATCGGGGTGCTATTAAATATTCTAAGGTGCATAGGCCATCCCCCAGAAAAACAAATTATCTGGACTAATACATCAATATTTCTATGGCTATTTGAGAAAATTTAGGTTACATATATATGCTATTTTAGGTTGACTTTTTTTAAACCAACAAGCAAAAAAGGAAGTAATTTTATGAGTCAGAAACAGAAAAATCATATTTAACAAGGCATAGTTACAACACTGAGACAAAGGATGTAAAAATTCTAATTTTTTATGAAGCAAAATGAGTTAAGTGTGAAATTATATATGCTAGAAGAAATGGCATGTTTCTCAACATCTCGGAATAAGGATCCCAAGATTATTTCCAAATATTCCATGTCTGTACAAACCAGTGCCATGTGAATTTTATTTAGAGAATATCCTGAGTTATGTCATTTGAAACAGAATTTAGCTATTTACCAATCTTTAAGTCCCTAACTAGTTTATCTATCTTTTCTCAGGCTGGGAAAAAACCTTCCAACCCGGCCTTCTGGTGGATAAGCGGAGATGGAGAAGAGGTGAGGTGGAGTTTTGAGGAACTGGGATCTCTGTCCAGGAAGTTTGCCAATATACTTACAGAAGCCTGTGCGTTACAAAGGGGAGAGAGAGTCCTTGTGATTTTACCCAGGATCCCTGAGTGGTGGCTTGCAAATGTGGCCTGTCTGCGGACAGGTTAGTCATGCTTATGATATAATCATATTGAAACTAAGGTGGGTGAGTTTTCAAACTAAGTTATCATGAGATATTTACAACATACTATTTTTTTTCAGGAACCTATAAAATATGTTGAGAACATAATCAGACATTTTGATCTAAACTAGAAGTTAGGCTTTCATTAATGAAAAAAAAAATTTCAGTAAATGGTTGCTAGTCAATTGTTCAATATCCTCTTAATTCTCCTTCCCTGCTATAGGACCTGTTCCAATCATAATTTAAAATCCAGAAAAGCAGCAATCTATGTCCATCTAATTGTCTACAAATCTGTTTTTACAAAGTTCTTATCTGCTTGAAAGGCAGAGATAAAGAGAATATCTTCTGTCTCCTGGCTTACTCCTCAAATGACCACAAGAGCCAGCTCTGAAACAAGCTGAAGTCAAGAGCCAGGAACTCCATCCTGCTCTCCCACATGGGTGGTAGGGATCAAGTACCTGGGCTATCCTCTGCTGTCTTCCCAGATGCACTAACAGGAAACTTGATTGGAAGCTCAGTATGCAGGACTCAAGCTGGCACTCTGAGATGCAATGGTATTTTCACAGCAGTGGCTTAATCTGCTACAGCGCCAGCCCTTCTACATGCTTAGAAACTACCTATCAACAGTAATACATTTTTGTAGATTTTAATTTCTCAAATTTTAATGACCTTCATATATATCTTAAATTAATGGGTAAGTGAATCCATTGTATTCATCATTAGTTGAACATCACTTTAGAAGAATATTGGAAGATTATTGTTACTTAAAAATTTGCTCCCTGGCAAGAGACTATGTAATGATTTCCAGGGAAGACATTTTATACCTAAGAATGCTCACTCTTAACAGGTTATTTCAATATATTAATTAGTGGAATTAATTAGCCATGCGTAATGAGTTAAAGTACATAAAATGTAGGCAGTAGGCTTATTCCTAGAGTGCCTTTGAACTATTTAAAAGTTGTACATCATGGTAGGCTTTTTTTTAAAACCATTTTTAATTCTTTTGTTTTTTTTTTTAAGATTTATTTATTTTTATTGGAAAGTCAGCTACACAGAGAGGAGGATGGACAGAGATCTTCTGTTTGATAATTCACTCCCCAAGTGGCCACAAAAGTCGTAACTTAGCCAATCCAAAGCCAGGAGCCTTTTCCAGGTTTCCCATGCAGGTGCAGGGTCTCAAGGCCTTGGGCCATCCTCGACTGCTTTCCTAGGCCATGAGCAGGGAGCTGGATGGGTAGCAGGGGCCGCCGGGATTAGAACCGGTGTCCATATGGGATCCCGGCATGTGCAAGGCGAGGACTTTAGCTACTAGGCTAACCACGTTAGCCCCCATAGTGGGCTTTTTAAACCCTGGGTGGATTATTTCTAAGCAGTAACTTTAAAGTATCAAAACTTACAGTTTAAGAGGCACTGGACTGAGGCCAGCATGGCTATCCACAGCCTGCAGCTGTTGACATCCCATGTGGATGCTGGTTCATGCCCCAACTGCTCTACTTTTGATCCAGCTCTCTGTTCGTGGCCTGGGAAAGGAGTGGAGGATGGATCAAAGCCTTGGGCCCCTAAGCCCATATGGGACATCAGGAAGAGGTTCCTGGCTCCCAGCTTCAGATCAGCTCAGCTGTGGCCATTGTGGCTATCTGAGGAATGAACCAATGGATGGAAGACCTTTTTCTCTGTCTCCCTTTCTCGCTCTGTAAAAAAAATATGCCTTTTAAATAAACATAAATCTTAAGAAAAAAAGGCACTGCAGTGCAGCTGTTAAGTGTCAGGCCCAAGAGTTTGGCTGCAGCTTACCATTGCTACTCAGATAATGTTGGCCAAGTTATTCCTGACTTTTGTGTTTTGTGTTCTTTGGTTGGGAATAAATGTGTTAAAATGTGCAAAACACTCAGAATAACATCTGGCACTCAAGTACTTATTCAACTGTGAGTCATTATACTTTTTTAAACCAAAGTCTCTACAGGTTTAATGTTGCAGATGGTCTCCAAATAGAGGATAAAAATCCAGTATTTAACACCCTTTCATGTTAGAGTAAAAAGACCATGTACTTTGAATTCTCTTGAAACACCAAAGCAGCATAATGGAAGACGAATGATTATTTTCCCTGGTAAACTAACCGACTAATACCTTCTGAGAAATACAGAATGAGCATGCCCTCTGTATGCTATTCTAACGGACCTGATGATGGATAACCTCTCTGATAAACATTATTGGTTTCTTTTTTTTTTTTTTTCTGCTTCTTTAGGGACAGTTCTGATTCCAGGAACCACTCAGCTGACCCAGAAAGACATCCTGTACAGACTACAATCTTCAAAAGCAACATGCATTATTACGGATGACACCCTAGCCCCAGCAGTAGATGCTGTTGCTCTTAAGTGTGAAAATCTGCGCTCCAAATTAATCGTGTCTCAGAACTCCAGAGAGGGGTGGGGAAACCTCAAGGAGATGATGAAGTGAGTCACTAAAATGGCTGTACAACTGCTTCCTGAAAAGAAGGATGAGGATAAAAAAACATTTAACCCTACTGTGATCAGAAATTGCTAATTAAACCAATCTATGTGCTGCTAACTGGCTGAGGTTCGGAAACAGTGCAGGTTTTTTGTTTTATCTGTAGGATGGATGTGCAGGAAGCAGTCCTGGAGGCTGGGATTTGTGTACAGGAAGTTCATTAAAGGAGGTTTCTTGGGATAAATGCCAGAGAAGGAAGGGGGAATGTTGAGGAGCTATAGGAAGAGATTTATTTGCAATATATTCCCCGCAAGATGAAGCAGCTTGTCCAAGGCTGCTCAAACAGCTCCTCAAAGGTGTTTCTAGCCAAAACAAGAGGCCCTGGCCTATGTTATACCCACTGCTCAGTAACTGAAGGTGGGCTGTCCCTAGGAGACCCGGCTTTGAAAGGAGACAACTGTGTTCAGCCAAGGCAATCTACAATGAGCTCCCAGTCTCTGCAGAAGATTGAAAGATGCCATCACAGCATCAAGCACAGAGCTGCCATCATCTTCCAGGGAAATATGTGGCTGACAGCAACAGTGCGGTCAGGTTATACACTCAATGGGTGCTGCTGTAAAACTAAATTACACTCATGTTCCAGGTGCTTCCAAGGTGTTTGGGAACCCTTGCCACATACTGGTTATATTTTAGTATTAGGCTGGCAGCAAATCCTCTCCCTAGAATAAGCTTCTTGTCTTTACACAAGGATGTAGGGACATGAATGCAACTATGGACTTCCTTTAAAATAGCTAACATTGACTAAGTTCTTACCTAAGGTCAATACTGTACTAAAAAAAAAAAGCCCTATGATTGCAATTGCAATATATAGGTCACATTTATATGGCCCTTGTTGTGTCAGAACTTCCAACTTCAAATATAACAGCATTATCTCATTTAAACCTCACAATAATCCACGATGTAGGTATTGTAATTACACAAATGAATAAGGTCAAATGCTAATATATTTCCAAGTCGGGTAGCCTAGTTTCTTAGTCCACATTCCTAATTGCTTTAGTTACTGTCACTTATAGTAAGAGATTGGTAACTAACTGCTTAGGTTTTGAGGGTAAGCCTAATCTATGATAGAAATAACAGATACACAGCTGTATTACCACTTTTTCTACATATGATAATTATAGACAAAATACTTGGTCTACCTTTGTTAGGGTTCAAAAACAGCTTTTTCTGTATTTCTCATTACACGCATATTTCTTTTCTGCATTTATAGCCCAACACTCCTAAACAAACATCTATGCTTTTTGACCCTTGTGTGCAGAATTTTATTTCTTCTCAGCTGCCCTAATGTTGTGGCTTATACAGAAAGCCTAATTATCCTTTCAAACCAAAAGAGCTTTTGTCTCCTGTTTAGCTGGAATCCTTTCTTCTTGAGGTGATGCTTAGATTTTCTTCAAACCTATTGTTTTCTATATGCAGCACTACATAGACTCTCATATGGGAAACAGAATAACCATACTTTCATGAGGTGGCAAGCATTTTTCTAGGAAAATACATAGACGATAAACGTCTAAAGCTTTTTAAACCACAGTCTCTCACAACTCTTCAGTCCTGCTATTGGTAGTGTGGAGGCAACCACAGATAATACGTTAGCGAGTGGGCATGGCTTTGCACCAACACAATTGTATTTATAAAAAAGGGAGCAAGCCAGATTTGGACTGTAAGCCCTAGTTTGCAGATCCTTGCTATTATAAATGACTTGTATTAATGTGTATTTTTAAAGTCACATTGGAAAGTAACTATACTGGAGAAAAAGGAGAAATTCTTTATATATGTGTATTCATGATTACAAAATCATAGAATCTTCGATATGCTGGGGAGAAATAAAACTCAAACTTTTAAAATGTTTCAATCTCTCATAGTAGAAATCCATGAAGTCAGTCATCATAGTGGGATTTTGATGGAAAAGTTTAGTTTGATTTTAGAAAGCACTTAAAAACATGAAGAGAGGAATTTACCTGGGAATTCAAACTAAGTTGCTGGTGCCTGATTCACAAGTCAAATAGATGGTCTCTTCAATCCTCTTCAGTGATAACAACCGAGGATGCTGTGTTTAACATGCAGAATCACTGTACTTTTCCTTTGCAGACAGGCCAGTGACAACCACACCTGTGTGAAGACAAAACACAATGAGATGATGGCCATTTACTTCACCAGTGGAACAAGTGGACCTCCTAAAATGATTGGACACACCCACAGCAGTTTCGGTTTAGGATTATCTGTAAATGGAAGGTACTTCCACAGAACTGCAGCTTGCTTGATGCATTAGAACTGCAATGATGATGATTCATGTACTGGTCTCCTAAATTTCTTCTATAAATGTAGCATCTTTTACAGATTTAATAATTTTACACAAACAATGATACATGTTAAATTCTTAGAACATTAACAAATTCATATATCAGGTCTTTTGCTTCTCCAGGTTCTGGTTGGATTTAACACCATCAGATGTGATGTGGAATACCTCAGACACAGGCTGGGCAAAGTCTGCCTGGAGTAGTGTTTTTTCTCCATGGATCCAGGGATCATGTGTCTTTGCACACTATTTGCCCCGTTTTGAGCCAACTTCCATCTTGCAAGTAAGACAAAACCAGGAGATCAATATTTAGACATGCATTAGCAGTATTATTGACAAGACTTGTGAATAAAGTAGACAATGAGATTATCTACTTGATATTTCACATTCAGAAAGTCTGTAAGTCTGAAAGATGTACTTAGAAAAAGTACAAATACATTTACACTAAAATAACCAAAATTGAAATTGTGCTGAAACACTTCAATACTTATTAAAGCTTTAGTAAGAGCAAAAGTTTACTTTTCTTTTTAAAATTATTTTATTTTGATAACTTTTACATAGTTGATTAGGGCACAAAGGGTCAATGGCTACAGGAAAGTGGGTAAGACCATTGTTTCCACATTTTTTTGTGTGTGTATCTGGGGTAAGGAGGGAGATAAAGGGAGAAGCCACACCCAGCCTCTCACCCATCCCAGGTCCCTGATGTGGGGTATGCGTCGAGGGTCCTGCTCAAGTGGTTTTTTAGTTCAATAGTTGTGAATTTCTGCCAATCTCGCCATTCCAAGCATGATGAAATCGCTCCAGAATCCACTGGCTGACATAGTTCACCTTAGAGTC
Source organism: Ochotona curzoniae (assembly GCF_017591425.1). Lineage (NCBI taxonomy): Eukaryota > Metazoa > Chordata > Mammalia > Lagomorpha > Ochotonidae > Ochotona > Ochotona curzoniae. The sequence goes on from NW_024467012.1 coordinate 22,643, forward strand.
TCTGCCCAGGTATTCATTGCCAACTCTTGGCTGGGGTAGTTGATTGATTTATTCTGTCCTCCATCCTCTGTTGTAGTACCAGGTGTCCTCTGCAGGTTCTGATGGACTGCCATATCCTCCATGTGCACCTGGATATGCTGCTCCATCTGAGAAGAGTTTCCTTTTCTGAATTGCAGACACTTTCCCAGTTTCCTATCACCGTGTTCTGCTCAGCACCGACTGCATACCGATTGCTTACACAGAAGGACATGACAAGGTAAGAAATTTGAATAAATAGACATTTAGTGAGAAGCTCCATAATGAATAGGCACAGGATTTAGTGATCTCTTCCTCTTCCTCCTTTTTCTGACTGATGTTCTGTAAATAATTATTGTGTCTACGGAGTTTTCCCCAAATAAGGACAGGAAGAGGAGGGCTCAGCCAGGTCTCTAGCTGGATCTGGTGTTACAGGTAAAGTGTTTACTTTTTGGATGGTGGCTGAGCTGAGAAGTGTAGAGCCCTAACCCAAGAAGTATAAAAACAGATTACATATTTTTTTCATTGTATTACTTATCCCATTTGAAAGGAAGGATTGATAGCTTGAAAAAACAATCACTTTCCTATACTCAAAACACCCAATCCTTTCTATTCTCCAGATGGAAGGATTTTTTCTCCCACTGACCAATTCTCCAAAAATTTGCAGGGTGTCTGTTCCTGATGTCAGAATAGTTTGTTTATTTTGCATTGTAGAAGGGAAACAGGAAAGAGCTAAAAACACATTTTATGTAGAAGTTCATTAGAAGTAACTGTAATTTCCGCTTCTCTCTATTTTTCCTCCCACACCCAACTTCCTACATGTTCTCTGAGAAGTTATAAATTCAAAAGTTTAAAGCACTGTGTAAGTGCTGGGGAACCAATCAACCCTGAAGTGACTGAACAATGGAGAAACCACACTGGACTGGATATCTACGAAGGATATGGACAAACGGAAACGGTAACTGACCACAACTCCAAAGCAGGGCTGGACTCAATATACTCAGATGTACAAAAGCTTTAGTTTGCTTGAGGGACAGGAAAGGACTAGAGTGGCAGCCATTTGGGGAGTGAAATATGCACGATACATGAATAAATGACTTTTAAGTTACTTACAACATTACCTTACTTTTCTTCTTTTGAACCAGGTACTAATCTGTGGAAATTTTAAGGGAATGAAAATCAAACCTGGCTCAATGGGGAAGCCTTCTCCTGCCTTTGACGTCAAGGTTTGTACATACCCTCCCTGGAGAACATTTCACAGCCCAGTCTGTTTTCCAACTACTCTCAAACATTCTCCTTGTTTCAGGGATAAGTCCACGTTATTTTGATTGCTTCTTAGTTTCCATGCAAAGATGGAAATGACTTTAAAATGCTACCTGATTTTCCAAATACTTATACTGTATCATACAATTCTAAACTTTATAAATATGAACACAGTTAGTTCCTAGGAAGAAAGAACCTGTGGTAGACATTGATGAGGCACGGAGAGGTTAAAATAACTCACGTGGAGGCATCCAGCTAGTTGTTGCTAGAATTAGGATTCAGTTTAAAGTAATCTGGCTATAATATTGGTACTCTTAACCATACCACCACACTGCCCTTTCCTCCAAGGGATCATGGAGATTAAAACAGGCTACAGTTTATAGTAACTACAGCACTCTCCCTCCCTATCTACCTCTTATAGCCTGCTCCCCAACAAAAGCCTCAGTCTCGGGCAAACAATAATGGTGACCCTAACAACAACAGGTCTGATCTCAGAGACTTCCTGTGAGGACTGGAAGAGCATAGCAGAAAGTCTGGCACATAATGTGGCTTTCAAATATAAGTGCTGTGATGACTCACGTCTCTTTCACATGCTCCTTTGAAAATCATCTAAGAAAAAAGGGAAGGGGAGCCCTAGTGCCAATCTGTAAACCTATTTAATAGTTGATTGGCTAATGGGTAGCATTAGTTAGGAGAAAGGATCAGTAATAATTACATATGATCAGATCTGCATTGCAGGTAAGCTGCCATCTCACACAGCTGTGTTCTTTTCGTCTCTTCCTGCTTAGTACCAACCCCAATATGCTAGAGCCATCAGTCTCACAGGCATTTGTGGTGATCCCACCTGGAATGCAATCCAGCCGTTTCCCCACTAATACAAGCCCAGTGGTTTTTCTGGAACAGTAACTTTACAAAAGTGATGTGGATAAAAGGAAAACATCTCCACCTCACCATCGCTGCCTTCACTTTCCTGAGGACTGTATCACTGGGCCTCTTGCTATTCAGCCGAAAGCATTTGCAATACTGTTTTGGCATCTGTGCTCTAGACAGTTGAATATCAGATTCCTACAGTTCCAAGGCCCAAGGTTCCTAATCTCCACGTTGAGATATTTTAGTATCCCTAAACAACAAGGAATGTGATTTTTCCCCAGGCAGAAGATTTTATCCATTTGTCCTATTAAAGAATAGCCTATTATTTCACCAATAATTGTTTAATATCTAGAGCCAAATATTTCTTTGGATGGCTGGGTTGGGAGTTTTTTATTTTCAGGAACTTAAAAGCAAAATTTGCACATTTAGACTTTGCTGCTTTTGGAACATAAGCCCCCTTTCCCTTTGGAAAGAGCATGGTAAGAATTACACTTACTCTGTATGCAAGTGGTACTTTCATGTTTGCAAGTACCTAGTGATCTATATAAAGGTTGTGTTTGACACTTACAGTCATTTAGAGCAGAAAGCATACAAGCAATCAACCTGACAAATTCAATTTTAAAGATTCTATTAAACCTGCTGAAGACATTGCATAGAAAAGGATAATGATTAGAAATGCAGGCTTTGGTCTACAGTTGACATCTAAATTCCAGTTTAATCATGTGGTGTTAATTAAACTTCTTCATATTTTCTTCATTCATAAACTGGGCATTGTAGCAGTTCTAACCAGACAAGATTATTGTACGATAATAAATATGAAGTACTCAGAGCTTTAGCATTTTCTACTGAGCATGCAGTAAGTGCCTGATGAGTAATGACCACTAACAGGTATTTCAGGGAACCATGAGGATTAGCGGGAGGGTAACAGAGCAGAACTTTGGCTTCTGCATCACTATCTCAGAGAACATTCTCCTTTTTCTCTGAATACGTGCTTCAGTAGATTTTTTCAAGACTTATTTTTGTTGCAAAGCCAATAAGATATACAGAGAGGGGGAGAGATAGAGAGGAAGATCTTTCGTATGATGGTTCACTCCCCAAGTGACTGTAATGGCTGGTGCTGCGCCGATCTGAAGCCAGGAGCCTGGAACTTCCTCCAGGTCTCCCACGTAGGTGCAGGATCCCAAGGCTTTGGGCTGTCCTCAACTGCTTTCCCAGGCCACAAGCAGGGAGCTGGATGGGAAGCGGGAACACCAGGATTAGAACCGGCGCCCACATGGGATCCTGGTGCATTCAAGGCAAGGACTTTAGCCAATAGGCCACAACGCCGGGCCCAGAAGTAGATTTTTTAATGTTGTGTAGTGAAAGAATTTAAAACTACTAATGAAGATATTGAGAAAAATATTATCAAGATAACACTGTTAAATAATACCAGTTGTAAAACTGTATATTATAAAGTGTCTCTTCTACTCTTATGTCAATATTGTTTCAAAGACTATCAGCAAAATGTAATTGTTACTAGACAGAAGACTTTTAAGACAATTTAATTCTTTCAGATTTTAGTAGCTTGAAGAATTTAAATAAATATATCTTCGAAGTTTAAAGTATAGGGCCTGGCAGGGTAGCCTAGTGGCTAAAGTCCTTCCATCGCACACACTGGGATCCCAAATGGGTGCCAGTTCTTATCCCGGAAGCCCCAGTTCCCATCCAGCTCCCTGCTTGTGGCCTGGGAAAGCAGTTAAAGATGGCCTAAAGGATTGGGAGCCTGCACCCACATGGAAGACTCAGAGGAGGCTCCGGGCTCCTGGTTTCAAATAGGCACAGCTCCAGCCATTGTGGTCGCTTGGGGAGTCAGTCAAGGGATGGAAGATCTAACAAAAAAGAAAAAAGTTTAAAGTATATCTGAAATGTTTTTGACGTCTATTTTTAAACAGTACAAAGCAAAACAAAACAAAGTTAAAATTCTCTCAAATACTCAAATTACTTTTTTTTTAATCCTAGATTTTAGATGCAAATGGTAATGTTCTGCCTCCTGGACAAGAAGGAGACATTGGAATTCAAGTTCTACCTAACCGACCATCTGGCCTTTTCACTCATTATATAGTAAGAGACTTTTTAAAATAATACCTTATCTTCTATTTATTTCTCAAAAGTGCTTGGCAACTAGCCTTAATCATCACAAGAGTAGTTACAAGTATACCTATGATATATTTGATCTGTTCTTCCTCTTTTTTATCTTAATGTATCCACTTGAAAGATAGTTACATGGAAAGAGAGAGCTGATCTTACATTCAGTATTACACTCCTCAAATGGCTACAATAGCCAGGATTGGGCTAGGCCCAAGGCAGAAGCCAAGTTCCACCTGGGTCTCCCAAATGGCAAAGCCACTCTCTGCTGCTTTCCCAGGCACGTTCATTAGCAGGGAGCTTAGAAGCAAAACAGCCAGGACTCATCCAGCACTCAAATGGGACGCCAGCACCCATGGTATACAGCTGTTGCAGGCAGCTGCTTAACTTGCTGAATCGCAACTCTAGCTCTATTCAATCCTTTCTTGAGAGGTTTGTTGTCCTGAACAGACTGGGACTTGAAGAAACCACCAAATGCCTGCTAAAAGAGTATGCTGGCTATGTAACTATTCTAGGCCCATGGAAGCCTCTTAACACCCAGGCAATCTTAACATCCACTGATAGACAAACAGGACCATGCTTATTCCTTCTCAGGAGAGATAGGAAAATGGGATGGGCAGTGAGATTAACTCCTCTCACTATAGATTTTCCAATTCCCTTATTCTCAGCAAGCATACTTCCATCTCCAATTGTAATGTCCACATAAAGTTTATATCAATACTTCCAGAGTCTACCTGTCAATGCTCTATTTCAATCAATGCCCTTCTTATGCTGGAGTTTCAGGGGACAGTCCTGTGCCTTTGTGAACAACAAAAGAAAAAATATTCTTGGAATAATTAGGTGTGTTTTTTTCAATCCCGAGTGGTGCACTTCTCTCATTAACCAGCACTACTTAGTGAAAGACTTCATATAGCCTATCCTTCTGAGCGCTCTGCTCCTAAAATATTATTTTATGCTCCATCTAAGTAAATTCTCAAGGTGAAAGTGTGCTTAGTCTTACAGTCTGTTCTTCTGATGTTGGGCCACTTCATGTTGTAATTTTTATCTGTGTTTTACATTTTGGGCTCTTGTTCGTTCTAATGTGTCTCTATTTCCTTCAAGAAAATATAAAGCTCACTGAAGAATTAGCACTCCCAGTAACACTAAAAAATGCTATTTGTTTTGCAGGATAATCCTTCAAAAACATCTTCGACTCTCCGAGGCAATTTCTATATCACTGGAGACAGAGGTTATATGGATGAAGATGGATATTTCTGGTTTGTTGCAAGATCAGATGATGTCATATTATCCTCTGGGTAATAGTCTCTTCCACCTGTGCATATATCTGTGTCAACTGACCATCAGCATTCTGGAGTGAACTTGCATGAACTCTTACGCTGTCATTTATTCTCCAGGTACAGAATTGGACCATTTGAGGTGGAGAGTGCTCTGGCTGAGCATCCTTCAGTTGCAGAGTCAGCTGTTGTGAGCAGCCCAGACCCCATCAGGGGAGAGGTAAAATAACTGATATATCTTAACTAAAAGCCGTTCACAACCTAACACCTGCTTTTAAAAAGTCATTTGAAGGCTGAGCCTTCAGGACCCTGGTTGGCTTGGCAGTCACTTGCTATTCCAGTGTTTTAAGAGAGCAAAGGGCTGACGTGAGCAAATGCACCCACACAGGTATGAGGTGTTGGTTAGCCAGAGTAAGGCAGAAAATTTGAGTATTTACCCAACATTAGTGGACTGCACCTTTTCCTGACAGAAGATACAGGTATTTCTCAAGTCAAATGTCCATGCACAAATGATGGTCTGGCGCATGTCACAGGCAGCTTTGTTCCTGGGAGTGGACTTTTTCTAGCTGGGCTGGGCCTTTCCTCAAATCAGGTCCTGTCAGGTCACTGCAGGAAAATTACCAGAAAAAATGAAGGCATGAGGACAATATTCCAGGTACTGATCATTTTAATCCACTACCATCTATAATCTTGGGCAATATTCTTTTGTGCATTTTCATATTTGCTTTTCTTAAAATTGTTGCATTTTTTAACTTTACAAAATTTCTAACACTATGAGCTAACCATTATTTTTAAGAAGTTATTTATTTGGCCTGGCACAATGACTCAATTGGCTAAATCTTCATCTCCAAGTGCTGGTATCCCTTATGGGCACCCATTTGTGTCCCTGCTGCTCTATTTCCCATTCAGCTCCCTGCTTATGGCCTGGGAAAGCAGGAGAGCATGGCTCAAAGCCTTAGGGGTTTGCACCCATAGAGGAGACCTGGAAGAAGTTCCTGGGTCCTGGCTTTGGATCAGCTCAACTCTGGCAGTCGTGGCAATTGGGGGAGTGAACCAGCTGTCTCTCCTCTATGTAAATCTGCTTTACCAATAAAAATTAAAAATGTAAGAAAAAATTATTTGAAAGGTAGAACAATGGAAAAAGGGAAACACACACATGGGGGTGACGGGAGAGATCTTCCAACCACCTGTTCACTATGGTTCTAAATGGTTGGATGTCTGCAATCACCAGGTGTTGGGACAGGAGGAGCTAGGAACTCCAGTCTGGTCTCCCACAAGGGTGGCAGGAGTCCAGGAAGTTGGTCATCCTTTACTGCCTTCCCAGGCACAGGAACAGGAAGCAAGACTAGGTATGGAGCAGTTGGGACTCCAATTTGTACACTCTAATATGGAATGACGACACCACAGGCAGCTACTCATCCTACTGTGCCGCAGTGTTGGCCCTACCAGCTTATTTTTAAGCTAGACACATGAATCTTTCAATTCAATAAGCTTTCGCTTGCTATTGGTGTCATAACACAAAGATTAAGCTGCTGCCTATGACACTGGCATCCCATGAACATTAGTGAAGTCCTGGATGCTTCATTTCTCGTCTACCCCCTGATAACGTGCTTATAAATGCAGAAGATGGCCTAAATACTTGGGGGCTACTGCCACCCATGGGAGATTCATATAGAGTTCTACACCCTTGGTTTTGGCCTTGACCAGTGTCAGCAGTTGCAAATATTTGAAGAGTGAATCAGCAGGAAGATCTGGCTCCCTTTCTCTCTTGTCTTTCAAGTAGATAAGTAAATATTTGAAAACCTAATCTTTCAGTCACTTAAGTACAGGATGTTTAATCATAAAAAGAGTCACGAGGGCTATCTTGGAACCACGCCTACAGGGAAGCATTATTCCATAGCAAACTCTGGGCTGGTCATCTGGTATATTCTAGTTGAGTCAGACTCACGCCTCTTGATGAGATAATGAATAACAGTGTTTCAGGAGAGAACACGGTAGATTCCAAATACACAATTGGATGGGAAGTGGAGCAGCCGGGACATAAACTGGTGCCCATGGGGGATTCTGGCGCTTGCAAGGTGAGGATTTAGCCAGTGAGCCATTGCATCAGGCTCCAAGATACACATGTGAAAGGCTAAAAGGGAGGATGGGCCTGTCTTTCTTCTCCATTTAAAGTCCCAAAACTCAAACCTGGTGCAATGGTCTAACAGCTAAATCCTCTCCTTGCATCGTTGAGATTTCATATGGGTGCCAGTTTGTGTCCTGGCTGCTCCATTTTCCATCCAGCCCACTCCCTGTGGCCAATTAAAGCAGTAGAAGATGGCCCAAATTCTTGGGACCCTGTCCCCATGTGGGAGACTGAAGAAACTCCTGGCTCCTGGCTCGGATCAGCTCAGTTCCAAATGTTCTTGCTGCTTGAGGAGTGAACCAGTGTATGGAAGATCTTTCTCTGTCTCTCCTCTCTGTAAAATCTGCCCTTTCAATAAGAAATTTAAAAGTCCCCAAACTCTAAGCTGGATTACCCAAAACATTTCAAAGGATAAATTCTGGAGTCTGAGAATATAAAATGATGAAGTCTTTCTTTGGTCAGTTTAAAAGCAAAACCACTACCATTTCTGCCCTTCCTCCATAGTCAAGAGGTTGCTGGCGTCATGAGAATCTTGTCTAAAGAAAGCATGGTCTTGGTGAACTGTTCCTTCCAATGGGGAGACTACTGCTTATAACAGCAACACTGAGGGAGAAGATCCAGAAGCTAGGCTAAAAACAGGCTTGGTCGTTACACAAGAGGCTTCTAAGAGGAAACCTTATGCAAGGATGTATAGGCAGTAAGTCAAAGGCACAAACAACAGAACCAGGCCGGAAAGCAGATTTCAAGATGTAGTTAGATGGATTCCCAGAACTCCTCTTATATTGGATACACACCAGGAGGTGTGGAAATCAACTGGCTGTCTTAAGAGCACAGAGCTGGGATCAAATTATGTTCAACACTCCGACCCACCTGACCATGCACTTAAGATTCCCAGTTAGAGAAAGCAAGAAGACATTCTTCAAGAAAAATACACAATTCATCTTCCTGGTGTTTCAAATATTTATTACAGGTGGTAAAGGCTTTCATTGTTCTGAACCCTGAATACAAGTCACATGATCAAGAACAACTGAAAAAGGAGATCCAGGAGCATGTAAAACAAACCACAGCACCCTATAAATACCCCAGAAAGGTAAGCATCCTGTGACAGGCGTTTTCTGTGTTCTAGAAACTATCAGTGATATATTTTTCCTTCTTAATGAAATATCAAGCAAACTATGCCAAATATTGTCAATTAATAATATTTGGACACCAACTAGAAACTTCAAAATTAAAATGAAACTCCTAATTTAATGCATCTAGTCATTTGGGTCACTGGACTTGCATTAAATGCTAAATATCAAGAGAATTTTCCTAAGCAATACCCATTTCTCTTTTTGCTTGACATCAAAAACTCAAGCTAAGGCCTAATCTTTCAATTATCTTAATTCATTAAAATAAATAAAGAAATAAAGCCCGAACTACTATATAGCTGGCTTTATCTAACAGGGAAATCTGGGTAATTTTCCTCCCCTTCATACCAACAGGTAGAATTTATTCAAGAGCTGCCAAAGACCATCAGTGGGAAGATAAAAAGGAATGAACTAAGGAAGAAAGAGTGGAAAACAATTTAAAATCATTCCATTAATATAGTGTCCAAACATGGTACTTATAAATTTGCAGAAGTCACAAAATTACACAGAGGCGATACAAAAATGTGGCAATAAGTTTATAAATTGTTTTAAAATATCTTGTGGTTATATTAAAGGCTGAATTTTGAAATAAAACATGCAGTAAATTATTCTCCATGAGTGTTCATGTTTCTGTAATTTGTTAAAATTCTCTCCTTAACTGTTGAGAAATGTGTAAGTGTATAGAAACAACTTCTGAACAAATATTTGCCACATTGTTTTGCAAATATGAGCTGAATAAATTCTAAATACTGATATATAAAACCAGAACCAAACTTCAATCATGAAATAAAACCAAACAACTCTTAAGACTTTTCAAAAAATAAAAAGTATCAGAATAATTTAAAGTGCAAGTTTCTTCCATAAAATGGACTAGAGATTCATATCACTCATATTTTCACTCAAATAACTTAAAAATGGTTTAGAAGCCAGCTTGTGGCACAGCAAGTGAAGTTGCTGACTGCAAAGCTGGCATCCCAAATAAGTGTGGATTCATGTCCCTGGTGTTCCATTTTTGATTCAGCTCCTTGCTGATGGTCTGGAAAAGCCAGTGGAGTATGGCTGAAGTGCATGGGCCCCTGCCGTTCATGTGGGAGACCTGGAAGAGGCTCTCGTTTCCAGCCTTCAGCCTGGCCCAGCCGTAGTCATTGCAGTCATTTGGGGAGTAAACCAATGGATGAAGCATCTTTCTCTCTCATTTGTTGTAGCTCTGATTTTCAAATAAATACATCTTTAAAAAAGTTTAAATATTTGTTTCAAGGTCTAACTATAAATGGAGGATGTCATATACTATTGTTGTTAATTACATTTAACCTAATAATATACACAATGTTTCATTTATGGTTCTTTAAGAACATATAATTTCAACAATAATATATAAGACATAAGTAGGATAAGACATTATCAGAATATTCATATTTGGGAATTTAAGGAACAATGAGGATTCATGTTTGAACAACAGAATACAAATATTAGACAAAAGGTAATTCAAGTGTAAGGTGATGAAATTTATCTTTTCTGTTTGAGTTTATGTATGTGTATAATAGTCTTAGTCTAGAGAGCTTATACATGTTCTTAAATCTTTTCTGCACTAAAAATCACAGTAAAGTTTGGCTATGAAGCCTGTCAGTTCCTCATTGAAGGCCTTAGTTTCAAACTATTTTTAACAGAAAAAGTTCTGTCAGAGATACGGTTTATTTCAGGAGAATTAAAAACAAGCTGCCCTGTGGAAAGAGACAGAACCATGCCGTTGGCTTTTTCCTTCTGAAGAGTGTGTTCCCATTTGAAATAACCACAACACTTTCTGTTTTCGTGGTATTTCCCAGTAGGGCAACAATAGAAGACTTTTCCATGGTTTGGTCCATTATTAGAAACAATAAGTCTCTTAGCTCTTCGGCCACACTTGCATAAAGGAGGTGTCATTTTCCCATTGTTCCAAGGCTCTCCTGAGTTAACCGTAGGCGTTAATACAGGGGAGAGAACTTCCCGGGAAGAATTTCTTACTACAGAGCAATCAGATGATGTAGGCTTTTCTTCATGGGTACTAAAGTTTTGTTTTTTTGCTGATAGGAAGGTTGGGGGACTAAATGGCTTCCTTTTGTTTCCACCCAAGTGAAGCGGATGTTTTCCCAGATCTGAAGCATGAGATGCATTGGCAGTAACAGTACTGAAGGAACTTGATTTGTGTCCGGGTATCTTAAAGGCAGAAACATTTGAACCTAGATCTCTGGTTTGCTTTACATTATAAATAGTAGTGTGTGGACTCTTGTACACAACTGATTTGGAGGTCTCAAACTTTTGAGGAGTTTCCTCTATGTCTTCCAAGTTTTCACAGCTTAGCACTTCTGGTTCTTCGAAAACCACTGATCTTTCTCCAGAACTAAAAGACATACCTGAGTCACTATTGGGAGGTATACAATCTACACTTTGATCAGGCTGAGATGCTGGCAATAAAATTACATCCTCCCAGTCAGTCAACACAGGTAAACAGTCAGGAGTAGAATTCATTTCCACGTCAGAGCCATGATTAACACATGGAATGGTGGTAGGAACAAGCACTAATTCTGAACTAGTTGTTAAAGACTTAGATTTGGTATTATATGCAAGATGGTCGTTTTTTCTTTGCTTCTGTAAATGGAGAGATGAATTCAAGGTAGGAGATGACAGCTGCTCCAGAGAAGAAGGAGGTTTGGCATTCAAAAGAGGTAAGCAACTTTTGACGTTGTGAAAACCGGCTTTTACGTTGTCCTTCTGTTTGGAGTGATCCTGCTCTAACTTCTTGGGAGAATTCATACAAACTGACCTCATTTGAACTTTTTCACAAGAATTTATGGTATTTTTAGGCTCCCTATCACATCTGCTGGGCCTCTGGATGTTAACATTGCAGGAAGAGGTTTCTTCAACTTGATTTCTATTCAAATTTCTGCTCAGAATGTTGGGATTCTTCTCAGTGGGAACCTATGATTCCACAGACAAATCCAACAGCTTTACAAACTGCGCTCATAATTTCTTCAGTATACATTACAGATGTGACAAATAAGAAAAAAATCACTGATTTATAAATGACTGCACACATGAAATCTACATTTTGATGAACCTACAACTGCTTCTGGAGTTGTAGATGACAGAACCAAAAGGCAAGATGTCACTAACCTTGTTCAATGACCTTGTGATCTTCATTAGGCAACCATCTCTGATCATCTTCCAGGCAAGGAGGGCAGTGTTCCGAGCATCATCCAACCCTGAATCAGACAGTGAACTTAGTAATTATAACAGAAAATATCCCACTTCAAGAATCTGGGTTATACTATTAGTTTTACAATCATTTACTAACAATAATCACAACGCTGTGGCAGCATTACCAATAAAATATGTCCCATACGTACAAAGAAGGACGTGAAAACTTGTCAGTTCCCCAAGTGTGACCAACAACCTTTAGGGACTATGATTTATGAGTAATCTAATAGTGTTATTCTATTTTTTCACTAGTCCACTGTACCAACTAGACACACTACATTTTCTTTGGCTACTTTAAAAATTTTTTTAAAGCTTTATTTATTTTTATTGTAAGCTCAGATTTACAGAGAGGAGGAGAGAGAGGAAGATCCTCTGTCCACCAATTCACTCCCCAAGTAGCCGCAACAGAGATGAGTTGAGCTAAAGCCAGGAGCCAGGAGCTTCTTCTAGGTCTCTGTGGGTGCAGGGTCCCAAGGCTTTGGGCCAACCTGCTTTCCCAGGCCAAAAGCCAAGAGCTAGATGGGAAGTAGGAGTGCCTGGATTAAACTGACACCCATATGGGATCCAGGTGCGTGCAAGCAGAGGACTTTTGCCACTAGGCTTTCGTGCTGGGCCCTTGGCTAATTGTTTTTAGCAAACAGAAAGCCACCACCAGATGGCAGTCTTTATGCTATAATAGATTATCAAAGTGCTAACTGCAGACTTGAATTGTTATAGATCAGGAACTTTCTCTACATGGATGAATATTTCTGATTAACGAAACTGCCAAAAATGAGGTTAATGTGAAAGATTACTATGATAGACTTATATAATAAAATTATTTAAAATTCATACTAACCAGAATGTTCTCTTCCTGAGAATTCTATTCCCACTTCCTGCAAGGCACCACTTAGACCTTTTGGTTTTCTCCTATAGAAAAGCTAATCAAATAAAAGATGACACAGCAGAAAAGGAATGATTAGTATTTAAAAGGCTATGTATTGACTACTTAAATTTTTAGTTTCATTAGGTTGGAAATATGTAATTTTTAAATACTTTCAGAAATATATTTATGTGAACAAATATATATATATAATTAATTCAAAAGGCAGAAAGAAATCAATCTCCCATTCATTGGTTCACTCTCCAAATGCTTATAACAGCTGGGCTCCACCAGGCCAACACCAAAAGCTGGGAATTCAATCCAAGTCTCCCACATGGGCAGCAAGGACCCAAATTCCGAGCCATCGCCTACTGCTTTCCAGGGTGCACATTCGAAGGAAGTTGGAATCAGAAGTAGAGCTGAGACTTGAACTCAGGCACTCCAATACTGGATGTGGAGATCCTAAGCAGTGTCTTATTCATTGTGCTAAATGCCCAAACTCAGAAAATATCTTATCAGTAAGCCTACGGCTGGGACGAAACGTAGAAGTAAAGTAAACGTGCAGCCATGTTGGTTCTTACCTTGTAAGTTGCTCTGAGATCAATCCAAGAATTGAAGAATATGGGCTTTAGCAGCTGTTTCCTCTTACACTCATACTCCAGACAAACCCCTAAGTCCCAGTCTGTGTCAAATACACCAAAACAGAACAGTCAACAATGCTGACATTGTTTTCTTATGCTCAACATCATATATAAACAAAATGTTAGTAGATGATATAAAATAGAACAGTTACTGCTTTGTTAATAACTACTAATGATGCACTTTGTGTAATTATTAAATCAGGTTGGCGACTGGTTCAAAATCATTTGTTAATGCTTCAATAATATCTTATTTCAGGAAAGTGTTAAATTACAAGCTGTATATATCATTTCTAAGGAAATTTACTAATGTCATTTAGAAATCAAATTATAGCAACTAGAAAACAAGTACGTCCATGATTCGCTGCCAATGGTGCAGCAGTGCTATTAATGAGCATTAATGGCAACAGCATAGCACGTCATGGAAAGACTAAACAGTCCATTTTTTTTTCCTTCAAGTCAAAGCACTAAAGCAAAGGATGCAGGTTAAATTTGGACATTTTATTCAATGCCACGGAGAACAACATAACAAGATTTGTTCTTTCTGTATCATCTACTTTGATTCTGAAGAACAGACAGACTCTTACAGCTAAAGCTAACTTCAAGATATTCAGGAATAATAATTTTAAAAATATGAATAATTTTACTTTCTTGATTAACAATCTTTATGCATGTGATTTTTTTTCTTCCCCAGATGGTTAACATTCTAGTTCATAAGTATAAAATTAGAAGAATTAAAATGGTAATGATACCCACTTATTGCTAGGCATAACTTATTTTTTACCTGACCATGTAACAAAGGTACAAGGTTTTACTTCTGAAGTGGAAGGCTCTGAAGTCCCAGTAGTAAAAATAATTTTCTTCTGTTGCTGAATCTTATGAATCCATTTACAGAACTGAGATAAGCAAATCTTCAGAGGGACTCCTTCGTCAACTTGAACCTGGAGGGATTCACAAAATCTAAAGTCACCGATCAAATTCTAGAACTATGTAGCATGTATTGTAAGAAAGGTATCATTAGGGCACATAATTAAGAAAAGGTTCTAAATAAAGAGTTTATCTAGTAATGTTAAAAGCCACAGGGGTGGGGCTGGCATCGAAGCTCTACAGGCCAATTCCCCATCTTCAAGTGCTAGCAACCGTATGAGTGTTGGTTTGTGCTCTGATTCTCCCATTTCTAATCCAGGACCCTGCTGGTGGACTGGGAAAGCAGCAGAGGATGATTCAAGTCCCTGGGCCTCTGCACCACGTGGAACACCAGGAAGAAGGTCCTAACTTTGGATTGGTTCAGCTCTGCTTGTTGCAGCTATCTGGGGAATGAATCAGCAGATGGAACATCTTTTTCTCTGTCTCCCTTCTGTAAATCTGCTTAGCAAGGAAAGGAAGGATGGATGGACAAATGAACAAATAGGACAGAAATAACATAATGGAGCCCAGCACCGTGGCCTAGTGGCTAAAGTCCTCGCCTTGAACGCACCGGGATCCCATATGGGTGCCGGTTCTAATCCCGGCAGCTCCACTTCCCATCAAGCTCCCTGCTTGTGGCCTGGGAAAGCAGTCAAACAGCCCGAAAGCCTTGGGACCCTGCACCCGTGTGGGAGACCCAGAAGAAGTTCCTGGATCCTGGCTTCGGACTGGCATAGCATTGGCCATTGCGGTCACTTGGGGAATGAATCATCGGATGGAAGATCTTCCTCTCTGTCTCTCCTCCTCTCTGTATATCTGACTTTCCAATAAATAAAGAAATCTTAAAAAAAAAAAAGAAAGAAAATAATGAATAGACCCTAACTAGGGTGATAAGCATAACATTGCACAGAAATATAATCATTAAATCCAAACTGACAATAAAGACATATTTGAATCAATTAATTTCTACAAGATTTACTTCTAAAAAAGTGGTACAGTCTGGTGTGATGGCTCAGAGGCTTTATAAATCCTTGCCTTGCACATGGCAGCATCCCATATGGGCACCAGTTCATGTCCCAGCTGCTCCACTTCCCATCCAACTCCCAGCCTGTGGCCTGGGAAAGCAGTCAACAAACAGCCCGAAAGCCTTGGGACCCCACATTCATGTGGGAGACACGGAGGATGCTCCTGGCTCTGGATCGACTCAGCTTGGGCCAATATAGAATGAAGCAGCAGACGGAAGATCTTTCTGTGACTCTCCTTCTTTTTGTAAATCTTTCCTAAGGGGGGCGGGGAATTGCTAGTTCACTCTCCAAGTGGCCACAACAGTTCGTGTGGGTAAGACCAAAATCAATGATTTATTTATTTATTGGAAAGTCAGATATACAGAGAGGAGGAGAGACAGAGAGGAAGATCTTCTGTCTGATGACTCACTCCCCAAGTGACTGTAACGGCCGATGCTATGCCGGTCTGAAGTCAGGAACCAGGAACTTCTTCTGGGTCTCCCACACAGGTACAGGGTCCCAAGGCTCTGGGCCGTCCTCGACTGCTTTCCCAGGCCACAAGCAGGGAGCTGGATGGGAAGTGGGGCTGCCGGGATTAGAACCGGCACCCATATGGGATCCCGGTGCGTTCAAGGCG
Source organism: Ochotona curzoniae (assembly GCF_017591425.1). Lineage (NCBI taxonomy): Eukaryota > Metazoa > Chordata > Mammalia > Lagomorpha > Ochotonidae > Ochotona > Ochotona curzoniae. The sequence continues at coordinate 38,728 of NW_024467012.1, forward strand.
AGGACTTTAGCTGCTACGCCACGGCGCTGGGCCCAACCAAAACCAATTTTATCTGGATCTGTCGTGTGGGTGGCAGGGACCCCAAGTTCTCAGGCATCATCTGCTGCAGTCCCTTGCACATAACGAGGACCTGGATATGAAGCAGAGAAGCTGGGAATTCAACCCTCACCCCAACACAGGATGCTGTGTCGGGAGTGATGTCTGAACTCCTGTACAGCATGCCTTCAACAAAACAAATTTGAAATTAATTTCATGAGACCACTATTTTTAGTTTGTAAAGATTTTAGGAGAATTGTTATTAACCCTTTTTTCCTTGTAACAAAAGATAAATCTGGTTCCAAATGGTATGTAGCTTTTACTTTCTTTTTGAAGGTGACAACTGAATTTTAAAATTTGTGTCATACCTGCTGTATGCCTGTCAGTTCCTTGCAGAATTCAGAAAGTATTGGATGTTCCTGAGGTTGAACATACACATGGAACTCAGATTCAATTTCTCCAGTGGAAGTGCTCAACAATACTGCTGGAAACTCAACTAAACCAAAGAAACACCAATTGACAAATACGTAACTTTAAAAATTACTGCTGTGGTCTGCTTAAACATAGCTTATTAATAGCAGCATTTATTAAACAGTTTCAGTAAAAGCGTATTAAAATGACAAAAGTAGTGTGACATAATGCCAAAATGCAAAATGCTCAAGTTAAGAGCACTTAAAACATGCACGTCTACTATTAAATCTAAAGCCCATATGGAATCTGAAATGTGCTTTTCGTACAAATTTTTCTTCTTCTATGTAACTGAATGTAATTATTTTTATATACAAACTCTTCCATATAATCAGTTATTTTATACTCATGAATGACAAGCTAAACATGTGAGATTGATTTTTTTCTTAACTCCTTAGATTTTTAATACACATATTTTAACACTACCCATTCACAGACTACTCTGTTTTCTTAAGCTATTGGCATGTTTCCAGTTAAAATGACTCATCCAGACCCGTTTCAGCTACTGGCATCACACTTACTTATTTCCTGGCTACCATGGTGCTTCCCATCACTCCAGCACGTTGACTCAAAATCGATGACAATTAAGTAATCAAACAATTGCTCTGCAAAAGAGTAAGGGCTTCTTAATACATTACTGGTTTTGAAAGTGCAAGGCTATAAGATGTGAAAGAAATCAGGCACACTACTTACTGAATTTGCTTCTTCCTGGATTTCCGCTTGCTGGTGCAGCTGATTTTCTCCTAATTAAGCCAAGCTGCCTAAAAATGCAAAATAGCAATGTGTTTAATAAATTCATGCATACTCCTGTTTTAAACAAGCTACTAAATGAGCAAAACCCTCTTTTAATGTGTGGTGAGAGGAAATTACTGAGCTTGCATGGAGGAGCAAAAAGACACAGGTTTCCTGTAATAAGTGCCATACCTCTTTTCAAACTTGTGTTAATTTTACCCTTTACAGTGAAAGGAGGTAAACAGGTAAGGCTTAAATTATGCTTGGCTTTTTTTTCTAATCCCTGCACAGTTCTGAATGGCTAAGTACACAGGGCACTGCCTGATCCTCTGGGAGTTTAAAAAAAAAAACACTGGGTTTAAAACAAAACAAAACAAAAACCAAGACATCCTGGAAATCACTGCAATATAATTTATGAGGCTTCCCAAAGTAAAAATGTCAAAGAAAGGGAAGAGCTGGCTGAGGCCTTAAGCGCAGGTGAGTCAAACTGCTAACAAGCAGGCAGCTTCAACCAGGTATATATATATATATATATATATATATATATACACATACATACACACACACACACACACACACACACACACCCTTTAAAGCCCAAGCTGTTTACTGCTTTTCTGAATCCAAACACGGGCACACTGTGCCCAGGAGTCAGGAAGGCGACCTTAGGGATTGATTCCTTAAAGCGGCGAGGTTGCACAGCTGGATGCACGCAGCGCGCACCCCAGACTCTGGAACCATGCACAGGTTCCGCCTCGCCTCGAGGCTTAGAACGCGCACACCCCGGCTCAGGAACACAGTCTAGAACCCGGAGCTCCCGGCTCTCCCACTCTCCGACGTTCCAGCTCCGTGTTCTCCCCCAGGGGCCGTTTACGCTTGAGACCGTGAGAACGGGTCCTAGTCTCGGAGACTGCGGGAGAACGAGGCGGCCGCCAGAGCCTGACCAAGGGGCGACCCTTCCTCCCTCCGGCCCCACAAAACCTCCTCACGAACCGCCCTCCCTCGTACCGCGCCAGCCGCTTCGTCGCCATCCCTGGCACTCCCTTGCTTTTCACAGTCCAACCGCCGGAAGTCGGTCGTCTCTCACTTCCTGCCGGTTCAAAGTAGCCGCGCGTCGGGACTGAGGAGGAGGCGTTTGCGGCGGCTGAGGCGAGAGCGCGTCCGATTTTCCGCTCGGCTTTCTGTGAGACGTTTCCGGGATTTCGGAGCGTGGGGCGTGGCTTCTGGCGGGGAAGCCGCGGGGCGGAGCTATGCTCTTTTTTTTTTTTTTTGGCCGGTGGGCGGGTACGTGTTGGCGCGGACTGGGAAGCCGTTTCGAATTGGAACCCAGAAGCCGACGAGGCTAAAGCCGTTTGGGCTGCCTGACACGGGCATCGTGGACGCCACCCACGCTTCGTGGGCGGGTAGCGGGAACTTTGTAAACTGAGCCTCGAGCAAGCTGTCCGTGGAACCTTCTAGATTGTCCGTTTCCTGCTGCTTTTCCCTTTAACAACGTCCGGGGGTCGTGGAATATGGGCGTCCGAGTTGCCTCCGTTCTAAGTTGATTCTTTCTCCGCAGCGTTATGGAGCCAGAAAGGGACAGGACCGGGAGGCCTCCCAGAAACGGCAGGAAGAGGAAGCGGGCCCCGAACGAGCCTCAGGGGGTGGCGGACGCGATGCGAGGCCGTTGGGAGGAGAGGCAGCCCCTGGCCAAGGTGAGCGGCGGGAGTCCCGAATAGGGTGGCCCTCCCACCCCGAGCGTTTTGGAGTTTTCGGGGGGCCAGAACAGACTCCCCGACCCCAGTGGCTTCCTGGAATCTGTTCTCAGAAGTGTACCATGCGATTACCTCTTCCCCGAGGGCTTGTTGGTGATTTAAAATTGCCATCTCCTGGCACGTGGCAAGAATGTTCATTTAACAAATAGGTATTGCGGTGTTGTTCCAGGAGATTGTTGTAGGCTTCGGGATGTTTGCATTTCAGTAAGGAGAAAGGCTGATCATCCATGCTGTTTTATTGAGTCTAAATATACCTAATTCAGCCCTTCATCAGATTTTTTTTTTTATTGTCTACCATGTGAATATTAGTGAATAAACAGAGATCACGCCCCTGGCAGGGCTTATGTGCTAATGCACAGAGAGGTATAATGATAATATACATTACATAATATGTTAGAAGGGAGTTGAAACTATGAAAATATTTTATAAAATTGAAATTGTAGCGATTTTTTTCTGCCTATCAGATTGCCAAAAGTTTTCCAAAGGTTACTGTGGCAAGAACTATAAAGAGGGAGATTGGCAATCACATTTTTTTTTTTCATTATTTAGCAATCTCAAGTTTAAAGAAAAGTTGCAGGAATTGTCCCCAAAACTACCTCCCACCAGCATTTGAAACTGTCCTTACCCTCCTGAGTTTTGGAATATGTGTTTCCTGCAGTTATACATAATCACAGTGCAACCACCAAAATTAGTTAAGTTCATATGAACACATTCTACTATCTAATCCTTAGATCCCACTCAAGTTTCTCTAACTGTTCAAATATACTTCAGCTTAGGGTACCATTTATAATCATGTATTACATTTAGTTGTCATGTCTACTTAAGTCCTGACTGTTCCTCAGTCTTTTCTTTGTATATATATATATATATATATTTATTTTTATTTGAAGGAGATACAGGGAGAAAGAGACAGAATGAAAGTGAGAGCTCTTGTGTCCACTCGTTTACTCCCCCAATAGTGGCAATAGCTGGAGCTAGGCTACTCTGAAACCAAGAGTCAGAAGCTTCTTGCTGATCTCCTATGTTGGGCCCTCCTCTGCTGTTTTCCCAGGCCATAGCAGGGAGCTGGATCCTCAGTGGAGCAGCCAGGAGAGGAAAGGTGGGATATTGGCCTTGTAGACTGCAACTTTATGTGGTATACCACCCACCCCTCCCACCACTAAACATTTTACTGCTTTTGGTTTCAGTGTTCCAGCCCTGGAATTAACCATTTCTTTTAGGATACATGGTTGTTTCAGAGTGACATTTAGATACTTAGTGTTTGGGTCCTCCATAGGCTCAGTGTTGTTGGGATTGCAACAACTCCTAAAAGACTGAGCTAAGGAATATGTATGAATATACATGTTTGCAAGCACATGTATACAACTTTACATTTAAAACATTTCTGTGGGCCCGACCTGGTAGCCTAGTGGCTAAAGTCCTCACTTTGCATGCACCAGTATCCCATAGAGGAGCCGGTTCTAATCCTGGCACCCCTGTTTCCCATCCAGCTCCCTGCTTGTGGCCTGGGAAGGCAGTGGAGTGTTGAGAGCTAAAGGAGTTGATTAGCATTTGTTAAGCTTGGCTCCTGCAGGAAATGGGCTTGAGGCTAGTGGCACCTGGTCTATCAGACTCATTAGCATCCTATTGTTCTGCTAGGGGCTTGGGGGGGAAAGTATATATGGCTGAATAAAGGGAGGCCGGAGAGACCTCTTCCACCATTACTGGTCTCCTGTCGGTGTTTCATTCCCTGACCCTCGCCGTGTCCACGTTACTGGCTCTGCTGGCCGGTACAGTGGAGGATGACCCAAAGCCTTGGGATCCTGCACCCGAGTGGGAGACCCAGAAGAGGCTCCAGGTTCCTGGCTTCAGATTGGTCAGCTCCGGCTATTGGGGCCACTAAATCATTGGATGGAATATCTTCCTCTCTGTCTCTCTTCCCCTCTGTATAGCTGACTTTCCAATAAAAATAAAATAAAATCTTAAAAAACAAAACAAAACTTTTCTGTGTTGGGCCTGGCACAATGGTTAATGGCTAAATCTACCTTGCGTGCACCAAGATCCCATATGAACGCCAGTTCTTATCCCAGCTGCTCCACTTCTCATCCTGCTCCCTGCTTGTGGCCTGGGAAAGCAATGGAGGATGGCCCAAAGGGACCCTGCACCCACACAGGAGACCTGGGAGAAGTTCCAGACTCGTGGCTTCAGATTGGCTCAGCTGTGGCTATTGTGGTGACTTGGCAAGTGAACCAACAGATGGAAGATCTTTCTGTCTCTTATGCTCTCTGCAAATCTGCCTTTCCAGTAAAAATAAATAAATCTTAAAAGTTTTTTTCTGTGTTAACTTATGTTAAAAACCCTGATCACACCAGTATCTGTTTCTGATCTAATGCTGCCTGGGTCATTCTAGTTTTCTGTTTATACTAGTAACTTATCTGAGTGAGGAACCTGACTTCCATCATCTATTGTATATTTAATCAGCACCCTTCTCGCCCTGCTTGGACTTCGTGCTTGTGCCATGTCACCTTCCTTTGAGGTGCCATCGTCATTCCTGTGATAGATTCCACCGTTCTCACACGACACCCTCTGTTCAAGTTCTGAACACTCCACAGGCTACTGCAGTCCCCCCACGTTGCCGGGCCTCACTGCTCTCCCTTGTCCCCTTCGTGGATGATCACATGGGCACATACCCCTCAGTGTCTTGGGCTTCCGTCGTGCTGCACTGCTTCCCCTGTAGGACACCCTCTTCATATGATTTAGGCTCTTCGTATCTCATGCCTGGCAAACATGGCTGCTTAGCAACTATATAGATCCTTAGGTTGCTCAGGCCCACTTTTTCAGTCTGACAAATTGTTGGTTAATGAAAATAAATTGGTGCATTCTTAGGGTTATCAGTATTTGTCCGAATGGTAAATATATATATTCTTTTTGATTGGGAGTTTATCCTCAGAAAATGATTAGACAGGACATCTTATAAGACAGCTTATAATGTTTATAAGCTCTTTGTTTTTGAAAAAAAAATTTAAAGGTTCATTTTTGTTGGAAAGGCAGAGTTAGCACAGAAGGAGAGACAGGTCTTCCATTTGCTGGTTCACTCCTCAAATGGCTACAATGTCCAAAGCTGAGCTGATCCAAAGCCAGGAGCCAGGAGCTTCTTCTGGATCTCCAATGTGGATACAAAGGCTCAAGAATTTGAGCCATCTCTGCTGCTTTCCTAGGCCATAAGCAGGGAGCTGAATCAGAAGTGCAGCATCCAGGACATGAACCAATGCCCATGTGAGATGCTGGCACCTCAGGCTGAGGATTAGCTTACTTTGCCATAGCACTGGCCCCGCTTACTGAAATTTTATTTCAAAGTCAAGTTACACAGAGGGAGAGAAACACAAAGATCTTCCATTCTCTCCTTCACTCCTGAAATGGCCTCAACAACCAAGCCTGTGCCAAGAGGCAAGAAATTCTTTCAAGTCTCCCATATGAATGGCAGGACCACAAACATTTAGACTGTCTTCCACTACTTTTCACAGGCCATTAGGAGGAAGCTAGGCCAGAAGTGGAACAACTGGGACATGAATTGGTTCTCATGGGATGCTGGTATTATGGTCGCACCTTTATCAGTGCCTGCCCTGATATATAAATCTTTTTAGAAAACCAGAAGCTAAATTGATGATTTGTTTTAGTTGATACATTTAATTCCCTGTTTCTTGATATATGTTTGCAGAAGCCTCGCTTATCTACTGTTTTATTTGCTGAAAACTGTGAGGTAACCTATGGCCAGCTATTTGAATTGCTAAAGTATGCAGTTCTGGGAAATTCCTGTGCTTCTAAACCCAGGTATGACATGAACTTGAACAGCAAGTCTAGACCAGAGGTTTCAAAGTAGTGCCTAAAAGACCATATTTAGCTTATTGGCATTATTTGCCATGCACCATATCCTATTTATTTATTTAGCTTATTATGGCTTTCAACAATCTGGTTTGTGAATTCCTACATGAAAGTGTGTGTGTGTGTGTGTTTCCTTCAAAAAGCCTAGCATGGCAGTGTTTTGTCAGTACTGGTGGTTTGTTATGTTTAATTGCAATATTTCTCTGGATGTTTTGTAGGTATTTTAGTTTTGTACACCCAGTTGAAATAACATGATGTTAACAATTCCAGTCAGTTTTTTCCTTTTTCAAATATACAGCCGTGACAGTCTTTATTTCCGATATTGTCAATGTTATTTAACAATAAAGAGATTTTCAAATGCATATATCCCCGGAGGAAGTTATAAATTGGCCAGACAGCTAAAAAACCATCTTCTATACCAACAAATAATGCCATTTGCCTGTTAATTTATCTAAAATTGAAATTCTTGAAGCTGTTTGAATACCTAGTTTAGCAAAGTAGAGTAGGTTAGAATGTTGAGCATGAACTTTGTGAAAGGAGCTTAGTTCTAGTATATTTTTTAAAGATTTTTTTATTTTTATTGGAAAGTCAGATAGAGGAGGAGAGACTGAGAAGAGTATCCTCCATCTGCTAATTCACCCCCCAAGCGGCCTCAACAGCAGAGCTGAGCTGATGTGAAGCTAGCAGCTAGCAGCCTCTTCCAGGTCTCCTGTGTGTGTGCAGGGTTCCAAGGCTTTGGGCTGTCCTTGACTGCTTTCCCAGGCCACACGCAGGGAGCTGGGATGGGAAGCGGGACCGCTGGGACATGAACTGGGTAATGGGATCCCAGTATGTGCAAGGTGAGAACTTTAGCCATTAGGCTACTGCCCCGGGCCCTGATTTTTTGTTTTGTTTTTGTTTTATTATTCCATGATACAGTTCCGTAGGCTCTGGCATCCCGCCCCCCCCCACCCCCTTGCAAAGATTTTCCCTATATAATTACAATATTTTATTCCTTCAGAATCAGTCCATCATTTTGCTATTTAAGTGTTTCCTGACATTGTAGGCATGGACATTGGCAAAGAATCCAGCATCCAATTGTTGTGATTTAAAACAAAGTGTAATTGGAGCCAGTGTTGTGACACAGTGAGTTAAGCTGCCATCTCCTCAGCGACTTTCCAAGTCCTTCTGGTTTGTGTCCTGTTTGCTCTGCTTATGATTTGCTTGAGAAAACACGTGCCATCCACGTGGCGACCTGAATGGAGTTCCAGGGTTCCAGCTTCCACTTGGGCCGTCCCTGGCCTTTATGGCCATTTCGGAGTGAAGCAACAGATGAAAGATTCTCTGTTTCTTTGTTTTCCTTATGTCCCTCTGTTTTAAAGTAAGTTTAAAACAAAATTCATTTCTTTGGGGCCCAGTGTGGTAGCCTAGTGGCTAAAGTCCTCATCTTGCATGTGTTGGGATCGCATATGGCCGCTGGTTTATGTCCCGGCTGCTCTACTTCCCATCCAGCTCCCTGTTTGTGGCCTGGGAAAACACTGGGGATAGCCCAAGTCCTTGGGACCCTGCATCCATGTAGGATACCTGGAAGAAGCTCCTGGCTTTGGATTAGCTAAGCTCCAGGCATTGCAGCCTTTGGGGTGTGAAACAGCAGATAGAGGAATCTTATCTCTATTTCTTTTTGTAATTCTGACTTTGCAATAAAAAAAAAAAATGAGTCTTTAAAAACTTTGATTTATTTGAAAATCAGTATTTTAGATAGATTTTCTCTCCACTGGTTCACTCCCTAGATGGCTACAATGGCTGAAGTTGGGCCAGTCCAGAGCCTGAAGCCAGGAGCCTTGAGCCTCCTCCCGTTGTCCCACATGGCTGCAGGGTCCCAAGGGCTTGCACCATCCTTCACTGCTTTTCCAGGCCACCAAAAGTGGAGGAGCAGGAACTTGAAGTGGCACCCATACGCCACAGTGCCAGTCACTCCTCCAATTGTGTTCTTAAAAAAACTGTTAGTGAATTTAAATGCAGTACATTTTACTTGATATTTAACTGATTTTAATACAGCCAACATTTGGCTTAAGAGATCTTTACTTGAATTTTGTGCAGTAATACCTGCCTTCTAGGTGCAGGCAGTTAGTCAGGGCTGATAAATTCCATTAAATGTAACTTAACTGCTTTTCTCCCTCCTGCTTCCATTTAGTATACTGTAAACTGACTTGGGGGTGTCACTGCTAACTGTGTTGGTTTGGTTTTTCAACAGATGGTGCCAGATTATTCACCAAAAGTACCTGAAGGGTGTGGTGGTGTTTGTTCTTCAGGGAATGAGTCAGCTACAGTTTTACAGGTTCTATTTGGAGTTTGGATATCTCGGAAAGGCATTTGGACATGTAAGTCAAGAAAAGTGTGTTTCAGGGGCTGAATTGGAACCTTCCATGCTGAGGGTAGTGCATGTGCGGGGCCATGTTGCTTAGCAACCTTCCTGAACAAGGGATGTGGATAGGAAGCCAAAAGGACTAAGATGCAGATATTGAGATGATTTGTTTCTCCGTGTTGCTGTTGTTGCTGCTGTTGTTGTTGCTTTTGTTCCCAGGTGTAATCTCTAGCTCCTTTGATTGGTTTTATCTAATATTAATCATACTGTTTGGGCAATGGTATTTCCTAAAATTATAATTTTGGATAAAAATCTGTTTTTCTACCTTTCTTGAGAAAAAGATCTCACAGTTAGGCACTCTTAGAATCTCACCTGCTGTGGTGACTTTTTTAAAGGTTTATTTGTTTACTTGAAAAGCAAAGATACACAGAGAGCAGGAGAGTCCTAGACCTTCCATTCACTGGTACATTTCCTAAACGGCCACAACAGCTTTGGGCCTGTCTGAAGTCAGGAGCCAGGAACTGCCTCTGCTCTCCCACATGGGTGCAGGGACCCAAGGACTTACCTCATTTTCCACTGCTTTCCCAGCCCACTCGCAGGGAAGTGGATTCGAAGTGGAGAAACTGGAACACAAACTGGCTCTCTTATGGGAGGCCAGCACCACAGGTTAAGGCTTGGCCCACCATGCTACACTGCTGGCCCCAGCAGCTGCTTTCTTTTCTTTTTTTAAGATTTATTTTATCCTTTATTGGAAAGTCAGATACACAGACAGGAGGAAAGATAGGAAGATCTTCTGTCCATTGAATCACTCCCCAAGCGACCTCAACAGCCGGAGCTGTTCTGATCCGAAGCCAGGAGCCTGAAGCCTCTTCTGGGTTTCCCACACAGGTGTAGGCTCCCAAGATTTTTAGCCATCCACGGGATACTGATGCATGCATAGCAAGAACTTTAGCCACTAGGCTACCACGCCAGACCCAGCTGTTACCTTTAGAAGTCTGCGCTCTCTAGTTTTCGAAAGCCTCTTTCATCACTGTTGACCTTTTTCATCCTTTTACACTTTGGAAAGCATTTGAATTGGTGAGCTTCAGTTAGATCTCATGTCGTGAGTGCTTGAGGCTCTGAGTACTTTATCTTTTATTTTCATGATAGACATATAGAAGATACTTTTTAAATTCCTATTTTCTGTATAAGAAACTGAGTAATTTGCCCAAGTTATCTAGTAAATGATGAAATTGAAATGTAAACCAGGTATGCCTGAGGCCAGAGCTTTCCTTGTCTTTGTCCTGTTGTGTTTCCTGTCCTGTCTGGCATGCTGGCCAATGATATAATAGTGGCTAAAGTCCTTGTGTTGTATGCACGAATGCACTGGGATCCTGTAGGAGCAACCATTTGTATGCTGGCCGCTCTAGTTCCCTTCCAGCTCGCTGCTTCTGCCCTGGAAAAGCAGTAGAAGTCGACCAAAAGCCTTGGGATCCTGTACCCGTGTAGGAGACCTGGAGGAAGCTCCTGATTCCTGGCTTCAGACTGACTCAGCTCTGGCCATTGCAGAAGTGAACCAGTGGATGGAGTATCTTTCTGTCTCTGCTTCTCTCTGTAAATCTGCCTTTCCAGTAAAAAAATAAATAAATCTAAAAAAGAAGTAATAGGTATGGGAATACTTTGAAAAATACAGGCCATTTTCCTTAACTAAGGTGTATTGTTCTGTGTTTATGATGTATAATCAAAGAAGCAAAGAAAGTTTGAGGTAATCATGGTAAATAGGACTTCTTTTTTTTTGCACAAAAATAAGTACATTGTTTGTTTATTTTTTTATATCATTTTATGACAGTTTCATAGGCTCTGGGATTCCCCCAGCCCTTCCCCAAGCCCTCCCCCCATATTGAATTCCTCCATACTGTTACAGTAGTACAGATCATATCCAGTCATGATTCCTTCATTGCAGGTATGGACCATGTGGAGAGTCCAGCATCTTATTGTCCAGATAAATTCAACAGTTTCATTGGGAGACCATCCTTGGTCTGAAAGTAGAGCTGGTAGAATATCATCCCCTCCAATGAGATGTCACTACACAACTTCAACAACAGGAAGAAACATCAAAATTAACAACATCATGAAGTTAATTAACATGGTATTGAGTGACCAATATGTTAGAAAATGCAAGTTCTTAACCACATCCTGTAACTACTTCCTTGGCATCTCAATTTTAGTATATACACAACCAGCTGCTATACATTTATATCCTACCTAGCAAAGTAAATAGGACTTCATTTTTACCTGTTAAGGAAATGTTTTACATTGCCTCTCATAGCACGGGAGCTAGCAGTGGAAGTCCAGATCTTTCATCCCCTTGTGTCTTAAAGTCTTGCAAGCATTTTTGTTAAGACCTGTTCATGTGTTTTTCAGAAATTCCGCTTGCCGCCTCCATCACCTAATTTTCTAGCTGATCTCATTGGACTGAAACAGAAACAACCAACTGGAGATCCACTCAAGACGCTGGAAAGTATGCCTGGGATTCCACGTTGATAATGTGCTTACTCTCAGAAATGTTATGGATTTGGCTGCAAATAGATTTTTCAGTCAAGTTTATTGTTACAAGCATCAGAACCAAATTCTAATCAGGCAGAGAAGCAGATTTGTTGAGGAAGAGATGTACAGCTACCCCCGGGACATTAGACAGCAAAGAACGGCAGCCACAGAGTTTGTACCTCAGGAAATACCTGATTAGGTCAGGCAGCTAAGACTCCTGTCACTGACATTGGACTCCTGGGCATTACTGTGAAGCATCGCTGAACTGTCACCGAGTCTTTGCACCATCAGTTGAAAGGGAGGATTCCAACTAATGTAAAGGACACCTACTAATATTTACAGTGAGGAACAGGGAATAGGTCCAGGTGCCAGCCAGCTGAAATATAAATAAATCTAGGATAGCAGTGTTTTTCAATCTGTAGCTTGTATCTCATAAAAGAGTTATAGTTTTTTGAGTGGTAGAAAATAGAGAGAGAGTAACATAGACTGGGATAGGGTTTACCAGAGTTCATGATTAACAATAAGGGTAATTATTGCTTATAGATGCTTCTGTATATTTATAAATAATTGAATAGAAGTTATACATTGGAAACATGAAGAGGTGTTGAGAGTAATTAGTCATTTTCTTTCCTTCTTCAGAACGGTTATTGCTGTTATCCCCATCTCAGCGGCATCTAGCCTCAAGTTTTCTATCTTTCCAGTGTTTCTCCTTCCTGGAAGGCCCAAGTCTACTGCCCTCACAGGTCCTGAGCAGGGAGCTGGATCAAAAGCGGAGCAGCTGGGGCTTGATCTGACACCCCTGTGGGATGCTGGCACTGCAGGCCAAAGATCAGCCTGCAGTGCCACTGCTGTGGTCCCCCACCTCTGTTTTATATTCCCACTTGATTAGACCTTTTTCTTCTTTACTAATCCCCTTGCTAAACCAAGTTTGTTTTATATACTACTGTTCTATTGTAACTCCATTTTCTCCTCATGGTACTTTGGGCCTTTTGGCAAATGCTCATTCATGCCAACTTAAGCAAGGAGAGTTTTGTTTGAGAGTGTTGACGGTATTGTTTATACATGTAGATTCTAACTGGTTAGTTCTCTATATTTTCTAGTTAAAGTTGTGGAAACAGTCTGATTAGCTTTATTACTATCGTTACCTTTGAACATGTCTTGACTAAAAACGTCAAAACATTGGTCAGTCTACACCTGGGTCTCTCCTGGGCTAAGGCTACATCCTTACTCAGTTAGTGATGCCCACCAATGCCAACCTTCTCCCACCTAGTTAAAAAATCAGGGTGTTGCTTGGTGCTTGGGTAGGTGGCTGAAGATGGAATAGCTTTAGCCAGAGTGGGCTGCTGGGAGTGGCAGATACTCTAACGAGCAGGTCTGATACAACACCGTGTGCTCTTGCTGCCTTTTCTTTGAGACTCACATTCTCCTTTCGCTTCTTGAGCTGTCTCTGACCTCTCCAGCCTGAGGAGTAGTCTTCCTCCTTCCCCCGCTTTAAAGCCTTTACTAGTATAACCCGCTTGGGACTTACTTTTTCTTTGTGTTCTTATTGCTGTATTGTAAACCCTTTAATAGTTAGGGCCAGGTCTTACACATCTTTTGCTCTGTGTTTATCTCAGCCTACCCACGGTTCAGACACATGTCCTCTGAAGTTTTTAAACACACATTTTCTAAATATATGCAGTTGTTTTTCTTGTTTCAGCATCTTCTGCCAATTCAAAATCCAGCATCAACCTACAGAATGACCCTATCATTCAAAAATATGGTGTTAAGAAAGTGAGCTTGCTCAGATGCCTTCTGACTAAGGAAGAAATGGAAACAGTGAACTTCCCATTACAAGGTTGGCTTATACTTAATATGATTTTTCTGGCTGTTTTCTGAGTAGTGTATCTTCTCTGTTCAATTTTTTATTAATGAGGAAATGATTTAAGTGTACTGCTTCCCACAGTGTGAGAAGCATGTATCATGATTGGTAAAGTGATGTCTTTATTTAGTACATGGAAATAACATTAATTGTTATTGAAGTATTTAGTGATAAAGTTACTCCTTTTCATTAAATTTTATTTCATTTCTTCTTAAGAAATTAAAACAAGTCAGCATGTCTTCAGTAGAGTACTTATAAACTTCCACCCCCAGTTCTTTAAGACAGAGCTGATCTAGATGTAGAGCCCTGGTCAGTTTTATGGTGAGAATTTAATAAGCATGCTTGTATTTGTTCACTCCTAATCATAGCCATTGTAATTATAATTCCTTTTCAAAACCAGTTTTATTGGTGTAATTAATATGCTACACAATTCACTCATTTAAACCATAGAATTTAGTATTTTTGGTATGCTCACAGAGTGGTACATCCATGACCACAATTCAGTTTCAGAATGCTTTCATCATCCCAAAAGAAATGCCATACAATTATTTCCTTCCAATTTCCCTATTTTGGGGATTATAAATTACTTTCTGTCTATAACTTCTCTATTCAGGATATTTCATGTATTGGAGTCCTGCAAATGTTATCTTTTATGACTGCTTCTTTTACTTAGCATAGTATTTTCATGGTTTATCCACATTGTAGCATGTAATATCACCTTTTATTCATGACCTGACAATATTCGATGTCTGGGTTTACTAATTTACTCATCAGGGGATGGACATTTGCGTTATTTCTAATCTTTGGTTATTATGAATAATGCTGTTATGGTCATGCAGTTACTTTTGTTTGTGTGGTTACTAGTTTATGTACATGTGGTTACTGCTTTTTATGTACATGCAGTTACTTGGATTTTTTTACCCTATGGTATTTTCCTGGATGAGCATGAATATGGTATTTTCTTGTCATTTCTAAATTCTAAAGAAATAAGCTTTATTTCTTTTCCTTGTAGGTTTTACTGGCTGTGAACACTTTGTACCTACCAAATGTAATGGCTGTGTAACAGATAATAGTCCTCTCTTTGGACTTGACTGCGAAATGGTAAATACTAGCTTTGATTTTTCAACAAAATATTGTAAACTAGGATCTAGTCTTTGGCTTGTCCTAGCCATGCTCATAGAAACCATCTGGAAAGTGAACCAACTGCTGGAAGAGCTTTCTCTGTTTCTGTGTCTCCTTTTCTCTTTCTAACTCTGATTCTGAAATTTAAAAAAAAAGCAGGGAGGACTCGGCGCAGTGGCCTAGTGGTTAAAATCCTTGCTTTGAACGCGCTGGGATCCCATATGGGCGCCAGTTCTAATCCTGGCAGCCCTGTTCCTACCCAGCTCCCTGCTTGTGGCCTGGGAAAGCAGTGCAGGATGGCCCAATGCTTTGGGATCCTGCACCCTTGTGGGAGATCTGGAACAGGTTCCTGGCTCCTGGCTTCAGATCGGCGCAGCTCCAGCCATTGCAGTCACTTAGAGAGTGAATCATCAGGCGAAAGATCTTCCTCTCTGTCTGTCCTCCTCTCTTATATCCGCCTTTCCAATAAAATAAATAAATTTTTTTAAAAAAAGAGAAAGCAGATAAAATTTTTAAAAAGCATAGATAAATGTTTTCTAACTAGGTTGCTATGTTTGGTTTTGCTCATTACTCTGTTTTTTGAACAAGTGTTTATTTCTGAAAAGAGTGTGCCTTAATTACCATTGGTTTGGCTTAGTTTTACATATTTTTAGATAAATGGGATTTCCTTGCATAAGCATCCTTTGTGTATTTCTTTATGGATTTATTTTGAGAACTATTTAAAAGGCACAGTTGAAGAGACAAAAAGACATATCTTCAGTCTGTTGGTTGCCTCCCCAACTGGCCCCAACAGCCTGGGCTGGACAAGGCTAAAGGCAGTAGCCTGGAACTTTGGATCTCACTTGGGTAGCTGGGGCCCAAGCACTTGGGCTGTTCCCTCCTGCTTTCCCAGCCACATTAGAAAGGAGCTAGATTGGAAGTGAGATAACCAGGATTCAAATGGGAGCTCACGTGGGATATGGGTGTGTCAGGCAGTTGTTACAAGCATCCATTGTGTTATGCTTTGGCTCATTTCAGGAAGTTTCCTTTCAAAGCCAGTGCATCCCCCTCTAATTCCTGAGGAAATAAGCTTTGCATCCCCCTCTAATTCCTCAAGAAATAAGCTTCTCGGACCAGGTGCGGTGGCACAAGTGGTTAAGGTCCTCGCCTTGCACGCCCGGGATCCCATATGGGTGCCGGTTCTAATCCCGGCAGCCCTGCTTTCCATCCAGCTCCCTGCCTGTGGCCTGGGAAAGCAGTCGAGGACGGCCCAAAGCTTTGGAACCCTGCACACACATGGGAGACCCGGAAGAGGCTCCTGGCTTCTGATCGGCATAGCATCGGCTCTTGCGCTCACTTTGGAGTGAATCATCGGATGGAAGATCTTCCTCTCTGTCTCTCCTCTCTGTATATTGGCCTTTCCAATAAGAAAAATAAATCTTTTTTTTTTTAAAAAAATAAGCTTCTCAGTGCTTAATATGGAAGCTAAGAACTAAAGTTTCATAATCTGTCATGTCAGAGTATGTTTGCTTTTGTCATTCTAGCCAAGTCCCCTAACCTGTTAGCTTCATCCTGTGAGGTAGGGTCACTATGAAATACTTAGTACAGCACTAGATGATAATAGAGTGTGTTTAATAAAACTAATCTGTTAATGATAGCTGATGTATAAGGGATACAGTATCAATCAATATTATTTCCTTTCATCTTCCTGAGCAGATCCTTTCCACTAATTTAATCCATACTGGATCATTTAGCAAGTCTGTGCCATTCCTGCAGGCCTCTGGTGGGTAGATGCTGATGGTGGCAATGTAATGTGGATAATGAGAAGAAGCAGTATCTCTCACTCCTCAGCATCCTGATTTCCTGCTGCTCTTTCAGTGCCTCACGTCCAAGGGCAGAGAACTGACGCGTGTCTCGGTGGTGGCTGAAGGAGGCTGCTGTATCATGGATGAACTGGTTAAACCCGACAACAGGATTGTGGACTACCTCACCAGGTGTTTTTCACCTCACTCCTAGCTTTTTTTAGAACTGTCACAGTAGAATGGTGCATGACTTCTGTTTATTTAGGTTTTATCTTCTCAAGTATTATCAAAGAACAGACTAGGGCAACATGTTGGTCGTATATATTAATACTGAAATTGCCTAGTGTTACAGTAAAATGCTTGCCCTCTAGTTCTGTAATCTTCTTGAGAGAGTAAGTCTGTACAATATTGGCATCTTCTTTATCCCGGAATTCCCCAATTGTAACTGTTACGTAGCAACTTCAGAACAGCTGGGGGGAATCCTCACTTTCTGTTCAAACCTCTGCTGAAAATGTAGAAATCATTATTTGGCAAGTAAATGACTTTAGAACTTAATCAGCTTTGACCTCAGAAACCAAGAACAAAACTAATTTTTTTCCATAGTAGAAATTTGAAGCCCAAAATTTTAACCTGTTTTTTCCAAAGATTGTCATGTAATTTCAGCATGTAGTAATTAGGCAGAGAGAAAGTTTGTGGAACAGTATTGTTTCCATCCATTGAAATTGCATCTATGGGCAGAGGCTGCCTTGTGATACAGGCTATTGTGCTAACAGTATGTTAGGAATAGGCATGTGTGCACAAGCATGTTTGTCATGGGAATGTTAATGTCTGATAGGGGATTAATTAAAATGTTATCTATATAGTGCAATACTGTAACAGTTTAAAAGGTGCTAAGTAATTTGTTAATATGAAAACTTGTTTGTGATATATAGCAACTGACAAAATCATGTTATAAAGCAGCACATGCATTAACTTTTATATGAAATATACACATGAATTAATGTGTGCCTAGACTCCAATTTGTATAACAAAAATAATTTAAAATTACATATTCCATGATTTTTTAAAATAAGATTTTTATTTATTTGAAAGCTGGAGTTATAGAAACATGGGGAGAACGTGAGAAGATGATCTTCCATCTGCTGATTTACTCCCCATATAACCGCAATGGCTGGGCTGTGTCAGGTTAAATCCAGGAGCCTGGCACTTCTTTCTGGTCTTCCACATGAAGCCCAACTGTTTAGACTAGCATCTGCCGATTTCCAAAGAGCATTAAAAAGGAGCTGGATTTGAAGTAAAGCAGTCAGATCTTGAACTGTTACGCATATGGGATGCCAGCCTCATAGGAAGTGGTTTATCCCACTATGCCAGAGAACTGTATAAAAGAAACCCTCCAAGAACTTTATTCAAAGAAATCTCATGGGCCTGGCATGGTGGCCTGGTGGCTAGGGTCCTCACCTTGAACGTGCTGGGATCCCATAGGGACCCCGGTTCTAATCCCGGCAGCCCCACTTCCCATCCAGCTCCCTGCTTGTGGCCTGGGAAAGCAGTCGAGGAAGGCCCAAAGCCTTGGGATCCTGCACCTGTGTGGGAGACCTGGAAGAAGTTTCTGGCTCCTGGTGTTGCGGTCACTTGGGGAATGAATCATCAGACGGAAGATATTGTATCTCCTCTGTTTATCTGACTTTGCAGTAAAAACAAATCATAATGGAGCCCAGCGGCCTGGCCTAGTGGCTAAAGGTCCTCACCTTGAACGCCCTGGGATCCCATATGGGCTCCGGTTCTAATCCCAGCAGCTCCACTTCCCATCCAGCTCCCTGCTTGTGGCCTGGGAAAGCAGTTGAGGATGGCCCAAAGCTTTGGGACCCTGCACCCGTGTGGGATACCCGGAAGAAGTTCCTGGATCCTGGCTTCAGATTGGCATAGCATCGGCCGTTGCGCTCACTTGGGGAGTGAATCATCGGATGGAAGATCTTCCTCTCTGTCTCTCCTCTCTGTATATCTGACTTTTCAATAAATAAACAAATCTTTTTAAAAAAAATCTTAAAAAAAAGAAACATCATGTATCAAAAAATATTTTTTCATATGAAAAAAAATTTAATATGAAAGGATATCTTATAAGACATGAAAAATGATCATCTCTGTGGTAGAATTATGACAAGTTTCTGATTTCTCCTTATTGGTATTTCCCATTTTTTTGATACTAAGCATAAATTCTTTTTTGAGTCTATTTGTAAATGACTTTCCAGGAAATAAAGCTTGGTACTATTCTGGAATATCTTTTTCTTGTTGTTGTTATTAAAAGGTTTTCAGGAATTACAAAAAATACTCTTGAGCCAGTGACGACCAAACTCAAGGATGTCCAGAAGCAGCTGAGAGCACTGCTTCCTCCTGATGCGGTGTTGGTGGGCCACTCCTTGGACTTGGACCTCCGAGCGCTGCAGGCGAGTATCTTCAGCCTAAACCCCAGAACTCTGCCTCCCAGCCTGCTTGCTGTTGCCTTTAGTATTCATTCTCTTCTGTCTTCCTCAGATGATACATCCATATGTTATTGATACGTCATTGCTCTACGCCAGAGAACAGGGCAGAAGATTTAAACTGAAGTTCTTAGCCAAAGCCGTTTTGGGGTAGGTTTACATGTTATAATACTGTCCTTATAAGTTGCAGATAAGTGTATAGATATATATAATTTAGTGCATATTGCAAAATTTTGGGCCTTTACTTGTTTTACCTTTTATTGTATGAACATTACACCTTTTCTTATGAAATAAAGATATTATAGGAATAGTGATAGGATTTACATTCACGGTTAAGCTTGATGGATAGAGTTGGACCTGGAAGGGCAGAAAAGCTGAACAATGTTTTGGAATATAAAATACCAATATTGAAATAGAAGTACATATGTACAAAGCTGTTCATTATAACATGGTTCAAATATCAGCAGCAAAAAAGCTGGACATAAGTTTGTTAAGACTGGTTAAATAAACTATGGTTGTCTGCATTGAACGGTTTGCTATTCAAAAAGAATGTGACTGATTTGTGTACTGATATGGAACCCTAAGGCATTGCTGAGAATAAAATGGATATGTAGAGCTAACTCTACATATTCCTGGATATTCTTATGATACAGATTAGATTTTATATGTATAAATTTATATGTATGTATATTTTAAAAGTCTTTTAAAAGCAACTATGAAAGGATTTATATATATAAATGAATATTCATATACACATATAATATTTCTGGAAGGTGAGTTTAAGCAGATGTTACGTTAAGTAGTGAGACTAGGGACTGGATGCACAATGCGACAGAGACTTTTTGTTGTGATTTCTTTGGTTCAGATGATAGGGCCAGCCAGGCAGTTAGCTGGAATTGAAAGATCTTGGTTATTGTGATGAACGTCAGAATTCTGAAATGTTATGTGTAACCAGAACACTTTTTAGAAATTTATTTATTTATTTGAAAAGCAAGGGTGTAGAGAGAGAGAGATCGTTTGTCTTCTGATTCACTCCCCAAATGCCATAGTGGTTGAGGCTGGGCCAGAACAAAGCCAGGAGCCTGAAACTTCATTTGGGGCTTCTATATGGGTTCAGGGGCCCAAGCACTTGGGCCATCTTTCACTGCTTTCCCGAGTGTGCAAACAAGGAGCTGGACTGGAAACAGAACAGTTGGGACTAGAGTTGGCACCCATTGGGGATGCCAGCATCGCAGGAGGCAGCTTAATGTGCTGTGCTATACCATACCAGCTCCTAACCAAAACATCTGAGGTGGTTGAATTTGTTATTAAAAGTGCTTGCAGGTGTATCAGTTTTATCTTTCCAGGAAGGATATACAATGCCCAAACAAGATTGGTCATGATGCCATAGAAGATGCTAGAACAGCTCTAGAATTGGCTCAGTATTTCCTTAAGTATGGCCCAAAGAAGGTTAGTATCTTTGGAAATCTGTTTACCTTTCTTACATGTTAGGGGATAGATTAGATAACAACTTTAACACAATCTTATTATCTTTTTCTTCAAAAATGGGAGTGTGATTAATGCAGTTTTAACTAAGACACATATTAATAGCAGAATAGCATAAATATATAGGCTCTGAATAGGGCCTATTTTAAAATATAGGTTATACTGTGTCTAGCTGTATAATCCAGGGCAGTTTCTCTGGGTAATTTTGGTTCCTAGGCCTGGGAACACAGGCTTCTCTAGAATACTGGTGAAGATAAGTGAGATGCTGTATATACAGCTCTTCTTTTTATAGAGTAGTCCCTTAAATAAGTTAAGCACCATGTGAGTGGTAGTGATCAGACTAGTTGATACTAACAGCAAAAAATCTGTAGATTTCCTGAAGTTGAGGGGAGGCATACCATTGTTTAACAGTAGAAGGGAGACATTGAAAGTATCCTTGTTTTGGACAGAATTTTTTATAATGCACACTAACCTTTTAGGTTCTTCCACTGCATGCTGTTGTATTATTACTATATAAGTTGCGATCCATGTAGATTAATAAAAGTAGCGTTTTGTGTTATAGTAGTAACAAAGACATTCTGAAGATCTTGTTTGGGCATATAAATATGATAGCCACCATTCACTGAGCTCTCACTGTGTATGCTGTTCTAAAGTGTTTCATTTATGTCAGAGAGTGACAGAGAAGGGGAGGGGCACAGAGGAGATCTTTCATGAGCAGTTTCACTCTCCAAAAGCATTTGGGAAAGGACCAGGTGGAAGCTGGGAGCCAGGAACTCCATCTCCGTCTCCCTTATTGAGTGCCAGGAACCCAAGTGCTTGAGGGGTCAGTTGGTGCTTCCTGTGCAAATTAGCAGTCTGCTGAATCAGAAACAGTGACAGACTCCCAATTAGATGGAGTTCCGGACTCTTGACTTTTGCCTGAGCCAGCTGCAGCTATTATTGTGGGCATTTGGGGAATGAACCAGTGGCTGGGAATCAATTAGTCTCAGTGAAAATCTCCTCCCCATCTCTGTAGCTCCCCTCTTTCAAACATGTAAGTAAACCTTTTTTTTTTTTTAAATCATACATTATGAAAAGTTTATCATGTCTCAAAACTCCTTTTCCCTGCAAGAGCTTTGGCTTATATAGGTATTCTATTTACGATTACCGTATTAGAAATTAAATGAGAAAAAGTATTTGTAATACTTAGTAGAAGACATGTGGCTTTTATCTTTTTTAAAAGATTTATTTTATTTTGAGAGAGTGGTAGAAGAGACTGTTCATTCATTCCTTCACTCCCCAGATGGCCACTCTGACCAGCACTGGGCTAGGCCGAAGCTGGAACCCAGGAGCTTCCCTAGGTTTCCCATGTAGGTGGCAGAGGCACAAGCACTTGAGTCATCTTCTGCTGCTTTTTCCATACTATTAGCAGGAAACTGATTTGGAAGTGGGGCAGGCAGGACACGAACCAGGGCTCATATGGGATGCCTATATTAACAGGCAGTGGCTTTGCTGCTAAGCTGTAACTCCAGCCCCCTCTTGCCTGCTCTTAAATCAGTCTATTGACGTAGTTGGAGGAAGGAGGAACTCATGAACTCCATGGGTGTTCTCTGGAACCCTCAAGAATTCTGACTTCATTTTGAAAAACTGCTGTTTTTTAATTTCCAGTAAAAAACAGATTTATTTGGATAAAAACTAAGGAAATCTGAAACAAGCATAGATATCAGTTAATGTTATTGGTTAATTAATTGTGGCAAGTACATCCTACTAGTCTATTTCTAATATGTGAAAAGGGTTGTAGGGCATATTATAGGAATATTATTTTTTGGGCCCGGCGCGGTGGCGCAGTGGTTAAGGTCCTCGCCTTACACGCCCGGGATCCCATATGGGCGCCGGTTCTGATCCGGCAGCCCCGCTTCCCTTCCAGCTCCCTGCCTTTGGCCTGGGAAAGCAGTGGAGGACAGCCCAAGGCTTTGGGAACCTGCACCCGCGTGGGAGACCCGGAAGAGGCTCCTGGCTTCGGATCGGCATAGTATCGACCCGTTGCGCTCACTTGGGGAGTGAATCATCGGACGGAAGATCTTCCTCTCTGTCTCTCCTCTCTGTATATCCGCCTTTCCAATAAAAAAAAAATAAAAATAAATCTTTAAAAAAAAAGGAATATTATTTTTTCTGTAAATTTATAACAATTCTAAACAGTTTTTTGAATGTTTATATCTCATTCTGTATTGCAATTCCAAAGTGTATTCCTACTTGATGAAAGAAGAAACATCAACTGCAATAGACTTCACATAGTTTCATATTAAACTAATATGTCATTTTTGACATTTCTTCTGTTTCTGAAAAATTACATCTTGGCAGAGAGAAATTTTAAGTAACTGGAGAATGAGAATGAGCCAAGGTTGGCATCTCTTTTCAGTTAACCTTACTGGGTCATATTCATGTGAACAGCATCAGTACTTGGCTGGTCACACACTGCCATTCTTGGCTAAGCAGCCAGAGCACATCTGTTAGCTATTAAAGGCAGCCTGGGACTATGGCAGTGGGGAAGCCACCATCTAAGGAAGTAGAAAACATCACTGAAGATGGGTTTTACAATTTCTTGTAACATCAAGTGGTTAAAAGAAATTATTTTTATCACTTTATTTCCTTCAAGATTGCAAAACTGAATCTGCAGACACTTGTTCATCACCAAGAACTGCTAGCAGCCAGGCAAGAACCAAGAAATACACCAGGAGTAGCTCAGTTCTCAAATGCAAGGTAATGCTTTTAGTTTTAAACAAGAGCAAAAGCAATGGTAGATATTGTTTCTTGTTGTAACAACAGAATCTAGAATTTTTTCCCCCTTTAGCAAGTTTTTGAGAAATGTTTACCAAAATTTGAGTAACATCACACAAACTATGGGGAGAAAATACCACTTTCTTCCAGAAGTAGTATCTAATTTTTATCTTTCTAAAATGATATTCTTTTTATATGTGTAAAATAAGATTTTGGAATACATTGAACAGTGTAGCACTTGGGTATAAGATAAATCACTTCGTAGTTTGGTTAGAAGAGTCAATCTAGAGCTTTGGTGTGTTTCCCAGATTGAGGGGAAAAAAAAAAAAAAGGAAGAAAAAAGGAAAGACTTACAGGGAAGGTTTGGCTCCAGAACGTGATGAATGCGTCAGACCCTTAGAGTCTGGCCTGTGTTTTGTAGCGCGCTTTGGATCCATTTCTTGTTTATCCTTCCCTTCCTTGTTACAGCAACAATGTCCAATATGGCTTAATGAGATGATGGAAATGTTCTACATCTGTGCTGTGTGGCATGTGGTAGCCACAACAGATTTCACTAGTGTGACTCAAGTTGTAATGCTAATTAATTCTCATTTACATAGCTACATATTGCCGGTGGCTATCATATTGGATAGAATGTGTGTAGAGAAACAGCGGTCAGGTTAGGGAAAACCGTTGTTCTTACTTTGATCTCTTCTACTTCTTTATAGTATTTTAGAATGCTTGGACTCATTGGGTCAGAAGCTCCTTTTTTTGACCCAGGAGACAGATGCTAGTGAACTTTCTTCTAGAAATTGTCGCACTATCAAGTGCGTTTCAAATAAAGAGGTGAGTAGTCTGCCGCTATACCTTTGCAGGTTGCATTCAGAGTAGAGGGGATTGTAGCACTTTGTATCCTATATAAATGTCAAGTTTTTTCTTCAGTTACGCTGGCTGTAGTTAGAAAATCTGGTTTCTGTTTACATCTTGTACGGTGTTGTTCAAGTCACAGGTGCCCCGTCAGAGCAGACTGTTAACTGCCAGTGCTTGCATCCATAAGCAGAAGGCCTGTGGCTCTGGCCCTGCCCACCATTGTGAATTTGTTTTGTTCCTATCTTATGGAAATGTTTGTTGGTTTTGTGTCTGGCTATATCACTTTCATTGTCAGTACTGCAAGTGTAAGTAGAAGGGGTGCATCAAAACATGAACTTAGTGCATTACTATTCAGAAGATCTGGAGTTTTGCTTGCGGGGCATGGCATTTTTTTAAATATGAAGAGTAAAAATATGGAACACTTTATGAATTCGTGTGTCTTCCTTGTGCAGGGGCCATGTTCAGGGGCTGGGCTAATCTGCATTGTTCCAATTTTTAGTGTTATGTGCTGCTGAAGCAAGCACAATCTGTACTTTTTGTGTTGTAGTTGGAAAAAAATTTAAAACTACAGAAAACTTGAGTGGCACAGTTGCTTTTATTTGATTTTATTTGATTTACCTCTTGTTACTGCTTTTGTGTACACTTAGGTTTGTGTGCTCTCTCCTCGCTCAAATTCTCTCCCCCCCTTCTCTTCCACTTTCCCTCCTTCTGTATGACATCTTCTGAACCATTTGAGAGTAATCTGAACACACCCCCAAAATTTTAGAATATATTTCATGAAGTTAAAAGCATTTTCTCTTGGGGACAGTGTATAGTATAGTAGGTAAAGGCGCTGCCTATAAAATCAGCATCCCAGTTAAGCGCTGGCTCATGTCCTGGCAGCTCCATTCCCAATTCTGCTTCCTATTAATGACCTGGGAAAAGCAGTGGAAAAATGGTTCAAATGCTTAGGCCCCTGCCACCCACGTGGAGACTTGGATAAAACTCCTGGCTTTGGCGTGGTTCAACCCTGGTTGTTGTGACTATCTGAGGGGTGAACCAGCAGTTGGAAATCTCCTTCTGTACTCTGTAACTCTACCTTTCAATACCCATGATGTAGTTATCAACTTCAGTAAATTTAGTATAAATCCACTACTTGTATCTACTTTAATCTGTATTCCATTTTGTTTAGCTGACCAAATGTCCCTTATAGCATTTCTTTTCCATTCAGAACAGTGACTGTTCTAGGGTCAGGTATTGGATTACTTGTCATGTCTCTTTTTTTTCTGCAGCCACAACTGGTACTAAATCAATTCCATGAAATATCAAGATTGTGACCTGTGCTCATTATTTGGCATTTAGTTAAAGTCTTTCCTCACAACCCCAGTGGTTTGGTTTGTGCTTCATCTAATTTCCATGCTCTTCATTCCTGCCCAACCCCTTCCTCTTGCCTGCCAGTTCTCCAATTCTCTTAAGCCTCTTCTTTGCTTTTGTTTTTTTTTTTTTTTAACTTAAGACCGCCTTGCAGTAGTATGCAACAGTGGGAGTGCTGTTATTCTGAGTAATGTTGAAGGTATGGGTTGTATGTGGGTTTATTTATTTTCTTTAATGGCTTTTTGGCCTTCGTGGAGGTTGTGGTATCATCAGTCCCCTCCAGACCTGGAAATCAGATACATACTGCTTCCTAACAAGAGTAAAAGGACAGCTACCGTTGCTCACCCCAGGAGCCACAGCACAGGAGTGGTTCCTGTCTCAGCCAGGCTGTGCTCCCTCTGCAGGTGTTTGAGCAGGCCAGAGAGGAAATCCTTCAGTTTCCCTTCAGCATTGTCCAGTTCTCCTTTGAACCCTTTTCACCTACCTTCTCTGATGAAATGAATGAAAAGGTGAGTAGATGGGTTTTTCTCAATGTTTTGTAAATTCTTGTAATTATTTTTCCAGTTATATTAACATTCAGAAAAATTTTATAGAAACAAGAATCATACTTGCAACTTTTTCTTTTAGTATTTCTTACATCACTGCACATTTTTTCTCATTCTTAATGGGTACATACTATTGTGCTGTATAACATGCCAATTATTGATAAGTTTTTGCTGTTGTTAACTAATGTTGCAGTGAACATCTCTGAACTCTTTTAAATTTCAGTTAAACTCTCCATGCCTTTGGCAACTATTTGTATCAAAAAGTTCTTTAAATGAGTTTAACCAGTTTTGACCAATAGTATTAATT
Organism: Ochotona curzoniae; assembly: GCF_017591425.1. Classification (NCBI taxonomy): domain Eukaryota; kingdom Metazoa; phylum Chordata; class Mammalia; order Lagomorpha; family Ochotonidae; genus Ochotona; species Ochotona curzoniae. The sequence goes on from NW_024467012.1 coordinate 64,986, forward strand.
TTCTTACCACATTCATCTCTTCACTATATTCTTTTCTTTTTTCTGTAGGTGAGAATGAAGTGGATAGAGATGTCAACTGTCTATGCAGGCCCACTTAGCAAAAAATGCAGCCTCAGGTACCTGAAAAGGCTGTTTAAGAGCTTTGGCCCGGTCCAGTCAATTACCATTATTCTTGAAACTTACCAGGTAAGCAACCGGAAAACTCAAGGTTTTGACCTCATATATTAACGTGAGATATGGGCCTCTGCACTGCAGCCCTAACCACTAGGCCAGAAGCCTTCGTCCTTCCATTTTTCAATCAGATTGTTTTTATTGTTGAATTGTAGGAATTCTCTTTATATTTCAGATATTAATTGCTTATTAGATATGTGATTTGCAAATATTTCCTCCAACAAGGATTTTTGACACTTTTTTTTAAAAGATTTACTTGAAAGGCAATTAGGGAGAGACTCAGGGACACACACAGAAAAAAATTGAGAGACCTTCCATATGCTGTTTTATTCCCCAAATGGCTGACCACCATGGCTGGGCCAGACTGAAGCCAGGAACCAGGAGCTTCATCTAGGTCTCCCATGTAGGGGCAGGGGCCCAAATACTTCATCCTTCGTTGCTTTCTCAGGCAAACCAGTAGGAAGCTGAATTGGATGTAGAACATCCTGGATATGAACCAGCACACATATGTGATACAGACATTGCAACTGGAAGTTTAACTTACTATGCCGCAATACCAACCCCTGACACTGTTCAGTAGTATCCTTGGTAACACGGAAATTTTAAATTTCAGTTAAAGTCTAATTTGTCCAAGTTTTTTTCTTTTATTGCCTGCCTTTCATGTCATATTCAAGAAGCCATTAAATTTAGTGTCATGAAGCTTTCCTGCAATGTTGTGACTCAGATAATCACAAAGATTTAACTTTAGTGAGTTATCAAGCAGAAAGTATAACTGTTTGAAAATGTGATCTAGGGCCCGGCGCAATAGTGCAGTGGTTAAAGTCCTCGCCTTGAACATGCCGGGATCCCATATGGGTGCCGGTTCTAATCCTGGCTGCCCTGTTTCCCATCTAGCTCCCTACTTGTGGCCTGGGAAAGCAGTCAAGGACAGCCCAAAGCCTTGGGACCCTGCACCTGTGTGGGAGACCCGGAAGAGCTCCTGGCTCCTGGCTTCGGATTGGCTCAGCTCCAGCCGTTGTGGTCACTTGGGGAATGAACCATCGGACAGAAGATCTTCCTCTCTGTCTCCTCCTCTCTGTATATCCGCCTTTCCAATAAAATGAATAAATCTTTAAAAAAAAAAAAAGAAAGAAAATGTGATCTAGCCAGTAGAACCTAGCTGCCTGAGTTAATAAGAGAGCTGCTTAAAATCAAGTTAACAGTTTGAATCTATGACCTCCAGGGAAAACTCCAGTGATTTGTAATAAACATTATAAAAAGCAAATTGCATAGTAAGGAATTTGTGTTTTCCCCATATCATTCAAGACAGCTTCAATTTTAATGACAAATTCAAATTCCACTCACATTTACCGTCTGATTTCTCCTTGAATGGCATGATGTAGGCATCCGTTCTGATGGCTTTGACCACTGTCATTGGGATCCCTTTTCCAGCCTCTCTTGCAGCTTGAGCTGGAAAGCAATGATGAGGAAATCTTGTCTTTCTGCAGCCCTATCTCTGTGTACAGTATGACGTTCTGGAAGCTGCCCAGCTGGCCATAGAAACCTTGAATGGCATTCTGTTGGAAGGTGTTTGCATCAAGGTAGGGTGCCAGAAAAACCAAAAACATCCCTTTCCTCAAGCTTGTTCTGGGACAGCCTTTATCTACAGCAGTCAACTAAGACACACCATGGAGAGGCCCAGGCACAAGACTTCCTGTTTTGGAAAATCTTCTGCTAAGTCTGCCATTCTCCTAGCAGTGACCTCAGACTTTCTTTTGTGTGAAAAGCAACCTGGGCTAGATTGAGATCTTCTCTGTTATCTTTATCATTACTTAGGCCCCAAATTCTTTATTCTGGGTTGACCTTTCAGCTTTTCAGATGAGATGGTTATATTTTGAAGTTCCTGTGCAAATAAATTTGCATTGGAGATATGAGAGTGCAAACAGCCTATATTTATATGAAAAATCTGCATGTTTATATATGGATGTCTGTCACAGTTCTGAGTAGTAGTTATCATTAGCCTGTTTGCAGATTAGATTGCTTGCTGGTTTACAGCAGGCCTGAGGGTTAGAACGGTGATTTGCTAGCACTAACTCCTTCTTTTCCTTGGTCAGGTGAAAAGACCTGTTACTGACCTCACCCTTGATTGTGACAAACTCCTAGAGGAGCTGGCACTAGATGCTGAGAACCAAGGTAGTCTTTACCTGTCTGGAGTGAAGGAAGACTTCAAGGAACGCTTGTTGCAGCAGTCCAACTGCTTCCTTGGCTTGGAAGCTTTGATCTTGCCTAAAGACCACAGAAGTGGAATACCTAAAAAATACTGTTTCCTGAGTAAGTCTATGCCACTGAATATGGCTTTGCGGGAGGAGATAAGGGAACGGGGACGTGTGAGATAGAGAAGGGAAAGGCTCACCAGACATCCCCCACGCTGGACCAGAGCGGCGCCTCCCAGTTCTATCCTCCCATGGCTCTAGATGGGCTCCAGCTTGGACAGAGATCTGCTCTTGGCCCTTGCTAACCGAAGGTGGGTATGTTCTTGTTTTCAGAATTCAAAGATGTTGGCAGTGCCCAAAGGGCCCTTAGCATTTTCAGAGGCAAAGACTGGAATTTGAAGGGCAGGCATGCCCTCACCCCTCGGCACCTCCATACATGGCTCAGGAATTCACCGCTGGAATCAAGCCCTCTAGGACTTCCTGTCACATCTCTTTCCTCAGAACAGGAGACCTTGCAGGTAAATGAGTGTATTTTTGGGTCATCGAGGGAGGGTAGCTACTGTAGTTTGCTGGCTCTTGCCTTGATCTTCTGTTTCTGGAAATCAGTCAGTAGAGCTCTGCCTGGTGACTCTTAACCCTTTATTTATTTAGAAAGGCAGAGATCTCCTTTTTACTGATTCACTCCTCACACACTCACAACCACCAGGGCTAGGTCAGTGGTAGCCAGCAGAGTAGTCTGGGTGGCAGGGATCAAATTGCTTGAACCATCATCTGCTGTCTCCTAGGGTGTGTGCACATGGGAACTTAGAATCAGGAGTAGAGCCACTCTTAGTTGACACTCTAAATACCCATTCCTACACTTAATTATTCAAACAATTTTTTTCTTTTCTAACTATAGTCCCTTAGGTTGCTTCCCAGCTTCCTCCATTCTTGCTGACATGGATTTTTTGCCAGATTTTTCACGTTTGCCCCCTCCATACCTGCTAAAACTGGAGTTTAGGCTTCAAGGTGGCTCTCCAAAGAATTTTGAGAGACCAAGGCAGGAGACTCAAGAGCTGTATAATCTTCAGATAGATAGTCTAGGATTTCTTAAAATGCAGGACATACACAACAAGATCAATGGTGTCATAGATCTATTCTGTTAGACTTCTAGTGCTCATTGAATACTGATACCACCATACTGAATCTGTGATTTCACGGACAGTCCCTGGAAGTCTTATGGACTCACACTAAAAAAAACACTAGGAGGATACAAAAGTAGAAGAGTAGGAATAGATGGTAAATGGCTGAAGCTTGAGAAACCCTGTCCTACTCTAATCTACCACACCTAGCAGTCAAGAAACAGAGACTAGAGCTGATGGGTAAGTTTCCCATCAATGTGTTAGTCCATTTTTTTGGTTACTATTAGCAAATACCTGAAGCAGGTTACATTTATAAATAAAAATGGTTTATTTAGCTCACTGTTGTGGAGACTGAAATCCAGTGCGCTTGTGTAAGTCCCAGTGAGGTTGCCTTCCTGGCAGATGGCAGTGACAGAAGTGTGTGTATATAAGGGAGATCAAAATACCCACTAGGCAGAAAGGCAAACTGGGATTTCAGACTCCTGAGGGCACTTTCCATTTGGCCTAAGAATCTCCCCATAATCTAGTACCACCATACTGAGGACCAAGCTCCCAGTACTTGAATAACATCTGAACCTTAACTGTCATGGCAGAGGCCAGGTGGAGGCAGCATCGGTGGTGTGTCTCCCCTAGCATGGGGCCCCAGATGGTGTACTTGGTGAAAAAGGACAGCAACCATCCTCCCCTGAGAAGGTTCTATGCCAGCTTGGGTTCCTCATGATGCTGGTTGGCCACCAAACCCTGAAGTGTGAGCTCCAACTCCAAAGGACTTATCTAACACCTTTGCTTGCTGGGATCTGGTGGCCTTGGCACCTGGGAAAGTGGTCAGCCCTTTCCACAGGCTAGCAGAGGGTGCTTAGCTAAGTGTGTGGCTTTGATCCCAGGCCCTGAATGTAGACCACTCGAAGCTAGCATCCTGGCGCTGGGGCCGGAAGATCGAAAAGCTCTATAACAGCCTGAGTCCAGGGACCCTGTGCCTCATCCTGCTGCCAGGAACACAGAGGTAAGAACTGTGGTGGGTTATCTCTTGGTGGTCTCTGACTTCAGCTCTTCCTTCAGAAAGGCCATTTGTAGATGTCCAGACATACAATGAGGACTTCCACAAATCATCTCTTTAATGCTCAGAGTTCAAAGAGATTGTCCAGTTTCACATTTATATGCTCTAACAATGTTACACTTAATGGTCCCTCAAAGAAATAGCTCATCCTGTTTAAAAACATGCCTTGGGTCATTTGGCTAAGTAGTATCTTGCTAACCCCACTTAAGTGAAAAAGATGAAGACATCCTGGAACAAGGCTAAGACTTAGTCTAACAGGGCCTGCCTACCTTTCTGACTTAACCAGGAGTGTGTTCCTGCTCTTTCCCTATTGTGTTCTATTTTTACTTTTAAAAGAGAGTAAGATTTGTTTTGCTGATTCTAAGCCTGAGCAACACTGGACCTTGGGTCCAGTTCCAGTTCTGTCCTATAACCGTTTCAAGTGGCCATGCCTTTTACCCATAGAAATCTCAATTTCCCTTCGGTAAAATGAGGGATTTAGAGTGAATCAACTGATTTTCAATCCGTTTATCTGTAAACCCTTAAAGAGAAATTAGTGCTAAATGTTAAATATTTAAGGACAAGGAGGTCTGGAGTGAGTGGGTAGAGCATGAGTATTGGAGAAAGGCAATGGCTTTTTTTTTTTAGCATTAACTTTTTAAAGCATGAGCACAATCACCAGATTGTGTTAGTTCTACCAAGTCCTTTAATAGTCTGACATTCTAGGCACTGACAGAGCATGAATAAGCCTTAAAACCTGGATCAGAAGTTCTTATCATAGTCTTTATAATGCATACCTGAGGGCTACTAGTGAGCCCGTCCACCTGCAGCTTGAAAGAGTTGTCTCTTAGAAACAAAGACAAAAATATGTGTCTGTGTGAGATTAAAAAAGCAAGTTCTCAGGTAGGCCGTAAACATGCTGGGCAGGTGGACAGTGGTGGGTTGGAGTGACTAGAGGATAGTCTTGCCCTTAGATGGCTCCTTGGCTAGTACATATGGTAGGAAGACAAAACAGGAGACTGGATTGCAGAGTTATAAGCAGAATACCTGCAGTGCAGTCCGCTATTTTACAGGTAAGCGAAGTAATGGGTGACCCAAAGTATTTTCCTTCCGGGGTGTTCTTAAGGCCAGGGAGCAAAGAGGCCTAGGTTGTGACCAAGGCAAATTCCAAATCAAGAAAATAGCCATCTCTGGAAATACCCTTAGTTTTAAAAAGCATCCTTTCATTAAGCCAAGTCTGGTTTCTGTAGCCAAGTGGAGCTGTCTATACCACCAAGAGATACCCTTGGGGAACAGTGTGACTGAGGAAGAAGCAGACAACAAGGTTGCCTCAGCTGAAGGCCTGACTCAGCTCTTTAAAATTGGTAACAGAGAACTGCACCAAATGCTTTTATACACATTTTCAGTTAAGGTTGTTACAGTCTCTGTAGAAATAGTTTGATTAAGGGACTTGCTCAGGTCACGAAGCTCCTGGGTGCACAGTCAGGAACCTGAAGCCTGAAGCCCAATGCCAGATCTACTCTCCTTCCCTTGGAGCCCCAGTCCTCCAGGAACAGAAGGCTAGTGCTGGCCAGCTGCAGCTTGGACAACAGGTGGAGACAGAGTCCTTGTTGTTTTTTTCTAAGCTTATTTCTTCCTCAACCCTCTGACCCAATTCTTAGTATTCATCACAAAGTGGCCTGGAACTATACCTATTAGATGACTCCTTAAGTCCGTGTGGGTGTCAGATGCTTTACAATGCTACATATTATCAATGCTTTCCTAAGCTTTTTTTTTTTAAAACAGTTCCTGTCATACAGTAGGTATTAGAGGAATTTATTTAATCAGATGAACCAAATATTAAGACCCATAACAGCATTTACAAGGTGTGGCCAGTATTGAAATCCTAGGTCTGCCGTTTAACAACTTACATACTACCTGTGAGCCTCTTTTTTAAAAATTTGAACAATGGAGATGACAGTTGCACCTACATCAGTGAGCTGTCCTGAGAATTTAGTGAGACAGATGTTTGGAACTATCCTTGGCATCTAGTAGGTGCTCAGAGTATGCTGGCCATCATTGTGTGCAGTCCTCAGGAGAAGCTGAGACAGTAGTTTAAATATTTAGTAGTTTCATAGTTGAAGGCTTGGTTGAGATATGTCTCACATCTCTTTAAAATGATAGAGCTAGGATCTGGATCTAGGCTTCCAGGATTGGGCAGTATTCTTTCCACTTAGGCCATCTTCAGCGGGTGGCTTTCCATCTGTCTGCCCGCCTGACTCTATGCCACACATACATACTCAAAAAATGTGTCACTCAGTTATTCCCAGGAGTGAAAGTCTGTCTTTATTCTTATTTCTTTGCAGCACTCATGGATCACTCACTGGCCTGGGTCTAATGGGAATAAAAGGTGAAGAGGAAAGCACCACTTCCCGCACGTGTTTGTGAGTCTGCCCACTGCCTCATGCTCACCTTTCCTACACTTCATGGGCAGTGACAGATTGTCAGCCTGTAGCTGCTATAGTTTCTATGTAGCAGAAACATTTCTGCAAAGTTATTATAGGGATAATAGCTAAGAATGTTATTTATATGGCATGTTCAAATCTTTAATAAATACCTGCAAGCTCAAATATTCCCCCCCCCCTTTTAAGACTTTAAATTGTTTGTGTGAAAGGCAGAATTACAGAGAAAAGGCATATACTGGTTCTCTCCCCAAGGTAGCTGTAACAGCCAGAGCTAAGCCAATTTGAAGCCAGGAGCTTCTTCCAGGTTCCCCTGATGTGACTTTGGGGGCCCAAAGGCTTAAGCCATCCTTAAGCAGGGAGCTGGATAGGAAGTGGAGCAGCCAGGACACAAACCAGCACTTTATATGGGATGCCAGTGCCACAGGCAGAGGCTTAACCTAATATACCTTGTTTCTTGTATCAAGAGTTTATATAAACAGGTGCTAATTTTGTATACTAGTATTATCAAATGATACAGATAAGCAAACAAGGAGTGACCAATGTGGTTAAAGCCTAACCAGCTTTGTATTTTGTCAGTTACATCCGTGAAGAAAAAATGATTTATTTATTTTGAAAGGCAAAGTTACAGACAGCAAGAGAGACACAGAGGCCTTCCATCTGCTGATTGACTATCCAGATGGTTGCAGCAGCCAGTGCTGGGCCAGCCTGAAGCCAGGAGCTTCTGGGTTTCCCACGTGGCTAGCAGGGGATCAAGCACTTGAACTGTCTTGAGCTGCTTTTCCTAGGCCATCATCAGGGAGCTGGTGTGGAGCAGCAGGACATGAACTGGTGCCTTATGCAATGCTGTCGTTGCCACAACGTAGACTTCAGAGAAAAGTTTTAAAGCAAACTGTTTTCTCATCGATAGATGCTATGACATTCAAAGAAAAAGACAGGCTAAACTGAAAGTCTGGCAAGGGGAGTAGAAGACCAATTCCATATTTTAGGTATCTACTTTTTTCAGATACTCCCGCAATGCCACTCTTTCCCCAGTAGGTGGCTCCATTATATCATCTTGTTCTCTAGGAACTGGAAACTTCAGTAAAAACCAGTTGGCTGCTTTGTGACTGTCAGGCTGATCCTGTTTTCTATTGGAAAGGATATGGAATCCAGACATACAACTCCAAAACTGACTGAGATATGCACTGCCCTACGAGAAGATGGACTGGTGGGGCACCCAGTGTGATCAGGGCAGAAACTACAGTGCTCAGCACATGAGACCAGGCGACTCTACTTCTAAAGTTATTACCTTAGGTAATAACACTTTCACAGAAACATACGCAGAGGAGATACTAAGAATTCTAGGGAGCCATTTCTAACAAGTGTGTGTGGATATAAGAGAGTTTAAGCTGCTGCCTGTGACACCAGCATCTGACATGGGCACTGGTTAAAGTCCCTGCTGATGGACCTGGGAAGGAAGTGGAAGATGACCCAAATACTACGGCCCCTGCTTCCCACATGGAAAACCTTGATGAATGGTCCCCAGCTGTCATGGCCACTGAAGATTGAACCAGAAAATAGAAGATCTGTCTCATCTCTTTTCTAACTCACCTTTCAAATAAATAGATCAACTCTTACACACACACACAGAGCTATGCATAGATTTTGAAACAGACCTGGAAGGCTGAATGCCAAAATATTAACACAGTATCTATTATTACCAGTTTGGCAAAAGATTTTATCAAATAGTTTCCTGAAATGGGAGGCTAGCCTTCCCTCCTCACCTCCCCCTAATATTCAGCAAACGCTGCTGCTATTGTTAGAAGGATTCTCAAGGCTGGATATTTGGGGACCTATGTTTAATCTTTTAAGTGCAGCTTCTATAATCTCTGGCCCTATTTGGAGCCAGGACCAAGGAAATGGATTTTGGATTAAGGCATTACAATTTAAACAGGACCCTCTGTCAGGTGTACTGTCGACTCCAGCTGCAAGGCCCGGAGAACAATCTGAAAGTGACAGTGTTGCTGGCTGGCCTCCCACCCAGCTGGGCTCCAACACTCTGGCGCTCAGCTGCTGTTTACCTCTGGAGGCGCCAGTCCTCAAAGACAAACGAGCTCTGCTCTTGGACGTCCTGGGCATGTTACTTAACCTCAATCCCATCACATAAAGTAAGGAAATACCTGCTTTTAAGGATGATGAGGCTGCAAAGTCCCAGTTTGTGAGAAATGGACTATATCTGAATTATTTTCACTGTGCCTCAGTTTCCTCACCTTTAAACTGAGAAATGAGTATCTACAGTATAAAATTTTTATGAGGACTAAATTGGGGGAAACCCTAGATGAAGTGCTCAGTGAGCCACAGTATTTTGCAGAGAGCAGGCGAGGGCACCCTACAGCAGGAGCACAGCCTTTGCTCCCAAGAAGAGCCATAGTTATTATTTTTTAGTCAGCTGGGTAGGGCTAGAAGTTTCCTGTGGACCCCAACTGCAGAACTCTGTGAAAACGGCCCTGGACCACAGGCCCCTGAGACTGTCTGCACACCCTGTTCTTTCAAGCTGATGCTCCCACCTTTTGGAAACCAAAGCTGCCAACTTGGCCTCTTGCAAAACACACATTCCACTCCTAAGTGCGTTTGTGCATTTTTCCTCCCACACCCTTATAAGCAGCCAATACAGAGTTGCCAAAGCAGCTGCTGGAGAAGCAGCTTCTCCTTTGGGGTAAAAAAGCAACTCCAAGGTTTTCACAAAACTCTTTAGGCCTTTAACATACCACTACTGGCCTCCTAATCCATGGTGGGGTTGCTCAAAATTATAATCCATGTCTACTGTTAATTGTGCTTTTTGTAACTTTAGCTTCTTCAATATAATACAGGAAGCTCATTTAAATGGAAATTTTAAAAATCCAGAGAAAATAACATTTAGATCCCAACACCAGAGTTAACTGCCAACACTTTGCAGTCTGTTAATCAAAACTTTACCATCACTATTCAAAAGCAGCTTGTAATAGCTACGTAATATTCCAACATTGTTCTGCATTGTAATTTCTATAACAATATCTTATTTTTGACACTGAGGTTGTTTTCCTAGTGATAATGCTGATTTTATCTTGACACATCCATCCCTGGCAGTATTCCTTTAGGAAAAGCTCACAAGGGATTACTGGATTGGGCTTGGTGGAATAGCTTAGTAGCTAAATCCTCGCCTTGCCACTACTAGGATGCTACGAGGGCGCCAGTTCATGTCCTGGCTCTTCCACGTCCCATCCAGCTCCCTGCTTGTGGCCCAGGAAGGCAGTAGAGTAGAGGACGGTCCAAAGCCTTGGGATCCTGCATCTGTGTAGGAGACCCAGAAGAAGCTCCTGGCTTCTGATCGGCTTAGCTCCAGCTATTGCTGCTACAGTGGACAGAAAATTTTTCTGTCTCTCCTTCTCTCTGTAAATTTGTTTTCAAATAAAAATCTTTTTTTTTTTAATGGAAAGAAATTACTGGATTGGGGTTGACATTGCCTGACAGCAAGTTAAGTTACCTCCCGAGATGCTGGCATCCCATATGGGCACTGGTTCAAGTCTTGGATGCTCCCCTTCTCATCCGTCTCTGATAATGCATCTAGGAAAGCAGTGGAAGATGTCCCAAGTGCTTGGGTCCCTGCTGCCCAAGTTGGAGACCCAGATGGAGTTTCAGGCTGCTGGTTTCTACCTGGTCCGGCTCTGGCCATGTGGCCATTTGGGAAGTGAACCAGTGGATAGAAGATTCTCTATCTTTATAACTCAAATAAATGTATGCTAAAAACAAAACAAAAACAAATTACTGGTTTAAGGATTTTGAACACTTAAGGTTTCCAGCTTAGAAAGTCTCAACTGATAGAGAATTTACTTTCACTGACAAGGTCATACATTTCTAATTTTTTTTAACCTGTTTATTTCTCACATTTATTTTAGCATATAATAACAACTTTCTCCCCAAATATTTTAAATTTTCCTAATTTTCTATCTTAACCAGGGTGCCCCCCCCACCTTTTTGGTGTATTTATGCATGAGAGTTTGTGTCCATATTTTGTCTTGGAATTGTGCCACAGGATTTTGTTGTCTCTGTTCAATTACACTAGCAGTCTCACCATTACCACCCCAGATAAGCTTGGGGCCCGTGGCAGAGTCCCATCCACACAGACCACAAAGCACTGCATGCAGGGTTCAAAGGCTCTGTTGACGCAGCAGTCCTGCTCTGTTCCAACTAGGGCCTCTGAGGCAAGAGACTGGGTAAAGTCAAGACATCACAGAAGCCTTTGGACTTCAAGACAGGATATCCTCAGAGGGCAAAGTAAAGGGAAAAAATGAGCCAAACCTCTTAGGCAGACCAGCCCTTTTCAGTCTGGATCAAAATCCAGGGTTAGGGATTTGCACTGTGGTGCAGTGTATTAAGCTGCAGCCTGCGATGTGGGCATCCCATGTTGGTGCACCAGTTTCAGTCCCAGTTGCTATACTTACAGTCCAGCTCCTTGCTGATGGACCTGGGAAAGGAAAGGATGGCCCAAGACCACTCTGCCATCTCTGTGGGAGATCAGGATATAATTATCTGTTCCTCACCAATTCTGACCATTGTGGCAATTTGGAGAGTGAACCAATGGATGGAAGATCTTCTTCTGTCTCTCCCATTCTCTGGCTTTCAAGTAAATCTTTAAAAAACAAAGAAACGAAAAACCAAAAATGCAGAGGTAAAGGGATGATTTTTCAAGTCAACCCAGCCAGGTGCTTTAGCAACTGGTTCTGACACAAGGGAAGAGGCCAGTGCTGCGGTGACTACTCTACTGCTCTGGGCCCCAGGTACCACCTTCACTATGCCTTTGTTTCTAGGAAGCCCATCCCACATTCAGTTAAGCTCTTCTGGCAATTACGTGAAGCAAAAGCCTGTGCCTCATAAAACAGAAAACAGGATTTTACCTGTATGCAATCCAGAATACTCAAGCTGTCAGTTCTAAGCAAGTACCAGAATCACTATTTTGTCATTTCTCAAGCTGGTTATTGGGGCCAGCTCACTCAGAAGGGTCATAGCACAGCAAAAACAAGCCCAAGGGCCGATGGGAATGTGGGCTGGGGGAACACTTTGTGAGAAAGTCACCCCTTGATTTCCTTCTGCCTGATGCAGACCTTGTAAACAGAGGGAAAATTCCAATTCACTGAGGCAAGCTCAGAAACCTTGACTCCCAAGACTTTTGTAACTGAAAGAAAACGTGTGTACATCCAATTCCACCACTATTACTCATTACTTTGTGTATGTGTGTGTGTGGTAACTATCACTTTTAAGATACCAACATGAAGCTGGGAATAGTGCTTCAAAGCCTCCATCGCAGAGAAATGAGTAAAGGGGCTGGTCAGATTCCCTGAATATAAACAATAAACAGAAAAGGAAGGAAGGTCATAGTAGTCTACTGTAATTCAGGCTTCCAGATCATTGAGGCTGATGAAGTCCTGAGCCCTGGCACAGGGAAAGCTGAGCCTCACAGAGGGCAGTGGCCTGTGCAGGTTCACGTGTGACCACGCCAACCCATCTCCTGTTCTTTGCATTCTTTGACTAATATGCTTTTGGAGATTTGCAAGTCTTTCTCTTGGATGCTTTATAAAGACGCCTGTCTTGAAAGTTCACCAGCTTGCCAAAGGTCATAGAGCAGTGGCACTTAACCAAGCCATGCTTTTAGTTGTTCCCTTTGCCATGAGCACTGCCAAACTGACAGTATCTACAGGAGCTATTAACTTCAGAGTATTCAAATTCACATTGTGATGCCAAGGGAACATCACAACATCAATTCTCAAAGCTACTTTAGGCAGTAGCCCTATGAGGACTCATTTGCTCTCTGCCTAGAGGTATGGAGATTCCCAAAGCAGGTGTGGCAAATCAACACCTTGGTTGAGAATCTTGGATCCTACACCATTCTGGGCTATTTCCCAAAGCACTAACTTGTTAATCTAATGTATTGGTACAGGGCCCTCGCTGATAAATCTTGCCCCAGAATAAAGCCACTTTTATATTTTTTGGCAGAAATATTAATAGTCAAGTAAACAAATTTATTAAACCCAACAGTAGGTAACGTTCCAAATAAAACATCAAAAGAAAAAAAAAACATCAAAGACAAAAATGCGTGTAACAAGTTAATAAAAATATTCAAGGGGCCATATGAAGAGTGCAACAGTGCAGAGAACACAATCCAATGTATTAACTTTTGTCAAGTTTGTACAGCCTCAAGAAATAGACACGCCGGTTACACATCCAGAGGAATCCACAAAGGTGGAGGAGGGTCACATGAGCAGTGCACTCATCACCTCAACAGCTTAAGGCAGGGTATCCAGGACTAATCCATCCATGCCCCCCATTTGCCTATTGCTTCAAATTCCCCCTTGGAGACCTAGACTGCGTCATTAGTGCAACAGGTAAGAACAGTTATAGACTCAGAAGACACTTCCAGAGCAAGTGTATGTGGGGAGAGTGGGGGAAGACAAACAGCTGGCTTCCTTTGGTGATATCCAAGAACTGTGTTGACAGCAACAGGGAAGAAGGTGGGTGGTGGACAGTGTGTGAGAGCAAGCCATGTATCCAAGACATGAATGGGGAGGACCAGATATCCTAGGCATTTGAATCAAAAGCAGAACCTAATAGTTACACAAAATTATTTAAACCATCTTGGCCTCTGGAGCCAGGGCTCAAGAATCAAAAATGAAACAAAATGCTGATGGTCCTCACTGACATACAGTCGCAATCCCAGTGAAACTGAATATGCCATAGTTATACAGGTAGCATACAGTATGCCATAGTAATACACAGCATACAGGTGGGAATAAAATCTCAAGGGGTTATGGGAAGGAACTGCTGCTAAAGGACTCAGAAAACACATGGAGTGCGGATGATCAGTGTCACATGTCCCCAAATGAGTCAAAGGTAGTAGCACATTTCATTAACCTTAACAGTCCCTTTGATAGGCATTTAATAGCAACATTCCTGGAATCTTCCAAGGAAGACCCTACGTCAGTCCTCAAGATGTTCAAGTCCACCAAGGAAGACCTTTGTCAGTTGGCAAGAAATTCAAGTCATTAACCAAATATAACAGACACAAGGAAAACAGCAATACTACAAAAAAAAAAAAAGGAGCAGCTTTTTTCAGCCGTTACCTTAATAGTATTAAGGACTTTACCTTTGGGCTTTGTTACACCAAAGACCTTACTTGAAACAGGGCAAACTCAACAATCCCTAAATATAAACCTGTTTTGGTTTGTAAACTTTTAGACAAGTCCTTACCTCAGTAACTTCCCACCATTGTTTAGCACGATCTGGCATAGCATACAGTATATGAGGCCATCAAGTGAGCTACAGGGTACCACACCCTGAAGCCTCCAGCACCAAGGACTGATTTTTGGCAGCAGCCCCTGGGCGATCAGTACTGTTTCAAAGACTGACTAATACTGTGTGGCTTCATCCTTTCTTCCTTTCCAAGAAGGCCGGTTTTACACCGTCCATGAGAAAGTTTAACATTGAAAACACTGCCTTGTATATTTTTATTTCATGGGCCCTGACGTTTGCTTAAAATCTGAATCATGACCTTCTACACCTAAGTCCCCGGGCCTAACACATGTGGGCACATCCAGTGGATCAAGGGAGAACTGGTAAGGCAAGCAGCTGGCACAGTGAAGCGCCATTATAGGAGGTGGGGTTAAGAACAATACACTCAAATTTGGCAAGAATTAGGAAAAGCATAATTCAATGAAACAAGCTTTCATTTCAAACCAGCTTTCTAATACATTGCTTAAGAAATACCACAAGAGCTCAAACAAAGTCACTTGCCAAAACCAAACAATTTCCCAACATTTGTGAGTATATTCAGTTTATTGTGGTGGCCCTCAAATGCTGCCCATTTTCAAAATGGCATTAATAATCCTGCCCGTCACATCACTCCGGTGTCCTGCAACTTTGCTCAAGTGAGAGGTGCACTGACTTACCCGAGGGGTGCGCATTTGACCTCCACAGAATCACGGCAAAGCTGTTTTTAGGTTGACAGGAACAAACAGGGACTTTCCAGTTCCCAGGAGTTTAACTAAACCCTACACACATCTCACCCTGGGTCCCTGTGCAGAAATGACTACTTTGCTTGTGGTTCTGAAGGGCTGCTGCAGATGACTCAATTCCTTACTGAGGAAGGAGCCTCAAGTCCTTCCCTGGTTGCTCCCTTTTCTGGCTTATTTGCATCTTTGAAAAAAAAATTCATAAAAAATATAGCAACAAATAAATGGCTCTTTTGTGAGGGATGCAGAAGCTGCATAAATAGTTCATTAAAACAACAGTCCAGTCCACTGATGAATGAAATGCCTTTTCGTAGAATGCGGAATCTAGTTTTGAGTCCTCAGCTGTCCCCCGATGTGGGCTCTCCCCTCCCTCCCACGCTTCGGATCCGGGCTGGAAAGGACCTTGTCTGGCTAGCAGCAGCCTGTGTTTTCCTTCACTTAATCTGTGCAAAATCCAGAATCAGGAAAACCTGGGGAGGGTTACAAACTAGCTGAAGGAAGTGATCTCTCAAGATCCGAGTCTGAGCTTTGCACCCTACTGGGGCATCTGGCAGCCCTAAGACATGGATCCTATGTGTTATTGGCTACAAAAAAGGCAGACTGAGACTCCCACTTCAGCTTCCCAGAAGGCTTGCTATCCTACTGTGGCTGAACTGCTCCTCTAGGAGGGACAACTGTCAAGTTCAGTATTTGTTTTTAATTCAAAATATTAATACGTTCCCTATGTCAACATCAATTTTAGAAAAAACTGACTAAAAAACTCCTTGAGTATCACTGTAAGGGATGGGAGGCCAGGAAAGGCTACCAAAAAGAACTCAAAAACACGCAATTCTTGCCCATGTTGAAAAACATTCAGGTGTAGCTTGAGGAGAGAGGAAGTGCTTAGGGGAGAGAACTAAACACTTAATAGACAAACTCTTATTACCTTAAGAGTATAAATATTTTAATTGGTTTTATTTAAAAGATTCCCTTTTAAATCTGTTCCAAAGTATTGGAAGCTGAACTGTACAAGTTCCTGTCACCCACCCTCTTCCAGTACAGTTTTTTAGAGGACTTTTTTGTTTAAAACTAACAAGAGGACTCTACTAAAAACCAGGTGGAACCAGAGCTAGCTCCTCGGGCCCCGTGGCAGTCTGGCCCATGCTGGCCTCATGGAAGCAGTGGGTGAAGGAGTCTGGGGAAGTGGGTCCTTGTTCACGTGAGGAAGGCAGTCCAGATATGGATGGGAAAGCCCCCATGCCGACACCCCCTGGCACACTTCTTAGACTTCATATACTGAAGGCAGCTCCCTTTTTATGGCCAGTTTTAGCAGGCAAAGAAACAAAGGAATATAGATACATATATGTGTATATATATATTTTATATAAGTAAAATATATACATATCTTATATATGTATATATACATATTTGGGGGGAGGGGAAAGGAGAGGAAGGTCATGTAAACCGAAACAGTCATCACATTACCCCAAATGAGCTTGACATTAACAAAAAGAATAAATAACTCCTGGGGCGGGGTAAGTGATAACAAGGGTGCAGCAGAAGGGAAAGGGCACATGTTTAACTCTTAAATACACTTTGATATCTGTTTGGCAGAGTCCAGGCCAGCCTCGGGCTTCTGCACTTGCCAGACAAGTAAGCTAATGAGACATAAAGAAAAGAAAATTAAGGAGAAAATAATTCAAGCAGAGCTCCATACCACAGTTTTCCTTCAAGTTAGCTGGCCGGCAGGCACCATATTCCGACCACCAGGAACAGAAACTTTGGCTCCAAGGAAAAAAAAAAAAAAAAAAAAAAGTATTTCCACTTAACAACATGAAAATACAGAAACTTCATCAATGAAAGAAAACTATCAAAGAAGTCTACTTCCAGCAAAACTGAGGTAGCACTGCTTTCTCTGTATTCAATGCTTAAGTGGTTCTCAGTACATTGTGTACCCCCTCCCCCGCCATCCAAAAATAATTAAAATTAAAAAATAACCCAAAACACTGCTCACTTGACTGACAGGTGCAGCATGTTCATGGATAAACTCAACACGAAATGCAATAGGTTACAAGAAGGAATGAGCAAGAAGTGAGGGCAATGAAGGTTTTGGATAAATGCGCTTACAGGGGGAGTTGTCACCAGGCTCCACAAACGCTCCGCTCCCCAAGAGCTCTGATCTTGTCTGGGAGTTAATGCAATGTGGTTAACAGTTAACACTGCTACTCCAATCTGTGTAAATCTTTAAAAAAAATAATTATCATAACCTAAATTCAACCATGTAAACAGCACTACACACAGTACAGACCTGCCCTGAAAAAACAATATGCAAAACTGAGATCTGGCACTGTATCATTTTGTCTTGTTAATTCAACCGAACGGTCCCATTCCCCCCATCCGGCTCTATGCCCGCCCCCACCAAAAAAAAAATTCAATTTGTGCAAGAAATGGCAGGCTTATTCTATCTGAAGGCTTCAAAAAAAGATACACAACAAATAGCCAGGTTCAAATATTTGGGCGGGAGGATTACCCACCCCCCAAAAAAAGAAATAACCAAAATAACCAAAAAATGAAGAAAGTGCCTAAAACATGATACAGCATTTTAGAGCCCTTTCAGATACAAGGCAGAGAAAGGTGTAAAGTAGAAAATATCCGGATCTTCAGTAATTTCCAGAAAGGTCCAATTCCTTGGTTGGCTGCAGGGCAGCAGGCAGATCCTTGCTGCTGCCCCGGGGGACAGAGCCACTAAGTCTGCTCCCCGGGACACAAGCTCTCGGGCCCTGAGCTGAGCGCGCCTCTCCCTTCCCCTTCTCTTTTCCTCCGCTCCATTTCCCACTCCACAAAGGTATCGAAGAGACTTGGCCAGGCCTCATCCTCACTGTAGTTGCTGAGGTCGGGGCCAATCACCTGAGTGAAGTTAAGGAACATGTTCCAAGTGTCCCGGGAGATGCCCTTGATCCCCGAGGGGTTCTCGGTGAGGAAGTTTAGCCACTGGTCCAATACTGGAGGGTTGTTCTGAGTGAAGACTAGTTTCCACAGGGCAATGGCTATTTCCCGATGCAGCGACCGCTGCCCTTCTTCGGAGTCCAGGCCAAACTGAAATGTAAACCGGTAGAGATCCTTGAATTTATCCTCCTGTTTGGCTTCTGTTAAGAGGCTAGGGAACCGTGCACAGATACCATCAATGCTGTCTGCACTTATTGCCTTGCAGCCATCGAAAAACTCCTTCCTGCAACAGGAAAGAGAAGGCACAGTCACTAATTATAAACTACATCATTAATTGAAGGCAAGAGAGGACAGTAATGAATGAAGAGTATGGCACTGTGGCCGGAAGGCCTGGATCAGAATTCCTGTTCCTCCGTTCCTCAGTCCCACTTGCTTGACTGTCAAATGATGAGTAGAACTTGACACCTTACTCTGTACAGTCTGGGAAGAGCTAAACAGATTAGTATGAGCACTAAATGTTTCTAACATTGTCCCACACACGGCAAGCATCTGATGATAGTTCACTCACGTTTTGGCCCTCTCCAAGTTAAACTCAAGTCTCTTGCTCCCTGATGGGGTTCCCTGCTCTACACTGGTGACTAAGTTGCTTCCTGCCTTCCTTTTGATTCTCTTTGGGTTGTGTTTGGTATCTTTTTTTTTTTTTTAGTGATGGCTAAGGAGCCCAACATGCAATGCAGGAGGACCAAAGCTGTGCTATTAAAAAACAAAAGCTGTATATGTATGTTAAACATCTTCACAACATTTTCAGGTAACAGCATGGTGTCTCATCAGTTGTCTCAAGGTTTGTTGTATCCACCGAGGTTGGGGATCTCATGTCTGAAGGGTAAAGCAACCTGGAAGGCTATAAACTAGAAATGACTGGGCTGGGTCTCAAGTCAGTTGTTATTCATAACTACAAGGATGTAAGACAACAACAACATGTAAACCGTTGCTCGAGAGCTGGGCCCACTGTCTTTGTTACACACGGGCCTGGCTGAGGGCAATATGTAAGTGTGAGGAGGGACAAGTGGCTTCACAGAGTGACAGGGCACATCCCTGGAGGTTCTCACTGTATGAGCATCAGCACCCGGCACATGAGTAACCACCTGGTGAGTGAGTGAATTCTCCAGCATCCCAAGATTCCCATTTAGTAGGTCAGCTTTAAAGTCAGGTACACATTTATTAAACCCTTGGAAGAGTCTAGGAATAGAATTAAGGGACTAGGGTGAGACGAGAGTCTAGGATCGGAACCACAACTTAGCTCAAAACATTTCACTTTTTTTAGGAGACTGGTCAGAACACAAGGATTTCCCACCAAGCCCTGTCCTAGCTGGGCTCCACTGCCCAGCAGTGCTCACTTTCTTCCTCTGCTCACACGCTGACATGAAGGGTTTATAGAACTAACCTGGTGAATTTGCACATGGTAGCAGCCTGGAACTTCCAGGCCAAAAGCAGCACTCTAAATTCCGTGGGGTCAACACATAAGTCATTGCAAAAGCGCTCCATGCCTTCCTCCAAAATTGCATCCTCCCGCTCGTCCTTGTAGCGCCTAAACAGTTCTTCCAACCTCTGCAGGGAAGACTCCTCCGCATTGGACTTGGACTCTCTCCCAGCATCTCCCGAGGACGTTGGCAGCTGGCAGACCTCAGTGGCAGCCTCTGCCTTCTTGGTCCCATTGACGACGATGTCCCCACCTGGCTTGCCACAGGGTGGCACCTGTTCCTCACGGTGGCCTGCACCTCGCCTGCTGTGTGATTTGCTGCTGGAGTCCCGGTCTCCATTCTTACTCCCCAAGGTTGATGAGGGATTCTTGCACTTGGTGACACACTGGCCCATGGTGCTGATGGCCTGGCCTCTAAAGTGGCCCCCTCTGGATTGGATACCCTCGCTGCCGCTGGCCCATGTACTTCAACATGCCATCAGCCAGAGGAGCCAGCCAACCTGCAAAGAAATTGGACAGCAGTCACTTCTTGAACATGGGAGAGAGGGCATAGGTACCACCCCTGGGGGCTGCATACAGGGAGTTTCATACAGTTCATTTCAATGAGTGAATGAAAAGCAATGGCTGAGCTCATCATCACCTCCCCCATGAGCCAGCTCCATAAATTGCTTTGGAAATGCAGTGGCTTGGGCACATATGGAGAAACAATATGGGAAATTCCTAAAATTCTTAAGGTAACCTAGGTTACAAAGAAGCTGATTCATGTGCAGAACACATCAAAGGCTACAGTTCGGACAGGAAATCTGTCTTGCCAAATTCACCATCAGGTAAAAA
Source organism: Ochotona curzoniae (assembly GCF_017591425.1). Classification (NCBI taxonomy): domain Eukaryota; kingdom Metazoa; phylum Chordata; class Mammalia; order Lagomorpha; family Ochotonidae; genus Ochotona; species Ochotona curzoniae. The sequence goes on from NW_024467012.1 coordinate 85,210, forward strand.
AGTTATGTGGGCCTGGGTTAAGCCAGAAAGTATAAATATCAGGTTTATTTTCTGGTTCCTAATGCCACCAACATGCTCAGATTTTCTTTTTCCATAGGATTAGTAGGGAGAGAGGGTGACCATACCTAAAACAGCTGTCTCACAGCGGCCTGAGAATGAGGTAAAAGATTTGCAGTGTGAGGCCTATGAACAAGGGCCTAGTCACCACTTAGGATGCCCACATCCCATAATGAAGTCCTCGCTGCTTGGTTTTTGCTGATGCATCCTGGGAGGTGGCAGCTAATGGCCCCCATGCTTGGGTCCCTAGCACCCACATGAGAGGGTGACCCAAAGGTAATGTAATTTTTCTAACATTACTCTGTCTATCCAAGACTCTTTTTAAGTGTTTATTTCCATCTACTTAAAAGTCAAAAGCAGAGATACAGAGGTCCTTCCATCTGCAGGTTCTCTTCCAAAATGCCCACAACAGCCAGGGCTGTGCGGGAGCCTAGAGCTCCATCCAGGGCTGCCTGAATGGGTGGTAGGGACCTGAGCACTTATGCTATCACCCACTGCCTCCTCAGGAGCAGGAAGCTGGGTCTAAGCAGAGATGCTAGAACTCTGACGCAGGATGCGGGCATTGTTTACAGCTGTTTAACCTGGTGTACTGCGATGGCGCCCCCAGGACTCATTCTCATTTTCAACTAGCTGGCTAGAAAATCCATTCTACTAGTGCAGGTTGTACATCCTGAAAGCAAAAATTCAAAATCCAAAATATCCCCCAATTTAAACATTTTAGGTGCTGAATTGATGCCACAAGTGGAAAATTCCATGCCATGAAACTATTTCACATATGAAATTACTTAAAATATTATACAAAATTAACTTCAGCCTATATATGGAATATATGAAACAAATTGATTTTATATTTAGATGTAGGTCCCACGCCCAAGACATGTATTTCATGATGTATACCAGAAATGTTTCAGAATCTGGAAAAATCTCAAATTTCTTCACCCTTTCAGTATCAAGCATTTCAGGTAAGGGATACTCAATATGCACTAAGAATTCCAGCTGCTACGACAATGGCATCCACCAGAATTATATTAAGGAAATGTGGACCAGGAGCCAGGGCAGTAGGGAAAGCAGATACAAGACAAAATCCATGTGAGTCCCAGTCAGGTCTCCCAGTTCTAGGAGACTTCGTGGACCTTCAGGATCTATATTCAAAGCTCTAAGAGAACTGGTAGTAAGGCAAAAGGCTGGTTTATTAAAGCCCAGAACTGTAGACTTTGCCAGAAATACTTCCTTCCAATAGAGCTTGGGTAAACTTGGGGGTTATTTTCAGGGGGAATTCTCAGGGTAACGTCAGGGTATATGAATTTAAGACCAAAGAGCAGAATCATTCCTGTAGCTATTGGAGACTAATCATATCAGGGTGTGTCCATGCTCCACCCCGTGAGAGAGTAAGTGACAGAAAGACGTGCCCAGGCATGCCTCCCAAAGACGTGCAGTTTCACTTAGGCTTCAAAAACACAGCAAAAATCTTCTAAAAGCTTGTAGTGTAGAAAATGACAACCCAAGTAAGCCTTTCCCCACAACCCCCCAAAAAGGAATACTTTCTATGCTTTAAAAATACAGCTAACAGACATATTAGCACAATCTACTAAAATATCAAAAGGCAAGGGTTAATTCTTGGAAGGCCATCCTACAAGGGAAACAACTGTTCAAGCTGAATTATCTCAAAACAAGAAAGAACTATAACATGTGGAGGGTCTGGTTTCCAGATTTGTGTTTCTGAAGACTAGAGTGCTGAAACAAACAAAAGGCCCAAACTTACACAAACCCCACATGCTCACAGACTGGCAACTCTAATTCCCAGGCTCGCTGACTCACCAGGGTTTGCTGCTCAGCTCCCGTTGCTGGGGAGGCACAGGCACCCAGGGAGATAAGAGGATTTTCTGGCCTCCATCTGACCCACCTATCCTGGTCCACTCAAGTCTAGCCACACTGGACAGATGCTTCGAAACAGCAGCTTCCTGCAAATCCTGGCATCTAGGCCTTCAAGTAGCAGCAGATGGGCTCTCAAAGAGGCCCTAATTCCATTTACCCAACCAGCCCTCTAGGTAAGAGCATCTTTTGATGACCTGACACAACAGAATCAGCTCAAACCTGAAGGCTTTTAACATGCCCAGTAGATGAGAAAAGGAGGGGAAAATCAATGTTGACAGATGATCAATCAGCGAGTACCACAAGGTCAGATCCTTCCCTTCTGGTCTGTTTGAAAGGCTTCATTGTAGTTGAGTGTGTAGTGGGTCTCAAGCCACAAGGAAATATTTCCATACCTGGTGGTGAGTATGGCCCTCTCCTTCTGGGACCACCCCTTTTTCTGGGAAATCACTTTTGCTTGCAGAGCTTTTCCCAGGCTTCATCACAGCACCCAGACCTGTTTTCCAGGCTGGCAGCATTTCAAGTGTTTTAAAGTTGAAGGTCTTCCTGCACTTGTAGCTGCTGGCTAATAACTAATAATAGCAGCCATCAATTATTGAGCACTTGCTATGGTACCAAGCCCTATGCTAAGCACTTTAGGGACATTAACTCATATATTCTCACCACAACCCCATTTAAAGACAGGGAAACTAAGATGCAAAGTAAATTAGCCTGGATCATGTAACCAACAGAAACTGGTAATCTGGCTCCAGAAACTATTACTTTTAACACTGGACTGCTGAGTGTGCCTACCTTTGGAAGGCATGTGGAGGGATGGCACCAAGCTAGAAGTGATACCAAAGCAACCCCAGAACAGCAGTCCCCTGCCAGACAAGCAGAGCGAGCTATGTGGTCTGTGGGGTTCAAGAACTCGCTGCCCTCTCCTAGGCCAACCCTACTACACAATCAAGCCAGGATGCCTTTGGGTTCAGCGCCACTCACATTTAGTTCCCTTCTCTGGAATGTTCTGGTCCACAGTATGGTTTAAAACTCTAGAAACTGAAGACCAGCTCTAGCTAAGGAACTCTGATGCAAACTTTCCTCAATCTGCAAAATGGTCCCTGCTCCAAGGAACTGCTGGTAAAGATTCAGTTAGGAAACACCATGAAACAGGCCTCATCTCCACTGCCCCAACACCCCAGAAAACACTGGCTGACACATGGCAGCCATGACTGCTGGCAGTTGAGGGGCAACCAGCCCCTTGAAACCGTGGCTTGTCTCATGTGAACAATGGCTCCAGGCCTCTGTTGCCTCAGATACTTAAAGGCCTCCTGTTCCTGCCCTTCAGTCAGCAGCTCATGTCTTACTTCTTCCACCGCAGCAGTGATTCCACTCAAAACCATCACTACAGGCCTGGTGCAGTAGCCTAGCGGCTGAAGTCCTAGCCTTGCACATGCTAGGAACCCATATTGGCACTGGTTCTAACTCCAGCAGCCCCACTTCCCATTCAGCTCCCTGCCTGTGGCCTGGGAAAGCAGTTGAGGACAGCCCAAAGCCTTGGGACCCTGTACCCGCATGGGAGACCCAGAGGGGTCTCCAGGCTCCTGGCTTCAGATCGGCTCAGCTCTAGCTGTTGTGACTAGTTTGCGACTGGTTTGGGGAGCAAACCAGTGGATGGAAGATCTTCCTCTCTGTCTTTCTTCCTCTCTGCATAACTGGCTTTCCAATAAAAGCACCACTGCCCAAAAATACTTACAGGATGCGATTCTCTACAAGACAGGGTTTCCTTCTCACAGACTGAGCCTGAATAAAACGAAAAGCAGGATGTTTGCTGCCCTAACCTGGGGCAGGCCTTCCCCATTGCACTCCTCTTTCCTCTTCATTTCCAGCCACGTGCATTTGCAAAAAAGCAAAGCAAAACAACAACAATAACAAAATAGTACTTCTTGTTTTCTACTCAGTTATACTCACTGAATGATCGGGCTTAGTAGGCCCACCCTTCCTCTCACTGCCACCCATGAGTGAGGTAGACAGCCTTATGGTCTTAGCAGTCTGGGTACCCTGGAGCCAAATTTGCCACAGAAACAAAACATTGTTACTAATGAGTACCATTTTGCATTTGTTAGTACATTATAATAGCTATATATAAACATAGCTCAGTGAGTAATTACCCCTAATTACAGCAAAATAAATGGAGGTACAGGGAGGTTAGGAGCCTATCTTGGAAGGGAGAAAACAGGAGCAGAGTAATTAAGACGATGAGCTCTGGCAAACCTGGGTTGGATCACAAGTGCTGATACCCATGAACTCTACTGGCCTGTGCCTAAACGGGGGGCATCCATTTCTCAAAGAACTGGTGGGAAGAATGAGACACTCCATGTACAATGCTCTACTTAATACCTGGCTCTTAGAAAGCATGTCCTTGTGTCCTCTGTAATAGCTGCTGCTATCACAATGCTGGTGACACAATCAGCCTCCCTTCTAGTACAGCAGCCCAGATCTGCCGTGATAACTCAGGGATGCCCAGCAGTAGCTCATGAGTGACTGCTCCTGCTTCAGCCAAGTGACACAAATAGACGGACTGGAGCCAAGGACAAGGAGGGTTAGGAAGGAAAAGCAGGAAAATCAAAAGTAAACACATCACAAACCTGTGCATCCCACTTCCCGCCATTTAGAACTGCAGTGAGAGGTCAGGAAGCTGCTGCTCCAGGGTTGTGGGCGGTGCCGGCCAGCACCAAGTGGGCACAGCTTTGCTCTCTTGAGATGAAATTGCCTGTAGGCCTGGCACGATGGCCTAGTGGCTAAATCCTCGCCTTGTATGCACAGGGATCCCATATGGTCTCTGGTTCCTGTCCGGCTACTCCGCTTGCCATCCCATTCCCTGCTTGTGGCTTGGGAAAGCAGTAGAGCATAGCCAAAAGCCTTGGAACTCTGCACCCACATGGGAGACCCAGAGGAAGATCTCTGTGTTTCTCCTTCTCTGTAAATCTGCCTTTCCAATAAAAATAAATCTTAAAAAAAAAATGTTGCCTCTCTGGGAGAAAAGCACTTTTGGATAACCCACACCGAGACTCTGAGTAAGAGAAGAAGATGGGCAACAGCGAGAGAAGGCTGAGCTTTTACTACACAGGGAAAAGTCAGAGGGACTAAGGAAGAGAAACCAGAATTTGGGAAGTCTGGGGAAACATGTTCAAGCCTTAAGAGCCCGAGAAATGGGTTGTTGGAAGGAAACAAGTTTCTACTACTGAACAGTAGGACTAGGAAATGAAACCACTGGGTAAGACGTTATTTGAGAAGATTTCACAGAAGGTAGGATTTGTTCAGGTCTTTAACTGACCATAAACATGGACCAGAAGGCAGCAGCAAGAGGCCAGCATGATCAGTCCATGTTATTAACATAGATTAACAATAATATATATATTTTGAATTACATATATTCATTTAGAGGACTGACAAGAATTGTCACTAACAATTTTCATTCTATAGAGAGAAGAAGTAAATAGAATTTGAAAGAGGTTTTCATGGCCAGTATAAAGTTCTGGCTTCGCGCCCAAGCAGTTTGACTCAACTGGACCACACTCCGTCACAACCTCACTACTGCTTTCTGTTACAAAGCGATCCAGCCTGCCCTTAATGGGATGATGCTCCAAGAAGAAAACTGAGTCAAAAAGAACAGAGTAACTTCTTGGATGTCTTCAGTTCTTGTCATGTATGCCCTTCACCAAGTCACTTCTCCTCCACAAGTCTCTCTGACCCCAACATTAAAGTGAAGGATCTGGACTGGTTTTTCCAGGGCAAGTTTTCTGGGATTGCCTTCACATTTTTTTACCCATCTCATTCAAGCTATCAATTTGCTACCTTCTAAGGACACTTTTGTTCTTATGCTTTTCCTTGCCCAAGCCCATCAGAGCAAAGTTCAAAATGAGAAATAAACTAGGGCCACCCCACGTGTACCAGGGCTGACAGGTAACTGGTTCTGCAGCCTTTCTTCATCATCTGAAGTTTGATCTCTGTAGGATCAGCAACAGGCCCTGATACATGGAAAACAGACCACAGCACGCTGCCTCTCTGCTGCAGCAGGGTGGATCAGAGAGCCTGCTCACAACGCTGTGCTAGCTGCTGACGGTAGTCTGCCACCCAATGAAGTCTTACAGAACAAAGAGCTCAAACACAGGAGGCAAAGGCTGGTGCCACCAAACAGTGTCAGAAAGGCATCTGAGATCTAGGCCGTGACTTCCCTGACAGGACAGACCCATCTAAACCACTCTTGACTCACTCCAGTAACCAAGAAGCCACTGACAGATGCTGGTGTCTCTACATGTTAACAACCACCACCACCAAAGAAAAGCAAAAACCTTAACTTTTCAGTTTTCATCTAAACACCGTGAAGTACCGAGTACATGTTTTTATTTCTTACTGTATATGCCAGACACCCAAAGGCAAGAGAACACGAGCACAAGGATCCCTCAGCTTTTCTAGAGTAGCTAAGGCTGCAGCAGCCGTGGTGGCAGAAGTCATCCTCCAGGGAGCCTCAAGCCAAGACCGCAGAGCTCCTGGATCCCATCTGGCAGCACAAGGGCTCACAAGGGCCCACAAAAACAAAGAAGGAACACGGGATGTCCATTTGTCAACTTCTTCCTAGAAAGTAAACTTGCAACAATGGCCAGAAAGAAGATTGAGGGAGCACTTCAAATATGAAGTTGCTGCTGTCACGTGGAACCTAAAAGATCACCTTCGGAGACGAAGTCTTAACCCGAGCTTCTTGGGAGGAAAAGCTATTCCCTTTGCCAAAGCAAACGAGACCCGTCTGCTTCTATTTTTATGCTTTAAAAAGACTTTTTGTCCTAAAATGTACTGAAGCAGCAAGCTAAGACAGTGGTTCCAGTCAGGACTGGGTAAAGACACATGACTTTTTACATCAACCAACTTCTTAAGTGCAAAGGAAAAGGAGGAAGGGAGGAAAGAAAAAACTTTCAAAAGGAAAATAAGCCAACTGCTGAGATTTCTGTTAAGTGATCACAGGGCACATAACCAAGACCAGTCAGCTCAGCATAAAGGAATTTATCTTTACAGTGTTCCCACTGTTAATTAATGAATTTGCATCACTCAAAAAAGTCACGTGTCACTAAATGATGTTCTGGTCAATGAAGGACCACATATATGACACTGATCCCTACAGCTGACCACTTCCTACTGCCTGGTGACACTGCTGCCATCAAAACACCTTGGTGCAAGGCATTGCCCAGCTCTTTGAGGAACCTACTATGCTGCCAGTTGGATAACAGTATACTACATATAATCATGTAGAGTATAGGATACTTGATAATAAGTGACTATGCAGTTTTTAAAAATCCTTATTTTGGGGGTTTACTGTAAAACAGTCCACAGTGTGCAGCCAGCACCAGCCTCATCATCTTTTCACTGTTTACTGCCTCCTGACATGGATGCCCTATACCACTCAGGTGTGTGGATGTACACGCCATGATGTTCACACAGTAACAGGACTACCTAGTGACACATTGCTCAGAATGTGTCCCCATCATTAAGGGGTGGATGAACGTTGATGCCAGACAACGGAGGCTAGAACAAATAGTATTTGCCAAACACAATCATGTCAAGACACCAAATAACAAAATCATTTTTGTCCTCAAGGCTTCAGAACTGAGCAACATGTTTAATCCCAGGTGACTGAAAACAAGCAAAAGACAACCTTAACATTCCACCGAACCGCAACTGAAATACTTTTCTGCTATCACCAACAATCTGGGCAAGTCACACTGCCCACCTTTCCGTGGATGGGGCATCATTAAGAAGCATCAGATCAGGGGCCTAGCGCAAGGGCCTAGTGGCTAAAGTCCTTGCCTTGGGCGGGATCCCATATAGGCACTGGTTCTAATCCCGGCAGCTCCACTTCCCATTTGGCTCCCTACTTGTGGCCTGGGAAAGCACTTGAAGACGGTCCAAATCCTTAGGCCCCTGCACCCATGTAGGAGACCTGGAGGAAGTTCCTAGCTCCTGGCTTCTGGATCGGCACAGCACCAGCCGTTGCACTCACCGAGGGAGTGAATCATCGGACAGAAGATCTTCCTCTCTGTCTCTCCTCTCTGTGTATCTGGCTTTGTAATAAAAATAAATAAATTTAAAAAAAAAGCAGCAGCAGCATCAGATCAGAGCCTGGCGCATTGGCCTAGCTGCTAAAATCCTTGCTTTGCACGCACTAGGATACCATATGGGTACCAGTGCATGTTCCAGCTGCCTCACTTTCCATCCAGCTCCTTGCTTGTTGCCTGGGAAAGGAGTCAAGGACGGCCCAAAGTCTTGGGACCCTGCACCCACGCAAGAGACCCAGAAGCTCCTGGCTTCTGGCTCTGGATGGGCATAGCTCCAGCTGTTGCGGCTTAGGGAGTAAATTGGGGGTTGAAAGATCTTTCTCTGTCCTTTTCTCTGTAAATCTGTCTCTCCAATAAAAATAAATACATCTTAAAAAAAAAAAAAGAACTCATTGAAGGCAAACCACTGATTAGACACTAATCTCCCACTTCCAGTTAGCACATAGATATCTGCCACTCTAGAGGTTGACCTGATAGGTCCTCAAACAGCCAATGCATATCAGCTGTTCATTCTTCAGTCAGCTTCTGAAGAATATTTTACAAGGAACAGGTTAGATTTTTGCATACAAGTAAACAGCAAGAAAGCAAATTGTGAAATGAGTCCAAAGAAGTGGAAGGAAACCAATAGAAAAATGCCAGATGACTGCTTCCAAATGTTTTCAAGGGATATCAAAATGAGCACAAATGTATAGACACATTTTCTTGAGACACATGTCCTCTGAGTTGCCTCAGTCATCAGTTACTAATCAATCTCCTAATGTTTTTAATTTTTAAAAATCCAAATCCATTAGAACCACGTTTATCAGTTTTTTCCCCTGGAGTTCCATGATGGAGGCTGATTGCGAATGCACAGCAAACAGGAAGAAGACAGAAAAGACCTGTACAATAAAGTAATTTCTTGCTTTAAACCACACCAACAACCTGGTCGAAAAATGAGACCATCAAGGCTTTCTTTCCTGCTCTGAAATTCAAAAGTATTATGTAGCTATTCTGTGAGGTTTAGAAAAAACAACACAAGGGAAAAAGAGTCAACTAGCAACTCCCTCACCTACCAGGCACATCTTTTCAGTTCACATGTGGAGGTACAGGAAATACATATAACTTACATGATTCTTAAAGAAAACTGAATCATATTGTACATCCTACTTGGTAAATTTTTCCACTGAATATGTTTTCATAACAATTTTGCCTCCTCTTAAAATGATTTTGGGCCTTGAGTGATGGCTCAATGGCTAAATCCTTCCCTGGCAAGTGTTGGGATCTCATATGGCCGCCAGTTCCTGTCCTGGCTGCTCCACTTCCCATTCAGCTCCCTGCTTGTAGCCTGAGAAAGCAGTAGAACAGGGCTCAAAGCCTTGGGTCTCTGCAACCACGTGGGAGACCTGGAAGAAGCTCCTGGCTCCTGGTTTTGGATCAGCTAAAGCTCCAGTCGCTGTAGTCATTTGAGAAGTGAATCAGCAGATGGAAGATCTTTGTCTCTCCATATATCTTCTCTGCCTTTCCAATAAATATATATTTTTTAAGGGCAACAATTCAATGAGTAAGTAGTCTTTTAGAGTTGGTATCTTTACTAACACTACAGCTATTTCATGTAACCCATCTATTTAAATCTTTGTCAAAGAGGTTGAGTTTTCTTGTGTTAAAACATTTTTAACCACCAGGTAAATTTTTCACTGTGTCAGGATACTATAATTTGCCCATTTAATCTCATACTGCTGGACATTAAGCTTCTGATATTTCACTACTATAAATAACACTGAGAAATAAACAAAAAATATAACAGCACACTTACAATTATTTCCCAAGAATTCCTAGAAGAAACAAATTCAACCAGACTTCCAGAAAAACGTAGTGTTAAATTACTGAGGTAATGTATTGAAGGTACATATTTCTTTCAAAGCTAATTTAATTTTTTTAAAGTCCTCAGTCAAAAGGACAGAAGACATATCTAACAAAAAGTATTAAATGATCAAAGGAGGATAGAAAACAGTAAAGAGAAGAGGCCAGTTGCTTCACTGTGAGGCCAAAAAATTTAAGAAAGTGTCGTTAAATGTGGGAGTAGTGGTAGAACATTGTAATGATTAGTATGAATTTATTCATCACGAGGGCGTCTTTCAACTGATTCTTAATAAATAAATAAATACGTAAACTCTCCTCCCTGAACCACTGTGTTTAAAAAAAAAAAGAAAAAAGAAAAGCTCACATTAAGGTCTAAGCAATAGTGCCCTAGTCCCCTTCTCCAAGGGTATAGCATTGGGTTAGATGTGTCTGGCCCTTGTGCCAGCTAGAATGGGAGTAGATCACATTTCAAGGGAGCAAAAGAAGAGGAACTGTGGAAGCTAACAGGATAGCTGCAGGCCAGGGGCCTAATCATATAGGCTCTCAGGGTACAGACTGCATCAAAGGATATTACCGCTTGCAGCAGACTCTTCTGCCTCAGCATACAAGCTCTTCATCAACTGATGATCCCATCTTCACTAGTCTATCCCTCTCTATCACTACCGGCCCCACAGTCAGGCAGGGTGCGTGGAACAATTGGCTCAGGGTCACCAACGTGTCACATGCCCCGATTTGAATGACTGAAATAAGGATGTGCACATGACCTAAGCCAGTCACAGTGCACACCAGAGAACACAGAAGGTTAGAAATGCCAGTCATCCTACCAGAAAAGAGCCTTTAATGAAAGCAAAAATGCCTGTCAAGGGGTCACTTGGAAGCTGAAATGGTCTTATCACATGGGTGTCAGCCCAAATACAGATAGAAATCAAGTACAAAATCACCAAGTGGAAAGCAGCTTCAAGAGACACAGAGAGACTGAGATTCAAAGGCACTATCTGCATTGTGAATCCAACTGTATCTCTTAGAGAGTCAAGATCAAAGCCTGCCCTTCACAGACAGGAGAGCCACTACATCTCTTCTTACATAAGATAGACGCTGGGTTCCCTGCCATGAATGACAGAATCCCTACCAAGACAAAGATACGTCACTTGGATCTCTTCTACTCACAGAGTAAAGAGATGATCTAAATGTTCTGATTCATGTCTAGCATCCATTCACCAGGCCACAGTTTCAATCCAATATACTACAGAAACCATTAACACAGTAACAGGCCATAATGATTCCAACTTATAAAAGCTGCCAAACTCCATTACAACTGGGTGGCCCATTAAGATGCTGTTTAAGAGACAATGTGACTAACAAGCCAAAAGACCTTTCCCGGTTGCATCTTCGCCACCCTATCTCCCTTCCTCCTGCCCCACCAAATCTTGGACCTTCTTCAGAGAGAGATGCCACAGAGTACCGAAAGCTGCTTAACCTGTGTTCTATCAACTTCATGGTCCCAGGAAGTAATCTTCTCCCTTTATTCAGGTACCATATGAAAGATAATAAAACAAGAGCCCCTGGAAGTCCTTCTTTGTGAAGTAACATGATCCACTTTCCAGCTGAAAAGAGTCATTTGATCTAAACCACAGCCAATAAAACTGAAAGACTAGATCTGACCAGAACTTGGCTACCCGCCCCCTGGTTTCAATTACTATCGCTGAAACAATTTCTTTTTAAATACTAAAGGACAGGAAATGTCACGCTTTTGTGTCTATTGCAAATACAGTCCTAGCATGTTGAAATTTAAGGCTTTAAGAGTTAAGCTCTACTTTTCTTTAAGTTATCTAATTCCACAAATGTTCATATGGCATAGAGCCCCAGATTACAACAAGAGGCATAAAGTCAAACAGATTATTTTCATCAAGAGTGGGTCTCTGTACCTGATGGCAGACAACATGGTGTTGCAGGCTTTGCAACTTCCCACCAACTTCCCACCAACCTGATGTGACCAAATTATCACCAGCTAATGGCTAGTGCTATTCCATCTATTGAAATTCTGTACTAGAAGCTAGGCCTTACTTTTAAAACAAACAATATGAGAAATTTTTAAAATAAAGCAGTTGTACCATAAGCTCTTTTGGTAATCACTATGCTTACAAATCTAAAGATAGCTATGGGTCCCAGAATAAAGCCAGTGGAGTCACACACAACCATTCATAATGTCAATGTTTTGCTTGTACCGTAACCACATTCAATTGTTTCACTCAAAAAACTAGTTGCACAGATATTATGGTCCGTCAGCTGTTCCAGGATAGCTGTGTTCCTTCTGGGATGGACAGGGCAGGCTCCGGATGGAGAATGACTGCGCTTGAACAGCTCAGCTCTCTCAGGACACATTAACTACCTGCACTTCACTTTCTCACCTGGAAACTGGCAAACTCAGATCAGGTGAAGAATAAAAGGCTTCCTCATCAGATGGGCCTCAGCACAAATGATGAGATGTTTCCTGTTAAGTGCAAGTGCCCTTTCACTCAATACAGCACACTGTTTTACTCCTTCACAGGGTAAACCATTCCCTGGAATTCTTACTTGTTGACTGACCTGCTCTCTGTACTCCTCCTAGCAAGGATTTTGTATGTCTTCTTCACTGCCTTATCTTGGGCACCTAAGCCACATCCATACAGCAGCGGAGTGTTCAACATTTGTTGAATGAATACTAATTACACATGGACAATGGAACGCTCCCTCTGCACAAGGCACTAGTCTCACTTTAAAAGCAGCAATTTATGATCAAATCAATGATTGAATTAGTTAGTATTCCAGAGATGTTAGCTATTTATACCAGTCTAATTAGATGATGATACTACAAATAATAATAGAGTTGAATCCCAAGGACACAGAACTCCGTTTAACCTCTCCAGAATCATTCTTAAGGTTCATCTTCTCCAAAACATGTCTGTCCCTAGCACCCCACTGCCTACAGAAAGAACAGGAAGGAAGGGATTGTTTCATCGCTCCAACTATTCCCTACCTCATCAATTTCTCAGTTAATGTGACACAAAACACAGGTACTGACACAACAGTAACTGGCCCACCTCTCTTCACTTCACAAGGTAATTTTCACCTCAAACAGTCAAAGCCAGAAATTTGAAGCTGAAATAGTGAGATGTTCAATCTGCTGTCTTTCTCTTTGACCTGTACCTCATTTTCTTGCCGGGGGGGGGGGGGGTCACATGAATGGAAACCACTCCTGCTTCTCCTTTTAGCAAGGAAGCTGGGTTCAAGGATTGACTGAAACCACAGCCACACAACACTCTTGGGAAGCTCAGCACCTCCAGGGGTGACCTGAACTGTCTTCCCCATCTTAAAGGCATCCCATAATATGTCTGGGGATGGAACAGCAAAAAGCCAACAGCTTTTCTGAATACTTTATGCTGCTTGCTTTAAATAGGGCTTCAACTACTTAACACATGAAAGAATTCACAGCCAGTTTGACACTTGGGATGTACGTTATACCACTGTGATACTTACTAAAACTCATTTATGAAGAAACAACTATTTCTCAGGGCTACAGCCATGTACCTTGCTGAAGAGGGCAAGAGATGGGAACAATAACCGTCCTCCACAACCTTTTGACACCTCTGGAGACAAGGGTCGACTATGTTGTATACAGAAGCAACAAACAGGTGAACACTGAAGTCCTCAACGGGGATTCCAAAACCAGATACCCTTGCCAGGAAAGCAAAGGGCAGATCCCACCTCCACTGGCTGGCAGGCAGGCAGGCCCACACACTCTGCTTAACCACGAGAAACAGCCAGCTCTCCCCACCCCCAGACCCAGATATGTTATTTGGGGTACAGAGAGAGAATAGCAATACTGGTGACTTTTCTAGGAGACAGTTTTATAAAAATAGAGCTTCCAATTTTAGGCCTAAAATTGAAAAGAAAAATAGCCAGAATTAGAAGTTTGCTTTAGCACAATATACTTAAAATTACAAGTTTAAGCCCTGCTGGCTGGGGAGGGGGATCACACCACCACATGACTTCTTACTAAGTCATAAACAGTAATACAGGGATTTCTAACGGTGGACATCCACCAATGACAGAAATAAGTCCTCTGAATCAGGTGACGGAAAACCAAACTGACACTCTTCCTGGGTTTACTTCAACAGAGGCAGGATTGACACAAATGAATTGTAGTAGCAATTTATAAGACAGAAGCATTAATAAATCTCTTCTGAAGCAAGTTGAAAAGGAAATGTTTGAAACTCTAAGTATGACTCATCTTTCTGAAATTAAATCAGTTTTTAACAGGAGAGGAAAAAAACCCTCTAAACTATTAATAACTCATTAACTGAAGCATGTCTGGATTTCTAATGCCCATTTTTGATGAACATACCTTGTCAAAGCAAAAGTCACAAGCAGGCACTGAACTGCAAAGTGCTATCCTTTCAGTTATGAGAAGTGCTTGGAGGGAATTAGTTGAAAACAACAATAATTAATCTTCAAGGCCTAGATGGATGCTCCAATGATGATAATATAATACAGGTTTCCCAAAAGGAAACCTTCTGGGTACCATGAATTATATAACAGATTCATGTTTGCTAGGCAGCCAGTTTTACCCCCTATTTGCCCAGGTTGCAATCCAGTATTGCCAGCGGGCTTATCGAAGTGGAAGAATCTCATCCGCCACTGCTCAGTCAATGCTGTCTTCTGTCTCCCTGCAAATTAATTTGCTGACATCAACTGCTCACTGCAAGAGAAGTCAACTCAGTGACTACAAAAATTTCTGATCTATGTTTCTCTGGGCCAAAAATAAATATGCTTTTTCAAGAACCAGAAAGGAAAATACTTCATTAATTTTTCCCTTAGTAACTTTTCCTGACTGAATTTTTTAGTGTTTAATTTGACATTTTATTATAATAGACATTCGAGCAAGCCTCAAATACGATCTAATACATCCTTTGCTGCTAGGGAACAAGAACAGTCATGGCTCCCAAGCAAACAATCAGATATAACAAATCACATACAAAAGAAAGGACAGGACCATTTTCGTGACAGCATTTTAGCTTGCCAGCTTTAAGAAAGCAAGGAAGTATATTAGGTAACATCAACTGCACCAACTGGCAAGCTAGCACCTAGTACGTTATCTGGTACCCTGCACAAACAAATCTATCTACACGCACAGTGATAGCCACTTGGATACAACAACATCCACAAATACTTCACTAAGGTTTACTACGTGTGAGGCACCTTCAAAACATTTTTACAGATGCCAACTAATAGAACAATGCAACAATGTTACTGCAGGAAGTATTATCATCATTACCACGTTACAGATAAGGAAACTGAGACGCAATTACAAATAGCTTAAATTCAAACCCATGCTTTACTTCTCAAAATTAAGGATAATGTTTTTCAAAGCTCATTTTCAAAAGTGCAAATTGCCTTTTTCAAACAAAAAAAAAATCACTGTAACTCTTGTACATTCATGTTTTAGCCACTGAGAAATCAAAATTTGGATTAGATTACTAGCTTTCATACTTGAACTGCAACCTTCAGTGAGAAACACATTTTATATTCTGACCAAATGCATTCCCGTAAATACACATATGTAACTAAAGTTTTATAAAACAATATTTACTCTTCAATGATTCACTCTGATTTGTGCTGTTTTCTTTTTACTGTTCATTTTTGTTTTAATTGTGGGTTATAACTAATTAATAAGCCATGAACCATAGTTTGAAAATCTCAACACCAAACTTTAGGGTTTCCTCCAGTAATATTTTTTTAAAGATCTATTTATTAAAAGGCAAGGTTACAGAGAGCTTGTCCATCTGGCTGATTCACTCTCCAAATGGCTACAATGGTTGGGACTGAGCCAGGAACTTCCTCCAGGTCTGCCACATGGCTGGCAGGAGCCCAAGCACTTGAGCTGCTTTCCTAAGTAAAACAGCAGGAAGCTGGGACAAAAGTGGAACCTGGGGGATTCCAACCTGTGCTCATTTGGGATGCTTGCAGGGCAGGCAGCAACTTCAACTTCTATGCTGTCAGTCCCTCCTCCAATCTTTACTCTGTCAGACACAACGCTGTGCATTTTACAGTCATGATTTAATCTCCGCATCTACTCTAGGAGGTGTGTCCTAGTGGTAAGGAAATGAGCTTAGAACTAAAGCCACATATACAGGGTTCCTCCTCTATGACAAAGAACGGGGCTCAAAGATCACATCTGCCCCTTCCCCTTTTCTGAATGTCCTTTCAAATAGGTAGGGGACTAAGTCTACTTTAGGCCAATGGACTATTGACAGGAATCGCACTAGGAGCTGAAGGAAGGCATCACACTTACTTCCAGGTCCAAGCAGAGTGAGCATGTGTGAGCCTAGTCATCTTCCTACTGCTATCCTACATGATCTAAGACGGCCCAGACAAAAATGTTTTTTTTTCTATTAAGCTGATTCTGTAATCAAAAACACTTTCATGTAAACAGGTTGTGACAGAAGTACTAAATACTGAAGATCTTCATAACTGTATTGAGTAAATCAATTTAACTTAAGTACTATATATAGATTGCAATGATGCAAACCAGAAAGGGGAGGAGCCTAGGCTAAACCATGCAAAGGGAAGGGAAAACCGCTCTCTTCCCAAAGGAGAGGGCAACTGCAAAGACCTGATGCAGAACTTTGTTATATCTCTGTCACAAGATTACCTGCAGAACTCAGACCAGTCACAAAATGTAGATAATGAAAGATGACAGTGTTAAGATACACAGAAAATGTCTAGGGATTTCAGGTAATTAACGCAAAAAACCACAGACTACCTCTGAAAGCCACTCTCTTGGCCTCTATTGCTCAATAGAGATTTCAGATTTATTTTGGGGTTTTACTGAAAATGAAAGCACCGCCCCCAACAGTCTGTATCATTTTTACCACTACTTGTCTTCTCCAAGATCTCCATGAAGCTGAATGACAAGCAGCAGAACAGATAATGAAATATTTGAAAATACCACCTGCTGGTCACACGGTCTCTTCAAAGCAAGAGCTAACGTGTATATCGGCTCTTGGGATATGGC
Source organism: Ochotona curzoniae (assembly GCF_017591425.1). Taxonomy (NCBI): domain Eukaryota; kingdom Metazoa; phylum Chordata; class Mammalia; order Lagomorpha; family Ochotonidae; genus Ochotona; species Ochotona curzoniae. Next base: position 102,121 of record NW_024467012.1, read on the forward strand.
AGTACCACCCCTTTCCCTACAGCCTTGAACCTCCTCTCCTCCAAATCCCCCAACCCCCATGCCCTAGACATAACAGTCATACCCAAATTCTTACCACAGGGAGTCCCAACACAAAAGTCAAAGGGATGAAGTGTTGAAAGTGAAATCTGAAACAACAGTGGTCAAAAAAAATTCGCTATCAGTATCTGTATTTTAAGCTTTATACAGCCTACTTAGCTGGCATTTTTTGGCCAACTTTTATCATTTGCAATACACATATTTGTCAATTTGTTCAAATTTGGGCCTGCTCTATTGTGGCTATCACAATAAAGACTTGATTCAGTAAGGTATGGCACTGAATGTTGGAACTTATAAACTAAAGTCATATTACCTTCATAATCTTTAAGATCCATTCCAGCTACCATGCATGTAATAGTTATATAGTTACAGATGTTACATGCCATGTTATTTGATTTTTGTTACTACACAAAGAAGACCAGAAAATGAAAACTAAACTTCAGGGACCACTGAAGATGACCACATCCAACCTACCTTCCTGCTAAGACTCCTGGAAGACACATCATGGCCTGAAGTACTTGGGGCTCCTTCCCCTCTGTCCCCCTTCTATGAGGCCAGGACGGAGTTCCTGGCTCCTGGCCTTAAGCATGGCCAAGCCCTGGCTGCTGTGGGCATTTAAGGAGTGTACCAACAGATGGAACATTTCTGTCTCTCCCTTTTGTCATTCTGCTTCTCAAATCCACATTTTGAGAAACAGTGATTGAGTGCTAAATCCTTTCTAACACAGTGAGAGGATCAAGCACATAGCAGCTGGTGGCTGAGTCTATACTAGAAATCAAGGACCAGAGAGTTGAACTTCAGGGAGTGAAGAGACCAGGACTCAAGGGATTTTACCTCCAGCAGTCAGTAAGCTCCTGGCATGCAGATCTGAGCTTCGCATTTTGGGAAGCAACACATAGCATGGTCCTTGCCAGTTGACACTCTCAGATTATCCAGACTGGCGAAATCAAACTTTCCTTCCAAATTCTCATGCAGTTTTGCCCAAGTCATTGAACCTCAGGGCATACGGCCAAAGATAAAAATGTCTCCTGGATCAGTTTCCAAATTTTGGATCCAACAGTATCCTAGCCTTTGTCCCCATTGCTAGACTAATACAGGCTCTATAGTGTTTCAGGAGGAAGATTTTCCATCTCTGGGTTTTAGGCCAGCTTTGGAAACAGACTGGAAGTTTCCATTACAGAGTCACTTTTGTATTTCCCAGATACCCAGAGGGCAGGTTTTATTTTCAAGTGATAGATAACTTGTGTCTTCTTTGTGTCCAGCAATTTCTCTCATACACTGTGTCATACACTGACTATATGAGAGGGAAAAATGATGTTCCTGGCGCTTCGTAAGCCACCAAGCCAGGTAAAGTAATATCAGCTAATGTCATTAAATGCTTATTTATATTTCAAGCACTGTACTTTGTCCTTCAGATACACTAGGTTATTGATTCTAACAGCTATTTACTATTTAGCTATTTACAGTTATTTAGTGTGATTATTCTCACTTTATACTTGAAAGAACTAAAGCTTACCCAAGTGTCACTTCCAAGGCAAAGGGGCAACTAAGTGACAAAGTTCAGACAAGTCCAGAGCCTATGCCCTTAACCAATGCACACTATAGCTGAACCTCTTTAAAACAGATATTAAAAGGTATCATAAAATCTGTATATTTGTCTCACTGTTTCTTGCATGAGGGAGGGCTACAGTACCGAATAAAGCACATTCTAGGAACGCCATTTCCTACCGAAGACTGTTCCTCATAATCTGAAGCTATTCAATTGCAATATTAGGGTATCTAGGAAACACTATCACATAATAGTAGACACACATGTTTAATTATCATCTAAGTCAACATGAAGTAGCTTTACTCCATTACTACTTATAGGATACAAAACTGGCATACTAACACGACCTTTGCCCTGAGTTCCTAAATCGTTTAGAATTCCTGCCCAATATGAATGTCTTGTTATTTACGAAGAGCCCCTCTGGACCACACCTGACAAGGTGACCTCAGGATGGGTCCTTAGTTTCAAGGGAGGGGCTGGCAGGGCCAGAAAGACCTAACATATGATTAGTCTTTAAGCCCTCCCTACCTTCTAACCTAAAGGGAGGGGAGAGGCGACTGCAGACAGAGTTCAATCACCAAGGACCAGTGATCCTGTCTTCATAATGAAACCTCAATTAAAATGCTGAAACAATGAGACTAGGAAAACTTCCGGTTGGTTAATGCGCTGGAAGGGTGGCACACCCAGAGAGGGCATGGATCTCACACCTTGCCCTATAAATCTCTTCCACAAGGTTCTTCCTGAGTTACAGCCCTCAGTGTAATCCTGCATTCCTGAGTCCTGTGCGTCATGCCAATGAATTATTACACCAGAGAGGAGAGGTGGTCATGGGAATCCCCCTCCCCAAATTTGTATTCTGCCTGGCAAAAGTTTGGGTAACTTGGGAATATTCAATCTTTGGTGCTGGCATCTGAAGTGAGTCAATTTGGTGGGAATCATTCATATCACATGGGGTCTGTGCCAACTCTAGATAATCTCAAAGCTGAACTGCTGGACACTGAGGTGCTGCCAGAGAACTGCTGGAATGATATAATTAGTAGCATCAGCAAAAGAGGTTCACATTAGCATCAACTTCACAGATCAACAGCAGCCACCTCCCTGCTTAATCTAATCACGAGCGTGATGCCTGTCACTTAGTGCATCAATGCTGTTTTCAACAATATTAGGAAATCAGGCTCTATGAGCAGATCCAGAAGTTTCTGATAGAATAAAGAGAACATGATTGCTATAGAAACATAAAGTCAAAAGTTATTCTTCTTTATAGTTTTAATAATTTTTTTTCATTTATTACAGTTCTCAAGAGAGTCAATCATGATTTACCTCAAGAGTTTACTTCTGTCCCCCTTGGATAATGGACATTGTTAAATAATAAAGCTACAACCTAGTGTTTTCTTTATTATACAACCTAATCCAAACTCTAATGGACCCAAGCTTTCCCTCCTTTTTTCACCAACTCTTGATTAGCCTTAAGAATCCAATGTTTGTCTCTCTCACTCTTCCTCTGTCACACACACATGCACACAATTGGCATTTCATAAGCAGTCCAGTCAGCTTTGAAGACCAACTCCATCAAACCCATTACTTGACTCTACATTCATGTGTCCACAGAAACACACTTTCAAGCTGGAGAAGAGAGGACTTAAGGTCAGATTCCCACTCAGGGCCCCAATTCCACAGGTTCCGATGCCCTGGAGTTGGGCAATTTTGTTGGCCTGCTATTTCCTCAGCCTGGTTAAGTGTCTTCGCTAACATTTCTCCATCCTTTACCAGTTCAATCACAGATGTGTATGCTTCTTGCATGCACCCATTCCACCTCATGCTGGCCCCTCACCAAGGCCTGCTCCCTTATATGTCATTCTCCCCCACATTGGAATCACCCAGTTTGCTTAATGCTTTAAGCTTTTTTTTTTTTCTTTCCTGGCATCCACATAAGATATAATCAAGTTTTGAGCCAATGACTCAATTTTTTTAAAGTAACTTTTTATTGGAAAAACCTGAATTCCACTTACTGAGAAGCACACCTCAGAGGGCCTGAGACTTTCAGCATGTCTGACCCAGCCTGCTGACACTCACAGAGCTAGAGTCCAAGTGTTTACTGTAGTGTCTCCTGATTTCACTCTCCTGTTTAAAGAGCACCCACATGAAGTAGATTTAAAGCAAGTGTTGTTACTGAAAGCAAATTTCCTCAGCGATGAAAAAAAGAGCCAAGGAATGTGTGTCCATAGTGATTATTTTCACAATTGTTTCAAAACTGTACTGTCAGTGGTACACTTGGGTGTTCCCGTTCAGATTCCAGAGCAGGCCTCTGGGAAAAGTACTGTACCTTTCAGGAATCCACACACATGCTCTATGAAGCAGGGGTGAGGACCATCTGGCTCACGAGTCCTATAGGACCTGCGAGATCATTGGGTCTGAGCCTGCCAAGAAATTCAGTACATCTATAGCAGGCTAATTTTTAAGTTGATAATTTTGTGCAGCCTGTGAAATGCTGTTATAAATAACCAAGTGATCCTTGCCAGAAAAAAGGTTCCCCACCCTTGCCAAAGTATAACCCATCAGTTTATCTTACGAATGTACAGTGGCACAATTCAACTCTTTATTTGAATATAATGTGATCACTTTCAGAAATAACCTGACAAAAGACCAGCTCTCGAGCCTAGGATGGTAGCCTAGTGGCTAAAGTCTTTGCCTTGCATGTACCGGGATCCCATATGGATGCTCTATTTCCCTTTCAGCTCCCTGCTTGTGGCCCAGAAAAGCAGTCGAGGACAATCGAAGGCCTTGGGACCCTGCATCAATGTGGGAGACCTGGAAGAAACTCCTGGCTCCTGGCTTCGGATCAGCTCTGCTCCAGCTGTTGCAGCCACTTGGGGAATTAACCAGCAGATGGAAGATCTTCTCTCTGTAAATCTGACTTTCCAATAAAAAAGTTTGAGAAGAAAAAAAAAAAATCCACACCAGCTCTCCTATGAAGTATCCACAACCTGTGCAAAATCAGAAACCTCTTACCCCATTATTCACTAATTACTTCTCTTTATATATGTTGTATTGTAAGGAGTTACCTCTGAGAGATTCCTGGTTCTTAACAAAATATCTGAGTAAAGAGCTTAGGAAATATAGAAGAGCAAACATCAAGGATTCCATTAAACTCAAAATCCAATGGATGCCCATGCCAATTTGTTTTAGAGAGGCAGTGTAACAGAACAAACAAGGCCTGATTCTAGTCCTGCACCTTGCTAACTTCATTTAAATCTATTCATCTTTACCAAAATCACTGTCTTTCAATCTGCTTTTAGTCTCACTTTGTTTAACTGAAAACTTATAAGGAAGCCCAGGATATAAGATGTATTATAATGATTTGTGTGTATGAAGCAGTAGGATGAAGCAGGACAGCAAAACCCTTTCAACCTGTCCCAAGCATACTCCAGCACAGCTCCTGACAGGACCCCCCAATGCGCCACGGTGATGCTATCACACAGAGGATGGCATCTTCTGCTGCTGCTTTGAAAGGTAGTTACACAGTAAGACAAAGAGACAATCTTCCATCTGCTGTCATTCTCTAAATGGCCACAAAAGCCAGAGCTAAACCAGCCTGAAGCCAGGAGCTTTGTCCCATGTGGATGACAGGGACCCAAGTACTTGGGTCATCTGTTGCTTTCCCAGATGTATTAGCAGAGAGCAATGAGGCAGTAGCTTAAACTCACTATGCCACAATGCTGGCCCCTTGCCTCTGCTTCTGATCCAGTTTCCTGCTAATATGCATCCTGAGAGTCAGCAGATGATGGTCCAAGTGCCTGGATCCCTGGCATACCAGCATGGACACCTGGTTTTGGCCTAGTCCATTCTTGGCTGTTGTGAGCATTTGAGGAGTAAAACCAGAGCACAGAAAATCTCTGTCTCTCCCTCTCTTTCACTCTGCTCTTCAAATAAACATGTATATACTTAAAAAAAAAAAACAAACAATAGATCCTCTTAACATTTTGCTTCCTCCTAAATTGGAAGAGGAATTAACTACATTCAATAACGTAAATGATCTTTGACTTGACATTTGTTCAGAATCAAAATTACAAGTCACACACCAACCTACTTTAAGCAATCACTACATAGATTCCAAACTCTTCAAGAATAAATGTGAGTACAAGCGGTAACGCAACCACTGCTTGATGTGGTGGAAAACTACTACTAAATACAAGGGGCAGCTCTTTCTGAAATAGCGTGTCTTGGACCGACAGGCAAAAAGAAGGGTAGTGGCTATAAGACACTAAATGCTGTCAGAAAATGAAAAGTCCTACACTTGGCAGGGGCGCCATTTGAGATCCTGTTAGTTATTACAACTGATCTGGATCTGCTGGCCTCAGTGTCAAAATTATTTCCAGTTACCAGGTTCCAAGGTTGAGCCCTCCAGGAGAGCAGAAAAGGAAAATAGATGATGCTTTTCAAAGCTTGGCAACCTAAGCTTCCATTCAACAATATAGCACGGCTCTCAAAAAACACTCACGAGCAAGGTTAAGCCCTCAAGAAAGCAGGAGGAAGCATCAAAATGACATTTGCCTGTCCAAGCAATCAGGTTGGTGTCTGGGTGCTGTGCACAGATGATTTACTTTCTAAAAAAAAAAAAAGTGCTAATCACCTCCTCAAGACTGATTTACTAAAGCTCATATTCTGATGCACAGTATTTAAAGTTGCATTTACACACATCTGATTTGGTGTTTTTCCCCCTACTAACTTCTTCTTTTAGCACATCACAATCTCAATAAATTAGAGTTTAAGTCACTTCCAACCCTTTTGCTCATTATTTCAGTAAGTTAACATGTTAAATTCCAGTTCGTAATTATTCACTAATTAAATGATCAAATACTGTGGTGGTCATCTCCCTCCCTCTCCAGTATAGAAACAAGCTGCCATCACTTAAAAAAATGACAAAAGAAGCAGAGCAAATAGATTTGAACTAGGTTTCAGAACACTGCCTAAACAATGAGGAACCCATCCACACATCCTGGGTGCACTGGTATCAACATCTGCAAACAGACACAAAGAATCGATCATAAGTTAAATAGAAGTTACCTCATAATTACCACTGTTTCAATCTAAATCACTCTTCTTCACCTTAACACAACTGGCAGCCAATACACAAGTAACTATCCTTATTGCAGCACAAAATTAGATTACTCAAAGCAAAACCAGAAATCAAAAGTGGCGTCAAGCAACTCTCTAGGTAGGATATTTTCCAGAAGAGTTTGTGCTCAAAAACCCACCAGCATATATATATATTTTTTAAGATTTTTTTTATTGGATATTCAGATTTACGGAGAGGGAAGGAGAGACAAAGAGAGATCTTTCATCCACTGATTCACTCCCCAACTGGCCCCAACAGCCAGAGCTGAGCTGATCCAAAGCCAGGAGCCAGGAGCTTCTTCTGGGTCTCCTGCGAGGGTGCAGGGTCTCAAGACTTTGGGCCATCCTCTACTGTTTTTCCAGGCCACAAGCAGGGAACTGGATGGGAAGTGGAGCACCAGGACACGAACCAGCACCCATATGGGATCCTGGTGTGTGCAAGACTAGGCTACTGTGTGGGCCCAAAAGCCCCCCAGTGTGTAAAAACAAGTTCACTGGTGGAACTGTTGTTGTGGTACAAGAGGATACAAGCCACCATCAGAACACCCGTTAAACAGTCCCAGCTGCTCTGCTTCCTATCTAGCTCCCTGCTAATGAGCCCAGAAAAGCAGATAGATTCCAAGTGCCAGGGAGCCTGACACTCACATGGAAACCCTAATGCAACTCTTGCTCCTGGCTTCTGTCTAATCCAGTTGCACCTGTTGAGGTCATCTGAAGAGTGACCCAATGGATGGAGCCACATGTGCATGCAAACATACTCTGTCTGATGCTCTGCTTCCAAAATAAATAAATCTGAAAGACAAAACAAAATAAAAAACAAGTCTACTGGTACTCTATACTAAAAGGTCAGCTCAAAGAATCCAGATTCACTTAGTTTTGCAGATTCTTCATCCAAACACAATTAGTGGACAATGTGGGAGGTCAATGGTTTCACCCTGTGTTCAAGTCCCCTCCTACCCATCCGCCCCCTTCCAAAAATTAGAAAACAAGCCACCAGTCTCCAAACAGGATACAAAATTTCAGCCTACAGGATATTTTCATACTTGAGTTATAATACACCATTGAAATGAAGACGAATAGTTGACAGATTAAAAACCCACTGGATAGAGAATTTAATACCCAGCATTAACATATACAGTCAAGTCCAAAATCTTTCAACTGGGCCACAAACAACATCACTGTCTATTTGGTGTGGTGGGTAGAGTCTGCTGTTTTCTCCTAGCTGTTCCCTCTTGCCATTTGCTTGTTAACTAAAGACTTTGCCTTGCATTTTGGCTAAGATGCAGTAATTCAGTACCAGATTCTATTCCATCCCCTTCATTTCCCTACAACTGCTCAGAAATTTCTATTTAAGTTGGTTCCGATAATCATATACAGGCCCTGGTAAAGAGCACCAGAAACTAAAACAAGTAACAAATCCTCCACCTCTTAAGTTGTCTTTCCACACATGAAATATTTTATTTGGAATTTCTAAACTCAGTTTCCTAAGACAACCCCATCAACATTTAAGTCTCTCAACTGCTTGGCTCAAAGAACCAATTCACTCAAAGAACATGCTAGTTACTGTTGTGGGGTTCAAAGGAAGAAAAAAGCATATTCTTTCTTTTTTGGCCCACTGTGATATGGCTGAAGAGGACCAAATCAAGAAGTCTTGAGACTCTCAAGTGGACAGTCTGGTTAAGGTGAGGCAGAAAAGTAGCCAGACTGACTACTGGAAGCAAAAGTAGGTTAATCCCTTGGTTATATGCCAACCCAAAGATGCCAACATAGTGGAACTGAGTCCCACAATAGTCATTATCTAATGTAAGCCACTGAATGAACTTTTAGCACCAACCAACACCTCAGCTGAGTGTTATTAGTCATTGAGAGAACTAGACAAGAGTGGAACTATTGCAACATCAACTCTGCCTCTAACAACAACAACAAAAAAAACCTGAGACTTCAGTCCTGATGGTCATCTTTGCAGACCAACAGAAACGTATTATTAATACTGACCCTTCAACCTTAAATTCAGGCATAGCAGGAGGCAAAGGACTCCTAGCATAGGAGTATATTCAAAGTACTTACTATGCAATTTTATATAGGAGTACAAAGTGCTTACTATGCAATTTATACAGTAGTATATAAAACAAAATACAGAAAAGACTATCTCCTCAGTTGAGTATTTCTATGAATGTCCCAAGACATGGCATGAGATTTGTCTGCTAAAAAAGATTGGACTGACTTCCCTCTTTTCCATTCTCAATAGAGACTTTTAAACATCACAGTAATCCAAGATCACATGCAACAATCAGGCAATAAAATTAATCAAATTGGGGCATCACTTTGATTTCTTCGCCACAGTAATGCTGAGCCCCCCTTTGCTTTCTGCCTCGTAGCACTTCCCTCTATCCACTTTGTTCACTGAGTTCTGGCTATTACATCCCAAATAGCAATATCTTCCCAGTCCCTGGAACTTGCCAAACTCACTCTAGCCAGTTTCAACATCAGCTGTTCTTGCAAGATTCCTTCCCTTATCTCTGCATGGTGGTTTTTATTTGAAGCTCATTTTAAGTGTCACCTCCTCAGAAAAGTCTTCCTTGGCTGCATCCCAGACACTTTCTATATCACTCTTATTCTCAGCACTTAATAAAAATCAGATTTGCTTTTATGTCTCTGTCCCATCCCTCTACTATACTGATTTAACCTCTTCGAGAAGGCAAACCTTTTGCATGTGTCCACCATTGTGCTCAAAAACCTGGCTAATACTTAGCCACCAGCCAACAAATATTTGCTGAATGAATGAGTTCTGGATTTTTTTTTTTTAATTTGATGGCAAAACATTTCAAATCAATTAAGATGAGAACAGCATTCTCTTATTGTATTTCTATGAAATATCTAAACACAGCTACTTGTGTAATTAAGGCATTAAATCTGCTTTATCAAGCCTAAAAGCTAAGCTACACATGACAGGACTTTCTTCTAGCATCAGAACACCACCATACGATACTTTTTTCTAATATGCATATCAAGCTTGGACAATATTTATGGACACTTTCAAACCAAAGGGCCCCTAAAATTTAGGCACTATCCCAAAGTTATTTAGAAAACAGTTTCACGTAAGATGATGTCCAAACAACACATCAACATGAAAATGAGAATCACTATACTTCATCCTGAAATTTGTACATGGAACAGGGTAACGGAGTTGTACTTGCTGCTTTATTAAACCAACAGAGTATCAACAAAGAGACCTCCTTTCCAATCGTTCTTTCGGTTTTCCAAATATTTCCTTTGGAAGTGTTTTTGGCTTGTATTCTTTAAAACAAAATTATCTCTCATTTTAAGACCACCTATATACACAAAGAAAAGCTCAACCAATTAGAGGAACATGAGCACAAGCAGAATGTGTCACTGAAGGCGCTGAGTGCCAGACACACACGGAGAGAAAGATAAAAGAGCTATTGTCCAATTGTAGAAACAAAAAAAGTAATATGGGGCTTTCTGTTCTGTGAAGTGCATCCATGCAGTGTGGGTGGAGAGAAAACACAGGAATCCAGAATCAGCATAGCATCAAATCATTCTGGAAAGAGGTGACAACACGTAAATTCCTCACACACACAGAGTAGTATTTAGAGCAAGAGACCTCGATTCCCCTGCCAGGATACCATTTAGGCAAAAAAAGAAAAAAAAAAAAAAGGTTCTGGAATTCCAGCATTCATAAAAGCAAACGCTCCCGACCACCAGGAACTACGTGGAGAGGTACTCCCAATGTGACACAGCTTGTGACTGAAGTACTACTAACAAAGCTCGCACACAAGATCTGGGAAAGAGGCTCAACACCAAATTCAAAAGAGGCAACCAATATTAAAGTGGCATAAGGAAAGGGAAACACACACACACACTCACACACACACACACGAGTGTCACTCAGCCACAGAGAATTAAAGTGGAAACGAGGGGAGGATGAGGGGTGAGGGGGAGTGGAAAAAACAATACATTTGTCACCCTGTCCCACTTCCTATCCAGGATACAGGCACAGCCTCCAGCCCCATTCCCTCACAGATGGGGACCGTTTCTAGCAAAGGTGCACAGAAAAAGGCCTTCAGGTCGGAGCCCCTTAATTCCAAGGCTGTTAACGATTAAAGAGAAGGATGGGGGCGGGGAGGCAAACGAGGGCGGAGGGAGCCGGAGACTGACCCACCACCTCCCGCCCTGGGGTCCTACCTCACAGCGCTTAGCCGGGGACTTGGGACCAGAGTCTGTACCCCGTCCAGGGCAGCTCCGGCCCCGGACCCCCACTGCCCGGGCTGGGAGGTGCCGGCGGTAAGGGAGAAGGGGCAGTAGGTAAGTTTTCAGAGCCCTGCGGCTGACACGCCACAGGCTCCCCTCACAGCCTCTTCTTCCACAGGGGCCAGTCCAGACAAGGCGCTGATTTCCACTCCTCCCTTTCCAACCCCCTTTTCTCGAAAGAACCCAACCCCCGCCCCTTCATCTCTCAATGCCTACCCCCCCTCCTCACTTTTCCTCAATTCCCCCCCTCCCCAAACTCACAGCTGCTCCAGAGGTTCCTCCAGTCAAACCCTTTCTGGAAACGACGGCGGCCCGGCGGGTCCAAACCACCTACCATCCCCGCTCGCGTTTCCAGGATCCCTACCCCCGCCGCCGCCGCCTCTTCTGCCACCACAGCCGCCGCCTCCTCTTCATCTGCGGCCCACCGGCGGCAGCCTTCCCGAAGCCCCGCCCCCTCCATCGCCTCCTGCATCATCACTTCCGGTAACCCCGCCGGCCGCCCGCTCCGGGAGGGAGGATGAGAGAGGGGCGGGGAGGGAATGGCTAGAAGATTGCGTCACGACGTTACACGAAAACGTACGAAGCCGTCGCCAAGTAAGGGCAAGGCCGTAGCAACGGGGAGGGAGAGGTAGGAGGAGCTGAGCTAGACCATTTTTGGGGACTGGAATGAGGTGGGAAGAGTTACGGAAGGGGTTAGGGGAACACAGAGGAAGGATGAGTTTTCTATATTGTTGAGTGAGACACAGAATGGGGTAGGATTTGAGGTTTGGGGAGACTCTAGACTACCTCTGACCTGTCACTCATGCTCCCACAGAAGTCCGCCGGTGGTTTAGTCCGGCCTGGCCTACCGGACCTGCCCAAGCTCGGTGGGCCGCGGCTCAGCAAGGTTCTTGGTACCGCCTCCTCCCAGCCCGCCGGAGGCTGCCGCGCTTCTGTGGGTGGGGGAAGGCAGAACTGACGCAGAGTGAGTGCAAGCGATGGAGACGCGGACTCCTGGCGCGGGAGACTGGGGGAGGGGGTGGCGCCCCAAGGAGCAGGAATGGGGTGGGGGTGCGGCGTTGCTAGGAGACGCGCTTGTGTGACCCCCCCACCCACCCACCTCGCCAGGGCGGCTCGGTGTCCACGCCACTGGTCCCTGGGGAGCTGCCTCAGGAAAGTGTCCCGCGCGCGTGCCAGGAAAGGGAAGCTTGGTTTGGAACCACTCTCTGAAAGCTTTTGTAGATTTTTGGGGCGGGAATTCACAAATGGAAATGGGACACGGTAGGGAATCATTCCAAGGACCTAGGGGCGTCTGTCTAGGGAAGCTAGACTCAAAGGAGACCCCGTTAGGAAAGTGGACACTTTGTTGGACAGTGAGCCAGCTTCTCAGCTCCTTCGATGGGCACATTTGAGAACAGGAATGAAGCATACGCCTCTGGTTGTCGTGCGGGAGAGTTCGCAAGTGAATGATAAAGGTGTCAGCCAGTGAGAAATGCCTCCAGGATCAGTTGAAGTGATAGACGGTGGGGTCCGAGGGCCGCTCTGAATAAGAGAAAGCTGTTGTTGAGAGGAGGACACCAATGCAGGGAATGATCTTTGTGGATGGAGAATAGAGCCAGTGGGAGGGATTTTAAGGTAGACTGTGAGTAGGCCAGGTGGCTGAAGCAGAAAGACAGGGTCATAGAGCCCTGTGATGAAGTTGGGGGAGTGGCCATGGAGCCGAAATTGTTTTTTGCCCAAGGCAAGGGTTTGGCTATTGTGATGCTGAAGGTTTTTTTTTTTTTAACCTTATCCAAGGTAGGTTTTCAGAAATTACCCAGCCTTCTGGATGGAGTAGGAAGGAAGTTGTCAGACCTGTTTAGATGGTATTGCACAAGGAAGGCCAAGGGAGAGGTGACAGTAGTATGGAAAAGGGTCCCCACGGTGTGGACATGGAGGGAATAAGGTTCAGAAAAAATTCTGGAGGTAGAGCTCGCAGGACTTCATTGCTCAGTTGGATGTATGTTTAAGAGGAGGAGGAGAAACAAGGATGACTTCCTGAGGGAATGCAGTTTGGAAATGAACAACCCACGTCTTTCAAGCATCCTGAGTTTGGTAAACGTCTTAACAAGCCAGGCCAAGATGTCAGGTTGGATATGCAGGACAAGGGAAAGCTCTTAGTACCCAAGAAGTTTATTCCTACATGAACTAGGGAGAGGATGATGAAAGAATGCCCCCAAGCTCCTTGGAGCATTTAACCTTTGAAATTTTCCCAGCAAGGGAAAGCCAGCAGAGGAGACTTGACATAGCCACAGCATGAAAGATGAAAGGATAAAGAAGGTACACATACCGCTCCCCACCCCCGAACCTGGAATAATGGGAGCCCATCCTCAAACTCAGACTCATCCATCTGCTTGCCAGCTTTACTCATTCCTCAGGCTTGGCTCAAATCTCATCTCTTCCTCTTCCCAGCTCCCACTGCTTTTAGACTTTAAATAATTTGTTTCCATTATAGAAAAACCTGATTTAAAAAAAAAAAATGTATGTTGGTCTCCTCCCTGGACTGGGTTTTTTTTTTTTTTTAAGATTTATTTATTTTTGTTGCAAAGTCAGAGATGTAGAAAGAGAGGAAGATCTTCATCCGATGATGCACTCCTCAAGTGACCACAATGGCCGGTGCTGTGCAGATCTGAAGCCAGGAGCCAGGAACTTCCTCCAGGTCTCCCACATGGGTGCAGGGTTCCAAGGCTTTGGGCCGTCCTCGACTGCTTTCCCAGGCTACAGGCAGGGAGCTGGATGGGAAGTGGAGCTACTGGGACTAGAACTGGCGCCTGATTGGGATCCTGGCGCATTCAAGGCGAGGACTTTGGCCTCTAGACCACCACGATGGGCCCTGGCCCTTTTCTATTTTGTGTCTGATTGCTAATACAGAGCCTTGCCCACACCAGCCCAGCATATGGTTATGGCTGGACAGGAATGCTGTTCATAAGCTATCAGTTGTGGAATTTTGACACCTTCTGACAAAGGGGTACGTCCCTGACATGCTGCTAATACCACTAGAAATGATCTGTCTCAAAATGATGTGAGGAAGGGTATCAGAGGAAAAATCAAAAGGCCTCTATTTCAATCTTGGGCCAGCTACTCACCAGTAAAATGGCCTTGAAAAAGGCCCTTTTTTGAAGAGCTGAAAGGGTTAAATTGGAAGTCACCTACTGGCAAGACATATCCTGCCTACAAATTTATTGTAATAGTGGTGTCTCATATTGGAATGCCAGTTTGAGTCCTGGCTGCTCCACTTCTGATCCAGCTTCCTGCTGAAGTGCCTGGGAGGGCAGTGTTTGATGGCCTAAGTATGTCCCTGCCACTCAACGTAGATCTGCAGAGTTCCTGGCTCCCAGGCTCTGCCTGGCCCAGCCCTGGCTGTTGTGGATATTTTGGGGATAAAGCGGCAGATGGAAGATCTCACTCTGCCATTCAACTAAAGAAATACATCTTAAGAAAAATAGGAATTGAACATTAAATTCCAGATTTTCAGCTTCACTTGGGAAATCCAACAGCACCAGCATAAGGTTCCTAGAGGTTCTTGCATACCAACAGCTAGAAGATTTGCTTCCCTCTCTATATTTGGTTCATGCCAAGTGTGTCAAAAGTGTCCCCTCCCTTCCACCACTTGGCTGATCCCTATGAGCATTTCATTTGCAATTCTTAGGCTATGCGACAACAACCAAATGAGACTAAATAAAAATTAAGTTCCTCGGACAAAATAATCATATTCCAAGCGTCCAATAAGTACATTTAGTCAGTAACTACCCTGTTGGATAAAGTGGACAGAATTATCTTGTCACATTTCTTCTCATCTGCGTTGAATGAGAAAAACTTGAAGGTGTATTAGTTGCTCATCATAATCCACTTGTAGAAGTGGGAAATTATTGCTCCTACTCTGGAGGAACTTAATGCTAGTTAAGGAGATTCGGTCCATTTGTTATTAATAGGAGCCAAGTCCAAGCAAAAAGTGCAATTATCTGTTAGTGGGAGCTAGGATTAGGTGCTGGCAAGTTCCAACTGTTTCTGCTACAACTGAAGTTCTAATCCATTTCCTTGGGAGATCACTAGCAGGAATTTATTTGAAAGGCATCAAAGGACATATATCTTCTGTCCACTGGTACACTCCCCAAATGCCTGCAGCATCAAGGGACTGGACCAGAGTACGCCAGGAGTCTCTCATGGATGGCAGGCCCCAGCTATTTGAGCCATTGTCTCCTGCCTCACAGTGTATGCATTAGCAGAAAGCTGCAATGGTGGAGTGAGAGGGATGGGCAGACCTGAGACTCAAACCCAGCCTCGTAGGCCATGCACCTGGCCCAGAGCAGGATTCATGTTTTCAGTGTTTTGTATTCTCTGTCTTCCCTGGTTGCCAAGCAGGCTTGAAAATACTAGCTGAGGAGTTAGAAATAAAAAGTTGATCTTACAGTACTGGTCTTCTATTTCCCACCCCTCCCATCTTTCTCTGCCTCCTACTTTTGGCAGCTGATTTCCAACACATCTGAATAATGCTTGCCTTGACATTGTCTTCTAAAATATGCTGACAGGAAAACGTACACTCCCATTTCATTTGACTAGAAGGACTCATAACTCGATTTCCATCTAGAACTCCTAATCCTGCAGAGAAAAATAGCTGTATCTATCTATTGTCTTGGTTACAATAGCCCCATTGGACTTCCTCTGTACAAGTATCATCTTGTGCTGTGTTCCAGTGCTGGCATCCTATACATTCAGTTTCCATCATATGGGACTTCATGGCTTTACAACAGGATATACATTCAGTGGAAACTGTGCCTGATATTTTAGTGTTTCCCTGGGTTGGCAACTGTGTGAAACAATTCTCCAGGAAGGCTGGGCAGTGGCAGGATCACATGGGTGAACAGCTGATAACTCTGCACTGCTGTGGGTTGCCAAGCTAGGCTCTGATGTTCAGTAACTTAGGGATTTTTAAATAACTACTCAGGTTATAATATTTTCAGCCTGCGATGGATATAACTATGGTAAACTGAGAAACATCTTTGGGGGAGCATTAGAGTGAGTGTGTTGGCATCCTGTTACCTTTTTAGGGATTGTTATTTTAGAAGTGTTTCATACATTGATATTTATTTTTGTTTTTAAAATACCTTTTAAATCTGTTTTTGCAACAGCCTTTATTTTTTCTTATTTTGGTGATTGTTTTAAAGCTTGACTATTTGAAAGGCAGAGTGAAAGAGAGAGGGGGAGTGAGAGATTGATTCCATCTGCTTATTCACTCCCCCACTGCATCCAGCAGTCAGGGCTGGGTCAGGCTGATTCACTCCCTAAATGCAGCAACAACTGAGGCCGGGCCAGGCTGAAGCCAGGAGCCAGGAACTTTATCCAGGTCTCCTACGTGGGTGGTATGAACCCAAAAGCTTTTACCATCATCTGCTGCCTTCCCAAGGTACTTGAACAGGGAGCTGCGTGGGAATGGAGTAGCCATACCCTGGATACTCTGATATGGGATGCAGTGTCCCAACTGGCAGCTTAACTCAACTGTGCCACAGTGCCCACTCCCTGACATTTATTTTTTGACCTTTGTTTTGAAAATTTTTTATATTACATGATTTCTTTTTCCTTACATAAAAGATAAATTTAATGTACCTTCTTCCTGCCCCCCCCCATCTCCACCACCCCATTCTTGTCACTTTTCTGTGCAAAAAGATGGTATATTAGAGAATGGTCATGATATGATTCCGTTTACCATGTCAAGATACTGTGAGATTTGCAAAACAACATATAGCCTTACACTTCCCCTTTTGGGTTCCAGGGATGTGAGGGAGCACAGCTGCGCTTCAAACTTACTCAGTTCAATAGGATGCTATTGTAGAAAATATGGGTGTGCAGCCAAAAGAAGGGAAAATAACAGATCTAGGAGGATAAACAAGGTGTAAAAGATAAAGAAAAATAGGACGGGAAGCCTGTCATGCCTTTTGTGTTGGCACCTGCACTATATTTCCAGTAAGAAGTATGAGCTGTGGTCTGAAGATAAGCAGTGTCTCCAACAGGGTTATTTACTCATACTGAAGAACAATAGCCCTTTACTGTACAGGGATTATTAATGATCAGAGGGAAACAGCTTTAGGAAAATCCATTACTTCCACAGAGTAATAAATTCGCCAACAGGTCACACATTTCTTTTCCCTTCACTGCAGACAAAGCTTAGCATAGATAAAAGAGGCCTCTTTGTTCCGCTTTTATTTCCTCCTATTCAGGTAACTCGTGCCTCCCAGGAACTCACGTTACATGTTTTACATGGATTACCTCGTGAATAAACCTTATAACCCTTTGAAAAAGGTTTTACATTTCAAGAAATCGAGGTGTAGGAAGTATAGACTTTGCCTGTTTGTTCCATGGAGTGAAATCAGGATTCAAATCCAGGTTTATCCCCCTCAGAGCTCATATGTTCATTCTTTTGAATAGTTTCTGGTATTTTTTTTAGAAATGTAGGGAGAAAAATTTGAAAACTTTGGGGTGAGAAAGCCTACATGGTTTGGTATATTATTATTTTCTTTTTTAAAGATTTATTTTTATTATTTTTTCATTGGAAAGGCGGATATTCTTCCATCCGATGATTCACTCCCCAAGTGAGCGCAATACTATGCCGATTATGCAGGTTCCCAAAGCTTTGACTGCTTTCCCAGGCCACAGGCAGGGAGCTTTTTATGGGATCCCGGGCGTGCAAGGCGAGGACCTTAACCACTTGCGCCACCGCGCCGGGCCCATGGTTTGGTATATTATTATTTTCTTTTTTAAAGTTTTATTTATTTTTATTGCAAAGTCAGATTTACAGAGAGGAGAGACAGATTTTCCATCTGCTGGTTCATTCCCTAAGTGGCCACAATGACTAGAGATAAGCTTATCCAAAGCAAGGAGCCAGGAACTTTTTCCAGATCTCCCATGTGGGAGCAGGGTCCCGAGGCCTTGGGCCATCCTCCACAGCTTTCCCTGACCATAAGCAGGGAGCTAGGAGAGAAGTGGAGCAGCTGGGATACGAACCGGTGCATTCAAGGCAAGGATGTAAACCACTAGATGACTGCATAGGACCCCATGGTTTGGTATTTTCAAGAGTATCTTAGTTTTCTAGAGATTTCCAAAATTACAAACCTTTAAATTAAGTTTTCCTGAGTTTGTTTTAATCCCAATGATCAACTGGGTACAAGGAACTGAACCTTATTCCTAAAATGATTTTTTTTATAATTGCACTTGAAAGGCAAATTTACAGAAAGAGAGACAGAGATCTTCCATTTGCTGGCTCACTCCCCAAATTTCCACAATGGCCAGAGCTAAGTTGGTCTGAAGCTAGGAGCCTCCTTTGTGTCTCCCACACAGGTGCAGGGTCCCAAGGCTTTGGACCATCCTCTGCTGCTTTCCTGGGCCATAAGCAGGGAGCTGGATGGGAACTAGAGCAGCCAGGACATGAACTGGTACCCATATGGGATGTGGCACTTGAAGGTGGAGGATTAGCCTGGTAGCCACAGTGTCATCCCCAAAATGATTTTTTTTAAAAAAATATTAAAGCCCCATTTTTCTGTGTTTGAGAGTTTCACAGAAACATTGTAAATCATTTCACTCCAGTGAATCAAACCTAGCTGGGATTTAAAGACCTTAAGATTGAGCGTTATATCATAACTGTGTAAGGTTAAGCTGCCCTGGATAGAAATAAGTCTCTCCTCATCCCCTAAATAACAGTTTTTTTTCTTTTTTTTGTAGAGGTTTCAGTTCTTTTTCTGCTACCCTCTGCTTTTGAAAACCTCATTGGGAAAGCTAATTAATATTTTAAAGTGCTGTGAGTATTCAGTTGGGAAACCTAATCCAAACACTACCATGGATCTCTGAGCATGAGAATGGACAGTTCTGGGGACCCTTCTTGGTGAATTTATTCTAAAATCTTTTTCCATGCTGCAACTACGTGCCCAGCCTGGAAGTAAAGTGACTTTAGACACAGTTCCAGCCTTTCCCATCATCCTGGATCACATACCTGATACAGTGAGAAAAGAAAGGTAAGTCAAATTCCTATAAGGTACGATGAATGTTAAGATAGGAGTGTACACAGGCTTGCAGTGTGCTTAGCAGGAACACTGATCTAGTCTCTGAGTGAAAGGGGCACCCTTGCAGTAAAGGAAACCGGAGAACAAGAAGCAACAGATAGGCAGAGAGAGGTCATCTTGGTTATGTGAACTGGGCCTTCCTTTGACAATAAAGGGATCCCAGATCGAAGGATGTAGGGCAGCAGGGACATAGGATATATCACTGTTAGTAGACAATGACTGATTCTGTTTGGGTTGATCTACAGTGGTCTGCACAGTCTCTGAAAGAATCAGAAAGCACCTGGCAGAGAAAGTGGACTATACTGAAGTCATTAATTATGATGAAAAAAAAAATGCCTAGAGTTAGATCTTTCTTGAAAGAATGGAAGTCTTTACAATCACTTATATCTTGAAAATCAGCTTATTGCCTTTGCCTTTTTTGTCTGTTCTCTTGTTTGTATTGCAATACTTCCAGCAGTAGGCAAAGCCCCATGAGAAGCCAACATTTGGAATTTTGGCATTCCTGAGACCAGAGTCATACTTGTATAAATTTCATCTGGGGAGAGGGAATTTTCATCTGTACTCAAACTTCTAGGAGTTCATCCTAAGATGACTCTCCAGAGGTGGGAGGAAATTGTTCCAAAGGTGGGAGAAAGGAAGCAGGGCTGAGGCCCTTGTTACTAGTAGATAAAGGCTTCCTCCAGAAGTTGGTCTGGATACATGGAGTACCTGAGTATGTAGAATAGGTTCCCAGAGCCTCCTAGAACCTCTCACTGTACCTTAGCAGTAAGTGAAAGGGAGAGTGTTTCTTTCTAACCTGATCCCAAAATAAAAACAAGGGAAATCTTGTGGCAAGAAAAGTAGACAGTCATCTAGCCTTTTGAGCTCTTGGTCACAACTCTTCTGTCAGTTCGTTAAGTGGTGTTAGGCAAGATTTCCAATTTCTTCATCTGTAAGAGACATGGGATTTGGGGCCAGTGCAGACACTCAACAGGTTAATCCTTCACCTGCAAGCACCACATCCCATATGGGTGCCTGTTCGTGTCCTGGCTGCTCCACTTCTGATTCAGCTCCCTGCTACAGCCTTGGAAAGCAGAGGATGATAGTCTAAGTCATTGGGACCCTGCACCTGTGCGGAAGACCCCAAAACAAACAAACAAAATAACTACTGGCTCTTGGCTTTGGATTGACTCAGCTGCAGCTGTTGCAGCCATTTGGGGATTAAACCAGCAGATGGAAGATCTTTGTCTCCCTGTCCCTCCTCTCGGTAAATCTGCCTTTCAAATAAAAATGAATAAATATTGGGTCCGGCATGATGGCCTAGCAGCTAAAGTCCTCACCTTGAATGCACCCAGATCCCACATGGGTGGCGGTTCTAGTTCCGGTAGCTCCACTTCCCATCCAGCTCCCTGCTTGTAGCCTGGGAAAGCAGTCGAGGACAGTCCAAAGCCTTGGAACCCTGCACCTGTGTGGGAGGAAGTTCCTGGCTCCTGGCTTCGGATTGGTGCAGCACTGGCCATTGCGCTCACTTGGGGAGTGAATCATCAGATGGAGGATCTTCCTCTCTGTCTCTCCTCCTCTCTGTATATCTGACTTTCCAATAAAAACAATAAATAAATCTTTAAAAAATGAATAAATATGAAAACAAAGATATGGAATCATGAATGGTTATGGTATTATTTGATATCTAAAACTTTTTAAAAAAATATAGGGGCACCATGGCGTTATAGATTAAGCCTCTGCCTGCCATGCCAGCACCCCATGTTGGTGCCAGTTCGAGTCTGGCCTGTACCACTTCTCATTCATCTCCCTAGTAATGTGTCTGGGAAAGCAGCAGATTACCCAAGTGCTCAGGCCCCATACCCATGTAGAAAACCTTGAAGAAGCTCTAGACTTTAGACTGGTCCAGCTCTGGTTATTGGAGCCATTTGGGGAGTGAATGCAACAGATGGAATATCTGTCTCATTTCTCTCTGGAAGTGTGTCTTTCAAATAAAGTCTTTAAGGAAAGAATGAAAGAAAGATATAGGGGTGCGCATTTGGTCTAGCAGTTAAGAAACTAATTAAGATACATTGTTTCCCTTTTAAGATTACCTGAGTTTAATACCCAGTTCCTGACTCCAGCTTAAGGCTAATGCAGAAGGTAAACTACATTATGTTAACTCCAGCTTACTTAAAATCTGCCTTCCCAACTTGGTTTGGATTCTGTTGACCTGTGTGTGGCCTCTTCCCCAAAGGCTCTTGCTACATTCACATTCATCTTTGGAGTAGATTCCTACCTTGAAGCCATTGTTCTTGCTGTTCCTTCTTTCTACCAATAAGCACCTTAACAGGATTCAGGACTCCACCCAAATGTGCTGACCATCCCATCTGTGCTCATTTGTTCTGTCTCACTGTTTCATTCCTTCAGAATAGGCATCACTATCTGATCCATCATCTGCTGACTTAGCAGGAAGTTAGAATCAGGAGCTGAGCTGGGATTTGAAATCAGACCCTCTGATGTGGGATGCAATGTCCCCAAGCAACATCTCAAGTGCTATGTTAAACACCCAGCCTGATGCCTGTTTATCACTCTGTATCATAGTAGGTAAGCAGTAAATGTTGAGTGAAGGAATGACTGGCTCCCTAGGAGGGAAGTGGAAGGCCTGCAGAATAGTTGCAGTGTAAGGAACTCCTACCCAGATTTCTCAGAAATTCTATGACGTCAGCTCCCTTTTGTTCAGAAGGGATAAGGTTGCTGTGGGGGATCGAAGAGCAGAGCAGTCCAGCCCAGGGCACAGCCTCCTTAAAGACTTGTAGGATAACAGCAGGTTATTTTAATCCATATTAAGGTACCAAAAGAAATCCCTCCTTTGCTGTTTGTCATAGGAAGGAGAAAGAATCCTTTACCTCCCTCTGTCACACTGGCTCAGCCCTTTCAAGAAATCAGCATTTGAGACTGAGCAGACTACTTAGTGATGAAAAGCATGGGCTCTGACTATACATGGTCTGGGACTGAATCCTGGCCCTGCCTATTCTTCTGTGACCTCAGGCAAGTTACTTAGTCTCTCTTTGCATCAGGTTCCTCTCTTGTAAAATGGAGGTGATAGTAGTATCTACCTTATAGAATTGTTTTGATGATTGTGGGAATTAGCATATATATAAAAGCGAAAACAGTTATTATTACTACTACTATAATTATCAAGATACCTATCCTGCCCTCTGGGAGTTCAGAGACTTCACGAAAAAAAAAAGACATATCATGCAATAACTACAAAAGAGCAGTAGCTGACTGTGTTAGGAACTGGGGAAAAGGTGCTCCAGAAAAGCTTGATAGTAGGTGGGTGTCTGATAGAACTCGGTGGCAGCAGAAAAGAGGCACTGTCCACGGATGGCTCAACCAAGACAAACAAGCATGCCATAGCAGGTGCCTAAGGCCGGCAGCTTCCAAACTTTTGTTGTTGAGTCCACATCACAATTTTAAACACACACACATATACACACACACACAAATTTATTTTAAAGGCAGATCTTCAGATAAAGAAACACACAAAGAAAGTGATCTTGCATCTGTTGGCTTATGCTCCAAATGGCCAGGACTTAGTTGGCTGAAGTCAGGAGTCATGAACTCCATCTGGTCTCCTATGTGAGTGACAGAGACCAAACACTGACTGCCTTCTGAATCACAGTAACAGGAAGCTGAAATGGAAGCAGAGTAGCAGGGACTCCCAAGGGCACACCAGTATGGAATGCCAGTATCACAGCAGCTTAACCCAATGCGCCACAATGCCCTATTATTTTGTTTTGTTAAACATTTACTTAATTGTGTCAAAGACACACAAAGATCTTCCATCTGTTGGTTCACTTCCCCAGTTGCTCACAACAGCCAGGGTAGGGTCAAATCAAAGCCAGCATCCAGAAGTTCCATTTGGGTCTCCCACAGGTGAGACAAGAACTCCAGTACTCGGGCCATCATTCACCGCTCCTGAGAGCATGAGCAAGCAGCTGGATCCAAAGCAGAGGCCGGACGTGGTCTCAGCAGGTGCCTCTAGCGTTGGCTTGAATGAACTGCATAACAACACCTGTGCTATTTACCTCTATTTTATACTAGCTTGCCATTTTTTAAAATGTTAATTTTGTAGAAGCTGTATTTTAGACCATCTAAATTGCTCTAAATCATGAGTTTGATGGGTTATTCTAATAAACATTGAAATAATCAGTTACTAATATATCTAAATATGTATCCCCATTCAAACTTTGGGACACTTGTGTTAGAGGAAACTTGTCCCAACTATGGTGATAAACCAAAACTCACAAGCAACAACACATACAGGCCTGCACACAACATGGTAAGCACTTGATGGTGCATGTCATCCTAGTACTTTGGTTGTACGTGATTGTAGGCTTCAGAAAAGAGGCCAGTTTGTAGCTTTTCAGTCTTTCCAGTCTTTTGCTTTTTTTTTTTTTTTTTTTTTAGTGCTGTGTGTCTATACAAATTACTGAGCTGATCTGAAGCTAGGAGCCAGGAATTTCTTTCTGAGTCTCCCCTGCAGGTGCAGGGTCCCAAGGCCTTGGGACACCCTATACTGCTTTCCCAGGCCACAAGCAGGGAGCTAGATGGGAAGCAGGGCTGCCGGGACACAAACCAGGCCCATATGGGATCTTGGCACATGCAAAGTGAGGTCTTTAGCCACTAAGCTACCACACCGGGCCCTCTGCTCTGTTTTTACTCATTTTGGAATTGGGGTTGGAGTTGGGACAGTCAGGGAGATGAAAAAGAGTAAAGAATTCCAAGAATTGTCACAATGAGGTCAGAGGCTATTAGAACTTCAACTGTGAATATTATTCCTTGAAAACAGACTTCATAGCTGATTGAGACTGCCCTTCAAAGTGATCCTCTAAATAAATGAATACTTTCTGATGTTATTGTGAAACTCTGAGCAGACCAGGAGCTCTACCTGGAATACTAGTGAAGGACACAGCTCCCTCCTCAGTCTCAGGCTAATTGTAAGAGGTAATTCATAGTGGAATAAATGTCAGTTTCAAGCCATTAAATCCATGGAAAGAACACTCTTTGGGAACAAGCAGTTTTTCTAAATGAGTTGCTTTCTAAGAGCAAAGACTTACATAGATCTGTATCATGAAAGAGAGCAAGAATAAGAGGGCTCTTTAAGTTCTGTATGACTGATTTTGTTTCTAGAATCACAAACTTTCTTTAGCATGAGATATTTTTGTTATGCACCTTTCTGGGTGCTGAGAATTGAGCATTAAATAAGATGAATGTAGTTACTGACCCCGTAAGGATTAGCTTCTACTGGAGGAAGACAAACATCACAAACCATTACCTCAGTGATGAGGACTACAAAGAAATACCAAGAGCCGTGGGAAGGTGACTCAGCAGAGACCTGACCCAGTGTGGGTGGCTGGGAGGCAGAAGATCTTCTGAGACATCCTGGTTTACGCTGGGGAGCCTCAAGATGAGTAGCAGTTGGTTGGGTTAAAGGGAAGGGGTCAGGAGAGAGTCTTCTAGAAAGGGAACCTAATGGGTCTGTGTCCCTAACGTAAGGAAGAAACCAGTTCACTAAAACCTTTCCCTTCCCTTCTCTCTCCTCCCCTTTCCTTACTTTCTTGCCTTTTCTCAAGACTTGGAAGGAAGTGGCAGCCCAGACTTGTTCATAGTGCACAGTGAGGCCTGTGTTTTGGCACAGCACGTTATCCTGCAGCGTGCTGTGCCACCAGTCCATATGAATGAGTCTGGGCTGTTTCACTTCCGATCCAGCTCCCCTCTACTTTATCTGGAAAGCAATAAAAAATGGCCTGAGTGCTTGGCCCCCTGCCACCCATGTGGAAGACCCAGATGGAGTTACTTACACCTGGTTTTGGCCTGGTCCAGGCCTGGCTGATGCGGTCATTTGGTGAGGGAAGATGGACGATGCCTTGCTCAATTGCTGTCTCTCTATCTCTGTAATTCTACCTTAAAAAAGGCAGGGGGAGGGGGGAGCATGAAAGGAACATACACACTGGGTAGATAAGAGTTTTACATCCTTTTTTTCTGCTTTGGAACTTGGATTTTTCCTGGGCCACCTGATGTTGGTGAAGAGAGACATCACTTATCTCCCTCTTAAGATTAAACATTAATTAAAGTGTTTTAAAAATAGTTCTATTAAGTACCAATTGTTAGGACTGCTGATTGCCTTGAGTAAGCTAATGGCAGGGCTTGTGGATCAGATTATAGCCTATGGTCAGTTAGACGTGGAAACCATGGGAACCAATGAAAGATAGGCTTTGGAGAAGGCTGACAGTTTCCTCCTCTGGTGTCATGAAGTCAAGGAAGTTCCGTCTGCTCCTGACGGAGGTGAAGCAATCATGACTAGATGCCACAGACTCCCTTTCCCCTCAGAGGAACTGACTCATGTATTTTCATGCGAAACCATGGAGTTTTAGGGAGAGCCAGCAACTCAGAAACCTGTTTCCTTACCAGGAAAAATGTCATCATCTCATCTGTGTTTTTATTATGCGTGATGTTCTATCTTGGTTTTTATGAATTCCTTTTAAGTTTTTGTTTTAGTTTTTTTTTTTTAAAAACTCTGTAAAGCACCATGGAGTTTGGGGTTGGTACTGAATGTAACTTTGATCCTTTTAAACCTTAGAATGGGGTGAAAGAGTGCTTTCAACTTTTTCATCAGTTAAGTTTTAGTTCATTTCTTATTGCTCAAGAAAGGTCCCCAGGGTCAGGGCATGTAGGAAGGGCCATCAAGTTCAAAAGAGAAATTCTCTAGAGTTCCTTGCAGAGACTTGGGATTTCTAGATAAATTATGCACTCACCTCTGTCAGTCTTTAGCTACCTAAATTCTGATAGGCTCAGGACCACCCTAAAGTATACATGCCTCCCCCAGGGAATAGACATGGAGCAGGCTCCTTAGTGGCCTGGAGCATCCTCTTTCCTAATGCATACAAGCCTCTTTGAGTAAAACCCAGGAATCAAAAGTGTCCAAGTCCCAAGGCCTGTTACTTACACTGTTATTTGTCCTTGTCTTCCAAACATGTCTTCTTGTTAAAGTCACTATAATAGTTATTATTTTGGCTAACAAAAATCCTGCAGTAATAGGACATTCCCTTCACCCAGAACCCCGACCCCGACTCTGTCTTTCTCAAAAGTCTTTTACACATAGAAATGTCAAAAAGAAGAGATTATATTATTAAGTTAAAAAAAAAAAGAATCAAAGCCATCTAACATCTAGCAACACAATAGACATTTACCTGTAAGATGTCTTCAAACGTTCATAAAGGGCTGGATATTTGGCCTACAACTTTAAGATGCCCACATCCCATACTAGAGTGCCTAGGTTCAAGTCCCTGCTTTGCTTCCCTCTGCTAATGTAGACCTGGGAGACAGCAAGTGATATCTGAAGTGTTTTGAGGCCCTTCCCCCCAAGCAGGAGACATGAACTGGGTCCCTAACTTTGGCTAGAGCCAGGCTGTCGCAGGGATTTGGGGAATGAATCAATAGGTGGGATACCTCTCTTTCTGCCTCTGAAATAATAACATGTTCTTGGAAATACATACATATTACAAAAATGTACATATAGATTTAAAAAATTTTTTTGCACCAAAGTAAGCTTTCAATCCAATTTTTCCCACAAATCACTGCCCTTTAATACTAGGATGACTTCATGCAGTAGAATGAATTGCAACAGTGAGAATATCTGAATTAGAGATCTGTGTAACAGCATGAATGATTCATGGAAATATGATGGACGTAAAAAAAAGTTGCAGAACTTGTTTTTTGTCTATATATTTAGGAATTTTACATCTGAAGTTTTAAGCTCGCAAACCAATGCTTTCTAATGTTAAGTGTAGAGATATACATGACAGGAATACATGAAAATTCAATAGCAGTTGCTTCTGTAAGAAAGAATAATTTGGAAGGGATAACATGGGAATTTCAATTACATTCATTATCTTTTAAAAGTTAAATTTTTTATTTGAAAGACACAGACGTTCCTAATTACCTGAAACAGATGGGGCTGGGCTGAACTGAAACCAGGAGCCTGGAACTCAGTCAGGCTGGGTCCTCCCGTGTGGACTACAGAGACTCAAGCACTTGGGCAGTGTCTTGCTGCATCTCAGGGAGTGAATTAGCAGGAAGCTGGAATCAGAAGCAGAGCCAGAACTTTACTCAGACACTCCAAAACAGGATGTGGACATCCCAAGCTGTGAGTCAAATCCTTTAGGGTCTATTGAGACTATATTGCTATCATTCTCTGTATCTTTTTCTGTCCAAAACAGAATGATAAGAATTATGTCTTAAAACAAGACAAAACAAAAATAGCTACCTTTAGGGAATATTCTTAGGTTGGTTCTTATTCTGACAAGTCTTTTGAAATTAAATCGGATGTTTCAGAGTAGAACGCCAGAGAAATCTTTGGTCAGAGATTTTACTATACTCATTGTGCAGCTCTTACTGGACAACAAAGCAGATCAATGGTTTTGAGAAGTATTTTCAAATATACTATGATGCATGTACAGAGAGTTCATTCTAATAGCTTCTATGTGGAACTAAGGTAATAGACTTTTTTTTTTTTACTTTGATGATACCTACATTTTCAAATTAATGACTTAGTATTTTCTTAAAGATTTCATAGTTTTTTAAAAAAACTTTTTAAAAATTCTTTTTTTTTGTTTTTTTAAATAATTTGAAAGGCCCAGTTTCAGAGAAAGAGAGCTAGATCTAAGAGATCTTCCATCTGCTGGTTTAGTATCCAAATGGCCAGGCTGGCCCAGGCAGAAGCCTGGAATTCTACTTGGAACTCCCATGTAGTGCAGGGACCCAAGCATTTGAGCCATTGTCTCCTGCTTTCCCAGGCATGTTAGCAGACTGGCATGTTGCAGGCAGTAGCTTAACCCACCCACTTCACCACACTGCCGTATTTAAGATTTCATAGTTTTAAAGTAAGTATTGTCACTTACTCTTTGGTTGTCAGTATATCTAGTATTCCTAGGCTCTCATTTCTACATAGCAACAGCTGGTTGGAGCCAAGTAGCAACTATCCCCTTCTTCTGGGAAGACCAGTTTAAAGAATGCTAAAAGACAACGTTGGGCTTTGACGTGTTTGTAAAATGGCCTTCCATTGTGGGATGATGTAGAGAGAGAGCTGGTGTTTGTACTGCACAATTCTGGCAGCGCTACCCAACTGATCTGTTCTGAAAAAGCAGTTATTTCTAGACTAATTAAAGATCTTGATTTAAAAATGTACATCTGCCTAGCTGCCTACTATTGAATTGCACTTTGATACAAATTTCCCCTCTTCTATTTTGGTGGGTCTGAAGATGACAACAGCAACACGACAAGAAGTTCTTGGCCTCTACCGCAGCATTTTCAGGCTCGCAAGGAAATGGCAGGCGGCATCAGGGCAGATGGAAGATACCATTAAGGAGAAAGAGTACATACTAAATGAAGCCAGAACACTGTTCCAGAAAAACAAAAATGTAAGTCAGCTTCAGCTGCAGACTACATGGAGGAGGGAGTTTCTTATGGTATTTATTCATTTATTTTCTGTCCCTCATGGAGATGACTGAGGCAGGAAGGGGCCACAGGCACAGCGTGGCTAATCTGCCCAGCCACCAGGAACTCAAGTCCAGCTGGTACAGGACTCGGCATCTGCAGCAGACCCCACACACCAGGTGATATTAGGTCAGGCCAAGGACAGTTTTCTGAGGAGAAGCCCTTCCCCAGAACATGCCCACTGCCCGTCTGTCCCTGGGGAGGATACAGTGAGATGTTTTTTTAAATTCATAAACCACTCAAAGCCTCCCAATATAAACCATTCAGAAGGGAGAGAATAGGATTAAGACACAAGGTTCCCTTCATAATTTGGCTTTGAACTCAAGCTGCCTTGGCTAGCAGAATGAGGTTGCCCTTTGGAACCACAGAATTGAGTCAGATAGTCTCCTTGCAGTCGCTAACATAATGGGACTGTACACCCAGACAGCAGGGAGCCAGATATGACCCATCCCAGCAAATCATAAAGTGCTAGCTCTTAGCTCTGCAGCACAGAAAGAGGCTTCCAGCACCTCCCTTCCCCTTAGGCTCCTTCTCACTGATCAGATGGATCCAGTGCTGTCCCTGTTTGCTTCGTGAAACTTCCAAACAACTTATTGTCACTGTGCGCCCTCTCTGACCGCTATTTTATCTCTGTGGCCCATTGTGGCAGCCGTGAGGGTCCCCTAAAGGTTACCTTATGTGCCAGGCCAGTACCTTACAGTATCAACTCTCACATCTGAAGACACAGCCTTGGCCACAGAGAGACCACCCAGCAGACCTCACCACAGCAGAACTCACCTTCCTACAAGTACAGCCGCCGTCCCGACATGCCTGCCCATTCCTTGCACAGCTCCTTTTACCACTCTGTCTTTATCTCATTCCTCATCTGTCAAGAATTGGCCCACACGTGCCACACACCAGACCTGGGCCCTGGGGATATAAAGCTAAGACAAAGCTCTTCAAAGACATTTCAGAGTTGAACAGAAGGACATACAGTATCACAGCTCATGGGCCTGTCTCAGTAGCCCAATGGCTAAAGTCCTTGCCTTGTATGTACCGGGATCCCATATGGGTACCAGTTTGTATCCCAGCTGCTCCACTTCCCATCCAGCTCCCTGCCTGTGGCCTGGGAAAGCAGAAGAGGACAGCCCAAAGCCTTGGGACCCTGCCCTGGTGTGGAAGACCTGGGAGAGGCTCCTGGCTCCTGGTTTCTGGCTTCAGATAAGCTCAGCTCCAACTGTTGCTGCCACTCAGGGAGCGAACCAGTGGATGGAAAATCTTTTTCTCTGTAAATCTGACTTTCCAATAAAAAAAAAATCTTCCAATTAAAAATGCATTATTTAAAAATATTTTAAAAATCGCAGCTGAGACAGGTGCTGCCAAAGAAGCCTTCCTGATGTCTAATACCTTCCCCTTCTCAGGGTCCCTGAAGCCTTCCTGCTTTTTAAGAGTGAACTGCTAAAAGCTGTCTTTCTACACCGCTGACCTTTCTCCAACTCCTCAAGATTCTGCTCTGAGCATGGACCATGCTTGCCAAAGCAGAGTGCATGTACCCCAGGGGTCCTTGAACAATCCCCCAAAGAACAGAAATAAAATCAGACTGCTCTATTTTTGTATGTCATCCGTTAAAAATATCTGTTTATACAGACAGTCCCTGACTTAGAATGGTTTGAGATGTAGTTTCTCAACTTTATGGTGGTGCCTAAGTAATACGCATAAAATGGATGGTTTGTACCACTATAGGATAGCAAGTATTCACAGCATGTTTAAGGTGGCTATCGTAAGCTGTGGGGTGTGGTGTTCAATGCTTCTTTGATTAGTAGTATTTTCAATGTAGCTTGGGTTTTTGGGGAACACAAACCTACCATAAATCCATATAAATACATATATGGGAATTGTAGGCCCAGTACATTTTTATTCAGTAGGTGCCAGAGACCCCGAAGTAGTTACTAACCTTTTCCCCATCATTTCTTTTTTTTTTTTAAGTTATTTTATTTTTATTGCAAAGTCAGATATATACAGAGGAGGAGAGACAGAGAAGAAGATCTTCCATCCGATGGTTCACTCCCCAAGCGGCTGCAATGGCTGGAGCTGAGCCAATCCGAAGCCAGGAGCTTCTTCTGGGTCTCCCACACAGGTGCAGGGTCCCAAAGCTTTGGGCCATCCTCAACTGCTTTCCCAGGCCACAAGCAGGGAGCTGGATGGGAAGCGGGGCTGCTGGGATTAGAACCGGCGCCCATAGGGGATGCTGGACATGCAAGGTGAAGACTTCATTCACTACACTATCGCACTGGGCCCATTCCTGTCATTTCTTGACCAAACCAGATTGTCAGCCCCTCGAGCACACAGATAATGCCTTACACTTTTTCAGTATATCATATGGGACTTGCTTGTGGTTGTCACTAAACTAATAAGCATTGACCACTACTATGATTCACTGATCTTCTCTAAGAAATCTTCCTCAACGTTCCCCCACCCCCAAGTCCATGGTTGCCACCCATTCTGAATTTCTGTAGCAGTCCGTGGCAGTCACCGCCACACTGGTTGATTATATGTCATTGTGCCTCAGGTATCAGAGTTGTTCTGATCAGGTGTAGTAGCCTCAGTCACTGAAGGCAGAGATCCATGGCCTCAGCGTGTCCGGCCTAGTGTTGGGGCTATCATAGTATATGCCCAATGAAATTTTGCAACTTACTCACCTGAGTGATTCTCCCAAGTTTTCTATGATTGCAGTAATTTTTCCTTTGTTTCTGCTGCAATTGGCCCAACAGGTGAGCCATACAAATGTGTATGTGCCTGCTGGGAGCAACAGAAAGAGAAGATACATGGGTTTTTAATTTCAAATAGTCAACTGGTTTAACATCAGTTAGAAAAAAAAATATCAGATCCCATGCCTATGAGAGAGTCCATTTAGAGAAAAAATTTTCTATCCGTATGGGTGGTAGCAGAGATGGCACAATCATGCAGAAAACCTAAGAATGACTGAATTTTGTCCATTAGCCCTTGTTCAGATGAACAGCTGCAAGTCAAGACGCTCTGGCACCCTAAACCATATCTATGTGAGGGCCTTCTCCCCAATGCCTCCTACAGACATAAGCAGTTTCTTGTAACTTGAGTTGCTTTAAGAGCTTACTAATCCTAAAGTATCTTATGAATTGCTCTGAATCCCAGTGGGCCAAAGGCAACATGGAAATTATGCCCAATGTTGAATGCAGAGCAATAGCTTCTGAGAAGCGCAGGAGTCAGAAAGTTGAACTTTCGCCCCACGGGACTCAACAGGACTCAACTGTTCTTGGAACTCTTCCCCCATGCTCCAAAAGGTACCCTAGGACAGGAACGCCCTTGGACTTTCCAAGCCACATGAGCCCAAACTACTCTGTGGGTGTCATCTGGTGCTGATGTAATTCTGCCTCTACTTTGAGGCCACATATTAATTCATTTTCCATTCTCAGTAGGCAAGTTTCTCCCCTTTCCCTACTTGGCATTTTAATGTTTCCAAATGAACTCTGATTCCTTTACTTGAATGTGAACCACCATAATTTGACCACTTCGAAGTTTCAGGAATATTTTGTTTCCATTTCTTCCAAGCAGGGCATTTATAGTTTAAAATAAGAAGTAGATCATTCTTCAGTGTCTTCCTCAGGAGGTTTCTGGACAGCACTTGCTGAAACGACTGGCTGGAAGTTTTCATCTGTGGGGAGGCTGTGAAAAAGACCCTCATTCTGTGTAGGGAATAATATAAATTGGTGCAAACTCAAGAGAGCAACTTGGGAATATCTGTGAAAATTAAAAATGCATGAACTTAAAGCCTTTGTAACAGTTCCCTTTTAGATACATTTGCATGAAAGTAAAAAAAAAATTCAGAGGGCTCTATAGCAAAACTGTTTATAATGGCAAAAGGTTGGAAATAACCTAATTTTCCA
Source organism: Ochotona curzoniae (assembly GCF_017591425.1). Taxonomy (NCBI): domain Eukaryota; kingdom Metazoa; phylum Chordata; class Mammalia; order Lagomorpha; family Ochotonidae; genus Ochotona; species Ochotona curzoniae. The sequence goes on from NW_024467012.1 coordinate 134,607, forward strand.
TTAATAAGAAATTGGTTAAATTATAATAAAGCCTTTTGTTGGAATTGGGTAGCATTGTCAAAAAGAATGGAAGTAAATCTGTGTATGTGAATGTAGTGTTAGTGAAAAAGGCTCAGAAGCAAGTTATCATTTGTGTAAGAAAAAAAATTCTCTCTGTACACATTACAATATCCTTGGAGGAACAAAAGGGGGACTGGAGACAAGAGTAACAGAGAGAGATTGAGTTATTATTAGATCGTTTGGAAATTAATTTTTTTTACATTTGCCTGTATTATCTGTTTTAACAATTCTGAAAGTTTAATCTACTATGAATTTGAATATAGGATTGTAATGACAATGTGACTAGTGAATGGAAAAAATACTTAAGAAAATGTATCCTCGTATGTCCTATACAATCAGAAATAGGCCAAAATGCCTCACCTGTTTCCCCTTTTAATAGCTCACAGACACAGACCTGATTAAGCAATGTATCGATGAATGTACAGCCAGGATTGAAATTGGACTTCATTACCAGATTCCTTACCCAAGGCCGGTAAGTGTGACTCCAGTTAACAGCTGGGGGGTGGGTACTTACGCTGTCAGTCCTGTTATTCCCAAGAGTCTCTCCAGGGCGCTCATGGAGAAGCACAGAGGGTATGTCATCCTCATGTGCCACTAACCCATCATGGTAGAGATGTCAGTGAATGCCTTCTGTCTTCTACTGTACAGCTTTGCCACATACAGAAGGGAAAGCCAGCTCCTATTTTGATAACTTCATCTTTTGACTTTTACATTTTTTTTAATGAAAATGGTTTTATTTTGCTTATTATAAAAAGGCTTTTTATTGCTTCTCAGCCTTTTGGAGTTTCTTGTTAATAAATGCATGAAAGTTCATACATGAAAGGAATCCTCAGAGAGTAAAAACTGTCAGAAATCCACATCCTCTGGGACTTACCACTGCGTCCTTAGATGGGACTCTGAAATTGCCAATATTCAACTCTGTAACATCCTAAAGCAGCACTTTTTTTTTTTAAATTGCTGCAACATAATAATTTAGCAATATAGGCTTTTCTTCTTTTCTATCCTTATGCATGTCTTTTTTTTTTTACATCTATGAAATTCTGGGCATGCTGTTTGTCTATTTACATCATCTCTTTTGGATATCTTTGCACACAGTTTAGTCTCAACCTTTTAAAAATGGTTACACCACATTCTACTGTTAAGAATGTGCAACTGTATTACAGAAAAACAGAACTAGTAGGATAGAATGTAGATGTCGACGCAGGTCTGTCTAGATTAAGGGAAATGCATTACAAAGCACCGGCTCCCATGATTATGGAGGCTGCAAAGTCCAATGATCCATAAGGCCCAGGAGAACACCAGTGATGGGATCCAGCGCAATTCTGAGAACTTGGGGGAGCCAGCATGGTGGCAGGAATCCCAGTCCAAGGTGAAATATCCCTGCTCAAACAGCAGGCAGGAAGCACATGGGGGAAGTCCTCCTTGATCCTCCTTTCTGTTCTATTGGGGCTCTTAGCAGATTGAATTGTGCCTATCCACCTCGGAAAGGGCTGCCTGCATACTCCATTGTGTCTACTCTCAGTGCTAGTCTCATCCAGGAACACCTTCACAGACACATCCAGAAATAATGTTGAGTGGCACCCATGGCCAATATGATAAACGTAACTACCACTGCCATGAGTTTTAAAACAAGATTTGTTAAGTCAGTACTGTAGTGGAGTGGGTAAAACCACCTGTGGTACTGGCATCCCCGATGGACACCAGCTGAGTCTTGATTGTTCTACTTCCAGTCTAGCTCCACCCAGCAGAGGATAAGCCCAAGTGCTTTGGCCTCTGCACCCATGTGGAAGACTCAGAAGCACCTGGCTCTTGGTTTCAGACAGGCCCAGCTCTTGTTTTCGCAGCCATTTGAGGAGTGAACCAGCAGACAGAAGCTCTATCTTTCCTTCTTTGTAACTGTCTTTCAAATAAAATAAATCTTCAAAAAAATTATTTCTTTATATGAAAGAGTTACAGAGAGGAAGAAAAAGAGTGAGATAGACCTTCCATCATTCCTTTACTCCACAAATGGCAGCAATGGCCAGAATGGGCCAGGCCAAAGCCAGGAGCAGAGTCTTCCACATGGGTGCAGGGTCGTAAACACTTGGGCCATACGCTGTTGCTTTCCCAGGCACATGAACAAGGAGCTAAATTGGAAGTGGAACAGCCAGGACTCAAACTAGCATTACATGGATACTGTCATTTCATGGGGTGGTTGAACTTGCTGCATCACAATGCCAGCCCCCACAGCCATGACTTAACCTGCTGTCTCTTAGTAGGCATTTAGATTAGACCTAATTTTTACTCCATGCTGAACATTTTAGTATCTACACATTTCCCCCAAGACTCTCTTCGCTGGAATCCCATGTTGCTGTGTGGTCTGTGATCATTTTCTATTTTAGGCACTTAACAAAGAACAAACATTCTGGAACAATGGGCCTAGGTTCAAATTTTGAACCTGACACTGAACTTGCAAGTTATTTAGCTTCTCTGAGCCTCCATTTTCTTACATATGAAAAAATGGAATGATTCTTTGTGAGATTAGTATAAGGCTTAATTTGAGCAAAAACCATAAGCTTAATGACTCAGTACAGCTTTAGCACTTAGCAGACAGCATGGTATCTTAGTAAACCCACAGTGAATAATACAAGCTGCTGCAATAAGTATAGCTTTCAATATCATCATCATTCTTGTTATTCAGATTCATCTGCCTCCAATGGGCCTCACCTCACTACGAGGCCGGGGACTTCGAAGCCAGGAGAAACTGAGAAAACTCTCCAAACCAGTATATCTCAAGTCTTATGATGAAGTTTCCTAATTCAGAAGGAAACTCATTTCTGAGAACAATGAGCCATCTTGATCTTGAATGTAAACCAGATGACAAAACCCATCTCCTTAATCAGGAGTAAAAATTCAAGTATCTTCTTAAGAACCTGTAAGACTGTGTGCTTATATATGCATAGTGTGTTCAGAGACTTGCTGCCTGAGTGGATGACATTAACCTGGAGGCCAGGGCTTTCCTCTCACTGAAATCAGTGTTGGAAATACTACTAAGGCCTGTGGGAGGAGGCATGAAGGTGATGAAGCTTCTCATGGGAATGCTGTTCACCACACAGACCAGCTGATGCAAACTGCTGAAAGTTCTCATGGCTGCTGCAAAACTGTGTGTCACCCTTGGAATGATTTTAGACATTTTGTTTTCCAAATTAAAGATTGGCTTTTTAGAAGTGTTTTTCCGAGTGTGCATTTTGGTTTCCTAAACTCCCCTTAAAAGGAGCATCCGTGAATTGACCATGATTTCTTAGAATTTCTGTGAGACGCATTTCTCCCCATACACATACACAGAGTTACATCTGTTAGTTAAATACATACATTTAAAAGATGCACTTCAGATCTGAAACTTACTGCATTCACTCTGTTCTAACACCAAGCTGACTTTCACGTTATGTCTAAACACAATGAGACAAACAGATCAAAAACACAAAGAATTTGCTTCCCTGCACGTATGGAGTCAGATAATCCCTTGTCAAGTTATTTGTGCATCATTGTCATTTCCTCTCGGCACCACCTGCCTCCTCAAAGAGGATAGGCATCACCAATAAAGACAAGCCTCTTAATTTTGTTCTTTTCGAAAATGAGCTTGTGACCCTCGGAAGAAGTCCTACTTCTGTGGGCATCAGCATACTTTTTTATGCCAGAATACAACAAAGAGAACAGATACGCTATGTTGATGAAGTGGTAGTGTATCCATGCTAACACAAATGTCAGCTGTAAGCCTTTGGTGAAGAGGCAGAGACAAAAATGTCAAAGTGAACATGCGACCCAGCTCCTTGAATTGGACAACAGGAATCTGTTCCTTCCAACCTGTCTGTTATGGAAAGCATTTTCCTGCCCAGAACTGATTCTCATATTTAAAGTTAAGTATTTCCCATGTAACAGAGGGCCTGTAAAGTCAAGCCGACTACTTTATCTGGTGGTCAGCCAGTAGAACAGCGATCTGTTCCTACACTGGAGGAAAAACTGATTGTTCTGGATAAAAGGAGACATGGCTTGCTCATCTCCATGATGCCTCTCTAATTAACTCAAGATGGATTTTTAAATGTCTTCTATTTGAAAGGCAGGGAGACAGATATCTACCATCCAATAGTTCACTTCCCACATGCCCCCAAAAAGTTTGGAGCTGTGCCAGACTGAAGCCAGGAGCTAAGAACTCAAGGTGGGTCTCCTATGTGGGTGGCAGGAACCCAATTACTTGGGCCATCATCTGCTGCCTCCAAGGGTGCAACTAGCAGGAAGCTGGATCAGAAACAGAGGTGGGACTCGAACCCAGATATTTGGACATGGGATACAGACGGCCCAAGGACATTTTAACACCTGTACCCCATGCTAACCTCTCAAAGTGACACTGTGCAAGGCCTGTATCACTCTACTGGGAGTAGTGGTCACCATTACCCAAATTCCTCCATGGTGGAGATCCATCTGGTTGCTGGCTAGCCTTTTGATACAAGCAAGTAATCTTACCACATGTGCATTTTATTGTATTTCCTTTGCAAAGGTGCATATACTACTACACAAAAACATATAGTTAATTTATTATCAAATCTTTCACTAACCTGTTTTTTTTTTAAGTCTTTATATATTTAAAGCTAGAACAACAGAAAGCCCAGAGTAGTCATAGCTGGGTGAGGCTGAAACCTTAGAATGCTATCTGCATCTTGCACATGAGTGGCAGAGACCCACATATTAGAGCTGTCACTTGTTTCCCAGGATGCATGTCTTCAGAAAGCTAGACTGGAAGCAGAGGATGCCAACGTCCCAACTAGAATCAACCACTGTGCCACAATTCCCACTCCATGTTTTGTTTTTAATAGCATTTCCTTCTGTCTTTCACACGAACTATAAAACCCCCCATCTTCCGCTTTTAAAAGGCAGAACCTGCCTTCCCTGCGACCTTTCTATCAGTGCAGTTTTCTTTGAATGCTGACAAGGAATGAATGTAACTGCTCAACAGCTAGATTTTTAAAGAGAAAGGAATAGCATGGTGACAAGGTTTGTCCGATGTCATCTGCTGAGCTATTTATAGAAGGAGCCTGCAGTTCCTCACCAAGCTGATCTCTGGCCATCTCTGCCTCAGGACTCCAGCCTCTAACTCACCATGATTTCTGACGAGCATATTGCTTTTCCCAGGAGGAGATATTACCACATTTGCCCCAACAGAAAATGACCTTAAATTTAGGGCAAGTTCTCTTTTCAAAGTGGAGGAAATTTTTTAAATTACAAAAGTTCAATCCATCATACAAAAACATTCTGTCCCTCGACCTCCAAGGAATGAGACATCCCTGCCTCCCTCAGCTTTTTGAACTGGGGCTAGATAACTGCAATTAAAATTTAGTTGTTCTTTTAGCCAACCTCCACCCTGCCAGCTCTTTTCACCTACCAGTCCACAATTCAGGTATTTGGGATCCCAACCTTCTTTCCACTTCATATGACTGATAATCTTACTTGGAACAATATAGTAGTTCCAGTTATCTGTTCTGATTTTTTAACACCACTGGAAAAACTGATTCCTAGAAAAAAAAAATAATTAAGCTACCTGCTTTGAACTGAAGAAGACTGACTCCTCACTGTCTTTTCATGGCCCCAGCAGGACTGGGAGAACCTCCCCTTCTGCTTTACCTCTCACATCACATGGATGGTTTGCTGATCTCAAAAATTCAGAGTCCTCAATGAGAAGGCGTCATAATGAAACAAAGTGAAATTTTCTGAACATGTTTATTTGGTTCAGAGAATCTTCTCGCATTTAGGAAAAAAAAAATCAAAGGCCCTTAGTCAGGACATCTTTCCTCATAAAGAGACAGAGAAGCCAGGCCAAGACACATTAAGATTCTCAAATAGTCTCATGTTTTTTCCCAACTGTAAGGGGACGACAATGGCATGTCCTGAAAGAAGCCACCTAGGGCTTCTTCGAGAATTTGCTCCCTCAGGACTCTCTTCCAGCTGACTCCAGGAATTGAAAGCATAGCCAAGGCTTTGGCAGGAAGGCAGCATATGGCAGTAAAAAAATGCTTAAGTTCATGAGCCAGACAGACCTCAATTCAAAACTAGTTCTGTAATCTGATAGAGATAGGGCATCTTAGGCAAGCTGAACCTCCAGCGGTTGAGACCATCATTCCCACTACTCAGGGCGAAGTTAGATAACTAGAGGCCTAGGCATGAGTGCTGACCCGGTATATGGGCAGCAGGCATGCTTCTCCTTTGTTGCTGAAATTCCAGCCCATCTGTGTAGGTTAGTAGAAAAGCAGCTGGATCCCTGTGCTATCATTGACAAGTTGTAGAACTTTGCACTTAATGGTTTTTAAACCTCTAAGTTTTTGCAATCTGGAGATCATGATAATTCATAAGATGGTTGTGAGTACTTGTCAAGGATATCAAGAGCCTTCACAAGCCGCCTAATGGTACACCACGTAGCTCAACTAGGAGAGATGTAATGGAAGTACAATGACAATTACAGCTAAATAACGGGAAAATACACCTCAAGGGAATGGAGTCAAATGACCACTGGTCCACACTGAAGAGTCTCACTGCTGATGTTAAATTCTGCTTTGGTAGCTACTCTCTTTGGGGGTATTACCTTCTCTAACAATGTATTCATCATTATCATTGGTGTGATCATGTCATGTGACTCAAGAAAAGCAAGCTAGTCTGTAGTTGAACATGAAATGCCTTTTACTGTTTGTCATCAGTTATCTAGCTGACAGAGAGAGGCCACTCCTCGGTTTATCCAGTGCTTTTGGGGCAGATTTGTAGGGAGCTCAATGGAGAGGACATAGTTGGTGGAGTGGCCAGTAGTAGAGAGCATGCCCCTTCGGGCACTGGTTTTGTAGACAGGACACACGTAAATGTTCTCGTGCAGAAAAAATGCACTCTTCCCTGGTTTCAGCCAAATGATAGGCAGTGGGTCATACAGGATTTTGGGGAGTGACTCCCCAATCTGCTTAGTTTTCCTGTCCCAACGAGCACCTTCCAGGAAGAGCCCTTTGATGTATGCCCCATCTTCTGGGCTATTCTCCATGACTGTTTCTTGTGTGGTTACCTGGAAAAGTAGAAAGCTATGAGTTCCATTCCCCACCATTTTCCTACCCAGGGCAGTGTTAGGGGGTTAGAATCTAATTCCCAAAGTAGAACCTGGTTGCTATATCTGTTTCAGGAGGCATCTCCAAGGACAAGGGAGCTTCTGGGGTAATCTCTCTGGCTGTGGTATGTGGGCCAGGCCTGACTCTTATTCAGTATGCCAACCATCTGTCTATAAGGTGAGCATGGAGAATGAACTAAAGTAGGACCCCATAGGCTACATTCATTGTAACAAGCTTGGTGAACTTGCATAATCCCCTCCTTTTGGGACCTGATTTACAAAGTTAGATTCAGGTTCAGAGGTAGGCTGAGGATGGGAATGGGAGAGATAAAGCCTTGAATTATACTTTCTGTTGATTTCTGAGATTTAAAAGGCTCATCTGGAGTTCAATTTGAAACCACCAACCCACAGCCAGCTCAAAAAAAAAAAAAAAAAAAAAAAAGAAAACACACAAGAAAACTCCTGGAAATAAAAAAAGTGATTCGATGATCTCATATCAGTGAGTTCCATCATACTACTGTTCAAGTTCAAAAGTGATGAATCCTTCATGTAAAAGCAGACAGTGGACTAGGGATAAGACACGGGGACTGGTAGAGATTCTGGTGAGCCAGAAAACAGCTTATCCCAAGCATGCGTAAATCAATACGCCAAATGCCTCCCCTAATTTTTGTGTATTACTCAATACTCATTACCATATAGATTCCTCTATTGATTTTAATAGGTGTGTTTTTAGGGTCTCTTAGTTATTTTTGTTTTATTATGATATTCATTTTGTCTTGATATAGTCCTCCATGTCCTGTCCAGTTCATTCATAAATTAAGACATCCGGTCACCAGCTAGTAATCTCTAGACTAGATTTTAAATGATCTATACATAGAATTTTAGGATCCTACCACACTGTATAGTAGTCTCACTCCCTCCCATATATGGGCACAGTGATAATTGAATGTTATCCTTTCTTTTAACTGTACCCTAAGCAAAGGATGACCCAAGGGCATTAGCCTACTTCCAGATGAAGAGTCTGCCATGTTGAATAGATAGCATGGGTAGATGTTTTCATTTTTCTTTGGAAAGATTCTTTCTTATATATACAAAGACAAAGCCTTGGGACTCCTCTGATCCTGCAGGAAGCTTCTGGGAGCCTCTAAGCCATCCTGAATATGACCATCTTTACCAACTGAGAAGCACTTGGGCCTTAACATCCTATTGTATGAACTTAGAAGGAAATGGGTAACACTGCTTTATCAAAGTTGGCCTAATCCAAAGCACCCCTACCTCAAACTCAAATCCAATGTGGTCAATGGGGATGGTGTATTTCCGGGCATAATTCTGGGAGACACCGGTCAGAAAGGATTGTGTGAAGTAGAATCCAGAGATCCAAAAGACTGCAGGTGGCCCCATGTCAATCCATTCCTGGAGAGCCACAAAAATCAAAAATTAAGAACACTTCAAAGATAGTTCCAAGTCAGGTAATGTGAGTTCCAGCAAGAAATAAGCTTTTCTCAGTTTTTTCAAACAGGCAGAGCCCTCTTAGTTTAGCTACTCTCTTCCCTCTTTTGACAAGAAGAAATATTATTTCTAGTTTAAGACAAGCACAGGTGCAAGCTGGGCTCAGGGGCATAACAGAGAGTGGTGGGGAGTTATAAATCTTGTCTGAAGATTTATACTCACCTCCAGAAACAGCTACCATGCAAGAATGTAGACCCATGGTTTTATGTATTTATTTATTGCTTGAAAAGCATTTGAATTCTTATATGTAGAAATCAAGTGTTTACACGCTAACTCGAAGATTTTAAATTGCCAGGTAGCCAAACCACCTACTGGCCCAAGAGCCACTGGTTTATGATATTTATTCTGGTTCTTGCCCCTGTCTTGCTAGGGACTTTGATAAGTCTCCCACCTGCACCCAGGGAAGACAAGGACCAAGTGCTAGGTCCGGGATGCTATATGGCTGCCTTTCCTATCCCCCTTGCCTCTGATTTGTCATTTTAGAATGTAGTCTTCACCTGAATGAGCATGCCAAATGCCCCAGTTGCCCTGACTCCTAGGTACCTGGAAGAAGGCCAAGCGGGCTAGCAGGTCAGCCACATAACCCCCCAGCGGCTTCAGTGATGGGTAGGATTTGGCTGCCCACATGGCTGGAACTTTCCCCACAAGCATGCTGTTGAAGACTTCCTCCAGTTCTGAGGACATCAAAACCTGACCTTTGATGGCTCGTCCGAGATTGATGAGGCTTGTGCGAACCACTTTGGTGAGCCTGCAAGAAAAAAGGAGCTGGCTGAGACGGGTTCTCTTGTGGACACTGTCCTTTTCTCTCCTCTGTTAATTTCTATTTGAAATGCAGAATAAGAGAGAGAAACTCACATAATGAAAAAGGGACAGAGACAGACAGAGATCTTCTATCTACGGGTTCTCTCCCCAGATGCCCACAACAGGGCTGAACTAGGCTGAGACTAGGAAATAGGAACTCTCCCGAGTCTGGCAAGGACCCAAGTACTGGAGCCATTGGCTAGTGACTCCCAGGGCATTACCATGAAGCTGGAGTTGGGAGTGAAGAGAAGACTGGAATCGGGTTTTCTGACAGGTGAATGTGGGCATCCCAGGTTAGGTCTTAATATCTGTACCCAAAGTCTGCCCTTTCAGCAGCCTTTTCTTACTCAAAAATACTGACTCCAAGTACTGACTCCTTTCACTCCCTCCTTTAAAAGGGTCATAAAATTAGTGAACAATAATTAATTGAGGAAAAATTAAGTCACTCACTCCCTTACTACCTAAATATAACTTTAAAACAATGTAAAATTTTTTGTTGTAAGCAGAAATTATTTTTTAAGTAGGATCATGCTACATATTAACTTTTAAAAATATTTCTCTTAACATGTAAGGAATCTTTCCAACTTAATAACTAAACACCTAAATTATCCTTTTTAATGCTACAAAGCATCTTATTTTAATGTCTCCCTACTGTTGGAATGTATAATTTCTATACTGCTGTCATTATAAATAGCAATGATATCAAACTTTGAGCAAATTTCTAATTATTTGCTTACTGAATGTATTTCTGGGTCAGAGAACACACACAGTGTTAGGGCTTTTTGGTGCACACTGCCAGAGTTATTCTTTTTATAGACCATGAGGTGTGCACCCATGAAGAGGCAACTGAAGGGCATCCGAGCAGAGGCCAAGATCATCTGCCTTTCTGGCCTCTGTGTTCTGAAGTTCAGCCAAGCCCTGAGGGAATTCACCTGAGGATGCCAGAGAATCTGCCAGCAGAGAAAGCCTGTCATCTCTGAAGACACACAGAATCTCAACTGAAGGGACACAAGAAGAATCAAAGGCAAGAAAAGGAGTTTCCTGGATGGAAGAGCAGGCAAGGAAAGACGGTGAGGAGAAAACATCAGAGTATTGCATATGGTGATTACTCTTGACCATCACTGGAAAATAAGATTGCTGTTACCCTTGTTCTCGTGTACTGTAATGTAGTGAAAGGCTAGTGTGGAGGCCCCGCAATTGCCCAGTAAGACTTTGAATAGCCACAAGGGAGACAGGGTAGCAGAGGAGGAAGCCACTAGGCCCAGTATCTAGAAGATGGAGCACCATGCCCCCACACACCAAGATGAGTTTTCTCTTCAGCAAAGCAGTGTGGTCTGAATGAGAACCACATATAGTGCAAGGACTCCCTTGTCTGGCACTAAAGGCTCAGTGTATATGGCTCTGATAACAACTTTTACCATTAGCCTCTGCTTAGCATTGGTTTACAGGTGTCATGAATATGAATGAATGGGAGAAAATGAATAGGAGTAGCTTAACTGTGAGCCAACACATGTTGGGAACTGCCCTATTTATCTCTCTTCCTGGTAGGTTGAGCAAACCACTTCCTCTGCATACTGACCCCTTATCAAGCCTCCATCTCCACCACAGTCCATTACAGCCACACCCTCAACCCCCAGGGTCAAGACAAGGACATCCAGCCCACCTGTTGAATCTGATGAGCTCCTGTCTTAGGACTGTGTTCATAGATTCCTCATAGATCACTGGGTATAGCTTCATGATGTCTTCCAGGTCAAAGTCTTTGGGAAGCTTGGAGAGTATGTCCTGGGCCAGCTCCTCAACCACTTCCTTCAAGCGCAGGCAGTAGAGATAAAAATGAGAAATAAGACTTGCAGGCTTGTGGCTTGGTGTGGGTGAACTTAAAGTGGTGAGCATGTATCTTTTGTAAACATATTCTGCTTGGCTCTCCTGACAACTCTCCCCAGAGAAGCTAGTTTTGCCTTTCAGGGTAAGAGGTGCAGTAGGAACATCCTTAGGGAGAATATCCCTCCTTGCCCCAGAAAGTGAAAATGCTTATTTTCACTGTTGGAAAAGCCTAAGGGGCAGGTGGGGGGTTCTTGATCAAGCAAATAGCTACAGGGAAGAACACAACACTGGCAGAACAAGAGCCAGCAAGGCCTCAGCTCAGAGGCTTTGACCAGCAGCAGCATCTGAGAAGAATTTCATAAACTATTTCACTTTCATTTTCTTTTGTGACTATCATGACTTTATGGAAATGACAGTGACTTTCCATGTAATGGTTCTATTATGCAGTCCCCCACACCCCACTGCATGACCCCAATAAAAGCTTCAAAGCAAAATAGAACTAGTTTTGAAGTATTTTAGGGGAATAAATCATGAAGGTTATAAGGCAATGGTGGGCCAGAAGCACTGCGTCCCCCAGGGGTTAGCCAGGATTCTTTGTTTCTGCCTTCTTGGTCATTGTCCACAATTCTGGGTGCCCACAAGTTGGGAAACTTCCAGAAGGCTGACTGATGCCTTGCTCCAAGTCGGTTACCTGAGGTGACTTGCCACCCCCTCCTGATTGCCTGGGGAGCGTCAGCAGCACTCCTTGAAAGAGCTGGTTGGTTTCCTGGTTGTCCTTGGTGATGTCGGCATTCTCATGGAGGCCAAACACTTCTGGGTGGGCTGTGATGGGAAGGGTCCTGAGATACTCAAGGTAAGACTGAAAAAAGGAAATCTTCAGTTGACACAGGCATAGGGTCCCAGGAGCCTCCCACATGATCAGGACTTAGCTAGTCCCAACCCAAACAAGAATCACAGTGTCACAGCCACTTCTCTGCATACCCACCCAGGATAGGCAAATGTGTCCTGAGCTCTTCCTCAGGCAGTTTTCAGGGAAGGGAGTGGGAGAGTGGTTAGGGCTGCACATTTCCTTCCCACCACCCCAGACTTCTCTGATCTACCAGCACTCCTGGTTGTGAAGTCAAGTAGCACTTGGATCCAGGCTTGGATCCTGGCCCCATAGCAGACTAACTGTAAGCTTGAGATGGTTAACTGGGACATCAGTTTCCTTATTTGTCATTGGGAAGCCAAATGCAGTTATAATGGAATAAAGTTTTGGCATATAACAAGGGGTCAATTTCACCTTCATTCAGATTTGTTTTCATCTTCTGCTTCTCATTCTCCTATACAATAAGTATTCTGTCTCCCTTCCCACCCCTCTCTTTTTTTCAAAGTTCAAGGATTTATCTGTTTGAAAGTCAGGGTTATATAGAGAGGAAAAGGAAACATACACACATACATAGAGATTTTATATCTTACTGGTTAATTCCCCAAATGATCACAACAGCTGTGGCTGGGTCAGGACAAATCTGGGAACCCAGAATTCCCACTTGAGTGGCAAGGGCCCAAGCACCTGAGCCATCCTCTGCTGCTTTCCCGAGCTCGTTAGCAGAGAGATGGAGTGGAAATGGAGCAACTGGGACTTGAACTCAAACCCACTGCAGGTGGAGAGCTGAACCTGCTGTGTCATACTATTAGTCCTTATCCTATTTTATGAGCCTTTCCTTTCAAGCATTAACTTCTAACCTATTCACTACCAAAACTTCATCTTAACTGTGCTTCTTCTCCAAATTCCATGGACCTTGTATTTTAAAGACCTTGTATTTTAAAGTAACCCAGATTTCATTAAACAGTACCAGTGTCTGTCCCGTGGGCATTCAGGAATGCGGGGATTAATTTAGGGACCCAAACTAGGGAGCCCAAGGCTATGGTACTCTCCTTAACGACACAGTAGCCCATAACCTGATGGAGACCACAGAGCTCCTCTTACAGTATGAGACAGAATCTCCCCACCCCTTCACCTGGTAGGAGCCGTGCTGAGGGATGTAGTAGGTGTCTCCAGGAGCAAGGTAGTAATAGTCCTGCTCGATTTCCTTGCAGTAGAACATGGACAGAAGAGACAGCAGGAGACGCCTGTCTTTGTCATCAGTCACTCTGCCTCCGTAATTACATTCCCCTGGGGACAACCAAGAGAGGAACAAGTTCAGGCGAGGGAAGGTCACAGCAAACTTTGCCAGGATGCAGAGTTGCTGTAGTCTTGCTTAGTTGGGGATGAGACGGCCTTTTTGGAATTTTATAGTTGACAACTACTAATATTTAGGCATATTCTAGGCATTTTTGGGTATATAGGCACTTACATATAAAAGGCTTTACAAAAAAATTGTTGTTTAGAGTAAGGACTTTGATATAACACAGTTCCAGCTCTGTCACTTAAGAGCAGCTTTTCACTGGCCAAAAAATTGAGATAATTGCAGAATTCAGCTTGTAAGTCTGTGGCTAAAACCATGTGAGGTGATGCTTATAAAGCATCTAGTATGACATTTAGAACATAGAAAGTATCCAATTAGTTACAAGTGTGACCACACACACATCAGGAAATTGAGGTCATCCTATATCCAGTGCTTTGGCATATGACTTTCCTCACCTCACGAACCTCTCATCACTGAAACAGTATTCTCTGAGGTTGAAGCTTCTACATTCAGATTTCCAGAAAACAATTTTTGGAGATGATGTAACATTCAGCTCATCAACCCTATGACATGCCTACCTGGTCAGGATTTCATAGTATTTGTGTATGTAGGTCAGGCCTGGAATTTGCAAGTCAACACCCTAAGTGTGCAAGGAGGAAAAAAAAAAAGTGTGCATGTGCACAGGAACCAGGGTTCCCTAAAGGGTAGGCTTGAACCATTCCCAAAGAGGCAGATCTACACACAGGAGGCAAGACGTAAGACCCAACTTGGGAGCGGGGCAGACAAGGAATCTCGACTTCCCTTGGTTCTGACTTGGAAGTGTCTCCATGTCTTAGAGGATTGCTTGTATCCAGTTAAGAGAGAAGTAAAGAACCAACAGGAAGCTGTTCTGTTTGAGCCCTAGACAAGCTGCTTAACTTGAGCCAAACCAATTAGATATGTGAAGCTCTCTTTGCTGATGTCTCTGGTCTTTAGCAAAGTTTGGACTGAACTCTGCAGCTTGTTTCAGCTGTTGTGACAGTACTTGAACTATAATATTTTTTTTTAAAGATTTATTTTTATTATTTTTTCATTGGAAAGGCGGATATACAGAGAGGAGAGACAGAGAGGAAGATCCTCCGTCCGATGATTCACTCCTCAAGTGAGCACAACGGGCCGATACTATGCCGATCCGAAGCCAGGAGCCTCTTCCGGGTCTCCCACGCGGGTGCAGGTTCCCAAAGCTTTGGGCCGTTCTCGACTGCTTTCCCAGGCCACAGGTAGGGAACTGGAAGGGAAGCGGGGCTGCCGGGATTAGAACCGGCGCCCATATGGGATCCCGGGCGTGCAAGGCGAGGACCTTTAACCACTTGCGCCACCGTGCCAGGCCCTATAATATTTTTTTTAAAGATTTTTATTTATTTTTATTACAAAGTCAGATATACAGAGAGGAGGAGAGACAGAGAGGAAGATCTTCCGTCTGATGGTTCACTCCCCAAGTGAGCCGCAACGGCCAGTACTATGCCAATTCGAAGCTGAGAACCAGGAACCTCTTCCGGGTCTCCCACACGGGTGCAGGGTCCCAAGGCTTTGGGCTGTCCTCGACTGCTTTCCCAGGCCACAAGCAGGGAGCTGGATGGGAAGTGGAGCTGCTGGGATTAGAACCGGCGACCATATGGGATCCCAGGGCGTTCAAGGTGAGGACTTTAGCCACTAGGCCAGGCCGCCGGGCCCAAGATTTGTTTTTACTGCAAAGTCAGATATACAGAGAGGGAGAGACAATATCTTTCGTCTGAAGATTCATTCCCCAAGTGACCGCAACACCAGGAGCCAGAAACTTCTTCCAGGTTTCCCACACAGGTGCAGGATCCCAAGGCTTTGGGCCTTCCTCGACTGCTTTCCCAGGCCACAAGCAGGGAGCTGGATGGGAAGTGGGGCTGCCGGGATTAGAACTGGGACCCCTGTGGGATCCCAGTGCATTCAAAGTGAGGACTTTAGCCGCTAGGCCACACCGCCGGGCCCCTTGAACTATAATATTAAAGGAGGAATGGTCTTCCTTTCCCTAAAAGTCAGCAAGGCAGTGCTAGAGGGCATCTAAGAGGGACCCTGAGTGAGGATAAATCACACACAGCGATATTACAAGGTCCATTCCTTCTTCAGCAAATTTTCCTTCAGAGAATGGATTTAGCTTAATGTTGAAGGAAAGTTCCATTTCTTTATAGATACATTCATGCCTATTTAAAATTTGTTTCCATTAATCTATTTGGAAGAAATAGACAGATGAATAGAGATCTCCCAGCTGCCGGTTCACTCCCCATGCACTTGCAACAGCCAGAATTAGGCAAAAGTCAGGAGTCTCAATCTTAGTGTGCTACCTGGGTGGGAGGGACTCAACACTTGATCCATAACCTGCTGCCACCACGGGGATGCATTAGCAAGAAGCTAGAATCAGGATCCAGGAATCCAACATGGCTACTCCAACATGGGACACGCGCAGCCCTAGTGGTGTCTTAGCTGTCATGGCAAATGTCTACATATCTGTTTTTTATAGCAAGAGTGAAAATTCCCCAAGTGGCCAGATGTGCCTTATACCTTTTAAAAAGAGTCTTACATGACTAATAAAAGGGTGCTGGTTAATTTTTTTAAATGCTCAACAGTTAACTACCATTCCCACCTCTATGCTCACCCCCGTTTCTTCTTCTATATGTAAAATTCCTACTTATCCTTTAAAACTCATTTCATATCATCATGAAGTTTCTCATAACCATTGCCCATCCATTCCATGCTTTAATGGATTGTGCTGTCTTTTTATTTTATAAATGTTTTTCTTGTTGAACTTGTCACTCTCAGCATCATTTATTTCTTTATATTTTTCTGCCTTTGTAGAATATGACTACCTGGACATATGGAGAATGTCCTACTTGTCTTGTTTATTTTTTGTGTTTTATTTTTACAGTATCTAGTATGACAACCAACATTTCTAAGAGCTCAATGTTTGCTGAATGAGTGAGAGGAGTCAGGAAAAGAAGAGCATGATACTGGTATATGACACTAGAAATTTACAGCAGCCAAGTTCCTCTCATAATTACCTGTTAGGTAGGTCAGGGCATCAAATGGCACTTCCTTGTAATCATTGAGAAACATCTGAATCTGTCGCATACTAATCCTTAGGTCAGATTCGTTGAATTCATAAGGAATGTTCCAACCTACATGAGACAGAAAAGAATTAGAGGTATTGGTGCTGAGAGCTTTTAAATTTCACTCAGACACCGAGCCAGTGGAGTTAAGAATCATTATGGATCAAGAGCCTTTTTCAGCTGTGTGAAGTTGATCATGCATCAGGCCAACTATTAGCCTTGACGTTTATTGCCAACATGGGAGCCATTCTGCCTGAGAAAACATACATTCCAAAATCAATTTCCAATGGGTCTCTCCATTCGTTAACAGAGATGTTAACATCTTGGGATTTATGGAATGAGAATTTTTCAGCCTGGCTAGAATACTGTGGTAATTCATAGAGTTCCAAAAATAACACCAAAGCATAGCTACGGAGCAGTTGTTATGACTAAACAACAGAAATAAGCTAATTTTGAGAATTTGCCTCCATGGGCTCATGGGAGAGATGGATGGCCAGCCTTAAAGACACTTAAATGTACATTTCCAATAGTATAATGATAAATGCACATGGTGGCCAGACAAGTGATATAAAGATGGGAACCATGCATGATGGCTATAGTGGAACCTGTGACCTATACAGGGTTTCATTTCTTTCTAAACATTCACATTCAAATGAAAAACATAGCCCACATATAGTAAACGGTGTGTGCTGGCAACCATGGCACAACTGGCTGTGAGGCAAACTGTTTGTATGAACTTCTAGAGGTCTGACATGGACAAAAGAATGGTGGTGGAGGATGTGATTATGAAATGTAGTTGCACAGGAGCATTCCCCTGAGGGCTATCTCATCCTCAATGCTCAGTGGAGAGTGCTTCTTGGAGGTAACTGGGGGCTAGGGTACAGAGGTAGAAGGCAGGAAGAAGATAGCCAGGAAGAATCCTGTTATCCAACCAACCAATCTGGTAAGAATTCACTGATGCGGTCAACTGAAAGCTACTGAACAATCAGTCTACAGGTAAGAGAACAAGTGCTTTCACCTAACACTTGGGATTTTTATTTGGCAATTTGATAATCTGCTCTAAAAAAATATCAAGTTACAAGTTAGGCCATAGAGCGGTGATAGATAGATAGATAGATAGATAGAAGCAGCACAAGTGTCCCAGGTATGTTTCTTCCATTATTATGCATATGTAAAGAGAACTACCTGTGAGATTATAAATCGCTTGGTGACAACTCCCTGGAGAAGAGTCTTTGTGCCTGAGCAGGCAGATATATGCCAAAGGAAAGTGCCTCCATCTTCCCATAATCATGTGACTTTAGCAATTAGGGGACCTCTGGTTTTCCTGACATTGGCACTGACCTGGTTATAGGTCAGGTTTAGCAAATAAAAAATGCAGGACACTCAGCACAATCTTGATTTCAGGTATACATAGTCTAAATATATCTCAAATATACTACAAAGAACATACTTATATTGTATTTTTACCAACAACCATATCTGAATGCAAAACTGAACACACACATATAAAACTTGCTCAGGTACAATGTCATGGCTTACCTAGGGGTCCGAAGTTTCTTCTTTCCTGAACGACAGCATGAAAGAAGCAAAGGCCAAACAACAGCTTTTGCCACATCACTGGTTTTGCACAGCTTTGGAAAAACACAGGGTCTGAGATGGGATCATTGAGGTAGGAGCGAAGCAGGTTGGCCCGAAGCCCTTTGGGGGGCTCATTGGTCATTTTGATCCCATTCTGGAGAATGCTGACTGGAAATTTCTCTGATGGATAGCTGGTTAACCACAGCCTGGAAGAACAAAGGACTCAAATATTTATAGCAATGGAATG
Source organism: Ochotona curzoniae (assembly GCF_017591425.1). Classification (NCBI taxonomy): domain Eukaryota; kingdom Metazoa; phylum Chordata; class Mammalia; order Lagomorpha; family Ochotonidae; genus Ochotona; species Ochotona curzoniae. Next base: position 153,021 of record NW_024467012.1, read on the forward strand.
TTATATTGAAAAATACTAACAGACAATACCAACTACCATATATTAAGCATACTAAATGCAAAACCCATACTAAGAATTTGGTGTCTGTCCTCTCAGTTCCCTTGTTCCTCTTAGCTATGCACTTTTATCCTCTTTAACTACCCACATTCGTCAGTGAGGAAATGGGGACATACAGAGGTCAGGTGAAGCTTTGCAAGGACATGCCATGAGTTTGGAATTCTCTGACTTCAAAACCCCTGCTCTTCAGCCCCTGATTTCTGCCCTTTCAGACCTTCTTAGCATCCATTATGGGCAAAGCACTATACACCACAAGGACAGAAGTGAACACAACATTGTTTTTAGCTTCCAGCTACTCATAGCCCTGTTGCAAGAGAGGAAATGGGAATCAGGCAATAAATAAAAGACAAGTCCATGGGATGCTATAGCACAAGGATTTATAAAATACTGGAAGGGAAGAAAATTAAAGGCTGAAAGGGGGCGAAAGGAAGAAGATGTTTCAATGCCTCAGAGACAGCCAGGATGTGGCAGAGCAAAAGTTGCCAAATTATAGCCAGGGAGCGCAATCCAGTCCATCCCATTTTTTATAAATACTTTTATTGGAACACCATGATTCTTCATGTATAAGTTGTCTATGGCAGCGTTCTCCGTGCCATGACAGAGTTGAACAGTTGGAACAGGCACATGATCTGCAGAGTTTAGCATATAATCTGGACCTTTAGAAAAAAATGGGCTAACACCTGTCATAAACAAGATATTTGAAGTGAGCCTTGAGAATATGGACAATTTTCAATTTAAATTACAAAAGTTGGGCCTGGCACTGTGGAATAGCACGTTAAGCCACTGCTTAACGTGATGCCTGCATCCCATTCTGAAGTACCAATTCAAGTCCTGGTTGTTCTATAATGACACCCTGTTTTGTTTACTGTTTTGTTGGACAAGGGAAAGAGTCTGAGAGGGGAGAGAAGAGATCATAAATTGGTAGCATAAGGCCCGATTTCAGCCCGCATATGGGTGCGTGATACTGGGCTTACGCCAATTGGACACAAGGGTGCTGTAACATTTTTTTAAATAGTTGTCAATTTTTAACAGTCTACAGCCTTTAAAAATCTAGGACATTCTTTTAAAATTCTAGATTCCTGTGATCCCTTTAAAATCATCAGAAAATCTGCTCTCAAGTAGCCTGCATTCCTGCATGCAACAGTTGGTTCATATTAAGTGTTCTTCCTTTTAGGGCACGTGCTCCCAGCTCACTGTGGTCCCACTATTCCCTATGAGCTAACTACCCATGCGGACTGGAGTTGCACTGTGGCAAGTGGATCATTTCTTTGCCCCCAAACTTCTTTATTCATTTTTATATGACTGACCTCTCTGGGGACTTGAATTTGTGACTTTTGGGTTAGGGTCATATTTTAGGAGACCTTAAATGTCAGCAAGCATATTTTTTTTTTCTTAACTATGTCATTTTGATGGTTAATGAATCCACTGAAAACCATACAGAATTCTTGCAACAATTGAGCTTTTCTTAAATTCTTTCCTTTGGAAGTCTTATATGAATATAAATCAACAGTGGTTCAATTTGAATTTGTAAATAAGTACCATACACGTTCCTATTTTCAGGCAGACATGACTAAAATGAAAACAGCTAGCAAGCTTTGTTGCCCAGAATAGTCGTCTGCAGAATTTTCCTGTAAAGGAACTAAAAGTAAATATTTTAGACCTACATGGTCTCTGTTGCAACCGCTTACAGCATAAAAGCAGCCACAGATAGTAGACAAATAAACATAAATGCTTTCTAATAACATTTACGAACATATGAGGTTTCAACTTGATCTAATTTTCATGTGCTGCAAAATATTATTCTTTAATATATTCTTTTCACCCATTTAAAAATCAGCCTAAACGTTGTGCCTAAAACAGGTGATAGGCTGGAATTTGTCCGTGGGTCATAATCTGCTGACCCTTGGCCTGGAATAAGAGAAACCTGATGTTTATGTTGAGAGGGGTTAAACAGACTACCTGGTTCATCTCATTACTCTGTCAACGCGCAAACTGGGGTCTAGCCTTGCTTGGCTTTAAAATACACAAAACCAAATACTGATTTCAACAATGATTGCAATTCCGTGGAGGTTGGGAACTAGAGAATAGAGATATGGCAAATGTGACCAGGACTCCAAGTGGGATTCTTTTTTCAGATTAATAACAGTTTTTAAAAATCAAATTTGTTGATCTTTAAGATATATCTCCTAACACTTCCTCCAACACTTCTCACAGCACAAACATGAGCATCACAGGGTGACTCCTTGGTTATCCTTGGTGCACCTCTGCTTCTATAGATGTTCCTGCTGCTGTCTAGAATGTTCTTGCTGGCAAACACCAAGTCATCATCTTTTAAGACCCTGGAAACCTGTCAGACCTATAAGCCTGCCCAACATTTTCCATCTATTTTCTGTGCTCTCTGTTTCCTATTCCAACAAAAAGTCCCAAGAGGCATTATATGACATTGTCATTATTCATCAGTGGGCTGCCTTCTGCTAGCCTGACGGCTTCTTAGGCGCAGGACTTTAAGTGTTCATCTTTGATTCCCATTCATCAGCTTCCAGTCTGAAGCTACAGGTTGGATTCCAGAGACAGGGCAAAGACAGCATCTCACCTGAACCTGACGTTGGTACTCTCAGGCACGATCACCTCCTCGCAGATTTTCTCCAGTGCAGGCATCCAGCTCGTGGCCAGGTGGCAGTTCTGTAAGACCACCCAGGTTCCATCTTTGATAGCACTGTTGATCATTTTGGCAGCAATGGGGCCTTGCCCTTGGCCAAGGGAGATGGTTTGTATTTTGGTGCCCCCCATGTCGAGATCATCAGCAAACTTCAGCAGCCCTGAGACCAAAAAGAAAGGTGGCTTTTGAGAGAAGAGAGGACAGTGAACATACGATGCAAATTAAAGACTGCATTAGAATTTTGGAGTGAGAAATTCAGGACTGTGTTGTGGGGCATTGGGTTAATCTGCCTCTTGTGGTGTATATATGCCATATTGAAGTGCCAATTCAAATCTCTGCTAATGGCCCAGTGCTTGGGCCCTTGCTATCCATGTGGGAGACCAGGATGGAATTCCTGACTCCTTATTTTGGCCTGGCACAGCCCTGGCTGTTGTGGCCATTTGGACAGCAAGTCAGCAGATGTAAGCTCTCTCTCAACCTCTCTGTTGCTTTGCCTTTCTGATAAGTAAATCTCAAAAAAACAAAGGAAAATCATTTGATTTCTGTTCATTATAAAATAATATCTTCCTAGAAAATTTAGACATCTAGTACCAATGGCAGATGAAGTTAAATCGTTTCTTTAAACACATAGACATTGTTCACAGGTGAAATTATACAAGGTGAAAATAAAATAGTAAGAGTTTGAAAGAAAGGGAAATTCTTAGGTGCTAAAAATGAAGAGGAGACTCAAAACCACAAAGGAAAACATATAATCAAACTAGGACCTGGGCTGTGTAAGTTTATTTTAGTTAGAAATGCATTTGAACAGTGAAATAAGTCTCTTTCACTTCTCTCTTCCCCAGAGGTAGTCAATATCATTAGATTTGTAGATCTCACCACAATCATATACTCTTAAAGTTCAATCAATTGTAGATATTGCCTTTGCTTTTCTCACTTCACAGTATATCTTACAGATCTTTCCCATCTCCATATATGTCAAAAAATCTGCAAGTTATTTTTTGATAAATTTTTGGTTATTTGAAACACACACACACACACACACACACACACACGAGAGACAGAGAGACAGACAGAAACAGAAATTCATTTCCCATCTGCTGACCCAATCCCTAAATGTTTACAATAGCCCGAGCTGGGGCAAGCCTCTCATGTTGGCGCCAGGAATTTAAATAACTGAACTTACTTTCCATGCTAGGCTGCATGACAAAAAGCAGTAGAGTAGTGGGCACTTAACACCAGGCATCCCAAGCAGTGATTTCCACCACTGTGTCAAATGCCTGTCCCTAGATGTTGGCTTGTTTGTTTTTTGAAGACTATTTTTTATTGGAAACATGATTTACGGAGAGAAGACAGAGAGAAAGATCTTCTATCAACTGTGGTCCACCCCACAAACAGGCACAACTGCTGGAGTTGAATTGATGTGAAGAACCAGGAGTTTCTTCTTGTTTACCACTTGGGTGTGGAGTCCCAAGACATTGGGCCGTCCTCGACTGCTTTCTCAGGCCACAAGCAGGGAGCCAGATGAAGTGGAGCAACCGGGACATGAACCAGTGCTCATATGAGACCCTGGCACTTGTGAGGGGAAGATTAGCCAATTGAGCCATCATAATGGGCCCAATGTTGGGGTTTTAAAGTTCACAGGAACCACAGCTTTATCCTCATTGGAAGTCAGCAGCTGGAACTGAGAATTTTGTCTCAGAATCCTCAGAGGGGTGTACCTTCATGTCAAGAAGGCCAGAGATCCAACTGCTGACTCATAGAAGCAGTGCGCAACTTGTCACTGGCCTGGAGCCTGGGTGGAAAAAAACAACTATTCTCCCAAGAGAAATCAAAGCACTAAGTTTATGCCACATGCAGATGAGGGGTGTGAAATCTTAGCGTCCCACGGTGTGAGATTCCCAACATGAGATGATTCTCATAAAACTGATCTAGACTGGTAAACTCCCTGGGACAGCACTGTTGGCATATGCAAAGTTGTTCTATTCAAATATTCCTAAAACCCAAGGTTTATGAGACTTTCACAAGATAACAAAAACTTGCTCATTATAAACTCAGATTAAAAAAAATACAAGCCCCATGAGAAGGAACATTACTCTAGGAGACATTCAGCACATAGAACAATCAGAGTAACTTAAGGATTATTTATGTTCTCTGTTCGAGGCCGAATTATATCCCTCCTAAATTCATCTGTGAAGTCTTAATCTGCAATACTGAAGCATGAGACTACAAGTGGAGACAAGGTCTTTATGGATTCATGGACACTTAGGTTTGGTGAAGTATTAACCACCTGTTATGCTTGCATCCTGTATCAGTGTTCTGAGAAGGAGTCCTAGATGCTTCTCTTTTGATCCATATTTCTGCTAATGTGTATGCTGAAAGCATTAAGTGATTTCTCAAGTTCTTGAGTTCACAGCTTCTGTCTTTGGTCTGCCTCAGGCCATTACTGTGGGCCTGCAGGGAGTGAGCCGGTGGATGGAAAATTGATTTCTACCTCTGTATATTTGTTGTTCTGCCTTTCAGATACACATAAATTAAAATTTTGAAAATAAATTTAAAAATAAAATTAGTTCAGAAGGGTGGACCCTAATCCAAGGTGACTACTGGTCCTTGTACGGAAAGGAGAAACATACATACATACATACCCCGATCCCCTGATTTGGACTTGTAATCAGCAGAACTGTGAGAAAAGAACTTTTAGTTTTCTAAGCCACTCAGTTTGTGCTGCAACATTATAGCAGACCTAAAAAACTAATACAGCCTTCACAAGAGAAGAAACTTTTAAACATCAGTAAAGAGCAGCTGGTGCTGTGGCAAAGTGGGTAAAACCACTATCTGTGACACTAGCATCCCATATGGACACGGGTTAGCATCCAGGCTGTTCCATGTCCAATTTAGTTTCGTGCTAATGTATCTGGGAAGATCACCAGATGGTCCAAGTGCTTGGACCCATGTGGGAGACCTGGAAGAATCTCCTGGCTTCTGACTGGCCCAGCTCCAGTTATGGCTATTTAGGGAGTGGACCAGAGGATGGAAGATCTCTTGGTGACTGTAACTCTTTCAAATAAATAAATATCTTAAAAACGTTAGTAAAGAAAAAATACATAATAACATTCAGAGTTCTATTAAAAATACAGACTTAGAAAAAAATATAAAGTTACAGAAAAGCATAGTCATTGAAGATAAAATTCCAAAGTATTGTAAGATGAAAGATGACGAGTGTACAGGAAGGTCTAAAATCAACTGTTTACCCCGTAGTCATGGGCACTTATAGCTTACAAGTTGTGATCCCCAAATGCTAATGTCTGCTAAGAGAATGGGAAATCCTTCAATAAATGTTTACTACCAGGTCCAAGGCAAGAAATATACAAGATGAGCCTGAAACATAGTCATAGATGGCAAGGAGCTAGCAAAACCTACTGTGTCGAGATAACATTTGGTACAGCCGCTAAGACATCCCTTGGTAGTGCCTCATCCCACACCGGAGCCATTAGGACAAGCTCTACTGAGCCTATTTCTAATTGCACCTCTCTGCTAATGTGCATCTGGGAGGTAACAGGGGATGCCTGAAGTGGTTCGGTGCTTGCCACCCCATGTGAGTTCCTGGTTTGAGTTTTGGGATCCTGGCTTCAGTTTGGACCAGTTTTGGTTGTGGACATCTGAGGAGTGAACCAGTAGATGGATGGTCCCCATCTGTTTATATCTCTGTCTTTTGAATAAGAATGGAAATTAAAAAAAAAATTCCTACAGGTACAGGCATAAAGGAACTCTCGTAAGCTACAGAATGACTATTTTGAGAATAATAATAAAAAAATAATGAAGTCAATTGAGTCTCCAAACTGATTCCATTGTGAACCCAAGATTGAGAAAGGCCAGTGGGATGCTTTATAAGGCAGAGTGGGTGGTGGAGGGTGAAGGGCTGGCTCACACGGATCATGACTGGCCCTGCTGACCAATCTTAATCAGAAAAGGGAAGACAACCAGACAGTACTGGCATGTATCTCCTGATGGAAAGCACCATGAGGAACATAGCTCCTGTGAAATTTTCTATGAAGTCATCTGAGCTGAATCTGGTTCTAGGGTGGGAAATGGGCAGGAGATCCAGACCATTTGTCATTTAGGGCCCATAAAATCATTTTATTTGATCTTGCCAGGACAACTGCAGGTGAGACTCAAAATTCAATACAGTTATAGTAGCCCAATTTTTGTTTTAATTGGAAAGACAGATGTACAGAGAGGAGGAGAGACAGAGAGAAAGATATTTTGTCTGCTGCTTCCCAAGTGGCCTCAACACCCAGAGCTGAGCCGATCCATAGCCAGGAACCAGGAGCTTCTTCTGACTCTCCCACACAGGGTCCCAAAGCTTTGGGCTGTCCTCTCCTGCTTTCCAGGCCACAGGCAGAGAGCTGGATGGGAAGTGATGCAGTTAGGACATGAATTGGCACCCATATGGGATTCTAGTGTGTACAAGGTGAGGATTTAGCCACTAAACTATCATGCTGGGTTCCCAAAGCCCTTTATGGAGGAGTTTGGGAGTGGGATCCTGAAAAGCTGAGACTGAATGGAATCCAGTGGGATCTTTTTCCCACCGCAGTCCCTGAAAAGCTCTGCTCTACCTTTCTTGTTCCTCTTTATCCTCTGCCCCTTTAGTTCCTCTTTTACAGATCTGCCACAAGGACAGAAGGGTAAGCAGCAAAGGTACTAGAAAAGGGGGATGAGTGGCTCCTTGACAAGAGCATTTCAGGTTTTACATAATCCTGCCAAGCGCATCAATCCACCGCAGTGGGCACCGTGAATGGGCAAGGAGTGCTGGCTTTCTGGCCAGGTGAGAACATATGTCAAACTCCTCAGCTCTTCCTGGAGAAGGCAGACTTACCACTTTCATTTCTGGGGCTGAATTCAGTTTAGCAACAGAAAAAGCTAAAGCCATCAAGATGAGGGCAGAAAGCTCACCTCTTCCTGTCAACAGCACACACCCGCCACCCATCCACATTCACAGTTTCTGAAAAGACACACAGAACTGTTAAGAGTGGTGACCCCTGACAGGGAAAGGAGGATGCACCTCACACTCTACCAGACTTTCCAGTGTTTGCCTGAAAAGGGCAAAAATCATCCCTGCTTGAGCAACAGTCCTCTACCTTTTTGTCTGGCTTGTCACATATATTTTTAGCTGCCTGCAGTATTAATTATTCAAAGGAATTAGCAATCTTTAAAGACATAAAAGTCAGGGAAAATGGCTGAAGACCCAGGGTGACAAACTGGCAGCTGGCGGGCTACAGCCAACTTTGTGCTTGGCCCTCATCGGTTTTTAAGGGGGAAAAGCAATAGAAATTATCAAAATTTAAAGATGGGTCACTTCTGTTTTCCTGGTTTCTTTCAGAAAATCAAATGACTGGTGATGCTGGGCTCACATTCACAGAATGTGCAGTTTTGGGGGTGCTGGGTAGCAGCTGCCCTCTTTTGGTTGGGAAGAGAGGCCTCCAGTTATTCCAGTACCCCTTAGCCAGTTCATTGTTTGCCTTCTGAGTGCCATCTAGTTAGAGATCCCTGCTGTAAAGGATGTGCTATTGTCACCCACCCATGTACTGTGTCTTTACAGTCTGCCTATGACACTCTTTCCTTACCTGCCATTGGGTCTGCGCCTGGGGACAGCACGAAGATCAATGGTGCACAACAATTGGAATCATTGTAGGATCCCTGGAGATCAAATGTAGGGGCTTCGATGTATACCTTTCCCATGTGTTCAGCAATGAACTCCCGAATGGCTGGGATAATCTTGTCAGGCCGCAAGCATCGAAGGATCACCATCTTCTCCAACCCTTGAAGGAACTTCCAAGATCCAGGGAATTTCTCTTCGTGGGGCCACGCTGAATCATAGATCAATTTCCATTCATCCACATGTTGTTCAAAATGTTCCATCAGACCTTTCAGCTTTGGTAGGGCAGATGCGCGCACGACTTCAGCCCAGGCCTTCTCAGACAGCCACTCGGAGGCCGGGTTGGGGTAGGGGTTGTCCAGGGCAATGCCTCCAGTTAGTAGGAAGCGCCAGCTGTCCTCTTGGATGCGGTTTTTCTGTTTCAATATGCCAATGGTGAGGAGGAGGGAGAAGAGAAGCTTGTCCTTCTCAAATAGGGAGCGGCACACATTTTTGTAGATGCTCAGTGTGAAGTGCTCAATGATGTACTCGATTCGCAGATCCAGATCCTCACTCTTGGTGCTGTGGGCTAGTGAATGCATGTAGAGGCCAATGAACCAGGTCAGGGAATATTGGTACATGGGCTCGATGTTGGCCAGGTCGCTGATACAAAAGAAGATGGTGGCAGAGTGGACAGCTACTGGCTTGTAGCCCATCCGGGTTTCATCAATCTGCATCTCTGTCATGGAGGCTATTTCCTGTTTTTCAGAGATTTCTTCCGAGAGCACTTTGGAGGAGGACAAGATCTTGATGGCTGTTTCATCCTCCAGGATGTTGCCCTCAGACATGGAAAGGACCTCTAGGATCTTGTCTTCAATATCCTTTAGCTGCTTCTTGTTCTGGGCACTTTCGACAATCAGCTTGTTCTTTTTTTCTTCCAGTTCTGGCTTCTCCTTGGCGGCCACAATGCCAAGGAGTTGGTCTTGGAGACCCAGGGGGGTGATCATGAAGTTGAGGAGACAGACTTTCACAGCAACTTCGGGGAGGTAATGGGGGTTTCTCAAACGGGTGGTGATGTACAACTTAAAATCCTTGGAGTATTCAATGATATTTTCACCCAGCCTCATGTACTCAACCCCTTGCTGCTTGAATGTTGCTTTGAGCAAGATGGGTTCAATAAAGGCATCCAGCTCTTCTCCAACGTTTTCAAGTAACACGGGGGTACCAAACTGCAGAGCGTTTTCCAGGGTCCTCACATAGTTGCTATCAGAGAACTTGATGACAGACAGTTTATTTGCCTTCTCCATGTTCTTGATCCACTTGTTGGCCTGCCCCTGAGGGTCAATCATCAAGGCCCAGCGTCTGGAATTGGACACAATGATGCCATTGTCAATGGAGAAAGAGTCGATAGGAAGCCCGGCAATCTGCCAGGCGCGGATTTTTACAGGATCCCCTAACGTGTTGCTGAGACTGAAGTCACTGGAGCCTGGGATAACCTTCTCCTTACAGGCGGCCAACCACTCCTTTTGACACTGGGCCCTATAAATCACTGTAAAGGCACCCAGGTAAGCCACAGTTCCTGAGGACAACAACACATCCCCTGTCAGATTAGTATAGCGGATGCCCAGCTGTCGGGCAGCTTCTGTCCATCTGTCCTTCTCTCCCCCGAGGCCGCTGATCAGCTTCTCTGCCCTGATCAGCTTTTGGGAGCAGATTTCAATGTTTTCCTCCAGGTTCTTTTTTTTGTTGTTCATGTCTTCAAAGTCAGAATTCAGGGCCTGGAGCCTGTCTTCCACCAGCTTCAGCTCTGCTCGTTTCTGGTTCAGCTTCTGCATCTGTATGTCCAGCTTCCCCTCGGCCTCCCTCAGGCGCTCCCTCTTAGGGGCTACAACCTTGGCCACACGATCATATACCTCCATGGCCCTTACCCACTTACACAGACCTTCGCAGGCAGATGACACATTTTTAATCACGCTTGGCTGGAACTCTGGGTGATCGATGAATCTTTCCCGGATCCGTTTCATTATAACAGGGGGGATGTTGTCTTTGTCATATGTCTTCAGACTCTCTAAGAATTTCAAGTCTCCAAGGATCTTTCTTGATACACCCCAGTAGTCTTCAATCATCTTACCTGTTTGGTATAAGAAACAGAGGTCATAGGCTATATTAACATACTCTGGCTGAGACTTAAAATCCTGTAATGGACTGCTTGGTTGTACTGAAGAAGAAAAAGAAATTCTCAAGATCCTTACCATGGTCAGACAAATTCAGCCAACCTCACTCCATTTCTGCCTTGCTCCCTAGAGTTGGGTTATAGAGACTTTGCCTTTAATTCTCTGTGACCCTAATGGTTTCTCAACCACGAGTCTTTTGCCTTTGCTATAAATGGCACTTGGCTGCTTCTGACCAGACTCTGGGGCTCCACCTCCACAGAGAAGTTTTCCTAGATTTCTCTTTCAGAGTGATTTTCTTTTACCTTACCTGCTGGATGGTCCATTTCCTTGATAGCATCTATTGCAATCTATAATTTTTTGTCTTACTTTCTATTGTCCACCTCAACCTGTGAGCTGTGTTGATGAGACTCTGAAATACTACCTGTTAATTACCAATAAATACAAACGGAATGAATGTAACTCCATTATCCCCTTCATAGGTGGAAAGAGTAACAGGAGCCACAGCCCACAGGCCTATGTCTAGAATATCCTTTTCCAAGTCTTGAGGGTAATCCTTGTTATAAGGAACACTGAAGAAGGAAGGCAGTAGTCTTAGGGAAGCAGCTTGCCAGGTGTGGCTTAGACACGAAGCCTTTATTCTCCCATCCTGGAACACTGCTCCTTTGGTTGATGTGCTGGAAAAGACTAGAGAATCTTTTTGGCTCATTGTACTTGCCAAGCTGAGGCTTGTCAAAAAAGTTATACTTAGAGATATTACACTGAATACAACATACTCCATTCCTAATTACAAGCACAGTAATCAGCCAAACCTTTTCCATGAACATTTTTGCTTGTACTATGGACAATAATCTGCTTCATTTCATTTTAAAGTATCCAGAGCTAACTCAGTTGTTCTTTGACTTCACTCCAAATGTATTCATGGAATTCTACAAGGTGAGTGAATCGTATGGAGGACTGGCTTTCGTTTTAGTGATGGACTCTGACCATCGGTGATCTCGGGTGAGACCAACTTTCATGATCTATCACCCTCATGTGTGGATCTCAATGTGAATCGCCAGGAGTTTAAAACACTCATCAACAAATGAAGGTAGTGCTTAAGTTACAATAGCACCAATCTCCTTAGAAGTAGGACATGGGCTTCAGCATTCTTTAGGTTCTTCAGGGAGTCAAGCAGTCAGAGGTACTGGCCAGTGTCTCCTTACTCAGGCCAACTTCTTACATCCCAGCCACAACCCTACAGGATCCTCTTGTAAAAGGTCTCGCTTTGCCTGGACACTCCTGATCACCTTTGCATCTTCTTTATATGGCGTTGGCCTGAAAATCACCACCAAGAGGGAGTGCCCCTGGACAGGGGTGCTCAGAGGATAGGAATCCACACTGGGTGTGGTTTTTAAAACCCTTGTTCTGGCCCAAGACTCTGGGCCCAGCTCTGCCAAGGCCTTAGCTCTGATTCACGCTTTAAGGAGAAGAAACCTTCACCTGTGAACACCTGTGGGCTCCACTGGCATAGCAACCTTTCCTTCCTCCCTCCTTCCACTATTCCCTTCTCAGGTCTAAATCTCTGCATCCCTCTCTGCCTCCTCATTCTCTGCTTCTCTTCGTCTTCCCTTTCTCAGTCCTGTTCTTTCTGATCTTTTTTTTTTTTTCCAATTCATTCACTCCATTTTGGTGTCTCTGGGGCTCCATGTGTGTGTTTTCATTTCTCTCTGCATTTTTGTCTCTAAGCCTATTTCTGCTTTTCTTCTTCCCTGCCCTCTGTTTGAGAATTTCTTCCTCCCCACTCTCACTTTTGCTGTCTGTTTCCCTGCTCCTGTCTTTCTTCCTCATTTCTTTCACCCTCTCTGGTGTGTATGGCACATGCTCACATCGAGAGCAGGGTCTGGGTCTCTCCACTTACTTTGCAGTCTCAGTTTCTTTTTCTCTCTGTTTTAGTTCTCTGTTTCACTCTCACTGCCTCTGCCTCTCACCCACATACAACACACCAGAAGTTCTGTCTGTGTGACCTTCATTTTTGTAATGATTTGCAGGCTTTGTAATGACTCAGCTTCAGCAGACTCCTGTATTCCCTTCTGTGAGAGGAGAAAGACTGGCAAAGCAACACAAAAATTTTTAGGTATACACACCTGGATGATCTTCTTAACTCTTAAAAAACAAAATAACAACAAAAAATTCTCAGTGCTGTTAGAGGGCTTGGAAAGATTGTAGGGGATGGGGTACTGGCCCCCTCCCTGCTAGGGGTGGGTGGGATAGGGATTACCAGAGCCACTGGGGTCCGGCTTCCTTTCTGGCTTCAACCCCTTCATGACACAGATGCTCTCCATGACCAGCTTGACAGGGCCTGGCGGGTTCTGCATCGACTTCACCAGTGAGATGTCAGTTGGATTCAGGGTATCCAGCGCAGCAAGAGCGGCCTCCAGAGCTGGCATTGCCTCAGCCAGGTCTCCCTCACATTCATTCTGTGGTTGACAGAGGAACAAAAAGGGAAGAATGTCCAGTGCCTGGCACATGGGGATAAGGCAGAGCTCTGCTCCTGGAGGAAGTGAGAGGAAACACTTCTTGCCTTGCTCCTCAAGGGTGGTACCTCTTCCTCCCGGAACTCCTCACTGAAGTGGGGCTCTAGCTATTGATGGCCAACAGAGATATACGCGTGGTCTCTGGGGGCTGGCACATGGGTGTTTTAGACATTTGAGTACTTACCTCATTCGTGATCTAAAAAGTTTTAAACAAACGTACAAAATATATCTGCATAGGGATATTCAAACTCACTGGTCAGGGATGGGCTTATAAAGGATGAGGCTTAGAGACTGAGTGATGGGAAGAGGGTCAGGTCAAGTTGAAGAAAGACATGAAGCATGGGGAGTGCAAGGAGGTTCGGAATGGCTGAGAGTCTGGAATGTATTAGGGGTGGGGTGGAAGTGGGGTCAGGGACAGGATGAAATTGTGGACAAGGCTGGTTTAGAATAACCTAAGAATGGAGATAGAGATTAGAGCAGGGTAAGGGATCAGAGAGAGTAGGCTTAGGGAAGATGAGACAATACATGTTATTTGTTCATTGAATAAAAAATTTAAGGCAGTGGAATATTATTTAGTTGTAACAAAATAAAGGACTGATCCCGGCTACAACAAGTGAATGCTGAAAACATTGTAAATAAAAGTAAGCCTATAAAGCCAGAAACAAAGGCTTCTTGTTACATAATATCATTTATGCTACATGTGCAGAATGTCATGGGGGTTAGGGAGTGAGGGAATGGAGAGTGACTGCTAGTGGATATAGGCTGCTTTTCAGGGTGCTAAGAATATTCCGTAAGTAGATGGTGGTGATGGTTGCACTAGTGTGTGAATACACTAAAAACCAGTACATTAAAAAAAGGTCAGTCTTAAAGGTATGTGAATTATCTTTCAATTGAAAAAAAAACAAAAGCTTAACATTATAGCATTTTGGATTTGGAGGGGATCTTACAGGTTAGTTAGTAATTGAATTACCAAATCCCACCTAAAAAAAAAAAAATCCCAAGAGGAAAAAATGAGTTAACCAAGGTCACACAGCAGGATAGTTACGGAGCCAGGCTCCTGGCTTCCCAGTCTTTGTTAGTAGGCAGCCATATCTGAAATGAAACTTCGCAAGAGCACAGCCATTCCTAGACAACTTAAAGCAGGGTTTGTTGAAGTTCATGGAGGCTTTACCCTCTGTACCACAGGGTCAACCCTTCCTGTTTTTCTTTACAAATGGATAGTAACCCTTTTGCTTCACCTCTCAGCAATGGTTCACGTCATATGTTCTGATCAAAGTGGAATGTCCTGCTTCATGGTGGTTCTGTCTCAGGCCCACTGGTGACTCAGCTTGCCCGTGCTTCATCTCTAGGTCACGCATCAGGGCGCAGGAAAAGAGGAAGAACCAAAGCTGATTCCACTGTTTTGTCAACTTCAGAAACTGTCTGGTGGCAGGGCAGGCCAAAGGTATTGGCTTAGCCACACTCTGGACACTTGGTGGATGTGAATAGTCCCAGGCACCCAAGGTATCACGTTAGTTTCCAAGTCTCCAAAAACTAGTGAGCCACACGTGCTTCATGCCACCTTGTTGTCTAGTAGCTTTACTTCCTTTCCTAAGATACAAGGCTTGCGTTCTAGCTTGGTCTTGGGACAAGTTGATTTGTCAAGTGACTCTAAAAGACTCATTGGCACATTATCTGTAACAGTAATTCTCAATCTTGGCTGTGCATCAAAGTTATCAAGCAATATCGAAAGCATTCTCATGGTCAGACTTATTCAATCTGGGTGGGGTCTGGGCAACTGCATTTTTAAAACTTCAATGATGATTCTACTGCAGAGCTTTGTTGCAAAATTTTCTTAAGACTACTGAAATGCTGAAAGCCAAGGGGAAGAAGGAATGACTTCAATGCACAGTAGGGGAGCAGCCACTTGACGTGTGATGCACCTGTTCAAAATGATCACTAAAATGATTATGACATTTCTGAAAAACCTTCTGGTAAGGTGTTAAGTGCAGGAAAAAGCCTGATGAAAATCACCATGAAGTTATGATTGCAACAATATCAAAAATACCCGTATGTATGAAAAGGGATTGGAGGCTGAACATGGAAAAGACATTACAACTGTGCTCTTAAAAAAAAAAACTTTCCTACGCATTGTTACAATCCAATGTTTGTTCCTGTGATGCAAATATTATAATTACAAATGGCCCAGTGTCTAAGTCACACAAGGAGTGACAGTGCTGCCTGGGTCGTCTGAAGCACAGCACATTCTGATGCAATGTAATTAGCTCTGCAGCAACCCTGGCATCATTCATTGTCCTCATAAAGGGGGGAATAAATGATTCATTAACTTGAAGAGAGTCAAACCAATTTAAGTGAGCAGAGCCACCGTACTTGCGAATCAAGTGTTTGAGAACTGATGCTTCCAGTCTCCTCATTTTCCCAGCAAGGATGCCATTTGCCCTGTTGAGCCCCTACTGCACATTCGGCACCATGTTGGGCCCCCTCCTGTGGTTCTGTCATTTCTAGGGATGTGATGAGATTAGAGAAAATTAGCAGGCCTCATGCAGAGAAGGACTGTGGTCCTGAAAGACTCAGGAAGAGATTCTGTTCACACAAAAGCCCCAAGGGAAATTGCAGAGCCAATGCAGCTTTTTTTTTTTTTCTTTCTCTCTTTCCCTGGAAGCTTTCTTTTACTTCCTGACTCATCTCCAGGATGTCATTGCTTTTACACCGAAACCTAAGGTGGCAGCATATTCCTCAGACATGGGTGTGGTGGGGAGCCCTGGGTCATCTCATAAATCTTGTCATCTCTCACCTCCCTCCTGCTTCAGCAAGTTGGTATTTCCCCCAACATTATGAAGCAGAATGCTGGGTGTGATGATTCTCTCTCCTATTGTCCCTCACTGCGTGCAGGGGACTGGCCCTTACCACACAGGCAAGTTTCAGAGAGTATCTGCACGCACTGCTGAGCTCTGACACATGCTGTAAGCTTCACATATTTTTCTTTTAGCACTTCCCCCTACCTTATTTTATATATGAGGAAACTGAGGGCTAAGAAGGGGAAAAGTAAAACCAAGCCATCATGTACTGATTCTGGTTTAGCCCCAAAGCAGTTGCAAGTTCATACTCTTTCAGGGAGCCAGGCCAGTGCTATGAGTTTGGGAAGTGAGCTGGCTTGGGCTTTGCTGACCTGCACACCAGAAGGGGCACCAACTCAGTGCTGCTGATGGGTAAGGCACAGAAGGCAAGTCCATTTTTTTGCAATTTACATTTCATTTCACATGCCTGTTATAAGTTGACAATTTTTTCCAATAATTTACACAAACATCATAACAGGATACATGTAGCCCCAGGCTGTCAGTTTTCAACTTTTAGAATAACAGTAAAATTGAAAGAGCCTGGAATCAAAATACTCTGGGTTTGAGTGCTGATTTCAATATTTGGTAGTTGTGTGACCTTGGACAAGTCTTTGAAGTTCATGTATCAGGACTTCTCATCTGTAAACTAGGAATGATAGCATTTACCTTGTACGGATTTTAGGATGATAAAAGGGGAGCTTAATCAAGTAGAAGCAGAAAATACAATTGCTATGAAGAACAGAATTTTCTCTCTCTTATTCATTCCTATTTCCACACTACCTAGAAAAGTGCCAAACAGCAAATAATAAATGCCTGTTCAGCAGAGCAGTGCCAAAGAAGCAACGTCGGTACACAAGCAGCAGCTATTACTGTCATCATGGCTCTTGGTGTCTGGTGGCCACTCTCTCACGTGGTTTCTTCCTGCCTCCTGTCCAAGCCACGGGGCCTACAAGTCAACAGCAATCGTAAAACCGGGTGGCTACTGTGTGATTCCGAGACCAGGGATTAGAATCCAAGGGACTCTTCCAGGGGGAACATCTTAGAACTCACTGGAGAGGGGCTAGTCTAGAAGGCTTACCCTGTTAGAGAAACTATCCAGTGACCAACTTTAATAGAAGCTGGACACAATCTACTTCTTGGTCAAGTCTTTCTTTGAAGAATGAGCACAAGAATTCTCTTAACTGCTAAGAAGGGCTGTGGGGCCATGAACCTTGGATTTTAATCCCGCTAACTAGCCATGAGACTTTCCAAAGTCATGTTATCACTGATTCTTGATGTCATCATACCTGTTATTTCTAAGCCTCCAGGTAGTTGTGATACTTAAATACAATCATGTGCTCCCAGTACTTTGAGAAACATGTGACATCACATCATGGTTAATCAGATTTTCTTCTCAAATATGAATGTATGTCAAGGCCTCCCAGAGACTACTTCTTTGGTACAAGAATTACTTTCAAATGGGGTTCTCTAGATTCAACATTCTGTCCTCAGTAAATGTTTGTTCCACTGCTATAATGTGCTAGGAACAGCTGAGCACACATGTGATGGAGGCAAAGATGACAGCCATGTAGCTATCGAAAGGAAGAGTATTCTAGGCAGGGAAAACAGCCAATGCAAAGGCCCTGGGGTCGGAGTGTGTCATGTATTCATTGAAGAAATAACCAGGAGGTCAGTGTGACCCTAGCTCACTGAATTAGAATCATATTATGCTGAATCTTGTAGACTTTGACTGTGAGTGTGATGGGAAATATTTGGAAAATCAGGAACGTTTCCTAGGGGCCAGGCTCATAGCACAGTAGGTTGGGCCACGCCAGCATCCTATACGGGTACAGGATTGAATACTGACTGTTCCACTTCTGACCCTGCTCCTTGCCAATGTACCTGGGAAAACAACAAAAGATGCTCCAATTCCTTGGGCCCCTGTCCCCACATCAGAGACTAGGAAGAAGCACCTGGCTCGCAGCTTTGGATCAGCAGAGCACTGGCTGTTGTGGCCACTTGGGGAGTAAACCAGTGGAGAAATCCTGGAGAGGGCCAAGTGTCAGAGAGATGTATTTCATCACTTAGTAGGTACAAAGAGGCTGGGAAAGTCACCTACCTACACTGAGTCCCATTTGTGTCATCTACAAGGTGGACACAACCACACACATTCTGAAGGGTAAGTCACCTCCCTTCTCCTTGGGCTGTTATACCTTGATTCCTTGAGCAATGGCAGCAGCAGCGTTGGCTTCTTTTTCATCTGCCTGCACCAGAAGTTTCTTGGCATCAGCTTCTCTGGTCTCTTCTTCAATTTTCACCATCATTTTTGCAGTGTCCTTGGATGTTTGGATGAGCTGAGGTTGAAGGGCAGTGAGTTCTACTTGCATGACTGCCACCTGGCAAGGAGACGAATGAAGCCAGGGTCAGCTATATTAATGTCAAAACTGGCAGGAGCTGAAAAGGTTCTCTAACAACTTGTGATGTGCATAGCAAATGTATAGTAATGCTTTGGACATGGTACTGGCTATGTATCTAGTGAGTTTTTATCTCTTGGATTCTTTCAACACTGAGCTCGTACTGTGAGTTTTAAACAAACCCTTTGCTAGGCACCAGACATATCAATAATCAGAAAATTAAGAAAAGGCACATCTTTCAGTATTGGGGACCGGGGGAGAGAGAAAAAATCAGGCTTTTTTTTTTTTCTTTTTTTTTTTTTTTTAAAAAAAAGACTGCAAACTAAACATACACAGCTGAGACACTTGGAATGGAAGGAAGCTTCAAAGACATTCTTTATAACAATGCTGTAGGCTGACCTCAGCTCTCCCCAAACCCCAACTGATATGTGAAACCAAACCCCTAATTTGATGGTATTTAGAACTGGGGCCTTTGAAGACAACAGGCATTGGATACAGTCAAGGCAGGGCAGCAGAAGTAGGACTCACAATGGGGAGAAACGCCCTTATGACAACAGGAAGTGACATGGAGATCTGTTTCTCTTACGACTGAGTGATGACAGAGCCAGAAGGTAGCTGTCTGCCAACCAGGAAGAGACCCCTTCCTCACAAATGGTTGACCTGCTACAGCCTCCAGAACTGGGCTTCTACTCTACAGCCTCCAGAACTGGGAAGATAGGCTTCCTGTTGAAGTCATTCAGGGTGATGCCTTCTAAAACATTCTTGCCAACTGGTTTTCTGGCCCCTCCATGAACACTACTAATGACCAGGCACTCAGTACTTCTCAGAGCAGTGAAATGTGCTGTATTTTTTTTTCCCCCAGATGTGCCATTTTTAGGTATTCCTGCCAATGAGCTGTAATTTTCACTGATTGGTCCTTATGCTGGCTTTCAAGGCAGCCCAGATATACAAGATTGGATTTCAACCTAGAAGAGGGTTTCCGTGGCCTGGTATTCACTGTTCCCATCAAGCCTGTGTGAGTCAAATCAGCATCCCAGCCTGATGACACAGGCCCTGGTCTGAGTTTCAGTTTTGGTCGCGCTATCTGATTACAGGCAAGTCACCTGGCTTCTCTCTCTGTGTTTCTAATGTGATGATGATAACAGTGCTTTTCTCAGACACACCCCTCACCCTTGGAATGCAGGAGAGCTTGAGGAACTTAACTGGCACTGCCATTCTCCTTTCTGCTCTACATTATCCAGAGAAGATATTTTTACCCTTATCTGGGCAGATTCTTGTTGTCAACACATCTCTAAAAGCCAGGGCGCAAAGCTGAACTTAGTACCCCCAGGAGCAAAGCAATGTAGGCTGTGTCCGTTGATGTTGGTGGATTTTCTGTATGTGAGAGAGATCAGCCTACTGTAAATCAAACTGTTGCCTGAGTTCTTTGTTGGTCCATCTCTTCATGTGGCTCTAATTTCTGACAGTTTACCAAGTGACCCCAATGAAAAAGCAGTTAATAACTCACACACTAGGCTCTTTGCTAAGGACTATATTTGGGTCAGTTCATTTAATCTCTGTAACAGTGCTATGCAGCGAAAGCTGTTACCACCTTTATAATAATAATAATAATAATAAAAAGGAAGCTGAGGTCCAAAAGATGAAATCATGCATCCAAAGTTCTCTAGCTGAGAAGTCCTAAGCTGGAATTGAGCCAGGTATGATTTTACAAAATCCTGTCCTCGCTCTTTCTTCTTTAAGAGATTTATTTATGGGTCCAGCACAATGGCTCAACTGGCTAACCCTCTACCTAGATGAGCTGGTAATCCTTATGGATGCTGGTTCATGTCTCAGCGATTCCACTTCCTATCCAGCCCGTTGTTTGTGGCTTCAGAAAGCAGTCAAGGATGACCAAAAGCCTTTGGATCCTGCGCCCTTGTGGTAGATCTGGAAGAATTTCCTGGCTTGTAGCTTCAGATCAGCTCGGATCAGTTCAGCACCGCTTTGGGAGTGAACCAGCAGATGGAAAATCTTTCTGTCTCTCTCTCTGTAAATCTGTCTTTCCAACAGAAAAAAAAAATCTTTAAAATAAATGAATGTATAAATAAAAGACTTATCTTTTTAAAAAAAATTCTCAGTCATCCTCTACTGCTTTCCCAGTCATGAGCAAGGCTGAATGGGAAGTGGAGCAGCCTATACTTCAGCCAGCACCCATATGAGATGCTGGCACTGCAGACAAAGGGTTAGCTTGAAACGCCATGGCGCTGACCCTATAAAGCCTTGCTCTTAACCTCTGCCTTATCTTGTCCAATTCCCAATAAGAATGAGACAAGTGGGCCTGGCGCGGTGGCGCAGTGGTTAAGGTCCTCACCTTGCATGCCCGGGATCCTATATGGGCGGCGGTTCTATCCCAGCAGCCCCGTTTCCCTTCCAGCTCCCTGCCCGTGGCCCGGGAAAGCAGTCGAGGACGGCCCAAAGCTTTGGGACCCTGCACCCGGGAGGGAGACCCGGAAGAGGCTCCTGGCTTTGGATCGGCATAGTATCAGCTGTTGCGCTCACTTGGGGAGTGAATCATCGGACGGAAGATCTTCCTCTCTGTCTCTCCTCTCTGTATATCTGCCTTTCCAATAAAAAAAAAATAATAAAAAAATAAATCTTTAAAAAAAAAAAGAATGAGACAAGTGAGGCATCTTCTTCAGGACAGACTCCCCCCTACCTCCCAGCAAAACTCAAGATAAACTGTGCTTTAATTGCATTGTTATAAGAAATAAAAATTAATGCAAAAATCATAATGAAGAAAATAGCAAAATCTTAAACACAGGCAGGATCCCATGGGGGCCAGAGTTAGCATGAGATAGATTAGGTAAACTCTGGAAATCTCAAATTTTGTACCTGAGCAAGTACCTTATTCTAGATATTTTTGTCTCTATTTTGGCAGTACTCACCTGTGAAGCTGCGAAATCAAGTTTCTGCAAGCCCGTCAAGTAGCGGTTTCTCATCATGTCCACCTCTTGTCTTTTGCTATTTAACAGCGACTTGAAGGTCAGAATTAGTTCGAGGTAGGATGTAGGGGTAACATAATTGTGTCTGCGAAGGGTGTTGTAATAATCGACTGACAGCTTCTTTACGGTCTCCTGAAAGTATTTGCACATGGAAACGACCCTGCCAAGGATACCAAGGCAGTTAGGGAGGACCCAACATCCTCCAGGGAGATCTAGTACAAATCTGGATACATATGTGAGGATGTGAGAAGGCATATACACTAAGGATGGCATAGAATCCGAAATGATGTGAAGACAAGTAAACACAGTCGAGGCAGAGAAGGAAAGAGGGAATGTACATTTTTGCTGGAACAATCTTAGATCAAGTCATTTCTATCTTGATCTCCTTTGATGCGTCCCTAGGAGTTAGGCCAGACTTGTAATCTTTGGCAGTCTGGAGAAGCCTCCTGATTTTGCAAAGCAATGTTTTTAAAATACGTAAAATATGAGGCCAGAACTTCTTCTGGCAGATTAAGCTACTCATCTGTGACACTGGCATCCTATATGAGCACTGGTAGAATTACCAGGCTGCTCTGCTTCTATCCCAACTCCTTGCTAATGGATCTGGGAAAGAAGTGTAAGATGGCTTCGAGTGCTTTGCTGTTCATCTCCACCAGTGTGACCATTTGGGGAGTGAACCAGCAATGGAAAGCTCTCTGTGCCCGCCCCCGTCTAACTATGGCTTTCAAATAAATATTTTAGAAATAAAGTACACAAAGTAAAATACATAGGAGTTCCAATGAAACCAATTAAATGAAATATGCTCCAAAATATTTTCAAAATCAAATCTGTGATACAGTAACACGGGTGATTCTTTATTGATGCATTAAAATGGGGGGTCAGAAAACTTTCTGGAAGGAGTCAGATAATAAATATTTTTGTCTTCATGAGTCATGTGGTGCCTGTTGCAACTTTTCTTCCACTGAGTGTAAAAACAGTCATAAACAAGGGTGGTTTCTTTAAAGAACTTATAAAAAAGTGGAATTAAGAGAATTACAATATGCATTTCCCTTGAACATGTCAAAGACTCTGCATATTTAAGTGAATGCACATGGTTTTGTTCTAGTAAAACTTGATTCATAAAATCAAGCTGCAAATTGAACTTGACCCTTTTATTTGTCAGCCTCATATGAAATAACAGTCTTGGGCAGCAGGTTTAAAAATTTTGAAGAAAATGATGTACTCAGCTACTTGTAATGACCAAATAAGTCATAAAAAAAACTGGTTTCTACTGGTGACAAAGTCATAGGCTGTGCTAATCCAACTGGGACTCATTGCCCACATTTATCATTGAGGCAAATACAAAATACCAGTTGGATGTCAGTGAAATGAAGATGGGATTTATTTCTATTCATATTCACCAAATAGGATCCCCTTAATTCTTCCCATGTGCCTGTATTACACAAATTAAAGGTCTCCTGGATAGATGAATCAAGTTCATAATTCACTAAATTGAGATCTATTGTCACACTGATCCCTGTCTACTATTATTCCTTAACTTTTCATTCATTCATTTAATATACAGTTATTGAATCTACTAAGTGTCAGGTACCTGCTAGGCAGTTAAGGATAAAGAGACAGAGTAGGTTGCCCAGTGTCTGCTTTCACGGAACGATCAGCATAATCATCGTTCCTCTCTCTTCTTTTGCTCTAGCTAAAATCAAGTGCCTTTTAAAGGAGGGGGTATAATGTATGGTATACACAGAAAAGAACATGTTTTTTCATGCTGATGTTCCATCCCGTTGATAGCAATATTGTTTCTGTTGCAAAATGCGTGTTCGGAGACGACTGAAATAGCTTTATTATTATATCCAGGTCCTCATATCTATGGCAACAGTTCATCT
This sequence comes from Ochotona curzoniae, assembly GCF_017591425.1. Classification (NCBI taxonomy): domain Eukaryota; kingdom Metazoa; phylum Chordata; class Mammalia; order Lagomorpha; family Ochotonidae; genus Ochotona; species Ochotona curzoniae. Next base: position 176,150 of record NW_024467012.1, read on the forward strand.
GTAGGATGATTCAGAGCAATGGAATTTTTTTTTTCAGTAAAAGTTCTTTATTAAATAACTAAGTGTGATTCAATTTAAAAGTGTAAGACATTTTTTTGACACACAAACTGAGACATCTTTAAGACAGTAACAAAAACATATCAGCATCTGGATTTTTCAAGCTGAAATCTTTTGGGGGCACTAAAATTCAGCGAACACTTACTCTTTCCGAATGTTGTCATCAAGTTCTACATCCTCTAGAAACTTGTTGGCCACCAATTCCAGAGCATCTGTGGGCCATGCCTGGAACCAATCAATTGTGCAGCAGTTGATCAGAGAAGGGAACATGCGCAGGCGGTTTCTGAAGGCATCTCCGATTGGACTCAAGGCTAAGAAAAAGTTGATATCATTAATGTCCTTTCTGCGAGTCAAGGAGACTCAAGGGGCCAAATATGTATTTCCAAGTATTTGTACAGGGAAGGTGGTAGAGGTCATGTTTCCTTTTGGTGCCACAGAGGTATAACCATGATAAACTATGAGGAGTGCCTGAGAAGTCTGGGGAATCATGGAATATTTTTCTTCTGCTTGGTGATGGCAATATGAACTGTGCAGTTTTCTAATCTCCAACACACTCCTCATATTGTCCCCTCCAGGTCACTCAGCCAGGGACCAGAGTCCTTTGATCCACTTACATGTGCCGACTCATAGACATAGGACGGCCATGCATGCCCCTCACAGAAACTGTTATGGGGCCATCCAGTTGTTTCTGATCACATGTCCATCCAACCACAAATTCTGGTTTCTACATCCCAAATTCCAACCACTCTTGAATTAGACTCAGTGTGGTAGGAGGAAGCAAGATGCACAGGTGGAGATGTGAGATCGGTATGGCTGACAACCAGAGAGAAGAGAAGACTGGGTTGAGATGAACGTAGAGAAAATGAAAGGGTCTGGCAGGTTGGCCTTGTAAGAACATAGGTTAGGAATCTTGGTTCATGTTATAGTAGAAATCAATTTGTGTGTGTGCACTTGAACACTTGTTCAATACATACAAAATTTTAAAAAAAACCCTTCAGTGGAACAGAAAGGTCTGGAATGGATAAGAGTGGAGATAGAGAAAGCATCAGTGGAGAAGGCATCAGAGGTGAAGTCTGGATGAAATTATGTAGGCTCAGCTCATGTGAAGATGGTGAACATAAAGATAGAAGACAGAGAGAAGATAAAAAATGGACAGGGCTTGGTACAGCAAGAGAAGGTATTAAATACAACTCTGAGATTTCTGGATAGACTGGGGAGATCATTCACAGAAATAGGGACAATAGATACAAAGGGAATATGTGATCTTTCTCAGAAAAGAACTCAGAAAACTGAAGAAAAACTGAAGAGAGTGAGACAGGTTTGAAAATATTTGCTCAGGAAAGTGGGAGAAATTGCTCAGAGGAATTCTAGACCTTGACCCATTGACTGGACCAACCCTGGGACCACTCACTGGGACTAAACTTAGGGTGCTGAAAAGACCTTGAACTCCCCAGAAGAAAAGGGCCAGGTGGAGCAGACATCTTCTTACCAAGGACAACATGAAGGTTCTTTTTCACCTTCTCGATAAAGAAATTATACATAGAAAGAGGAGTGATTTCCATCTTCTGTCCTTCTGTCCTGGCTGCCGTCTGCATCTTTTCTACAATGTCAGCCTTCTCATCGGCCGGGAAGATGTTGGGCACATCACCTGTGTTCAGTAGCATGTTGATGTCCTCGACGAATGACTCGTCCTTGATTTGGTTATCGGCAAAGAGGAACACGGTACTCTTGTTGGCCACCCCGGCCTGCAGCATGATCTTCTTTAGGTCCTCCCGCCAGTCGTTGCCTGTGTAGCTCTTAGTGATCTCAATCTGATACAGTTCATAGTTGTTCATAAATGTGGATAGTTTGGTGGCACTCTGACGCCCACTTCCCCCAATGCCCACCAGGAGTAAGTGGCCTTTGTTTTGCTTCAGGACCCTGCAAATCCTGGAGATATGCTCAATGGCGAACCTGAACATGACCAAGGACATGGGGGCCTTGCTGATGTTGTTGAATTCTTCCAGGTAGTACTCCATGACCGCTGTGAGCTGTTTCAGGTCAGTGATCTCGTCATAGATTTTGGGGTCACTGTCTGGCTTGAAGAAATCTCCAAAGAAGAGGCTACGGATGTTATCATCGACGATCTTTCCAGTAGGTGACAGGTGGATGAGAACCTATGAAAAGGAGAAGCTTCAGCTGGATCTCCAGCCAGTGACCCAATCAGGCTGGCAGTGCAAGGTGTAGAGGAAAGAAGCAAGCAGATGTGCTTGCTCCTTCTGAGCACAGCCTTCAAAGTCACAGTTCATCAAACTTTTTCTTTTTTAAAACCTACTATGTAGATCTCATGGCTGTAAAGACCAAGAGCCAAGGACACTAAAGAGACAGCATGAAAGTGAAGCAGTCTATCTAGCAAATGGGTAAAAATACTGGTGGTCCAATGTTAAGGCTCCAGAGGAGGTAGTCTAAGGGTGACAATTTTTTTTTTTTTGTGGGGCCTTGCTCCTTCACCAACCAGAAGTACAGGTATGTTCCCCAATGTCCTGCCTTTGTGCCAGAGGAAAAAATGTTTAAATGTTTCCTATTTCTTTGGGTTTTTAAATAAGTTACTTATTTATTTTAAAGGTAGAAAGAGAAAGAGAGAGAGAGAGAAGAGAGATCTCATTTGCTGGTTCACTTAATTTTTTAAAAATTAATTTTGTAAAGATTTATTTATTTATTTTTATTTGAGAGAAGAAGAGACAGAGAGTGTCTTCCATCCCCTGGTTCAGCTCTCCAAATGGCTGACAATCCAAAGCCAGAAGTCAGGAACCAGGAAATTTTTTTCCTGTCTCCCATGTGGGTACAGGGTTGCAAGGCACTGGGCTATCCTCTACTGCTTTCCCAGGCCATAAGAAGGGAGCTACATGGGAAGTGAGGAAGCTGGGACATGAACCAGCATCCATAAGGATTGCCAGTGCTTGGAAGTGGAGATTATCCAGTTGAGCCAATATACCGACCCCTCAGTTAATTATAAACAAATAGCATCATATATTAAATCACTGTGAATGGATTGAAACTTACATGTTACTATGAATGGCAAGCAAACCTGGGCAAAGCACAAAATTTCACTAAATCAAATAACTCACTGGAGTAATACTACTCAGAATTCTGAGAGCAGAGCCTTCAGTCTCAGGTGAAAGCGGAACCTGAGAGCTGAGACTCATAAGTCCCAAAGTCTGGGACTATTTCTGAGGCCAAATGATCACAGAACCTCACTCACCTTCTCCACGGTCTGCTTGAAGCAATTGGAGGTGGTTTCTTTCACCATATTGAAGAAGACTTGCCTGTCTTCCTCATCAACCAGACGATCATAGAAGACCCGATACACCTCATGGATCCAAAGCCGGATCAGCTTTTCCACATCCTAAAAATTCATAGTTAATTATTTGAATGAATGGAAGTTAGTGCATAATGTGGTACTCTCATGGTATCCTAAACTCAATTAAGATTAGGCGAAATAATGCTTATAAACGTATCCTGTCTGATGCCTGACATAGACACAGTGCTTAATACAGATTACTATTATTATGATACAGTCTGTATGTCAAGGATACTGCTGAACCTTAGGTACCAGAAATAACTGTGGCTGACCTGCAGGTGGGTGTGAGGGCACAGCAGCACCCCTTGGATGACCCGTGAGAAATCTCGCAAGTTAAAGACATAATGCGACTTGGAGGGGGTTGGCAAGAAGTTCTCCACAGCAGCTCTATAAATGGTTTTAGTGGCTTGTACCAGCATCTTTCCAGTCCTTGGAAGGAAGGAAGAAGGTAGACAAGTCAAGGGCGGAGCCAGGCTTGAGAATCTCCCGGCCAACATCTGGGAACACACTAGCAGGCTCTCACCTAAAGAATACCGCATCAAATCCCTTCCCGAAGTGCCAGTCAACGATAGAACTGAAAATCTTGGTTAAAATGTCATCCTCAAAGGCATTGATGGAAATGATATTCAGATGGCGAGTGAATCGTCCTGGAACACACACACACACGTGTATGTAAACATATTTCCTGTACTTAGTGACTAAGGGATATAGGAGAGTTGGATTAACCTTTGCCTTCATATTCTAGAGTTATGCTTACCAACATGGCAGCATTCTGCCACATGCAACTATTTCAGCTTAAATTAATTAATTAATTAAGTTTAATTCATATTAAATAACAATTTCCATTTTTCATATTCCAATAACAATAAATAAATTTTAAATCTGAATCCAATGTAGAAAGAGTTTGAAGACCAAGGATTTACTCAGAATCAAAGAGCAGGTCCCGAAGAGCTGGGTGGATCAAGCTGCACCTGAGAAGAACTTCCTGAACTTTCAGAGCAGGGGAGAAATCTCATTTGTCAGGCCACTTTGGTTTAGGTGATTGCCAGTGGCAACCTATAGAACTGTAATACAATGGGTGACTGGGTCATGTGCCCCTAGCTGACCTCAGATTTGGTCTCCCTCCTTTTCTTTTTTAAAATTTAATTTTATTGGAAAGTCAGATATACAGAGAGAAGGAGAGACAGAGAGGAAGATCTTCTGTTTGATGATTCACTCCCAAAGTGGCTGTAATGGCTGAAGCTGACCTAATCCAAAGCCAGGAGCCAGAAGCTTTTTCCGGGTCTCCCACGCGAACACAAGGATCCAAGGCTTAGGGTCATCCTTGATTGCTTTCCCAGGCCACAAGCAGGGAGCTGGATGAGAAGTGGGGTCACTGGGACACAAACTGGCACCCATATGGAATCCTGGCGCGTGCAAGGTGAGAACTTTAGCTACTAGGCTATTGCGCTGGGCCCAGGGAACTCCTTCTTTTTCATATGAGAGTCTTTCTTTAGGACCTGGCTAAAGATTCCTTATTTCTTTTCATCTTCCCATCCTACTGCACACAACCTGAAGTCTGAAGCTCTTCCACGTCCAGAGTGTAGCCTCAACACACTACTCATCACTCAAGCTTTCACTCATGAAAGTGGCTCAGCTCTGCTGCTGGGATACAGAAGACAAGACAAATGAGCTCTCTCCTTTACATACCAGTGATGTCATTCCTTCCTCCCCCGGGAGGTCCCATGGCTGTCACGAGCAGCACATCCGCAATATCCAGTCTGCTCGTGTCTTTCTTGTCAAACCAGTAACCATGGTCAATCCATTGCCTCAGGAGTTCGATGGGGGGCTGGGCCCCATATATCTCTTTGGCTGGCATGTTGAGGTCATCTGGGGAAAGAAGCCACAGCTGCATGCTATAACTCCAGGGAATCCTCTGCTCTCAAAAAAAGTAACAATTTCCTTTTTGGGAAGAATCCCGCCTGTCCCATCCCTGCTCCAGGCAGGGTTCAGTCAGTGGACATCCTGTCCGGACCCATCTGGGGAAAGGGTTTTCCTGGGTTCTGGGCTGTCTTCACTTACTGAGATCTCCGCCTCTTGTGACTATAAGATGCATAGATTGGCATCAACAAACAGATATTTAACTTTTTCCCATCTCCTTTAACTGACTGCCTCCTATATGGCAGTCATTTTGTAAGTTGCTGAAGATGCAGCAATGAGGAACACATCTAGCTCCCAGGCAACAGAACATTTAATTCACCCAGAAGGAAACAGAGGAACTATAATGCGGCAAGGGTTTTACATGAACCCGACTAAAATGGTAAAAATAATCATGACTTCCTTGAGAGCAGGGACTACATTTCCCTGCAAAGTCCAGGCTTACAGGGGGCACTCGATTACATAGAGGAGCCTTTCATTTTCTTCAGCCTACGTTGATGGAATGCTCAGTCTCTATCAGATAACATTTTAGGAATTTTATATGCATTATCTCATCTAGTCCAAATAATGACTTTATTAGGAAGACAGAATTACATTAATGATCAAAAGGGAGGTTAAAACAAAATACACTTACAGTTAAACGTGAAGATGTTTAACATACTGTTTGCTGCAAAGATTAAACTGGTTTTTAATATATCATAAAAATATAAAGGGAGGACTATATAGAAGAGGAAGGAAAGAAAACAAAAGGAAAAGAAAATAAAATAGGATTCTAGGATTTAAGGAACTGATGCTAACTGGTGAGGACACACTAGGTGCAATTTACTAGTAATGCATGAGTCTTAAACACAGGGCATGAGATCACCCAGGAGAGTGGGCCATTAATGAAGCTACTGACAAACTCCACACATCAGTAGTAGGATAATGGGAAACACAGCGTACGTGTCTATAAGAAATCCAGGTTTGTGTCACGGCTCCAGAATTTTCTAGATATTTCACCCTAAACAAGACTTTAACTTACAGGAGGCCTTAACTGACTGGCTAATGAAAGTATAACGGTTATGAACAACCTCACAGGCTCCAGCAAGATAAGTACAGTGCTTTGTGGAGAGGTGAAGTCCTGAGACAATTTTGTGTGCTTCCTGAGCAAAAGCTAGGTTCCTTCATTTATTGGTAACATTTATCTGACAGAGTGGCACAGAGGTTCATGTTCTCGTGGAGATGCCAGAAGCCACACATCACAGTTTCCTTCTAGAATTACTCCTCACTAAATGCCAAGGGAAAGGGTAAAGTTAGAGAAGAAATACAAATTATATTAACCAGAAACACTTTCTCTAGAGAAAAAGAACTGTGTAATGATCCCACAATAGGAAGTACTAGTTTCCCGTAGCTTGGGGTAGAAAACTAATCATATCTATATGCAGGCCAATGCCTTACCCACAAACACCACTGCTTTCTTCCCCAAGGGCGGCCCAAAAAGACCCTTCCGCCGACGGTCCAGCTTGGACATGATGATATCCTGGGTCTGATTGGCTGAAGTTCTGGCAGAGAAATTAATGCAGTTGGGCAGGTAGGTATTCTTGGGAAGGTGGAGAAGGAAATTGTTGGTGATGGCTGATTTGCCGGTGCCTGTGGGGCCCACAAACAGCATTGGGATTTCATGGTCCAGGTAGGTTTTCAGGAAGAAGGATTGCCGGGCTGTCTCCATGGTGGGGATGATGAGTTCTGAGACCTGCACCACAAAGACAGGAAGAGGAGACTCTTGGTCCTGGGCCCAGAACACTGGGTCTTGGTGGTCAAGAGACCTGGATTTGAACTCTAGCTCCGCCTAGTCTATCTTCATGATCTTGAATACGGAATTGCTCTAGGAGTTGATCTCAGTTTCTTTATCTGCAGAGTGGGGATAACAGTTGACCGAGCTTTAAGGATGAAACGAGATGCTGCATATCAAAAGTGGGCATTATCATCCCCATTTTGTACATGAGCAAATATGTCCAGAGCTCATTCCAAGTAATCCAGCATGTAAGAGGAAATGTGAGAATTTGAATATCAGCTTGTCTGATTCCAAAGTCGACATTTCATGACTACTGAGCTGTGATTTGATAAACAATTATAGTAAAAACTGGTCCACAGGGCCCGGTGCAATAGCGTAGTGGTTAAAGTCCTTGCCTTGAATACGCCAGGATCCCATATGGGCGCTGGTTCCAATCCTGGCGGCCCACTTCCCATCCAGCTCCCTGCTTGTGGCCTGGGAAAGCAGTCAAGGACGGCCCAAAGCCTTGGGACCTTGCACCTGCCTGGGAGACCCAGAAGAGCTCCTGGCTCCTGACTTCGGATCGGCACAGCACCGGCCATTGTGGCTGCTTGGGGTGAACCATCGGACAGAAGATCTTCCTCTCTCTCTCTCCTCTCTGTATATCTGCCTTTCCAATTAAAATAAAAAAAGTTTTTTTTTTTTTAAAAAAACTGGTCCACAGCTGCCACTTCTCTAAACCACCACTCCAAACCAACCCTATCTGTCTGTCTCAGGAAAGGTCCACCTCCCAAATGTTACCTACACTGCTGCCTCAGAAAGCTTAGGTGTGATGTTGGAGCCCCATTTCCTATACCTGTTCCTCCTGCTTTTCTCGACACCAGATCCTTGTTTGCAAGATCCACTCCCACCCAATCATCTGCATTCTCAATTATTCACACACTCTTCCTTGTATTCTGATCCAAAGTGTACTCCGAGGGCTCAGCTTGTGACTTCTGGATCCTTATTGATTTGGGTTGCAAATATTACCTTGGATTCTCTGAACCTCGACTCTATTATCAGCCATTTGGCCACACCTAGTTCCTCCGGGGAGCCAAGGGAAGAGTATGAAGACAGGTATCACCGTGGAAGTCTCCTTGTAGGTTTTGGATGAAAGGGATTCATGAACGGGGGGCCACAGTGTTGTACAACTCCAGGAAATACCATTCACCCTGGGGGTCGTGTAAATGACGTTCCCGAAAGCAAAACTAACGCAAATGGCGCCACTTGAGTCTACACAACACAAGGATCCTTGCGGGCTAAGGCCTGGCTTCTTTCCATAAGTAATTTGACCATGGGAATAAGTGCAGATAGGGCATTGGAACTGATGTAAAAAGAGAACTGACAGGTGCTGGGCTCTAGAGATTTTGCTTGTATTACTCTGTGCAGTCTTCATACTAACCTTTTGAGACAGGAATATATTAACACAGATGGAAAGACGGAGGCTACAAGAGAGCTAGCTCACTTGCTGTAAGTGATGCTGGATGCAGAGCCAAGTTCACTATGCGTGTTCACTATCAAGGCTGGCACTTTGCAGGGATGAGGACAGTTGTTTTTGTTTTGATAGGAGAAAACTTCCTAGCAGAACTGAAAAACTAAAAACGTTTTCTACAGGACTCTTCCAACTGTAACAACACAGTAATATTTCAAATCCCTGGCTTCATTAAGAAGAATTAAAGTTTAAGACCACAGGGTTGGGGCTTTTTTTTTTTTTTAATATATATATCACATTCAACCCCCCAGGATGTATCCTGAAGTCAGCACCATGCCAACCTTGTTTAGCCTGTCCTATGGGTAATCAATGTTCTCCCTTTCTCATCCACCACCTACAACTTCTCTTTGGGCCTGAAAGATTTACAACTATCCCCCAAAAGATAAATTATGTTCACTAAGCTCTACCAACAGAAGTAGATCTGGAACAGTTTCTTCCACGAGGATTGAAATGCAACAGAAATTGTAGGTGAATCATGTGCCAACCAGAAAACCCATTAATCAGAAACCTAATTTCTGAGAATTTTGATTAAGGAACTCTTTCTCCAAGCATTTACAGCATTCTTTTCTGCTGAGATGTCCAAGAGGCAAACTGTTGACCTTCTTGGTATCACTATGAGAATAATCAGAATATCAACACACAATGATCAGCTTATTCCATATGTCCAGGAATACATCTTTCTGATCACCCCCCCTTTTTTTTTTGAGTAAAAGGAGGTAGATAGAATGAGTAGGGGCTTTGGGTTTCTCTGACTCTAAGGTTCTTGCTCCTGTTAAATTTTTTAAAGAAATCTCTTAAAAGCATTCACAGAACACTGTTCACTCCTTCACCTGGGAAACTATTTGGATAATTCTGGAAACCCCAATTTCCATGACCAAGGCTCCTCTTTTACCTTTGCATTAGCAGGAATATGTTCTTCCTCCTTGGTTATATAGTCTGTCCATGTGTCCCAATGTCCACTGCCTTGTTTGACAAAATAAAAATCATAGATGCTTCCTGGACACCAAGAAATAGAATACGCCATTAGCACAGGAGGAGTCTTCAGATCATTTCCAAGGTATCTGATTGCTTTGTCTAGAGCCTTTTGAATGGGTAACCAGCAGCACTGAAACTCACACGTTATCGATAACTATATAAACTGGAGAAACGCTTTTCACCTTTTTGCTTGTATCAAACATGGTAGACGCTGACTTTAACACTGATTTTCAATAACGTTAAAAGCTAGTATTTTAAAACATTTTTGAAAAATCCAACAGGGAAAGTTTTCTTAGAACTGTCCCTATGATATACTTGAAATTTGTTCTCTGTATATTAACACATCTTTAAAAAAAATCAGTAAATCATTCAAATCCTACACCCAGAAATAATTTGATAGCAACCTTTCTTGACCTCTTCTCAGGCACACAAACACTGAAGATAGAAAGATAGAGGAAAGAATCATATAAGCATGGGATCAACTAAAATCTAGTATTTTTACATAAGATGTTAAATTTAATTTTACTTGAGGTCTAGCAGAAGAAAATAAGACCGAGATGAAATGTGGGACTGATACATTGATGACTACGGCCAAAATGTTGCCTGTGGTACCAGCATCCCACCATGCCAGATCCAATCCTGGCTGCTCACATTCTCTACAATTATTTCAATATCTTTGTCTTTTCTATCTATAGTATTGCAACGATCTATGAACTTTCCTCTGAGCCAATTGTTAGAAAGTTATCATGCTTGATTCTAAGCATTTTTTTTTGTGTTAACTCATTTAAGTTTTATAAGAGCTCCATTAATAAATTCTACTACTGTTGTTCAAATTTTGGAATTAAAACTCAAGGTCATCAAAGTAGTTATTGTTAAAGCCAGTTTTCAAATTCTGACAATTTCATTCCATGGCCAGAATTAAAAACGTTGAAGACAGTAAAGAAAACAATTAAATATGTGACTTATCCTAAAATGAACAGTCCACTCAGACAGGGAAAACACACAAAAACAGGAAGGAGGAGATGACAGATGGAAACCACAGAATAAAATTTTCCTTTGCTAGCTGAGGACATATCACATTCCAGACAAAACACCTGCAAACAAAAGGATATTTACATGTAGACATAATATTTTTTAAAAAACAAAACCAACACTTACAGAATATCAAAGGTCCGTAAGAAAATAAACTTTGTTATACAACCTCACTTCTAATTTAAAAGAAATTTAATTTAAATTAGACACTATTTCTACATTTCAAGTGTGAACAGAATGCCAAAATCCATGAGGCAAAACTGGTAGAATTTGAATGGAAAATAGGCAAACCCAATATTGCAGTCAGATGCTTCAACAGCCCTCTCACAGTAACTGACAAAAGCAGTCAGAGAAAAGGTAACAAAACAGTGAACATGAATAGGTTTCTTCACCCAACAGCACACTACATATTCTTCTCAAGCCCACACAGAACATTTACCAAGACAGACCATATTCCGGGAAATAAAAAAACTTCAACCAACATGTATCACATGACCTCAGCTCACATCGCAAAGAAGGCTAAGCCTTAGATCTTAGGAATCTAATCCTAGAACTATTAGACATCTACCCACAAAATAAAATAAAAAACTTGATACAGACCTCATAGCTTTCATCAACATTAATTCAAAGGGTACAGAGACCTAAATGTAATGCACAAAACTATTTAAAAATTACTTATTTGAGATTCAGGGGCTGAGAAATGCAGAGGGGGAGAGGAAAGGGGGAAAAGGAGGAACAGAAGATAAACGGAAAGGGACAGAAGGAGAGGAAGAGGGAGAGTGAGTTTGTTCCCATCACTTCCATTGGTTCATTCCCCAAACACTTGCAACTGCTGGAGCTGCACCAGGGCTGAGGCCAGGAGATGACAACTAAGCCCAGGTCTCCCATGTGGACGGCAGGAATTCAGTCTCTTGAGCCACTACCACTGCCTCCTGAGCCTTACACCAGCTGGCTGCTTCAACTAGGGGACAGAACCAGGCACTGAATCCAGGTCCTCCAACGGGATATAAAATTTACAATAAAATGCACACCTTAGGCGTACATACACTACATTTTGGCAAATGTACTTATCTGTACACCCAAATCCTTCTTTTTTTTTTTCCCAAATCCTTCTTGATATATATAACATTATTTTGGCCTTTGGAAGTTCCCTCAAGGTCCTTGTCTTTCATATATTTTTTGTATAATTACAAATACCACAGCTATTTAGAACATATTTATAGAATCATCCTCTTTTTGTTATGGAAGCATTAAAAAAAAAAACCTGAAAATAAAGCCATACAAAGTGCTATTTCTGGATAATGGGATCAATGCTAGTCTCAATTTTCTTGTATTCCCTTCTCTGTATTTTCTAAATTTTATTTAATATGTTTCTTAGATGGTAGGACAAAAAACCAGTGAAAATTACTTTTAAAAAATCTGTATTTTAGCATATGACACACATACATACAGCAGCATACAGCCACTAGGGTGATAATTTTGAAAATTATCAAAGCTATATCAATATGTTATAGTATTATAATTTTAGTATTAGTATTATCCTAGTACTATTATAGTCATATCTACATATAACTATATCAAAATCAAGGCCATTCCAATATATTAGAATACAGCATCAAAACTAAAGAAATACTGACATCATTATTACCACACGTACCATGTAAACATACAGAACAAGACTGGAAGGGAGAAGGAAAAAGCAAAAATGTCTATATTCCTTATTCTATTTTGGTTACATAATTATAAGCAATTTTTGAAAAATTAAAAAACATTAAATCATTTAAATATCTCACAAACTCATGACATGAGGCCTACCCAGCTATGAAGAGGCGAACCAATCCAGAAAACCTCAGTACATTCTTTGGCCTTTGTAAAGGGCTCCTATAATTTATAGTTTGGTTGGAGCTGCAACTCACAATTCCAACTACTACAGAGGAACATAACAACTGATAAATTACCTTTGTCAGGAAAGATGTTGTTTTTGGTGATCCTGACACTTCTGGGTCTTGGGTTGTTATCATCCATGCCCATGATCAAGTTGCGGAAAAACAAATCAAATTTCTTCCTGCTGTCGGCGTTGATGGTGCCGGCTATGGTCCACACCAAGGAGAAGAGGAACAGGCCTTGAAGCCAGAGGAAGATCTGCTGACTTGATAGACCTTCATATAACTCTATTTCCTCCTCCTCTATTTGCTTGATTTCATCTAAACGTAAGAGAGGAGAGCCTCAGGACAAGGTGGAGAGTGCCCCAGAGAAAAAACCTGTGAGTTGGCTATTGTGGCCTATGAAAGGCTTGGTGAGGTGACTGATACTGGTAGTGTCTGTCAGATCCTTTCATATTTTATTTATGGTGGCAAAACACATGTAATGCAAGATTCACCATTGTAACTGCTTCTTAAAACCTCTTTACTTACTTAAAGGCAGAGTTATAAAGAGAGGGAGAGACAGAAGGAGAGGGTGAAACAGTGAAACCTTCCTTCATTTGCTGGTTCAGTCTCCAAATGGCTACAATGGCCAGGACTGGGTCAAGCTGAAGCCAGGAACCTGCAATTACATCTGCATCTCCCACATGGGGGCAGGAATCCAGGCACATTGGCAATACTTTGCTGTTGTCTCAGGCACTTCAGCAGGGAGCTGGATCAGAAGTAGAGCAACTGGTACTCCAATTGGTGCTCATATAGGATGCTGGCATCACAGGTGGCAGCTTAATCCATTGTGCCACAATGCCAGCTCCAACCAACACAACCATTTCAAGAGTTCAGTTCAATGCTACTCAGCAGGGCCTGGCACAGCAGTCTACTGCTAAAGTCCTTGTCTTGCTTGCGCCAGGATCCCATAATGAGTGCTGGTAGGTATCCCAGATGCCCCACTTTTCATCCAACTCCATGCCTGTAGCCTAGGAAAGGCTTTGGGAACTTTCACCCAAGTGGGATACGCAGGAAAAGCTCCTGGCTTCATATCAACTCAGTTTTAGCTGTTGCAAACAGTAGGAGAGTGAGCCAGCAGATGGAGGATCTTTCTCTCTGTGAATCTGGGAAAAGAAAAAGGTACTAAATAAATTCATGTTGTTGTGCAACCATCACCATCAACCTCTATGTGACTGAAGGAATACTGGGTAGCACTTACCAAGCAGAGAGGAGTACAGCCTCATCATTGAGAAGGCAAGGTGAATAGGAGATGTTTGTACTACAAACTTACACTGAAGACGACAAAATTCTAGGCAGGGCTGGACAAGCCACATAAACATGTCATTGACCTGAGAGGAGAAAGCTTTATGAAATTAGTAGATTTATTTAAAAAAATTCAAATCAGGAGGCTGGGGATGCTAGTAAGACTGCTGATTACTTTTGAGTGTGGATATGTCAGGAAAAGCTGACAGGTACCATGACCTCTATCTCAACTCTCTCCTTGCTGATCCTAAAGGCCAGGTAGACTGTTTCCCATCCCCCTTCTACTGTTCCAAACTGGCTGCTCAGAGAGGCTTAGAGATACTCTCAGTTAGCTACAGGACACATGAGGTAAGTGCAGGTCCCGATTATCGTACAGGGAATCTTCAAAAAATTCATGGGAAAACATATTATGAAAAGGCTATGCATAGATCACAATTTTTTTGGCACCAAAATAAAGTCGTCTAATTTTACTTCCATGAGCTTTCGATATACCTTCATATATGATTTTTGTTTCTGTAAAACACATTCAGAATTGTAAATAAATTATTTACAAATGAATGCTAAATGTTTGTAATGGAGAGATTTCTGTATAAAGCAATCATAAGAAATGCAGAGTTCAATTTGGGGTTGCATTTTAGGAACTCACAAGTTGTACCTTGGGGACATAACCATCCTTGCTCCTTGTATCCCCAAGTTCATTAACAGTTTTTTTTTTTTAAATCACCTGGCTCATTTTTCTCTTTTTCCACAAACAAGGGCTCTCCCTTTCTGCTTCCCCAGTTGGAAAATGTGTTCAGGTACCATCAAGCCCGCACGTTCCCATCTCTTATTGGGAGGGAAGAAGAGAACGATCACTCACAGTAACTACAAACAAAGCACTTGTAACTGGTTCTAGCGGAGTTCAGAACACAAAGATGAGGAATGGCAGGACAAGGAGGACTGTATCTCTTCCTCACATGATCTTGCTTCTAGATAAACTTTTACTAAGTGGACAGTGTCTCTCAAGACATTCATATAAAGAATGTTCCTCAGTATCATATCCCTCTGGTGAACCAAGAAAGTACAAGGATAGAAAGAAACAGGGACTGCGTCACACCATCCCCACTTCGTGTAGAAGAAAGTTGGAGAAACGGTAAACAGTTAGGACAGTCACTGAACTCCCAGCCACTTTTTCCAACTTGAAACAATTAAGCTTTCTAGGAGGCCCCTGAGATGGGGAGCAGGAAGATGGAAAGGGGTGGAAAAAGCAAAGAGGCCTCTGGGTCTCACCAATTCCTTGTGTTCTTCATTAAGGCTGCGGGGCAAGGTGTCCATGTACGAATCCTTCAGGGGCTTCCAGCCCAGCTGATGGGGCTCCATGTAGATCATCCCACACCTGTGAAGAAGCACTGAGGACTAACCTGCCCACAACCAGGCTCCCAGGCGCGCAGGGCTAAGGTTAAAGCAGGCAGTGGTCGTGAGGAGAGGGCCAGAACTTAGGTCATGTGGAGACCCTCCCCAAACCCAGGCCAAAGAGAGGGCACACAGATCTTGTGAGGAAAGCATGAAAAGCAGCTATGAGAGCAAGTTCTTGAGAACCAGAAACGCCCCACATACTACAAGCCAAGTGACCTTAGGCAGGTCATTTTACTGTCTCTGAGCTTGGGTCTTTATCTGTAAACTGAGGAACATTAAAAAAACAAGGCTGTTGTAAAGATTAAATAAGAAATGCCAGCAAAGAATGTGGCACGATGTCCAGCACAAAGAAAACTCTTAATCCATGGCAAACATGGATACCCACCTAATCGTAATGTAGCACTTTTTCCCTGTTGGGTTAAAACTAAGTACTCTTGTTTGTATTTAACATTAGCTTACATTTCCTGAGCATCTACTGAGCATCCGCATGCCAGGCACCATGTGTGGCCTTCATAACCTTCATTTCTGTATTCTTTGTGGTCTGCCTTTTCGACATGAGGAAACCATTGCTCACTGACGTTGAGTGACTTGGAAGAGATTATGCAGTTAATAAGTGGTCATGGCCAAGGATAGGAATCCACGCTGGCCTAAGCTGTCATATGTTCTTTCTACTTTCTCAAGCTGTCCTTGGGAATGTGAGCAAATCTTATTTTTCATGGGGCTTCAGCTGCACAGAATTGGATTCATGATCACCATCGGCATCCTGATAATTAGCTCATATTTGGTCTTGTGTTCACCTGCTCCTTGATGTATTTCCTTATTCTAGATTTTAATAGCATCTTCATCTGTTCCTAAAATGTATGTTTTGATTTTATCTATTTTTCAAATAATTTAAAAGGGGAGCCATACTTTAATATTTTAGGATTTATCTGTAACATACTTATTAAGATTAGTATCTATATGGTTGCATTGTCAGGGTAGGTACTAACGACTTTAATCTCTAAAAATTACTTTGAGTGCTATGTAACAATTTTATAATTTATGAATCTATTGTACTTCATTGAAAATTCCCTCCTGTTAATAGGCATTTAGGCTGTTTCCAAGTTTTTGCTAATGTAAGTTGTGTCACAATTAATATTAATATACATGAGTGAAAGTTACTTGGGAGCAAAGCTGCTGGGTCATGGCTTACATTTCAGGAGATAACGTCACTCTGTTTTCTATGTGCTTGCTTCAGTTCAGACTCCCACTGGCACTGTAGATTCAGCACTGATTTTATTACAAACGTGAACAGCCAGATCACGGATTACATCAGTAAGTGATGTGTTGGGGCTTAATCCCATCTGTAGGGTTATATAGCTGTCTCCTTGCTCAGGGGTGGTGGGTTCATACCTTCCCCCATGGTTACCACTGCAAGATGACTTACCTGCTCACGGTGGCTGGGGACGCCTGCTCAAGGTCAGCTGGCTCAAAGATCAGGCTCATCTTGGGGCTCATCTGGATGATCTCACCACTCATTAAACACAGCTGTAAATGCAGAGCAGAGGGGGTGGAGGGCAGGCATAGGGGTTAAATTCCATCTACAAGTGAAAAGCCTCAGTGGTGACAGCGCTAGTTTCGACTCATTTCACAAACATTCTTTGGGCATTTACTGTGCACCAGGCACTGTTCTAGGTGCCTGGGATAAAACAGACACAAGTCTCTGCTCTCTTGCGGTTTACTTCTGCAGAAAGCAGGCAGGTGAAAAGCAAGATACATAGTACATAAAATGGCAAAAGGAGGAAAGCTAGAAAAGAGTTTTTTGCAGAATGTTCACAGTTGAGTTTTAATTTTATGTAGGAAAAATAGAAAAAAGAAAAGCACTGGATTGCAACCTTAGATGAAAAAGAGATGTTATGAGACATACTGTATTTCCATGTCTCTTCCTCGGTGTTTAATGTAGAATCTGATCATCTTCATTCTGTTTAATGTACACAAGTCTCTCACAAAAGACTCCTTCTCAACTCTCCTATTCCCAAACCTGCCCCTGCCATGGGGAGTCCACGGCCAGAATGATACAAACATCTCCCTAACTCCTCTTTTGAAACAGAATAAAAGGGGCCAGCATTAGGGCATAGTGGGTTAAGCCTCCTTAGCCTGTGGTAACAGGCTACCAGTTCAAGTTCTGGCTACTCCACTTCTAATTCAGCTTCCTATTAATGTGTCTGCGAAAGCAGCAGGAGATACCCCAGGTGCTTGGGCTTTTGAACCCATGTGGGACACTCAGAGGAAGTCCCTGCCTCCTGGTTTCAGACCAGCCTAGCTCTGGCCCCTTCTCTTCTCTCTGTAACTCTGATTAAAACAAACAAACAAAACAACAACAACAAAACCTTTAAAAAATTAAACATTTAAAAAAACACACACTTTAAGTCCTAATGTTTTGGCAAGTGTGTCTCTATAAAGAGTAGTACAGTAGACCATGCCCAGAATGATAGCCTAATGGTTAAATCCTTGCTTTGCATGTGCCAGGATTCCATAAGAGCACTAGCTCTAATCCTGGCTGCTGCTCTTCCCATCTAGCTCCATGCTTGGAGCCTGGGAGAGCAGTAGAGGACAGCCCAAAGCCTTGGGACCCTACACCCTCATGGGAGACCTGGAAGACACTCCTGGCTCCTGGCTTCAGATCAGTTCAACTGCAGCTGCTGTGACCACTTGGGGAGTGAATCAGCAGATGAAAGATTTTTTTTTTCTCTGTTTCTCCTTCTCTCTGTATATTTGTCTTGTCTTTCCATTAATTTTTTTTAAATATTAAAAAAAAGTAGTGCAGTATGAAGAAGAGCCCAGCAATACACATTCACCCATGATATCATTTCCTGTTTGCCTACATAGGGTCAGGTGAGTTATTTAAACCATAGGATAAATTCTTAGGACTTGATCCTTAGAGCAAAAGCTACTACCAACTCCTGTTGCTCATCCTCAAGTGTGATTTAAAAGCTGCTGGAGCGAGAATTTGGCACAAAAATATATTAGAGTGCCTGGGCAGAAGTTGTTGCCCTGTTCCTAATTCCAGTTTCCTGAAAACGCACAGCCTAGAAGACATACACGATGATGGTTCAAATACTTTGAAACCTGTCATTCACCTGGGCGACACGGATTGAGTTCCCTGCTCTTGGCTCTCTGGTCTGACCGAGCCTCAGCTGTTGTGGCATTTAGGGAGTGAACTATAGATAGAAGGTCTACCCCTTGCTCTCTTTCAAATAAATTACATTTCTTGCACTTTATCTGAGTCATATCAGGCCCATCTTGAAAGAGATTACTGCAGATATCCACAGGAAGGTCAGACGGTAACTATGGGACTAACGCCACCAACCACTGTCATCTTAGAGTATCCGGAAAAGTAAAATGCAAACCACATATGGAACTGTAGCCTGATGTACATTCAGAGCTGAGAACAACCATTAAGAAATTCCATGATTATTACACCCTTCATACTTCTACCTTCAAGATCAACTGATATATGCATAGACTGAGTTTAAATAATACAGTCTATATTTTTATATGTTACACAATCAAAATCATGCTATAATTAGTATATGTATATAATTTGGATAATTATGCCTTCCATTGTTGAACATGACTCACTTTTAGTCTTGTGACACTTAAACACAGAAAATATATTTTGATGTGGCAATGATGCACGCTCAGGGTAGGAATTCCTTATTTGAAATGCTGAACTGCTACTCTTATCAAACAGATATATATCAATTTCTATATGCTAGGAATTATTAGGAACAGTTTGCAAATATCAACTTATCCAATCTTCCTAACAACTACTGTCATTTCACAGATGATGAAATGGAGACATCCACAGTCTCAACAGTGCCCATTTGAGGTTACACAGCAGAGGCCGGATGTGAATACTGTGGCAGATTGATATGTGAGTATCTTTCATTCTTTATGCATTTTTGCAATGTGGTCTTGTGTGCCTTTGTCTAGACTCTTCTGAATTTGGTTAGGCCCTGTGGCTTCTGTGATTATTTGAATTCAGAAAAAGAAATGTCATGTCAGTTCCAAATAAAGCTCTTAATTTTCTGGAACTTTCCACTTTTTTTTTTCTTTAACAAATCTTTGTATTGGAAAGGCAAATCAGATTTATGGGGAGAAGGAAAGACAGACAGATCTTCCATCCGCTGGTTCACTCCCCAAATGTCTACAAGGGTCAGAGCTGAGCTGATCCAAAGACAGAAGCCAGGAACTTCCTCTGGGTCTCCTATATGGGTGCAGGGTCCCAAGGTTCTGGGTCATCCTCTACTGCTTAGTCAGGCGGGAGCTGGATGGGAACAGGAACAGCTGGACTTAGAATCAGCACATGGATTTAGCCGCTGAGTCATTATACCAGGTCCCACTTTCTGATTCTTATAAGTCAGTCACAAAATAGGAAATATCACTACCCCAAGACCACCAAACAAAATCAGTAACCTAATCCATGTAGAGAGGCCTGGAAGATGAGATGCTATATGGAGAGCAAAAGAAAGAGGCTAACGAGGAATGAGTCCCCAGTCATTAAGTAATAAAGTCATCTTCATGTGAACTGTCCAGACTTACTGGCTGCAAGTAAAATCACAACAATAAGAGACTAACTGCCCAGCTCAGTCTTTCTGAAAATCCAAACCTCCAAACCACAGCAAAAATATAAAGTTATTTAGGTCATTAAATATTAGTTAACTTTGTTATACAGTAACAGATAACCAAAAACACATCTAATATATTAGCTACTGCCATTGTTGGAAAGAGATTTGATTCCCAAATTCAAGCAGACAGTTGAACTCCAAGGCCATAAATTAATGGCACTAAGGGTGTAGAAATTTAATTCAATTGTAGCATTTAGGAGGTGGGCTTAATAGGAAACTATGTGTCATTGCAGACACGCCCTCAGAAGGTAATTTTCACAACAGGGTTAGTTATAAAAGCCTGAGCTTGGGCTCAATCACTTCTTTTGTTTCCAAGCTCATTATGTGGACTTTCTCTGCATATACTGCACCAACGCCATTCACTGCCCTTGTCAGGGGCCAAACCAATGGGGCCACCTGACCTTGGACTTGAGCCTACCGAACTGTGTGAGCTACATGATTATCTTCTCTTTATAAAGTGAGTTGCCTCAAGTATCTCACTGTAGGAATGAGAAATTACTAGTACAGGTATTGTGGGTATATTATCTCTATCTATCAGCAACCCTATTTTATTATTCTCTTATTACAAATAGAAAACAGGTTGAGAGAAGCTCTATGTATTTTCTCAATGCAATATAGCTCATTAGTAGAGTTAGAAATTCAATCTGATAGTAGCAGCAAGGATTTTAACTACTAAATAACACTGTAACTGTGCTTAAACTACTTACTACAAGCACAAACAGCAGCATAATACATGAACTAACTGTTATTCACTTGAGCAGCATTTATTCTTAGTAATAAATCTATATACGATTTTGATCAATTACTCACTTCAATAAGAGCTCATACTTCTCTCATATGAAAGTGATATCAATATCAATGACTACCTTTTTATTGTCATCCAGAACAGTGTTCATATTTTCAATCCAAACAGCATCCACTGGTCCATCAAATATAATCCACTTGCGGTCATCAGACACTGAAGATGCTTGCTCCCGGAAGGCATTGGCTAGGACACCATCTGTCCACTCGTGGCTCACCTGGTCAAAGCACCCATACAGCTGGCCCATAGTGATGGCCTTGGGGTTGATTATCTTGTAATCTACAGCAAACTCCTCCATCTGGTTGGCTGTGCAAGAAGGTCCAACATCAGTTAACAAAGACTGGTGAAATCAGAATTAGATAATGAATGATGCCATTCCAAAGATTAACCAGTGTTGTCACTTGGCACAGGGGTTAAGATGGTACTTGGGATGCCTAACACATAATGGAGTCCCCAGATTCAACTCCTGTTTTTTTTTTTCCAATTCCAGCTTCAGGCTAATGCACAACTCATGAGGCAGTTCAAGTGGTTGCATTCCTGTCACCCATGTGGGAGACTCAGATTGAGTTCCTAACTCATGGCTGTGGCCTGACCCAGACTGGTCATGACGTACACTTGGGAAATGAACACTTGGTAGATCTTTTCTCTGTCTCTCTGCTTTTCAAAAAAGAAAAATACTAACTAACCTTTGTGATTATGCTATACAAGGAAAATCCTTATAAAATGTGTGCTTAATTCCTATTAAGATCAGGGTATCTGAATACATCATGCCTTAAGATGTGGGTCACAACAGGCATTAGTCTCTCACCAAATTTTCCCCTGAGCCTGATTTCAAATAGGGTAAATGTGCCAGTCAGATCCAGGACTAAGTAAATATGACTGGTTCTAAAAGAAACTCCAATAATAAAGGAGAGAAACACTGTATTATCAGCCTTCTTCTTCTGGCTCTCACAGTCATGAAACTTTCTCCTCAATTGCTTAATCAGAGCTATGTGTCCCCTGAGAAACACACACTCTAACATAGTAGGACACACATGGACTGATGAATAGCATGGCATATGTGCTTATCAACCAGACACAATGACTTTGATCCACCTATCAAAATAAGGAAAGGTAGAGTACCTGGGCCGGGAACTAAATAACCACTTCTGCAGAGTTCTAAGGGAAGCACAATGTCAAATGTCAAAATAATGACTGCACTTTATGGTGGGTTAGTCTTTAAAACAAAACCTCAAAATCCCACAGTAACTCAGTCATCAAGTGTCATTAAGTGAACTAATTTTATTTAAATGGAGTACTTGAAGCCATAATGTAGATGCATGCAGAATAAGGAACTGCTCTCCAAAACCACAAGTTTGAGGTTTATAACAGTGAAAGCCCCTAACTATTTTCCTGGCAATAAACATAGCTTCTATCTCTTGAGTTGTCTTAATTAGGTTATTCACCTGAATAAT
Organism: Ochotona curzoniae; assembly: GCF_017591425.1. NCBI lineage: Eukaryota > Metazoa > Chordata > Mammalia > Lagomorpha > Ochotonidae > Ochotona > Ochotona curzoniae. Next base: position 198,246 of record NW_024467012.1, read on the forward strand.
CTCATCGCATTCTCCTAATAATTACATTTTATAGCTGGGAAAGCAGGTTAAGAAAGGTTTAGTCCAAGTCTGAGTTACATTCAAAAGTCTAGTCAACTAGTTAAGATGCTGGTGTCCCTAGGAGCTGGAGTTGTGGAAGAGCAGGCTAAATGGTCACTTGTGATACTCCCACAGAAGAGTGCTAATTTGAGTTCTTACTGTCCCTCTTCCAGTTCATCTCCCTGCTAACTCACCTTGGCAAGGCATTAAAAGATGGTCCAAGTACTTGGGTTCCTGTCTCCCATCTGGAATAACTAAATGAAGCTCAGGCTCCTGGGTTTGGCCAGCCTGACCCTGGCTGCTGTGGTCATTTGGGGGAGTTCTGTCTGTCTTGCTCTCCCTTTCTCCCTCTCTCTCTCTTGCTCAGTGACTCTCTGCCTTTAAAATACATAAAATAAATAAAACAGTGGTGTCCTGTATTGGACTATCAGGCTATTCCATATCTACCTACTTCCAGCTCCTAACTGCAGCATTTTTGCTAATAATGTGTACCTTAGGAGATAGTTTCAATATCTGAAGTAATTGGATCCCTGCCACCCTAGTGGGAGCCCTAGATTGAGTTTCTGCCTCTGGCTTCAAAAAGAGAACATTTCAAGTATTTGGGAAGTAAACTGGTCATTGAAAGGGAGTTCTTACCTTTGCTCAAATTAAAAACAAACAAACAAAAATTCTTTAGCTCATATCCTCTAACTAAAAAGGAGAAAGCAGAGAAGGAAAAAGGAAAGAGAAGAGAAAGAAAGAGAAGGGACAGATTGGCGAGGGGAGTGGGGGTAGGGAAGGGAAAAGAAACAAAACCATGCAATGACTTGCTTTTCGAACAATTCTGCTCAGGCTAACGACCAAAGTTTCACTTTCATTGAGGAATCTCCAGAGAAGTCACTGCTTAGCCTTGGAGAAAATTCTTTCAGCCTTAAGACTGTGTACGTAAAATTCCTGCCAGAAGCCCCCTCTACTCCACCCTTCATTTTCCGCCTGCAGACATCTGTGCGCCATGTTCTATTTCTGGCTCTGACAGCATGCTCCAGGGCTGGCAAAACTCACAGCCTGGCATTATCATTATGGAGCTGGCCAAGTAAGTGGGGTCTTGTCCTATCTGGAAGCCAAAGATGGGGGATTTACCTGCATATAAATCACCCAGAGCTGCAGCCAATACTTTATAAGCAGAGGTCTTGCCACCCATGGGGTTTCCAACGATCATATAGCCATGTCTTACCAGCATCATCTCGTAGATCTGGGAGGAGATGTCAAACAAGAGGTTATTTGTTGCAAACCTCCCCATATCGCAAGTGAGTCTGAAGTCAATGAGGAACTGAGGGTGGGAAGGAAATATCACACTCCTTTCCCAGGTGAAAAGCAGTCCATTTGTGATTTATTGTCTAAATATCTTCTGTATGATATATATATATCAGTGCAAACTATTATTTTTTTATACTTACCTATGTGTAAAGTATCAAGTGATTTGCCCAAATCATTTCACTAAATCTACCTTTACAGATGGGGACTCTGAGCCTAAAACAGATTAAGTAGTTTGCCCAAACTCTTCAGTGCTGGAGCTAGGATTTGAACAAAGGGACCTCTGACTTCAGTGCCTCTAATCTTTTCATTACACTGTGGCCATTTACTTTTAAACAGGAAAAGGAAATGGTGGTCATTTAGCAAATTGCATTTCGATCAGAAGTCTCTTTTCTAGAGGTCTTGCTGATCTAAGTTTTATTGGATCTTTCAGCAAATGAAAATGTTTTTTTCCGAGCCAGGCTCTATGCTATAAAGTATAAATGACATTCCATGTAATTTCATTCCCTACTCTTCAAAATCAACAGCTATGGGGAAGGCCAATGTGTGAGCTTTCTCAACTGTTCTTTTCTGTCCGTGATAGCAAGCCTAATGATAGTTGAAATGCAAATGCTTTGGTCATCTATGTTTATGTAAAACTTTATTTTTTTGCCTCCTTTTCCTCACATTTTGAGTTTCCAAGAAAAGGAATATGTGAAGCTGTTTTCCTTGAGGATAAATTTTCATTAGTTTTCACTTTGGAGGTAAGCTGTAAGGAGGGTGCAGATGAAGGCAGTGACAACGAAGGTGGCAGAGCAGGACCTGTTAGTACTGCAGGGACTTTTAGGATTTTTCTGTCCTCTATCTTTTCTCTCGTCTCCTGACAGCAGCACCCTCATTTTTCCAGGGGAGTTACCATTTGGTGGTTCAGCTGACATGACCTGGGAGACACAGATAGCTTCTCCAGTTCTGGCAGAAGTAAGGAGGGATAATGGCCCTAGTGTTCTATCGGTAATTGATTCAGATATGATCATGTGACCTATCAGAACCATTCAAAGTCAATTCTGAGATTTGCACTTGGAGAATGTTATACACCTCACTTATAAGATTGTATGTGGAACAATATATGCATGCGTTTTCTAGAAAGGCCCGATTTGGAATGAAGTAGGAGTCCAGAGAGTTTAGAAATGAAGAGCGGTAGATTCCTAATGAAACTACCTAAAAATTCCTAAGACATGATCTAGATCTTGCTATGCCTGAGGCTACCATATTCCCAAATTCAATACAGATGAGTGGAATACTTTTTTTGCTTTTTAGGGCAGTCTAAGTTGGGTTTCCATAAGTTGGAACTGAGAAAGTCCTAAGTAATTCAAAGCTCAAAGGTCCCATTTTTGTTCTCCAACTAAACACACACACAAAACCTGAGGGACATACCCAAAGGAAAAATATTAAATTTTAAACTTTGACTTTTAAACTCCTAGAAACAAAAGCTGAGCAAGAGAGTAGTAAGTGGCTTTTGTTCTTGCTGTTGTTACATGCGTCTCCACCGAGCCATCTCTGGTTGCTGTCAATTGCCATTCAATATGCTATAAATCTTTTTCATTTCTCACTCCAGCAAATGCTGGAACATAGACATTCCCATATGGGTGCGAGGAACCAACCTGGATGATTTTCCCAATAAACCAAGGTACTGGTTGGAGTTTCATGTTTTTGATGTTCTCATTCAGCACTTCTAGAAACACTTCATAGTCTGGCTTTGGAAGAACAACTCCAGGAAACAAATCTGAGATAATGCCCTGTTAATAAGCATTCAAGAGGAGGTGGAAAACGTGAGGGATCAGATATGTGATTTCAACATTTTCTAAAAATGAGATCTACAGACAACAGAAATCTTGAAAAGTTCCAAATTTCATTGTTTCTGTGCCAAGAGTTATGCAAAATTATATATCTATATCTATAATACATGATTATCCTAAATAATTTTAAAAGTCAGCAAATAATATGGTTGCACTACCTTCAGTTATACAAGGAATGGACAAGATAATCCTGATCTCTTCCTTTATGGAGCTCAAGTTTCAGCAGGAAAAACAGGTGTTAAATTAATTACAAAAAAAAACACCCAATTAAATTGGAAAAGCACAACTATCCAAACCCAACAGTAATTATTCTACCTATGGAGTAATTTTTATTAAAGTTAGGAACTAAACCAGGATGTTTTGTTATCCCCACAGTTATTTAACATTTGTGTAGAGGGTATCAGACAATAGTTGTGGTGGTCAAAGAAGAGAGAGGAAGGGTCAGGAGATGGAAGTGGAGGCAAGGAGGTGCCAAATAAAGTATTCATTTTCAGAAACTGAGCCTTGGTCCTTGGTCAAAGTGTTGAGGTAGTGCCTACATACACATACCTGGAACAGAGGGACATCTTGAGCTAAGAACTTGGCCAGGTTGACATCGAGCAAAGCCCGCAGCAATAAGACACTTTCATTCTCTTCTGGATACTTGAGCTTCAGGTTGCCTGCGGCCGTGAGCACGGACTTGACGGCGCGCATACCATAGTCATAGTGATGCTGGGAGGACAGCTGTTCTGAGCACAGGCGGTAAGTTGCAACAATTTTCTGGGCCAGACTGGGGAAGACAAAGATATCTCACATTTGAACGCTCAGCAGGCATTCCTAGCATCCTTGTTCGCTCCCCCTTCCATAACTGGCTTGTCCACAGACTGGCCTCTCAAAGTTAGGATGAAATAAAGCAAGCATGTATACTTACATATAACATGCAAAAGCATGTGTTAGATACCTATAGCTATACATAGATACATATACATACATATATGATTGCATGCATGGACACACATCCAAATTTGGGAAGAATACAGTAAATTGTTGAGACTAAAGTTTACTGAGGGGAAAAAATCACTGCTTTTATTTCTATAACATAATTTATTTTCAACATCCACATTACATTTAAAAAATTTTTTAAATCACTTAATATTGAATATATTCACACAGAACACATGTAGACTTATATGAGTACAGTCTTTTCTTAAATCTTCCTGTACACGCAGCTGGACTACCTTTCCCAGCCTTGCATGCACGTGGGGAAGGCTAGATTACTAAGTTCAGCCAGTGGAATGCACATGGATGTGACTGATGAGTACCATCTCCTGGGCTGACCTTGGAAAACCTCCTCTTCCAAACCTCCACCTCTTCTGCTACACCCTTGAGACTGTAGGTCCCTAATCTCGTCTGAGCAAAAACCATCCTGATCACAAACACTTTCTTTAGGTTTCTACAGAGTGCAAAGATAATCTTTTATTATGGTAAGCCAGTAAGAAATGGGGATCAGGCTTATTCTCATATTTAGGTGCACTCCCCTTATGAGATCTTTACTAAATCAATTTACTTTTTGATGTTCATTCATACTTAGCATAGGACCTAGGATCAGAATAAGGAAAGCAATCAATGAAGGTTTGACAAAGAGTAAGTCAATGAGTGAGCATATCAGTGTAATCAAGTCTATTAAAGGAAAAAAATTAAACTTCATTTCGCTGAGAAAGCCTCTTGGCTTAGGAAGGAGGAAACAATCCACTGAGAATTTCTGTAGCCCCTTGATTCACAAGTGAGGACACCAAAGCCACAAAAACATTGAGGGCCTTGTGGAGACATCTGTTACAACAAAAAAGATTTAACCGACTGCATCCAAGATAATATAAAAAATGTAACATTTGAAGTAGATAAATAAAAACTATTTTTGCAATGATTATTTGCATGTTTTGTGTGTGTACACAGTAGTCTGTGTGTGTGTGTGTTGAAAATCTGAATGTAATACTTGAATGAAAGATAACCCAGCTGCCTGGGGCAAATAAATGTTGAATTATAATTTAATAGTAAATTATATTAAATTTTATCTCCAATTTTAGAATAATTTCATTTGTTTTATATTATTGCCTCAGGCCATTTAGTAATGTGGATGTGGACAGTTAGACTGAAGAAAGGGGGAAATTTCAGTGGCTGCTTTCTTTAACAGACATCCAGGCATGTGTGAAGAGAGAACAGGTCCTTGCTTATGAGTCTGGGAAATCTTTCAGGGAAGACCAAGTGAAGAGCTATACTCTTGGGTTCCCAGATCAGCCAGGGAGAGGAAGCAAGTTTTTCACATTTCTCTCTTTCCTCTCCAAGGAGTAACCCACCTTGAATCTATCACATGAAAGAAACATTATTTAAAGGACTTTAGGATGCACTTGAAAACCAATGCATCCTACCTTCTGGAATCCAGAAACCCCATAGAGTACAGGGAGATTTCGCCAATGAGGGCATAATCTGGTACCATCATGGCCACTGCCCGAAACAAGGCCTGGAAAAGAAACAACCAATCAGACACGTGCAGTGAATGCTGAAGAAAGAAAAGGTAGTTTCAGAACCCAGGATGCAGCGTTATGCAAGTCAGTAAGTGTGTGTGGGGGGGTTCTTTCTTATTGCATCCACCTAAAAGGACGGAGCAATCAACTAGAATCAAATCAATAAAGCAGCAGTCCTGAAAGTTTCCCTATGTTCACTCTTTCATACAGTTCAAGTGGTAAATAACTCAAGGCCCAGAGATTTTGTGCCTGTGAGTTTTTTCCCTCCCTTACCAGAAGCATACTAAGATCATCCAGGTAAACCTTCCTTCCAAACACGGCCTGGTTGGCTCCCTCTCCCCTTTCAGAGGCATTTTTCCTCTTCCATTAATGCAGTAAGGCTAGTCAGTGGATATTGGTTCAGGTGGGATCACCATAGGCGCTACGGACAACAGTCTTGCTGTCACTCCAGTTGCCTTTCTTGATATGGACACTGCTTAGGCTTCTCCATCTTAGGAATGAAGGGGAAGTGCCATGTGGTCCAGTCTAAGTTTACCAGAATTTTCTTTATTGAAATATGATGCCCTCTTAGAGGCAGACCTATTTTGATTTTAACTTACAATAATATTTTCAATAGATCCAGCATCTAAAAACCAAGAGGTTTCATGTAAAACTCTGAATTTCTGGCTTTTCCCAAAAACTTCAAGATCTGATCATTTCTGCATGGCAAAAGCATTCTGGAGCAGCAGGATTTCAACTATGCCTGGCTTGCTTTTCTGGGTTGTATCACATATTTGATCCCTGCAGGCAACTCAAATAATGATCACTGTTCTGGTATCACCAGATAGTACATACGATTCCTTCGTCTTCCATGTGGCCTTATTGATGAGGTGGTTGTGTTATCTCAGCACCACTGATACTATTTCTTCTCACACTTGACCCTACTGTTGAGATTTTCATGAGATTCCCCAGGTGGGCATCTCCAGAAGTTTTTATACTATCACCTACACCCATTATTTATACATACTGATGTTTACCTTGAGGTTATCTGGCAGCTCAGCCCTGCCAGCATACCCAGGGTTCATGGTGATGAAGACAGCACAAGTTGGGTTCAGAGAGAGCTCAGTGCCTTCAAAGATGAAGGTCTTTAGCTTCCGAATAATGGCCTGTTGAATGCTGAGAATCTGCTGGGCTACCACAGATAGCACTTCTACCTGGAGAGAGAACACTTGGCTGATGTGAGCTCCTGCTTGTGACAGCCATACCACTCTGTCAGCATTCCTTTCACTTATCACAGAGAACACCCAACTACCTGAGAAGCAAACCTTCACATTCAACATTAGGTGCAGGGTATGAACATTTGGCCTAGAGGCTAAGATGCAGATCAGGGTGCTACATCCAAGTGCCCTGGTTTGAGTCCTGGCTCCAGCTCCAAATCCTAGGGAGCAGCATATGATGGCTCAGGTGGTTGGGTCCTTGATTTAAATTCTTTGCTCCTGGCTTCAGCCCGGCACTTTCCTATTTAGGCATTTAGAGAATTAACTGGTGGATGGGGCCCCGTTTCTTTGTCTCTCTTTGACTTTTTTTTTTCAAAAAAGATTTATTTTTATTGGAAAGGCAGATTTACAGAGAGAAGGAGAGACAGAGAGAAAGATCTTCTGTCCACTGATTCATTCCTCAAGTGGCCACAACAACTGGAGCTGAACTGATTTGAAGCCAGGAGCCAGGAGCTTCTTTTGGGTTTCCCACGCAGGTGCATGGTCCCAAGGCTTAGGAAACTGCTTAGGAAATGGAGCAGCTGGGATACAAACCAATGTCCATATGGTATCCCAGGGCTTGGAAGGCGAGGATTTAGCCATTAGTCTATTGTGCTGGGCCCTCCCTTTTTAAAAACTAAATTTAAAAGTAGAGATATGATTTGGAATGTTTAGTAAAGAAAAAAAAATCTGTATTTTATATACATACATGCGCAAATATGTAAAGAGTTCCATAGTATTTTGTCTTTGCTTCAATATTTCGATTAGTGCTTGACCTAGTAAGTATTGGGTGTTTACTAGTCCAGATTGCATGTTTGTTTCCTGATCTCATTTCCCACTCAAACACAATTAATTACCCATGCCTTTGCAACGATTTTTGTATCATTATTGACTTTACCATATTCTACTTGTTTCATTTCATTTTTCCTCCCTTGTACTCTAACAGTCTAGAGGGTAGCTGTTTCTTATACAGTCTGTATTATGAACATATGCAGAGTAAGTGACATAAATGAGAGGTCTTTAAAAAGTTCATGGAGAATGTGAATTCATGAAAAAAATATGCATGTACTTCAAAAGTGTTTTATGCAAAAATAAACTCATCTGTTAATTTAGTTTCCCCATAAGCTCTTTCTGAAATATCCTTATAGGAAATGCTCAATGGATTTTTGAATGAGTCAGTAAATGAATAGGGAGGTGGGGACAAGTATATGAAATATGTATTCTGTCCCTCAGTGAGTATTTTTGCTTAGTTCATTGAGCATAAATTCTTGGCAAGAGACATAAGACATAAGGCCCTGTCATCAAGAATCTAAGATCCCAGAAAAGGCCCCTCCATGTTTAACCCTTCCATTCTATAACCTAAAGCCAGAGTTACCTCAATCCTGTTGAACTCATCAAAGCAGGCCCATGCTCCAGCCTGGGCGAGCCCCTTAAAGAACTTTCCCATGGCTTTGTAATCCAAACCATCCGAGCAGTTGAAGACCACACACTAGAAAGGGGAAGGAGGTAGGTACCCGTTAGGGTGGTTCCATTCCATCTCAACTACCCTGCAGCATCATGCAGGGTAAGGCGTCTTTCTTTGTTCTACTTGAAGTGCTGGTGCCCGACTCTTCCTGTTACATCGAACGATCTTGAACTACATCCCCACTTCCCCTTCCAGGGGACTCCTTCTCCCTACCTGCTTGGCCAAAGCTTTGGCCAGATCTTTGGTGGTTTCTGTCTTGCCTGTTCCAGCTGGCCCCTCAGGAGCTCCCCCAAGGTTCAGCTTCAAAGCTCCCATCAGCGTCCTAAGGGAAAGAAAACAGGAATACAGTGCACGAGTCCTAACATACAGCAAAAAGAAATTGGATTTTTTTTGTTAAATTTAGCTACAATTTCTCCCCGGTCATAAAATCAATACATCATCATTGTAAAAAGTCCTGTTTCTGTCATCATTGTTTTCAGAGCCTGGCACTACGACTGGTGTGTGATTAGCACCCATAAGCATGTGTTTGGATAGATGACTGGATAAATTAATATATGTATCCATTTTTTAAAAAAAGATTTATCTAACAGGCAGCGTTACAGAGAGAGGAACTGATAAAGACAGAGATTTGTTAATTGGTTCATCCAAATGGTCATAACCAGGGCTGGGCCAAGCTGAAGCCCAGAGCCTGGAACTCCACTTGGGTCTCCAATATGACTGATCCCAAATACTTGAGCCACCTTGTGTTGCTTTGTCAGGAGCACGAGCAGGGAGCTAAATAGGACGTGGAGCAGCTATGACTTCAACTAGTACTCATACAGGATGCTATCATTAAGCAGATGGCAGCTTCAACTGCTCTATAATCCATGCTTGCAACAGCTTAAGTCACAATAGCAAAGATCTCTTATTCAACTTAGAGGTCCATCAACTGATGACCGTTAAAGAAAACATGGTGTACACACATGATGGAGTATTACCCCACTATAAGAAAGAATGAAATCCTGACATTGTAACAAAATGGATGAAACTGGAGATCATCATGCTAAGTCAAAGAAGACGAACTTCACATGTTGTCTCTTATTTGTGGAACTCAATGAGAACATAAAAGCTGTGTGGGTGTCATACCATTTGGTATTTAATTATAAATATCGCTTCACTGAATCACAATGTAATGATGCATGTTATGATTACTGCCATGGATCTCTCATTCTATGATATTAATATCTCAGATTTCAAGAAAAACCAGAACATAACGGTATGTATGCAATATCTATATTTGAAGTGACTGACAAAACAAAAATTATAAAGAAAAAAATAAATAAATGAACATATATACATATCATTCTATTAATCAATCAAATAAAAGTGGAAAAAATACTCATAAGGTCCGTATGCCGGAGATCACCAGTGCCAACAGAATGGTGAAAATAAATATACTTCTCTGACTAAATTCTGAACTCTTAACTTCAGGTGCCATATTTGAATTCTGTTCCTCATTCTCATCAAGCTAACACTGTCATACACACTTCAAGAAATGGTTGTTCATGAGGCCTAAGGATAGTCATATGTATTGTATGTATGTATTGTATGTATTGTCATATGTATTGTACTAAAGGAGTAGATCACAGGTGCTCCTGTCATTAGGTGGGGGAGTAAGGTTGTCTATGTAAGATGACAGGAATGCTAATTTGTGTCACTATAGTGGCTATTTTGCTATCTGCATGTCCTATAACATCATGTTGTATACCTTATAGACAATATAGTTATAAAAAACCAAGTGGCTGTTGAACAATGAGCACAATAAATGAATGAATGAAAACGAATCACCCCAGGGGTGGGCATTTGGCATAGTGAATAACATGCCTCTTGGGATGTGTACATTCAATATCAGAGTACCTGGATTCAGTCCTTGGTCCACTCCCAATTCTAGCTTCCTGCTAATGCCCATCCAGGGAGCCAGCTCGAGAAGCCTTAAGTAGCTGGAACCCTGCCACCAATGTAGGAGGCTTAGATTGAGAACTGGCCAAGCTCTAATGATTACAGGTATTTGGGGAGAAAACCAGGAGATGGCAGAGATCTGTGTGCAGGATTGGAATTCTCTTTTCTCTGTCTGCTTCACTTATTCAAAGAAATAAATTTTAAAAAGTAAAACAGAACATATAGAACAAGTGATTTTTTTTAAAAAAAGATTACATTCACTTATTTGAAAGTCAGAGATACAGAGGAAGGGAGAGAGAGAGAGAAAAAAAAATACAAAGATCTTTCATCCATTGGTACACTCCCTAAATGGCCGCAATGGTAAGAACTGGGCCAGGCCAAAGCCAGAATCTTCTTCCAAGTCTCCTACACAGATAGTAGGGACCCGAGCATTTGGGTCATTCTCTGCTTTCCCCCGCCATTATCAGGGAGCTGGATCAGAAGCAAAGCAGTTGAATGTGCCTGAGAGCAGTGGAAAACTGCCCAAGTGCTTGGGCCCCTGTAGGCATGTGAGAGACCCAGAAGCAGCTCTGGGTTCCTTGGTTGTGCCCTGGCTCAGCCCCACTGGTCCATTTAAGCAGTGAGTCGGCAGATGGAAGATATCTATTGCTGTCTCTCTCCTCCACCACCCACTAACTCTACATTTCAAATCAATCAATCAATCTATCTTATTTTTAAAAATTCATTTACTTATTTGTCTTGGAAAGGCAGATTTACAGAAAAGGAGAGACAGAAAGCTATTCTGTCCACTGGTTGATTCCCCAAGTGACCGCAATGGCCGAAGCTGAGCTGATCCAAAGTTAGGAGCCAGAAGCCTCCTCCAGGTCACCCACAGGGTTCCAAGGCCTTCGGCCATCATCATTCACTGCCTTCTGAGGCCACAAGCAGGAAGCTAGATAGGAAGTAAAGCAGTCAGGACATGAACCAGTGGCCATATGGGATCCTGGCACATACAAGGCGAGGATTTAGCCACCAATCTATCACGCTGGGCCCAAATAAATAAATCTTAAAAAAAAAAAATGGAGCAGCTAGGACACAAACCAGCACCCAAATGCTGTCCAGAGAATACAAGTGATTTTGAATAAAGAAAATATTTTCAAGTACTATTTCTTCAATTTAAAAAAAAAAATCACTATAAGCAAAAATGGAAAATATAAAATTGACAAGTTTGCAAATCCATATTTCTATTGTGATGAATTCAAGGAATGTGAGAAAGTGCTTTGCTGAGCACAGATGATACCATCTCTTCATTAGATCCCTAATGGATGGTCAGAGCTTCCAGACCCCTTGTCTGGGTCCTTGACCTGACCTGTGTCTATTTCTTGGCCCTGAATTCCAAGCACCATTTTCACTCCTGTTATGGGTATCTTTCTATTTAACCCCTACGTCATGTTCATGATCACACATCCGTGCCTCATACTTACTGTTTCAAAGGTATTGATTTGCACTGGAACTTACACCAGGTCCTCACTTCTAGCCTGAAGGTCTGGTATTTTCCCGCCCATCTTGGGGACCACGCTGACTAAGGGCAAAACTCTTAAAAATGTAAACATCTGAAATAAAGACATTGTAAAGGTATTGGCCCTAGAAAGTTTTAACTTTTCTCTTTCTCTTATGGAATGCTTTATTCCATCCTTCAGGTTTTAAAACCTCAGAGTTTACCTGTAGCAGCGGTCAGTGAGAGGTGTAATCACCAGCCGGGGGGAGTTTCCCAGGTACTCATAGCCATACAAGATTTCTGTAGTTATCATCTGCACCTGCACGTCCTTCGCTTCCCAGTAGTAGCGCAGCTGTGAAATCCACTGGAAATCGTTCAGGTCGGACACGTTGTCCTCAGCTAACTTGGCCACCACATCACGAGCTGTTCGGGCAGAAACATACATGCAGAGCCATCAGAATTCTCTCATCTCCACAGACTTCACAGTAGAAGTCTAGGCTACTCCTCACGCTCCGTTGTCAGGTGGTACCACTTTCCTTTGCCAACACCCAACCGCAGGCAGTGGTACCTGCCAGAACTGGTCTTCACATCCTTCCAGAGTCAGGCAATCTGCTGCACTGCTTTCTCTCAAGCAGTATAGCAGAGACAGTAAATGTGCAGACTCCAAAACCAGGTTGCCTGGGTCTGGATTCTGGATTCTGGTTTCACCATGAACTAGCTAAGGAACTTTAGGTAAATTATTTAATCTCTCTGTCCCTCAGTTGCATAATCTATAAAATGAGGATAACAAAGTATCTATTTTATATAGTTACTATGAGGATTACATCAGTATATATTACACACAGAAACACTGTGTCTGACAGAAACAGAATGTAAATATTAGCCATTGTTATTAAACTCCCTGGAGACTGATTTGCAGGGCTTTGTAATATATATATATATACATTGACCCTAAATGCTGTCCTATCCTCAGTAAGATCCTTTGTCTACTCTATTTCTCTAGGATATTCAAAGAGAATGCAGTCCCTTGGCCTGAGACAGTCATATAGTAACTGGAGGTAGGCATTTTATGAATTCAGAGTTAGGTGATTCTCTCCATCTGGAGGCCTGAGAAACCAGTTGGGAGATAGGTTTCTAGTTTTTCTCCTTTCTTTCATAGGATTACACGCCTAATTTAATTTTTACACAATAACAAAAGCTCTGAAGTTATAGAGTTATACAGGCTTATGAAAACCATTAATTTTTTAAGGTAACTCATAGGTCGAGAATTACCGAGATCTCACAGCTGGTGCAGCAGGTTCAGCATTTGGATCTCAGAAGTGTAACTTGACAAGAGGATTCTTGTGTAATCTCCTGCCCCTCTGTTAGAGTGATCTTTGTTACAGTAAAGTCTGGAGCCCTGTGGAGAGCAGTCCTTCTCTCCTGAAGAATATAATTCTTTTCCAGGTACTTTTAAAAAATTCATTTATTTTTATTGGAAAGTCAGATATAGAGAGGAAGATGTTCTGTCCAATAATTCACTTCCTAAGCGGCCACAACAGCCAGAGCTGAGCCGATCTGAAGCCAAGAGGCTAGAGCTTCTTCTGGGTCTCCCACATGGGTGCAGGGTGCCAAGACCCTGGGCCGTCCTCGACTACCTTCCCAGGCCACAAGCAGGGAGCTGGATGGGAAATGGAGCGAGGCCATCGGGATTAGAACCAGTACCCATATGGCATCCTGGCACATGCATCCACTAGGCTACCATGCCAGGCCCTCTTCAGGTACTTAAAAAAATTTTTTTAGTGGAAAATCAGATTTTCAGAGAAGGAAAGGCAGAGATAGTTCTTCTATCTGCTGGTTCACTCCCCAAATGACCACAACAGCCAGAACTGAACCGATCTGAAACCAGGAGCCCAGATCCTCTTCCAGGTTTCCCACATGGATGCAGGGTCCCAAGACTTTGGGCAATCCTCGACTGCTTCACCAGGCCACAAGCAGGGAGCTGGATGGGAAGTGGAGCAGCCAGGACATGAACCAGTGTCCATATGGGATCCCAGTGCTTGAAAGGTGAGGATTTAGCCATTGAGCCATCATGCTGGGCTCTTCTCTAGGTTCTCTCAAGGTTGTAGCAGGAGTAGAATCTACATGAAAGACCCTTTGAGATTCACTTCCACTCTATAGTGTGTATGTGTGTGTGTGTACACATTTGTAAAAGCAACCACTCTGAAGTACTCTGGAAAACAACAATGGCTCTACTGTTTCTACTAGCTGGGTATGCGGCTACATGAAGAATATGTTCTCTCTCTCCTTGATCATGCTAGTCCATCCAGATGAAGTCCAACTGAAATGAGCACTCACCTTGAATGCTGTGCATTGCCCTAAAAGCTGGGTGTGTGAGCAAGAGGTGCTGTCACATGGCAACCAACCTGGCCCAGCCCTCGTTTCCTTGGTGATGATTGGAGTGAGGATGTGGGGATGATTTGTTTTAGGTAAAGAAGGTGTCCTTTCCTCCATCTTTCTCATCCTCTCCTGTTTCCCATTCCTTCCTCAAAGGAAGTTCTGGAATGTATCACCTCTCACTACTTCCTTTCCACACCACCACCCATTTCTAGTCTCTGGGGTTCCAAATCAGACACAGCAGCCTCTGCTGTGAGCCTCTCATCACACTGTTTACCTAAGTCCCAGATTCTCAAGCAGGGAGATGTACGTGGAAATGATACAATGGAGTGCAAACTTCAGCTTCTAGTGGATGGATGGTCAACCCACAGACACCACTCCAGCTTGGAGAGTCTCAGCCATGGTTCTGGCCACCAGTGAGTCCTGCTTGGAGGGTTCCTGGAAATAAGGTTTAAGGGGGTTTAAGGGGAAATGATGTGATATTGGCTTCTTTTTTTACTCCCACATCTTCTCTGAGTTAGAAAAACCTCGCCCTAACGGGTAGGAAACCTTGCATCATTCCATCCGGGAAGGGAACTGAAAGCAAGTCTGACTGCCATTCCTGGAAAGTCAGTAATGCCAGGAGAAGCTTCGCTGCTTACCATGGACATCGATGACTGTAAGGGCCCCGAGAGTGAGTCGAGCTCCACTGCTCAGCTTCCCTCGCACCAGCTGGACAATCTGTGCAATCTGATCGTTGCACTTGTTCAGAAAATCCTGACAGAAACAGGGGAGGGGACAGATGATTAAACTGGATTCTCCTCTGGTAATTCCCATTCAGGGAATGACATCATCAACCACTCAATGGCCAGATGCTTTCCTGTAAGTTTATCCCTCAAAGCTTCCGGCAGCCATTAACATCTAGATGAATTTCAAATGCATTATGCCAACTGAAAGAGGCCAGATTTAGAAGACTATACACTGTTATGATTTCAGGTTTAGGATATTGGGAAAAAGATAAAACTTTAGGGACAGAAAGCAGATTGATAATTTCCAGAGGCTTAGAGTACAGTAGATAGAGCAAATATAGAGTGCATAAGGGGATGTGGAACTGTTCTGTGCCTTGCTTGTCATCGTGCCTGCAAGACTGTATGTATTTGGGAAAACTCAGAACTGTATGCTAAAAAGAGTTAACTTTTACTGTATACACAATGCACAGTAAGAAAGAATGAACTTTTTCAGATTAAAGGAGATGATTCAGATGTCAAAATGAAATACAACATATTCCCTGATTTGGCTAACTGTACTATGGTTACGTAAAACATTAAAATCTAGGGAATCTGGACTAAGGGTATATGGTAACTCTTCATATTATTTTTACAACATTATTCTAACCCTGTTTTATTTCTAAATGAAGAGATTGAAAATTTAGATGAATTAAAATTTTTATTTATTTGAAAGTCAGAGACAGAGATAGAGACCTCCTACCCACTGGTTCATTCCCCAAATGCCTGCAACCGCTGGGACTGAACCAGACGGAAGCCTGTGAACCAGGAACTCAGTCTGGGCGTCTCCCATGGAGGGATCCAATTCCCGAAGCCATTACCTGCTGCCTCCTGGGTGCACATGAAGAATAAGCTGTAACTGGGAATAGAGCTAGGACTTAAATTTCAGCACTCTGATATGAGATATGTGTGTGCTTAGTAGTATTTTAAATGCTATGCTAAACACTCAGCCCTAAAAATGAAGTTTAAAAAAAGGAAAATGAGCACCTTAAGTTCAAACCTCACCTTTCTTATGTCCTAGATATGTGGCTCTGGAAAACGATTTTAAGCCTCTGAGCATCAGCCACCTGGTCTATTAGATTTAGATCATTATAACTTTAAGATGCTTTGAGGATTGAATGATACAGTACAGAGTGAAGCACTTGGTAAAATAGTTCATGTGAATAAAACATCCAGTGAAAAACAGTAGTTATTACAGTTATTAATGCCAAAGTCCTAGGCACACAGCAATATATATCTTCTCAATGCTTCCACACCGCCTTTGGGGTCCTGGTAAAGCCCTTTGGGGGGGGGGCTGCTCTCTACATCTCTCTTAGACATGCACATTCCACAGCTATTCCAGATCATGGTACCTTCAGTTGTGCAATGCATCATGATTTTTATCTGAAGACTTTTCTTGCACATTCTAGTTTCACTTTCTAGAACACTCTTCCTTCTCTGCTAATCCCTAGTCATACTTTAAGTCTCCTCTTAAGACATTATTTTTCTGAGAAATCTTCCCCAATCCAATCTGTTCTCTCATTTCCCTCCTCCCTCTTCTCCACACTTCCTCAATTGTTGTTCTTTTCTTAAAATAGTTCTATATAAGGGTCCTTTCTTGTCACCCACTAGTCTACAAATCCATAAGGACAGTGTGTGCCTGTTTTGCTCACCTCTGATTCCTCTACCTAGCAGTAGTCACAGCAAAGAACAGATGACAAATGTTTGCTAAATGAATAATGGATGGCTAGACCAATGGTTATCCCGCACCAATACCTGCCACCTTTTGGATACATAGGCACATCTCTCAACATGCATCACTCCAGGGCGTGGAGGTGTGATGGCAAACATCATCTCTATTAACAGGTAGGGAAACCAGGACATAGAGGCACAATCAAAGAAAGCAGAAGTGTTCTGAATCTTGAAAGGACTAGAGCTGAGTTTGTTTGGGATTGGGAATGGTAAGGAGAGGGCTGCAACGGAGAAAAAGAGGAAAATGGTACTGGTCTTTTGGCACAGGAAGCCAAAAAGGTCTTTGTTGGTGAAAATTGTGCCAGGTTAGATCCCTGGAGATAAAGGCTGATGAGACTTAGAATTTCTGTCTGTGCAAAGCCTTGCACGACACAACTCTACAATGGCACCACTTCTAAACTTAATGTCCTCAAGAGAACCCTGGATTTCGTGACCACTGTGAGCCCAGATGATTTTTGTTTCAGAACTAAAACATAGCTACTCTAATGACAATCAACTCCTGGTTGATGCTTGGATCTCCTCTGCAAGCTTCAAGGCAGGTTCACTTACCGGCAGGGTATTTTTCACTATGGCTTCAGATACCTCCTGGGTCCAAAAGATGGAGGACACACAGATCACCACCTGACCAGGCCATTGCAAGACCCATTGGTTACGAGGGACCTGGGAAAAGTCGGTGGGGAGCGGTGGGGAACTACTGTAAGATTATTGTGAGCAGTTTGAACTGTCTAAAAAACATGACCCACCCCCCCAACTTGCCCACACAACAAACACAAAACCCTCCCCACCATTAGGTGCCTAAGGCTTGACATCTCTGGTATTGCTGACTTGTGTCTTTTTCCCTGAAGTTTGTGGAAAAGAACATCGTTAACAAGCTCATCCATCCATTTTTTCATGCCTTCATCTAGCAAATTTTGTTTTTAAACTACAGGTCATAATCAAGTTAGTATTTGGGGAAAAGTCAAATTCATTAACAGCTACATAAAACTGCAGGGCTGTGCTGTAATTTTCTTAGCCATGCCCTCTTTGCCCCATGTTTTTTTTTTTTCCTTCAATATAGGTCAGAAGTAGGCAAGCTGTGGCCTGAGAACCGGATCTCACCATGCTTGTTTTTGTTCATAAAAGGTCATTGGAGCACAGCCATTGCCATCATTTATATATTGGCTGAAATACTTTTGTGCTATCAGGACAAAGCTAAATAGTTGTAATGGGAATGTATTCCTATAGAGCTGAAAATATTTACCATATGGCCCATTGCAGAAAAAAAGTCTGCTGACTCTTGCCATAGATTTGGTGGCATGAAATTAATTTCATACCAGTGACATATGCTGTTTTCTCTCACAAATTTTTGATTTACAACGCATCAAAGAAAAAAAAATTGGCCTTTCATTTGCAATGTGAAAACTACCATGAAGGGTAACAGGGTCAGTCTTCCATATTTCAGGATAAAGGCGTTAACTGAACGTGTTTTGTTTAAAGAACACATAGGAAATGGAGGAGGGAAACAAAAAAAAAATCCATAGTGGACTAAAGTTAGATTCTGCCAGCAAGAACCTTGATAAAGCTCAGCTAAAGGTTAACTGTGACAGGCTGCTTTCTCTTAGGCCTATGTCACAACTGTTTCCATTAAAGATTCGGGAACTCACTAAGCTATGCCATCCAGCAGTCATGTGATGGGAATAAATGTTCAGTTGGAAGGGGCTCTAAATAAATCTGTTGCTGTAAATTCCAGTTGATGAACATAACTGGTTCGCAGCAAGACAAGGGTTCTCTTCAACCCTCTTGTGTTGTATCATTTGTTTCTAACAGTAAATACCTCACTAAAACATGTTCATTGTCCTAGGATTTAAAGTAAGGGAAAGAGGCACAGGGACTAACTGAGGTTACCCTTTTGGCTTTCTTCCCAAAGCCCCCCTTCACAAAACCAACACCCTGACGTGTGTGTGCTGATTCTCGTTTACCTTGACATATGCTTCAATTCCAAGTCCAATGACGTCCCGCATACTGGCAAGCATCATCTGCTCCACCTGCTGCAGCCACTTTTCAACCATGCCCTATAGGACAAGATGTAGAGGCAGCAAGTCAAGCACAGCCTCGAGGGAGCGTCCATGAGCTTTACATACTTGTCTCTCTATGGGGCTGGAGGGAAGCTAAAGATTTGACATATCTCCCAAGCATTACATAATCAGGCCATTTAAAAAGATGGTTCAAATGTTTTACCAGTGTTCTCTCTGATGCTCTCTGCTGTGTTATGGAGGGGGGAAAAATGGGTAAAGGGAGTTACTCTGGCTTTAGCTGGATAGATATTCTGTATGAATGGAACAATTTCTTTTTCTGAGCTGATCATGCCCACGATGGTCAGGTTGTCTGTAAACTCCAACTTGGCAATCCCTTCAAAGCACTTCTTCAAGTGTGGTTGCACTCGGAGGGGGTCCTTTGTTTCAGACAAGATCTCCAGAAGCTCATCATTTGACAGGAAGAAGAACCTAATATAAAGTAAAGGAAGACAGCAGCTGAATCTCTCCAGGAACTTCGGCCAACCACATGATACCCCTGACAAGACAGATCACATCCAGGGGAATACCACATATGTCCTAGGGTCTTCCCTCAGGCTTTCTTTATGACTTTCATTTGAAGTTTAGAAGCTGAAGATGGTTTTAGCTTTCAGATCAATACGAGGAAGAAAGCTGATATATTTGAGTTTAATATGATTGAGGGATAGATCTCTACCAAAAGAAAGAAATCTGAATAGACTGGGCATTATCTTTTTTAAAAAAAATTATTTATTTATTTGAAAGTCACACAGAGAGTGT
The DNA here is from genome assembly GCF_017591425.1 of Ochotona curzoniae. NCBI lineage: Eukaryota > Metazoa > Chordata > Mammalia > Lagomorpha > Ochotonidae > Ochotona > Ochotona curzoniae. Next base: position 217,710 of record NW_024467012.1, read on the forward strand.
ATGTCTGTCTCTCTCTCTCTCTCTCTCTCTCACACACACACACACACACACACACATACATTTTCTATCCCCTGATTCAGTCCTGAAATGATTCAGTTCCCAAATGGCTGAACCAGACTAATTCCAGAAGCCTGGAATTCTATCCAGGTCTCCCGCATGGGTGAAGGCCCAAGTAGTTAGGCCTTCTTCTACTGCTTTACTAGGCATATTAACAGGGAGGAGGATTGGAAGTGGAGCATCCCAGCACTAGAACTGACTCTTGCATAGGATGCTGGTGCCCTAGGCAGCGGCCCACAATACCAGTCCCTAGTGGTTCTCAACTTTTCACTTAAGAATCACCTCAGGAGTGTCTAAAACTTCCAGTGCACAGAGCTTCTAGAGTTGGATCTGGAGAAACACATATGTTCAAAAATGTCAGGTGCTTCTAATGTGCAGTTAGTATTGAGACTTGCAGGTAAGAAAAGGCTTGTCTTTCATTCTCTCCCAAAATGCCAGAAAATGGTATAGTTATGAAACCACAAGATGCTTATTAATAGTGGCTCTATTTACACGCACAGGCCTCTGGCATCTTTTCAATTACAGAGGAAAAGACAACATCATCTCTTTTCTCAGGCCCTAAAAGCAGCAGTAATCCTCCAGACAATGTGAAAGGAACATGCCTCTGCTGTGACAACCAGCCTGAAAGTTCCATAATGGAGAGACCTTGTGACCGTAATCTTTACTGCATAACAGTGGATTATAAAACTGGCCACAATATTTACAGCTCCTCTCATTCAGAGTCTATTTTCACATCCCTTGAACCTGGGCATGCTCTGTGTCTTGCTTCAGTCAAGACATTGTAGTGAATTTGAGTTTGCACAAATTTCAAATCTTACAAGAGGCCTTGATGTTTCCACTCTTGCTGCTCCTAGGACTCCTGTGAGCACCACCACGTGAACAAACCCTAGCTAGTCTTCTGGAAGACAAAAGGTACGTGGCTCAACTTGCTAACAGGAAATTAAGCACTAGATAAGTGATTAATGCCAGAGATTGCCAGCAGCCTCTAGTCACATGTGAGCTCTCATGATTACACAAGAATCAGTCAGCTGAGCCCAACTCAACCTGCCAATCTGCAGGATTAGGAGCTAAATGTTGTTTCACACCTCTGAATTTTGGAGTCTTTGTTACATATCAAAGAAACTAATACACTGACCGTGGAAAGTTAAGCAAGTAATGCAGAGATCAAGAATTAAGTACTGGCTGGCTGATTAACCAATATCTAAACACTGCTGTCAATTTCTCCACTGTTAAGTGAAATTCACGTTGAGTGTTCCCCATGAGTTCATACTGCTTCTATATCCATCATGTGTGACCATGAATAAGACCAAATGGTTATCACAACATGTATTTTAAATTAAAATAATAGTTCAGTACTCTGCATTTTCAAGATAAAATTTATGTGACTATCAGTAACTTTCAAAGTGTCTACTAATAATATTTAGTTTTATTTTAAAAAATACATGAAGAGGGCCTGGTGCGATAGCCTAATCACTAAAGTCCTCACCTTGACATACCAGGATCCCATATGGGCACTGGTTCTAATCCCAGCGGCCCTGCTTCCCATCCAGCTCCCTGCTTGTGGCCTAGAAAAGCAGTGGAGGATGGCCCAAAGCCTTGGGACTCTGCATCCATGTGGGAGACCCGGAAGAGGCTCCTGGCTTTAGATCAGCACAGCACCGGGCACTGCAGCCACCTGGGGTGTGAATCAGCAGATGGAACACATTCCTCTCTGCCTCTCTTCCTCTCTGTATATCTGACTTTCCAATAAAAAATAAATTAAAATATTTTAAAAATATATAAAGAAATACTGAGATATTGCACATATGCATGCATTTAATTTGGTGAGAAATATGGCTTAGAAAGTTAAAGCAACTAAATGTCTGGACTCCCTGAGTTTGAATTCTAGATTGGCCATTATCAGTCTTCTGTGTTTAGGAAAATTATTGTTTTCTCATTTATAAAATGAGAATAATGCTCTCAATTTCATAGGATTACTATGAAGGTTAAGTAAGTTAATTAAATCTAAAGCATTTAAAGGAGTGTCCCTGCATAAGTGAAAGGCTATTTAATGTTGATTACTCAAATTTTTATTAAGGATAATAGTGGATACAGAACCAGAAGCCAAATATTACAGGTCTCCGAAAGTTTAATCTTGTCTAAAAATTTTGTGCTTCCAAAAGAGTTATTCTACTTTTTGTATTATATTTGTATTGTCTGACACAGAAACCAATGGTCATATGTGACTATTATATGAAAAATTTGATATTAAATAAACTAGAAATCCACTTTCTTATGTTAAAGTGCTCCATGTCCACATGGAGCTAATGGACATGGTCTTAGCAAACACATAAAACATTCTTACTGGAGCTCGTGCGGTGGCTTAGTAGCCTAATCTACCTGCGGCACCAGTATCCCCATTTAGGCATTGTTCATGTCCTGGCAGTTTATTTCCAATCCAGCTCCCTGCTAATGGCCTGGAAAAGCAGCAGAGGATGGCCCAAGTCCTTGCGCCCCTGCACCCACACGAGAGATCAGGAAGAAATTCCCATCTTCCAGAGTTTAGGACCAGCCCAAGAGTGAACCAGTGGATGGAATAGCTCTATTTCTGTCTCTCCCTCTTTCTGTTTGTAATTACGATTTTCAAGTAAAAAAATAAATTTTAAAAATTCTTAAAAAAATTTTTTTTTCTTTAAAAAATTCTTATCACCACAAAAGGCTATATTAGACAACACTTCATTGAACAGGTACCAATGAAATTTAAGAATTTCAGAAAACCTTTTTTTGCTTTTGCTTGAAACAGAGGCAAGTTGGAGAGCAGGGGACTGACTTTGTCTCCCTGTCACGGAACATTAAAATGTACTTTTTGAAAAATAAATTAGCACCAAGCCTGTAAACCAACGGAAGTCAAATGACATGCAGTGGCCACCCATGATGAACTAGACAAGGATGGATTTTTAGCATGGAGGACCTTCCTTTTTGGAATTACCCCTTTAAAATTACCTTGACTTTTTTTTTTAATTAATTACATGTGACACAGTTTTATAGGCACTGGGATTCCCCCCACCCCTCCCTAAGCCCTCCCCTCACCTTGACTTTTACACAGAACAACACTGATTCTTGTGGGGAAGTAACAGTCAAATGTAAACTTACCTCCTAGAAAGTACAAACTTTAACAGTGAAACATTTGGTTGACATTTCTGAAACACACAGTCTAGGTACTGATTGTTTTTACATGTGACAGCCCATTAATCTGTACAGCAAATATGCAAAATAGGAGATCTTATATTCCAATTATTTAGTGGAGAACCTAAAGCTCATAAATATTTGCTGAAGATCTCAAGATTAGCAAGAAGGAAGGTCGGAGCTCTAAAATAGGACTGTTAAACTTCAAAGGCCAGGTTCTTAATCTTGAATACCATGTTTATGTTTTTTTTTTTCCCATTGGCAGAAGACAATGTTGCTTGGTTAAAGTGTGACTTTGACCCCCTGTATTCATTCAATCTCTCAGAGATTAGGGAATGTCTAGTTTTTGGACCATATAAGGCCCTCAAAGTCATTTGGTATGGCCTGCTAAGGTAACCACAGGTAGAACTCAAAATTTAGCCAAGTGTATATAAGAGAGAGAGAGAGAGAGAGTATATATAGTACATATATAGCATATATAGCCAAATATATATAAAAAAAACCAGAATTTTTTTAGTTGAAGATTCTGCATGGTCATAAAACAACATCATAAATACCCAGACTGTCTTTTCACAGAATAGATGTTCCCCACCCTTGCACAGTGAATACAAGGATATGGTCCACTCCTGAATGCTGTCTTCTGAGGGGAATGGAGAATCAGGAAGAAATAAGGAATAGTTGCTTAAAGCCAAGTCTCAGTATGAAAAAAATGTAGCTCTACTTATGTGTGAGTCAAGCAGGTAATAAGGAATAGGAGACCATTGCTGGATACCTGGGGAAAAACAATCTCTTCTTCTCCAGGTACTCATTCAGCCCCTTCTGGATGTCCTCCAACAGAATGTTGGCTTCTTGAAGCTTCTCATTCATCCGTGGCTGGTCTGCTGCCACCAGAACTCGAGTATCTTTCACCTAGATTCCATCAGAAAAGGCCATAGTGTTCATGTAGCTTCCAACATTTGAGAATAGTCATTGTGAAAAGTGTGGTGTGGCAAACCCAAGAACTAATGATACCTGCTGCCCCAACAACTGCCTCTTCACTTTCCTCCTAATCCCACTGGGGTGAACTCTACCATAATGTTACGCTGTTCCTCTGATCATTGTTGAATGGGGTTGGGCTTCTGAAATCAACCAAGCTAATGATATGTTAACTTCTATGACCTTATGTCCTGCTCAGGATTGGCCTCTTAAACAAGGGAGCTTTGGAGCTGTGTATCATGTCCAGCCATGAGACTGAGTGAAAAGTCAGCTAGTCTGCAGAGCGACTGCAGCAGGTGTGGAAATTTTTGAGTTCCATATCTGTCCTTGATGAGGCCGAGGTCTGTGCTCTTTCTGACACTCACCTGGTCTGCCTGAGTTTCCCTGAGTGGGTTTCTATAACAACCAAAGAATTGTAGCTCATATAAAATCCCCTGGCTAGGAATTACAAATTCCCATTTTCCTCACTCCCACAAACAAGTAGGGCAGCTAAAAACACACCGAGACAAATTCTTTGTTGTAAGTCTACCCCAATTTGAGTACAACTGAATCAAAGAAAGACATTACCTCTTAACAGATGTCCCAATGAACTCTGCAACCCTCAAGGCTTGATTCCAATGTCACCCGTTCTGGAGTCTGACCTTGACACTTTCAAACAACTAAATCACTCTTCTGTATGCTGAATAATACAACCTGATAATAATCACCTCTGGAGAGGTGAGATTTCAAGAGGTTTCTACTTTTCATAATATATGTACCTATGCTTGAAATAAGAGCATGAGAATAAGCCCATGAGAAAAATAAATAAATAAAAATATAAAATTTGCCTCAATCCAATTTACTTAAGAGTTTCAATAGGGATAATGACAACGTGCAATGAGGAGTATCTTTATGGCATGCCCACATTCCTGTGGATGAGATGTGTTGGGGAAAATACTCACTGCTTGGGACATGAGTGATTTCCAACAACTGTCCACAGTGGCAAATTTCCTGCCCTCTTCTGGCATCTGGGCTATTATGTCCTCTGAACTGAAGATGGGTTCCAAGTACAGCCAAGTGGCTTGGCATTTCAACCAGGCATCCAAAGTTTCCTGCACACGTACCAGCTTTTCTTCCCATTTCTGTGAATTTAGCATTTTATATTTGAACTATTAACCTGTCCCTCTGAACCACAGGCCCACTGACTGAACAAATGAATGGATTACTATTCACTCGTTTACTTTATAAAACATGGATCTAAGGGTACTTCAAAATATTTGGGGAAAAAGAAATTAAAAGACAAATTGGGGGGCAACACAGTGGTGGCAAGCTAGCCCTCAGCCATATGGGCACTGATCTGTGTCCCAGCTGCTCCAATTCTGATCCAGCTCTCCTGTTTATGACCTGGGAGAGCAGTGGAGAATGGTTTAAGCCTTTGGGCCCTTACACCCACATGGGAAACTGGAGGAAGTTCCTGGCTCCTGGCTATGGATCAGCTCAGCTCTGGCCATTGCAGCTATTTGGGAAGTGAATCAGCAGATGGAGGAATCTCTGTCTCTCCTTCTCTCTGTATTCTACCTTTGGAGTTTATATACATAAAGATTTATTTATTTTTTAAGATTTTTAAAATTTTTATTGCAAAGTCAGATATACAGAGAGGAGGAGAGACAGAGAGGAAGATCTTCCATCTGCTGGTTCACTCTCCAAGTGGCTGCAATGGCCAGAGCTGAGCTGATCCAAAGCCAGGAGCCAGGAGCTTCTTCCAGGTTTCCCATGTGGGTACAGAGGCCCATAGGTTTGAACCATCCTCTATGCTTTCCCAGGCCACAAGCCGGAAGCTGGAAGGGAAGTGGAGCAGGTGGGATATGAACCAGCGCCCATTTGGAATCCTGGTACATGCAAGGTGAGGACTTTAACCATTAGGCTATCACACAGGCCCCAGGTCTTTCTTTTAGAAGATTATCACAAAGGCTTGGCATGGCATATGCTTATTTGGATGGTTAGTTCTTTCAGTCTCATGTTACTTGTTTTGTTTTGTTTTTTTTTCCAATCAGAACAAAGTATCTTCGCTAACTCAAGTTAAAACCTTTCTCCTTTCCTCTGACACACCCAGGCTAACAGTAATGATAAAACATTCAACTCTTTTCCTCCTACCCGGCATTCTGTTTCTATTGGTTTGATGAATGGGGAGCCACACATGGTCTGGGTCTTTATCACATGATCATCGAGGAGCAACTGAATGTCATCAACTGCGCACAGGATGCTGGTATCCTGCAAACAAAGATGTTAAATCCATCAAATCAGAATTGCCCTCCTATTTTTCATGCTGATCCCCAACAGCCTCACATAGCTCAGAATTCCACCCCAGTGGGATAGGAATCTACATCCTGCAGCATCTCTGACCCTGCCCAGGCCTGCAGAAGCAGAGCCTGCATGTTAACTACAGGTCTTCAGGTTGATGCCTATGCATATTCGCAGCCAAGAAGCTGGAGACGTCGTTGACTCACTGGTATGCTCTGAGCTCCCCTGAGCAGCTTTTGAAAGACAGGAGAGCACCTCAAAATGTTCACGCAAAAAATGGAATGGCAAGGTAAGTGCATTTTGATGCCAAAACTCATTTTGAAACCCACACATAGCTTATTCACGTTATGCGTTTTCCATGAGCATCTTGAAGGACCCTTATATGCGAGTCTGGGCTGTCCGTGGGAGATGCTAATTCAGGAGGCTTGCTCAGCTCCTCTGACCCAAGCAAGCTGCTTGCTCTGAGTCAAAAAGGCCTTTCTGATGTGAAAGTGCATGGTTCCAGTGATGCCTCAGAAGAGGGATGACTGGCACAGGAAGGCAACAGCAGGAGAGAGCAATCAAATTGAGAGGGATTACTCCTCTGTAAGCTCTGAGCTGACTGAGTGAATCATCTCTGTCATCCACGACGCAATTCCCCGGGCTGCTTTCAGAGGGAGGGGGTGGCTGCGGTTGGAGTGAGACTCACAGTGTCCCTGTATTTCATGAAGTTGAATGTCATGTTAGCCCATTCTAATTTCATTTTCTCCAAGTTCTTCTCCAGGGAATATTCCTTGCTGGCGGCTGCGCCAATGGGCTCCAGTCTAAAGAGACAAAAACAACAGCAGCGATGTGAACAGGGGAGGAAGTGAAAACGTGTTGAAGGAGGAATTCAGATGTCTTAAGAAAACTGTAAAAAGCTCTCCCAACCACCACTTTTTTTTTAAACAATAAAAGTACACGGTTTTACACAAATATATATTGTCCTGATTTAAATCTTACCAACTATTGCCAAAGGTTTGCATGATTTCTCACCTTGCATTTCAAGTTTCGAATTTCTGTGGATTTCTATGATAGCTTTTTGCCATTCTTCCGTCCCCAATTCAAAAACACCTGCATTTCCCTGATACTCTGGGCCACCCATCTAAGAGGGGGAAGACAATTGCCTTCTTGTTTCCAAGCAGAAATCTGGGTCCTAAACTCCAGGTGTGACCGAAGAGTTGGAAGCAAAGTTCTTTAAAGGCAATTATCTTCTCTGCCCCAACCCTGTCTTTATTGTATCCTAGATGGTAGAAAAGATGACCTGGTCTTTACTTATATGTCAGGAAATTGAAATCCAGAGAAAGCAAGTGATGGGTCCAAAGCCACTAGATGGAGAGTGTTGTAACAAGGCCTAGAACCAGTTCCTCTGCTTCTTCCCCTGCTATTTCCTCTTCAATACCCACCCCCATACTCCCCCTACCCACCCCGACCCCAGCCCAATTATGTGCCTTCTCCCATTTCCTTGTCAGAAGAACATGTGGTCAACCAAATAAGGGTAAATAATAGATTTGAAAGGCCTCATTAACTCAAAGGGGAGGGAGACCGAGCACAGACAATTTCAAACAATGACTGATTCAGAGCTCTCTCAGCAACATGGTCCATCATGGGTAAGTGTGGTCTTTGGAAGACAGCCCAAAGGAGTGTGCATATAGGGGATAATTAACAAAGGCATGTGCCAACACAGGTAAGTGTAAGAAGAGGAGTTGTATGGCCTCCAGCGTTCACTGGCTATGTGGCCATGTTTCGTCACAGACCTCAGGTTAGACTGTCATCTGCCTGTGACAAAGAGTGATGGGATAATTCAGTAAGGCAGAATGCTGGGGATGTGCCTTATAAATAACTCAGGGTTGGATGTAAAATGCCAATCATTGCTCAAGAGGTGGTATTATAAAGTTAGGGACTCTCTGAAGCATTTCAAAAAGTTGACCTCACCCAAATATGTCAGAGAAGCTCATGGAATACCACATGCAGTAATAGGCTCATGATTGAGTGCCTAGACATACCATCAGTTCAGGTTAGATGCCTGTTACGATCTGAATGTTTACTGTCCTCTCAAAATTTAAGTGTTAACTCCAGGACCTCTCACAGACACCATAAGCCATGGATAGTAAAATCTCTTACATACTAAAACATAGTATATATATATATATATATATATATATATAAACTGTCTACCTCCTGCTTAAATAATTTCCAGATGACTTAACAATATATAAAACAATGTAAATGCTATAGAAAGGGTTATTACATTGTATATGTTTAGGAGATAATGACAAGGAAAAAGTCTCTCATTATATATTCAGTACAGATGCACTTTTTTTTTCAAATGCACAGATACAAAACCCAAACCCACGGATATGGAAGGCTGAATTTAACTTATACTTAGTAGAAAGGTGTGTATCTCTAGGCCTGTTCTTTAAAAAAAAGATTCAGAATTTATTTGAGTGGCTAAGATGAGACAGAGAGAGAGAGAGAACTTGTACCAAATGCCTATACAGCCTGCCCCTGGACTTGACCGAATCCAGGAACTGGGAACTCCTACATAGGTGGTAGGAAACCAATTACTTGAACCACAGCCACTGCCTCTGAGGGTGAGTGTTAGCAGGAAGCTGGGGTCATAAGCGAAACTGGGAATGGAGAAGAGGCACACTCCTAGACAGACATGGGTGTCCCAACCAAGGTCTTACTCACTAGATTAAGCATCTACTCTTTGAGGCCTACCCCATAATGAAGGACTGGCTGCAGGGCATCATAGCACTCAGGTATGGAGAGAATTGTATGCCCGAAAGCACCTGAGTTTACACTGCTCTGTCTCCAGTAGAGCAAGAATTCTCAGATTATAGCATGTGTGAGGATCATCTGGAGCTGTGCTGTCCCTTAGTTCATTAGAAACACAATGTGAGCCACATTCTTTAGTGTCTAGTAGCCATTTTTTTAAACATAAAAAGAAACAGGTGAAATCATTTCAGTTATTTAACTCATATATAAAACCATTTTAATCAATATTAACATTATTAGATATTTTGCATGTTTCTCTCAATAAGTCTTTAGAGTGTAGCTTTATTTCATATAAGGGCATTCATAAACTTTGTGGAAAAAGAATTAAAAAGATGGGGATTTTTTGTGTGTAAAAAATTTAGAACACATGCAGATGACTGGTCTCCAAAGAGTTCACTCAAAATATGTGTCATGAAAAATAATGCACACATTTCAAAATTTTCTTCACTAAAATAAACATCTTTTATCTCCATTTTCCACAAACTTCCTGAAGTATCCTGATACTTACAGCATGTCGAACTGAGACTAGTTAGGTTTCAACAGCCAAATGTGCAAGCGGCTCCTTAGACAGTGCTGACCTGGACAGTTTGTTAAAACACAGATTGCAGGGCTGCCTACTCTCCCTATTGGCTTTAGCAGGGAGGCGGGGGAGCCTGAGAATGGGCCTTTCTAGGGAGTCTCCCTGTGCTGCGGATGTAGTGGCGCTGAGGACCACGTGTGTCCAGTTATTCCTAAGCCTGCTGCCTGACAGGACCCTCAGTCTAGGAACACAACATCTGAAGTGCTGCCCTGGAAAACCAAAATCAGACTTCAGAATCTGGTTCTGAAAGCAGCCATTCAAATAGTACCAAGTCTCACAATCTCCAGATATAACATTCGAGGTAAGGGAGAAAGCAGGTGATGGAATCCTTGATTATGTTTCATGGAATTTGGGAGCTCAGGAGGCCACTCCTAGTTTGTTGTTTATAGAAGAGGAAACGGGAACAGAAAGGCTAAATGGGTTTTGCCCTAAGCCATTGTAAGCTGTGTTTGAAGCTCAGGTTCAAAGAACACGATTAAAAAAAGAAAAATTTCCCTTTGAAATAAAATCCCTGACTTTTCTAGTTATAATCATCAGCTTTTATAACTAAATATGAAAGATGTCCCAGGAGGTGGTCTACCCAACTTCAGGCTATCACAGTTTCAAGTCATCCTAAACCTGAAGGAGAAACACCATCTGATCATATCACGGTAGGGGACTCATAGACATTTTAACAAACAATAATAATAATAATAATAAAACTTCTGCAGAAACAGATGAGCCTTACTTTTCAATGTATTTGTTGAATCCAAATTCCAGCATATTGGAGAGGCAAGTTGTTTCAGTAGGCTTTATTTCATAGCCAACAATGTCACTGATCTGCAAAGGAGAGAGAAGAACAGGTGCTCACTGTCCATGGTTGTGTTATCCCACAGATGAGGATGGAGAGGTCCACCTGTGCTGTTGAGAGCTAGGCATGTTGCTTGCCTGATTAGAGCTTTTTTAAAATTAAGAAGAAAAATCTAAATCCATTCAAATGTAGCTGAATAAAGTATATGACTGATGGCTATTGAACAGTACACGCCTAAGGAACCTGGAAGCAGCCTAGAGCCCACGCTGCACTGCATCTGGTTTAGAGAATATACTCTGAGCCTACCTGGTGATCTTTGTCTTCTCTGAGCTGCCTTTCAACCACTCTGATGGGATTCCATATTAGGAACTCAGTCCTCAGCAGTCACCATTCTGGGTCCCTACTTGACTTTTACCTAAGATTTACTGCCCCCTACTGCCTGCTCCCTCTTTCTCTCTGACCTGATATTTCTTGCCTTCTTCATCTTTTTAGATCAATTCAAACAGTCTTGGATTCTAATTCAATTTCCTATCAGTCACTAGCCACGTGACAATTTCTTCAAATCTCAATTTTGCTATTTATGACATGGAGATAATAATAGTTCTTATTTCACAGGTTTCTCAGGCAAATGAGATGAGGGAGTCCAAAGAAAGTAAGCAACACAGGGAAGTGCATTAAGTCTCTGTGCAGGATCAGTTCTGGGTCCCATCCATGGGGTCTTAAATCCTTTATACATATGATGCAGTATTTGCACATTTATGCAATTCAATCATACACTTCAAATCACTTCTAAATTATTTATAATACCTAGTGTAGTTTACCTAATATAAATTCCATATAAATAAATATGTATAAATATGTTATACTGTATATGCCTGATCAGTGGTTGGTTAGTTTCCTATAAACTACTTGTACAGTCGACCGAGTACAGCTGGTACTGAGTTTTAGCTATTATTTTAATTATTATTTTATCATAATTCTAAGGAATATTTTTCCAATCTATCTAAGTAGTTTTTAAATAGGAATTGCAAGAATTTTTCAAGTACCCATATGTAAGAATAGTATTATCACAGAGTTAAGTATAGGTAAATTGGATAGCTTTTCCAGTCCTTCTACAATGTTCTTTGAAAGTCATCGGCGAGGCCACTTTCCATACTGCCCTCTCCCAGAGAAACTGGCTCTCATAGAGACCCCTGTTTCAATCATCCTTTCTAACCTCTCAACTGGGTCAGTGTTCCAGTTCTGCAACAGCCAAGGATGAATCCTGCATGCATCCAATGAGGACAGCTGTTCGTCTACACTTAACATTGGGGGTTTCCTCTCATAGCCTTTCGCTGTTTCCCTTTATTATGTTTGCTCCCCTTTGCCTAGGTCTCAAATTTCAAGGCTTTCTTGGGAAACTCAAAGTAGTTTCCTCCTATAGGAAAAAAAATCCTGCATCTATATCTTTCTGGGCAAATCAAAATGCTCCTAGCGGCTACTCAGGGCCCCCTTCTCTTGAAAGTTACCCATGCCTTGTCAGACTGGATCTTTCAGAAACACAGAATCTGCTGCCAGTGCCAATCCACCATTCCTGGGTTGCAGAGAAGGGCGAGTACAGGAATGTGTGGCTGAAATTTTTCAATCTACAAATTTATATCCTCGGTCTAATACATGGTTCTGAAAGGGAAAATTCCAGGTCAAGTCAGAGAAGAATCTGCTCATAGAGAGCCAGTTTCCACCCGACCTGCACAGAGAACAACTCCCTGGTAGAGGACATTTCAAGGCTATTGCTGGCCCTTGAATGTGATGATTATTTTAGAAACACAGTGTTTTCTTTTTTCTGCTTAGTGTTCACACCACACTTATCACCCTCACACTTGGTTGCTTATAAAAATCCCAACTATTTTTAGCAGGAGTATTTATTATTCTCATTTGTAAGCTCAAAAGGCTGAACGAAGAGTGCAAAATTGTTTCTGAACAGAGCCTGTTTGACCACAAAACTTCAAAGTCAGCCTGAGCAGGAATCATGTGCAGTTATCAGCAACCCCCAGAGACAGATATAACTTTCATTTTTGTGTATCTTAGGTCAAGGAATGAATCCAAGACCTCATCATCCTTTAGGATCTCAACCAGCCATCTGCTTAGGAGAACTTTTATGGTCACTGTCTCAATCAGTCAATGTTCTACCTCTAGCAATGGGATACCAAACAAGAGGGCAAACTGTTCATAAGGTGGGTAGTTCATTCCATCTCTCACCCACCCACTTCCTTCAGAAGGATATAATCCTCACTACTATCCCTTGGCCTTCAAGGGACTTCTCCTTTCAAAAATTGGAAGCTTGACCCACAAATATATCCTGTCTGCCAGAGTTCCCAGAACCATGTATGAGTTGGGTTGCCCAAGGACAGGAGGTGATAAGAACCTGCTGCCAGTGCCGGTCTTTCATTCCTGGGTTGCAAGAAATATTGAGGATGGGAATGTGCTGCTTAAACTTTTCAATCTTCATTTTCACATTCTCTGCCAAGCGTCTAGGTGCAGGTACATCAACTAAGGCTTTGGTCAATTTATAGGTTGTCCTCCACATATTCCCTATATCCTCTGAAATTTCCTCAGCATTCAGCAAATAGAGGGGTCCTGAAATAGAAAAGATGGTGGTGAAGGAATGTTCAGACTGTCAAGTAGATTTTTAGCAGTGTGTATCTTTCATTCCTGGGACTTAGAATGGCATTACTCTACAAACTGCAAGGATATTGGAACAAGCACAGGCTTTTCTGGCTAAGTGTCTTAGGTACCCAGAAACCTAGGCAGATATCAAGTAATCCCTGTAATTATAGGTTGACCTGATCAAGAACCTAAGCATGGCTGTTCATGAATGTAGGAATGGGCACAGCTTATGTTTAAAAATGCCAACCAAATTTCTATGTATTAGTTAGGACTAAAGACTGAAATTTCAAAATATCATTTATATTAGCTCCAAAAATGCATATATATATAAGTTTAGCATTATCTGTACAGAAAGTGTACACCCTGAAACCTACCAAACTTCACAAAAAAAAAGAAATAAAACAGAATCTAACTAATTGGGATAATGTAGAGTAGGCATGGATTAGAGGACTCAAAGGCAGCAAGGATGTCAACTCAAATTTGATCTCTTAATTTAAAATATTTCTAACAAAACAATCCAGGCAGATTTTGGGGGTAAATGTAGACAAAGTGATTCTCAAATTGATATGAAAGACAAAGGACAAAGGGAAGTCAAAACACGATTTTAAAAGAATTAGTATAATGATAATGGTCTTAGTAAAGGGCAGGACACAAAGTTCAATCTGATCTTTGTTCTGATCAAAGAACAGAATAGAGTTAAGAAATCAACCCACCCAAACATTATTTTGGCAAAAGAGTAAAGGCAATTCACTGTTGATAGAACAGTCTTTCTTTAACAGCTGTCCCAACTACTAGAATAATTGAGCATCCCCCTACAAAAGGAGTTAAAATCAAGCCTCACGCTTTATGAAAATTAATTCAAGGTAGATCATTTTTAGGAGTTACATGTAGAAAGTCAATAATAAAGATATCTATCACAGTTGTGCTTAAAATCCTGAAGCACTAGAAACAAGCCAAAGGCTCAACCCTAAGGGTCTCTGATTTCATCCTCCGCAAAGATGCCATCCATGGCTTTAATTATAATGTACACATTAATCACTGTCCAATAACTGATTCAAGTCTCCTAAAATCCATACTGACATAGTTAACTGTGAATTTTTTGAATTAATATTCTCATTTAGTTATTTAAAGATCAAGCTCAATGTAGTCAAGTTGGTGGCCTCTCTCCCCTCCCCACATTTGTCATTTTTTTTTTCTTGCTCAGTGATGGAAATACCCACTCAGTTGTCTCAGCCAATAACCTGGAAGTCACCTGAGGTTCTTCCCACTTCCTGCCTGTCCCTTATCCTATACCAGGTCAATCATTAGGTCCTATGGACTGCATCTCCTCAACATATCTTTAGATACCAGAGCCTAGACTAAAAGGTGCTTACAGATAATGATGGCACTCTGGCATTTATTTAAGTAGTGCCATAGTGGAACTGCCTTCTTATCCCATCATCTGCCTACCTGAGTTATGGCTTAATCCATGGGTCTGGGTGGCTGATAACTCTATTTTACTTAGGAAATATGTCTGGCTCCTTGATCTCCACCTTCTTGCACTCAGCACATCAGAAAAATCTGACTTAATCTGGCATGTCAGAATCTAATAAAATGTCCAGTCATGATTCGAAGAGTAAATCTTATTTCAGAATTAGCTGGGTAGACCTTCTTCTTCCCTGTTCTCCATCTGTCCCATCCCAGCAGAGGAAGACCATGGCCTACCATTCATCCACTCCTCTGACTTGGTGCTGAATTCATAAGCTGTCACCCACAATTGCTCATAAGGCATTTTGTTGGTTATTAAGGTTTGCAGGAGAGGGAAGGTACTCTTCTCCTTTTCCAATAGTTCTTCCTCCTTATTGATCAACTGCAAGGTAAAAGAGAATATTGTTTATCGAGTTTACTTAGAAGCCATAGAGTCCTCAACACCTTAAAGGGTGGATGGAAGCAGATGTTCATTTATCTGGATAGTAAAAGAGGAAAACAAGGTATGAACTCCAGCAATAAGGACCAGGGTAGTTGAGATACAGCTGGTGGCAACAGCAGGATAACTTGCTACTTGTTCCATCATCCACCATTGCGCTCTCTCTATTGTTACATATGCCCTAGCTGTTTACAAGCCTTCTGACACAAACTGCCTCAAAGGTAAGATGAATGGTTAAAGAACTTACAATCTGGTCTTACAGTCTGGTCTGATGTAAATAGGTTGAAAAATGCAACTAAAAATGAAAATGACAAAACTGGTTGGTTAACCAACCAATCAATACTCTCCACCTAAAAGCATTACTAAGAAAGTATAAAGATCAGCAGATCAGTACAGAATCATAAGCTCCCATCCCAAGATCTCAAACCTCAAATTCCACCAGCGACTGGTTTAAGTTCTTTGAAAGTTCACTAAGCTTTTCAACGTTGTTCTTCATTTCTTCTGTAGTCATCACTTCACGCTTCCTGAAACCTTCCAGCTCTTTGCTGTAGCCCTCAAGTTTAGACTCAAATTCTGAACACCTGAAAGTAAAGACAACCTAGTCATATTTGGATTTCCTATTTCATGCTCTTTCAGAATAGCAGTATTGCTCTTCTGTTTTGAAACCTGGGAAAGTTTTGATCTTATGTTAGCTACAGATCTCTCACTACATTTCTCTTTCTCTCTGATTATAACTCTCTATCTCTTTCTATTTAAAAACAAATGAAGAGAAAAAAAATTAAACTAGTAGTAACCTCACCTCCCATAAATACAGCTGCTATGAGCCTACTGGAATGATTTCCAGATGTTTTCATGCATGGGAAAATACATATAAAATTTACATACACATATATTTTTATTGTTTATTCATTCAGCCATTAGATAGTTATTACTGAGCACCTAATACATTCCAGAAGTGCTCTAGGCATTAGGGATATAGTTGAGAAGTATACCATTCAGATCTCTACCAATGTGGAGTTCATATTCTAACCGGGAAAGAGCTAGACAATAGATTGGAGGAAGGGTTGGAAGCAGATAAAGATTAAATAAGATGCTCACAATGGCAATAAATTCTCTGAACAAAATAAAACAGGGTGATCAGCAGATGGAAGTGGAGGGCTAAAACTTTAGCTAGAGTGAATGAAGGAATCCTTACCAGAGATTATTAATTTAGTTATATCATCAATAAGGTGGGTCTCAAATTTACTTTTCTCTTTTCCTAATGAGGTCAAATAATATAGTGTTAAGTAGATGGGGTCTGGAGCATAAATAGGCTAGGTTTAATTTCCACTTTGTCATTTAGTAGCTATGAAATCTTAAGTAAGTCATTTGAGAATCAAAAACGTGTCTACTCAAAGTCAAAGTGAACATTAAGAAATGTTTAGAACTAAGTCTCATATATAATAATCACTATATATTTTTTTCATTCATTAGAATACAAACTTTATATGCTTTAGTATTTGTTTATTTATTTATTTAATCTCTCTATTCCCCCTTAGAATTTTGAGTACTAAAATATGGCCAAATTTTATAAATATTCTATGAAATTTTAAAAAGTAATTTTCTACTGTAGAGCAGAAGGCTTTTCTTTTATACTTTCACGGCAGCAAGAGGCTTCACATCCCAAAGCTAACTATTGTGTATATTCTGAGGAGTTTTAGGACCATGGAACCCACTACTGAATTGGACAAAATAAAGGGACAAAGGGACAAAGCCAACTATTATTTTGCTACCTACACAATTAAGGGCTAGAGGCTGCCTTTTTACATTATTAAAATCCTTTTACAAACTCAATGAACTGTACGTATACAGAAACCTAAATTCTTCCCAGAGGGCAATGGAATATAAGTGACTACCTTATAATATTACTATTATTATTGTTTTTAATTTCTTGAAATTGCTTAGTACATTATAGTTTACAAAGTTCTTTCATGTCATAAAAATTCTATATAATAGTGTATACTTGGGAAATGAGTCTGAGTGAAAGAATTACTATTGGGAACCATCTGAAGTCTAAAAGGGGAACTTAAAGATGGTGGGATGTGGGGGGTGGGACTGGTACAATTGCTCACTTGGCTAATCATTTGCCTGCAAGTGCTGACAACCCATATTGACTCCAGTTTGTGTCCAGGCGGCACCACTTCCCATTAAGTTCCCTGCAGGTGGCCTGGCAAAGCAGTAGAAAACGGCCCAAAGTCTTGAGACCCTGCACACATGTGGAAGACCCAGAAGAAGCTCCTTGTTGCTGGTTTTGGATTGGCTCAACTCCAGCCATTGCAACCATTTGGGAGTGAGCCAGCAGACAGAATATCCTTCTCTCTGTAACTCCTTCTCTCTGTAAATCTGCCTTTCCAATCAAATAAACACTTTAAAAAAAGTTAGTGGTTGTCCAGACTTCTGACAGAAAGTAGACTGCACGCTGATATTCAAAGCCAGCAGTATGAAAGGACTCCTTACAGAGATGAGCTGTGGGTAGGGCTAATGAAAAACAAATAGCAAAGTATAAATCACCTCAAGATTAGACTCAGAAGAGAAGCTCTATAAGACCTAGGGCTAAGGTGACACAGAGAGCTAGGCTGAATATGCAGGAATCATCAAGAGGGACTCGGTTGCTGTTAAACCCCAGGACCATGCAGGCAGAGAAAAGAGAAATAGCCTTTCAATTGTTCTCCATCCTCCCATAGGAATCTCTAAGGGTAAAGACCTACCTGGATCTGAAGACAAGCAAATTGGTGACTCTGAGACAGGGAGTGGGAATTAGGGTTTGGGTGGGAGCGGCAAATGGAGAATAACTGGTCCTGAAGCCAAAAATTAATGTGGGTTGGGAAAATAAAGCCAAGTTTCTTTGAGAGGAAATAGGATTGTTTTTCAGAGAAGATGGATTCATGCATGACTATTGCTCAATCCTCCTTATAAACTGTTCTCAGGATTAATGCGTAATAATGAACACAAGACTTAACTGTTCATCAGAGAGAGGCCTGAGCCCAGAGTGGCCTCTCTGGGCCTTCTCTAGAGTCGTTCCTCTGCTGACCTTTTGCTGTTAAGAGCTAAGGAAATCAGTGGATAGGATCTTATGCATAATCACCCAACACCACAAAGAAACCAGTACTCTTCTTCCATCATCAGTGCAAGTGACACTGTTTGCACTTCTCCCAGGGCAGGGCCAGTCCTCATTCCTCTTAACTTGCACAGCACCTATTGTTGCCCACGAGCCTTACGGTAAGTTTTTAAAAGTATGCTTGTAAAGCAATGTTTTAGAAGTTGGGAAGCATTTTTCTCCCAAAGAGGTCACTGTTGAAGGGAGAAGGGAGTTGAATGTGCTGGAATGCTTCCCATGTGCTGGCTATCACCTCAGCCTAATCTCAGCTCAGGGAGGAGGGGTTAATGTTACTCCATCTTCCCAGCAAGGGACAGAAGGGCTTAATATGATGAGGAAACTTGCTGCTGTTCATTCATCTAACTAAGAATGGTTTCCTTTCCTAACTAAGCATGAAAATGAGTTTCATGGGAGAGGTTGTGAGTGTGTTGCATGGGGGTAGGTGGGAGGTAAATGGGAAATCTTTGTACTTTCTGCTCAATTTGGTTGTGAATTTAAATTTACTCCAAAACATAGTCTGTTCATTTAAAAAGAAGTCAGTTTCATCCCTTAGGCTAAGTTCTATTCTCAGGAGACAGTATTCATTTAGGAAGAACAAGGTTGTAGGAAAACAGACAAATACATTTTTTTCACACTCTCAGGGAAGCAGGGTGCAGGCCATATATTGCTAAAGGAATAACTAAATGAGTTTACCTCCCAAACTCCCATACTTTTATCTAGCTAGACTTTTATCTAATTTTTTCATTTTTGTGACTACTTGCAGGGATCGTGGCAGCTAAAACTGTCCAGTTAGCATTCCATGTGCGAAGGGGAAACACACGATAATTGGTACAATCTATGGTTTCTAACAAATGTTAGACACTGGTGTGTGTGTCTGTCACGTGAATGGCACTCGACCCACTTTAGGAAACTGTAGGATTTTCCAGCATATCTCTATTTCCTCTACGTCTTTTCATTTAGTAGCCAGAATGCACATATGTATCTAGAATAAAGCATAGCATATGATACAAATCCATAACCAATACCAACTGAATTCATTAAAACAATGAAGGTAAATGATTACAGCCCCCATTCACACTGAAAAAGATCAATTGTCATGTAGGCAATTTCTCAGCTGCCTCCCATGTTTTTTTTTTCTTTTTACTAATGTACTAATATCTCACACAGCCACAGTCTCCAATTCTGGGCTGACAATTTTGTTATTATTACTGCAAGATGTCCTTATTACATTCTACTATTTTTGCCATTTTTTTTCCCCCTCTCTGCACTGCCAAATTCCAATTATCCCAGGCAGGGAGGGAAGACACCTGCAGGGGTTACTATGATGAAGCAAGCTTAAATAGAACATGCTTCAGTAGGAAGCTAAAGGAAATCCCATATCCACCAATTGTCTTCAGATTTCACCCACGCATGGCTGTTTCGGAGCCTCTCGATAGGAGCAGGAACCCACAGCACGGGTTATGAAGCCAAGTCTCATTTCTGAAACAAACCCCAGGCTCTCCCTGTACCTTTTAATGAGATCCATCTCTGCCTGGTCCCTCTTGCTAAGGAGCAGGTTTTGGCTGTTTTCGAAGATTTCTTCAATCTGGTCTGGCCAGAGGAACAGAGTGCTGTTCAATTTGATATCCTCTTCTGCAAAACATAGATAGTCTGCTCCAGGACAGTGCCCATCGTAGGTCAGTGTGTGGGGCATTCATTAATTAGCAAACTAAAAAGTCAATATAAGCAGGTATAAGGTGGGCAGAGAATGGATGGGCCCACTGTGTATAAAGGATAGGTAACACAGATCAGACATTTACAAGGGCTAGGTTACATGCTATTACCATCCCTGTTTTCACAGCTGGTTCACTAAGCAGGTAAGCCATATGGTCCGGGTCATACTGCTAGGAGGCAGCACTGCAGATTTCAGACCCAAGTCTAACTGACTCCACAGTCTATGTTATAACCACACTAACTTACTGCATTCCCAGGCTAGGTATGGGTAGAGTCAGAAAACTGGACTGACATCCTGGTTCCACCTCCAAACTCTCTCATCTGACTCTTGTTTTTCCTTTTGGCTCAACAGCAGTAACAGAATCAATGTCAAATGTCCTATCCATCTTACGATGCTGGCCAATTAAAACGTGTTCCGTAATGAGTATAAGAGGCAGAGTCTAGGGAGAGGCCAGTGTGTATACACATGGACAAGGGCAAATCTCTTAAAGGGTAAGTGGTTAGGGATCCCTTTTCATTCTTAGTCTCTCCCTCCCACCAACTTCTTTGCTCCCTGCCTCCCCACCCACATACAAACACCATACAATTCATAGGCGTTCTTAAATGGGGACTGGCTTATAAAAAGCCTCTCAATTTTTCCTTCAAGAATATAGTGCTCACTTCCAAACTCTAACATGGTCCAAGGAGTCTTCAAGGGACTCTGACAATTTCTGTCTTTTTAAGATATGCAGGAACATGAAAGAAAATGTCCTGGTCTCTTCAAAGGTGGGATTCTCTTAACACTATAGACCAGAAAAAGCTATCCTTTTATAAAAATGACTCTGTATGTAAAATTAACTTTGCAGGAATACCAAACATAACATGCCAAGACAAACATCTAAGAACTAGAGATACCCTTCTTTTGGGCTAACAAAATTCCCTTTGGAAGATTCAAATTCCTGTAGGCTAAGAGCATCAAACTAATACCTCTAACATACGGGGATATTTCAAAAGCAGCTCTCCCTATAAGTAGTGATAGGAGCCCTATAATCTTCCATTTCCCAACTCCTTATATGGTTATAAAATATTTTTATATCTTTCATATATACAAAACATACAACATTAGCATGCATTCATAATTACATATGCACTTATGGTATGGAACTTACGTGGTAAGTCTGCGTAGTCCATGAGGAACTGTAGCCGTTCAATTGCATCTCTAAGCTGCCTTCTGAGTTTGAACACGGTGACATCGCTGGATTTCTTTAGGAATCTAATGAGGAACACCAGCTCCTCAGTGTTGCTGGGGACTTCACTGACTTTGTCTGCTATTGTGCTGTACTGGTTACAAATGCTACAGAGAGGAAGAAACAGTCACAACACCATCATCAGCGATGTCATTAACACTCATCAAAACACACGATTCCTGTCTGAAGACTTAAAGGTTTCCAACTTTTCTGTCTGTAATTCTTTGATACTAACATTCATATGCACATTATATGCATAATATTAGGCTAGTAACTATAACAATATCTGACATGGCGTAAGCTTAGGGTTCTAAACATCATTCGAATCATTATATATATTAACATATTTAATTCTCACTATTCTAAGACGTAGTTACTACTAGTCACACTATCTACATTTACCATGGAAGAAATTAAGGCTGAGTAATTTTATCCAAACAGCCAAGATATGAACCAGGGCTGACTAAAAGCCCATTCTCTTTCTTTTTCTTTTAAAGATTTATTTTTATTGGAAAGGCAGATATACAGAGAGAAGAAGATAGAAAGGAAGGTCTTTCATCAGCTGGTGCACTCCCCAAGAGGCCACAATGACTAGATCTGAGCCAATCCAAAGCAAGGACTTCCTCTGGGTCTCCCATGCGGGTGCACGGTTCCAAGGCTTTGGACCATCCTCTACTGCTTTCCCAGGCCACAAGCAGGGAGCTGGATGGGAAGCAGGGTCACCGGGATTAGAACTAGTGTCCACATGGGATCCCAGTGTGTTCAAGGCAAGGACTTTAACCACTAGGCTATCGCACTGGGCCCTGAAGGCATACTGTTAACACCACAGCATTCAATAGCACAGATGATTCAAGTCAGCACAATGTCGCAAGGACCATGGCTTTTACAAAGCTATTTCAGAAAAGGAAATATCCACCATCCACCTCGGAAAAATAAAATGTGCTGCTACTGGGCCTACAAATGGGTGACAGCCTGTCTGATGATGAAGCCGACACAGAGGAGCGCTGAGCTGACAGAACCGGAGTACATCCTCATTGAAATGCTAAGACCCTGAAGCTAGACATTCCTAACCTCCCCAACCTCACAAGGGTAAACACGCCTTGGTTAATCTGCAATGATGGGTAAAATGAAGACACAACGTAAAGACTGAACAATGCAACCTCCAGATTTACACGGCAGAAGTGTGCCTTACAATGAGTCTAAGTAAGTACTGTGTCTCAATATATATTCTGGATGACCTGTGAGGAGGGCCCCTGGCCGTGGACAGCCATGTCCAGGAAGCAACTTGCATTGCTCTAAGGCTGTATGCAGCAAAGCAAAGGTTTCAGGATCAGTCCAGTCATTGCTAGAAAGCACACATTTTGGGTTCTTTTTGATTTCCCAGTCGAAGCCAAACATCATTGCTCTCTGTTCGCACAGAATTTTGATACCTGGTATTGGTCTCCCGGTTGACATCCACTTGGAAGTGAATCAGACGATCTTTCAGATTCTGGGCTCGCTCACAGAGATCGTAATTTAGGGTCATGGTGTCAAGGCAGAACATGGCCAAAGGCACAGTTATATGCATGGAAGCGATTTCATTTCTCCGCCTTTTTATGACATTGATATTCTATAGAAAGAAACATTTAATACCTTGATTTACCTCTGAGATTTTACCCATATGTCCCCAGCTTTGCCCCCAGTCAACTTTAAACCACTGCTGATCATCACATGTTCCCCAATGAAATACACTGACTACTAATTAGAGTGGCTATAGCACATGTCACCAAAGCAGGAAATATTAAGCAGCATCTCCTACCGCCACAAAGTCCTCAATTTCATGCTTTTCTTTCAGGAATGCAGTGATGTCCTGTTCTGCTGTGTTATCCAACAAGTCATTGTATTTTGTGTACACATTTAAATATCTTCCATATTGAAGAGCACAAATCAAACACACGAATATAGATCAACAAATTAGTTGAGTCGGAGTGGCACATGGAGGAATGATAACATTTAAAAACTAGTTCAAGACCAGTAAAAAGAAATACAATATAGCTAAAGGCACAACAAATTTAGAAATTTTGCCAATTCCAATTTTGCTACATCTTAGCTATCAATAATTTTTTTAAAATTCATTTTTTCAAAGATTATTGTTTTCAATTTTAAGTGGAAATGACAATTAATACCTTATAGATTATTGTAAATTTTAACTGTAATAAAGTATATACAAAGTAATGGATATGATGCTGACACAAAGTATATGTACAAAATTTCACTCATTCCAACTCCAAAATTCTAATTTTAAAATGAAAATTGGAATTAATGAACTTAAAGTATATTAAAATAAGTTCAAATTAAAATAGACAGTACTGAGTATGTAAATTAAGTTAGTGGAGCCCAGTGCTACACTTTCAAGAGTTGGCCAGAACTTTAGATTCCAAAATTGAGATGCAAAGAAAAGCCTGTGCAACTGTTGGTCCAGAAACACAACGAGTGCACATACGATCTCATGAATAAAGAAAACCGAAGTTTCAAATAGAAGCCTCCAAATCAAATTCAAAAGGGCAGGGCTTCCAAATCTGAGGCCAAGATGGTCTGATCAAGTTAGCAGTTGTTCTCAATTGAGGGCAATTATGCCTCCAGGGAACATTTGCCTTTTCTGGAGTTATTTTTGGCTATCACACTTGGTGGTGGGGGTGGAGAAGGATGTGTCTGGGAATTTGTGGGGTTGTTCCTACTGACATCTAGTGGGAAGGGGATGCTAAACATCCGCACGAAATCTTGCACAGTTCAGCATTTACTGGCTGCAAATGTCGACGGAGACACAGGTAAGAAAGTTTGGGTTGTGGTTACTGCATGTTCTGGCTTGAATGGGACAGTCCAGGTGTACACCTGATGTCTTATGGTAATTATGAATAACACCCCCTGTGCTCTTAACAGCCCGTGGTCCAGAAGCCACATCACGGAGTCACCCTACATGTAGCTGCTCACTCATGGGTAACTATGAGATGGTCTGCATTATGATGATTAACGAGGATGGGTTATGGATTCAGATGCCTGGATTTCAATTCTTTCTCTTCAACTCACAAATCCAAGAAACTCTGAAAATAAAAAGTCGCTTCAAAATTCATTTCACAGCAGAAGCTCATCTAACTTCATGTGAGGCTACCAGTAGATAGATAACAGACAGACAGGCACAGTCTTCCATTTGCTAGCTCCTCACTCACCCAATGCCCTGAACAGCAAGGGGTAGGCCAGGATGAACTCAGGACCCAGAAGAATTTGGGTCTCCCAAGTAGTGGCAAGAACCCAAGCTTCTGAGCTATCACTTGCCACATCCCAAGGTATGCATTAGCAGAAAATTGGAACACAATCAGAAGTGGGACTGAAATTCAGGTGCTCTGATAGCTGATTCAAGATGGAGACACCGCAAGTAGAGGCATAACTGTTAAATCCTAACACCTGTCCCCAGATGAGAGGTCTTTATAAAGTTCATGGAAAAGGGTGTTATGAAAAAGCTGTGCATGGATTTTAAAAATATATATAACCAAAATTGAATTTGTTTATAAAATTACTTGATTCATTGAAAAGCAGGGAAAGGGAGTGAAAGAGAGAATGGAGAAGAGATTGATGTTTGTTGCTGGCTGATTCCCCAATAGCTGGGGGAACGCGAACATACTTAAGAACTGTAAACCAAAGGCTAACCAACCATGAAGTCATGGCAGAACCCACTTACTTGTGAGGTCCAACTTTATTTTTCTGAAAAACTTCATAAGTTTGATCCACAAAATCATGAACAAGTTTTTCTTCAGGGTTGACAGTTCCAAGGCTCAAATTACATTCTTTCAGTTCTGGGAACAGGACAGATTCCACCTGAAAGAGGGAAATCAGATATGGCCACACAACATAAAATGGGTGATAACACAGAATGACATAATTTCCTGCAGTGGATTCAGCTCTGGGGACACTGGCTGCATCTTTACTCTTTCCTCTTGTTGGGAACTAGAAACACCCTGAGGTTCTCTAGCCCTCAATTCTCTTCTTCCCTTCTTGCCTGGATTACTCATCTTTCAAATCCCTGCCCTATCTAAGTCATAATTCCAAAATGTTTGCCTGGGGCCCAGGAGGATACTAGGTTTCTTAGTTCAAATCTTACCTTATGAAACTTTTCTACTTAAGGCATATCACAATTTTAATTAAGAAAGTATGTAAAATATCATCCTAGGTACATCACAGAATATAAAACCATGAAGGGTCTGGATCTCATTTTCAGTTCTTCACTTTTGCAGCCCTAGAGCCTAGCAAGAATGTGACACTTAATAAGTGCTCCAAAACACTACGTAAATAAAGCAATGCAGTTGGCCTTCCATGCATGTCACATGTAGATTCAATCAATGGTAGAGAGTATTTGGAGGGGAAAACCTGTTTCTGTACAAAATATGTAAAGACTTCTTTAAAAAAAAAAATCCTCACTTCCCTAAACAATATAGTATCACAACAATGTGGGTAGTATTTCTATTGTGTTAGGTATTGTAACTAATCTAGAAATGAGTTAACATGTACAGGAAGATGTAGGTGGAGTAGATTACAAGCAAGTACTCTACTAATATTACTATGGGACTTGGGCACTCTCAGCTTTGGGGACTTATAGGAGGGAACACTTGGCAAGAGTAGCTCTTATTATAACAGTTCTCCTCTCTTACCCCGAGCCACTAGAGACACAAGTTCTAATGCTGACTCTGCCACTAAATGCCTGAACAACCTTAGCTAACTTTCCCCAGAATTTCTATTTTGTCATCTGATAAACAGAAGATTATACAATGTTGTTCTCTCAGCTCAAGAAGAACTAAACTACAGTATTACAATCATTAAATGCTTAGGTTATCTTCTCCAAGAGCAGAACTCTCCAACTCTTGAATGCGGGTGTGTGTGTGTGTGTGTGTGTGTGTGTGTGTGTGTGTGTGGACAACACTCTACTTTGTATGACTTATGCATGCTGCAGTGTCACTACCAGAAACTCCTTGTTTTCCACTCCGCTGACAGTCTCAGAAAAGACCTTTATAGAGTACTTAGCTGCAGTAAATGAATTAAACACCTCAGAAAGGCACCCACTGCAAATGACCTTTATCCTCTTTGGCCGACCCAAACATTTTTAAGTCAGTAGAGGTGCAGCTTCTTTGCTGTGGCCATGTTACAGAGAGTGGCTGAAAGCTGAGTGATGGAGGGCATGGTACTGGTCAATTACAGGGATGAAATGGTTTAAAGAAGGATAACTGGAGTCCCAGATCGTGAATTAGATCACAGGTAGGTAGGATAATAGATTACCCCTTGAAAATAACTCCTCAGCTTCAAGAAAAACTTTCTACGTTTAAACATGTTGGCTCTCTGATGCCTTATAGAACCACATGTGAAATAAAATAGGAGCAATCCTGAGCTTTCCATGTAATTAACAGTTACTTTATCTCTCTGCCATTCTGATCCTGGACTCCTTGGTCTCATCATTCTATTAAAGGAACCCTCCCATGCATGTCTCTAACTGTGGGCTTCTCTGGCGTTCAAAGTGGAAAGAATTTTTCCAGCAAGAGATACTGGGCCATGACATCCCCCTTCTTAGTAACACGTGTTTTCCTCCTGATTAATACACTAACATGACTGAAAAATACCGATTTAAATTATACTCATTGCATTTTCTGTCCCCTCTATTTCATGTAACTCTATTTCTGCATCTCAGTCACTTCTTCTCATTTTACTCTTCAGTATTTGCATTCAGTATTCAGTATTGTTTCATTCAGTGATATTGCTGAGACAAATTATTTCTAATAGTTTCTTCAGTTTCCTTTAGTATTTCTAAAAAGACTGTAAGCTGTAAGAGAATACTCAAGAGAATCCAGGTATTTCTAACCTATGGAGAGGCACAGTGTATACGGGGAGACTGGGGTGGGAAGAAATGCAATTAATCAAGAAATAAAAATAAACCAAAGAAACAGAGATAACCCAAATGACTCACAGGTCCCTTCCCCATGTGGGACTAGAAACTGGCCTGCTTGTCACATCAACCACCCAGAGAAACTGAGAAGAACATCACATGTGTGGGATATTTCTGTCTGATACACAAAGTTTACTAACAAGTAGCTGGAATATGTAAATTTGCCCTGGAAAGAGTCTAGGTCAGGAAGGAAAGATTTATTCTCTCCTCTAAGGAATCTAGAACAACTTAAAACAAACAAATGCAATTAGCCATAATTTAATAAAAATTCTTTGCAGTTTCATGGTAACCAATCCATGGTGAATTATTAACCCACGCTGGGCATGGCTTGGGACACATCTTCCCTTTGGAAATTGGCCTCACTGAAGAAACTGTACTCCTTCACGCAGTAACACTCAATGCCCTTGTTAGAACCACAATTTTGGGCTGCATGGACATTTGTTTATTGTTCCAACTGTCTCTCTCAGTTCAAAGGGGAATCAGAATATATCCTCAATGTGACACTCCCCTATCTGAACATTACTTCGATTGTGTCTTGGACAAATAGCCATTTAAATATATTTAGACAGTAAGTGAACAAAAATATGAATGGATGATTAAGTGAATACTATACCTTGGGGATCCCACAAGAACTGTTAATAATCTCCAAAAAAGAATTATATATTAATTTCCAGCAGTCATCGAATGATGGGTTAAAGACAATAGTGGGTTCACTGACTTCAACTTTGATCATGATTAGCTGAGGTATAAAGAAATCCATCTCTTGGTAGGGTTCCTTGAAATCATTCCCATCCTGCAGGAGATACAAGACAGGACTAACATCTCAAAATGGGGCCTTCCAGAAACAAAGGTATGAACTGTACATATTTTTAGTGCCACACATGAACACTAAAAGAAAATGAGAGCTGGAGCAGTGTAGTCCACCCTGGGCTCACCCTTTCCAAAGAGTATATACAATATTATTCACTTTGGTTAGTAGTTACTACCCCTTAACTTCTTTTTTTTTTCTTCTTTTTTAAAAAATAATCTTACTTAGTCGAGTAGGGTACAAAGGGTCAAAGGCTACAGGAAAGTGGGTAATACAGTACCCCTTAACTTCTAAATCCTTATCGTCCCTCAGAAAAATATTTTTGTCCATAGGAAGCCTGCTTCCCAGTTGAATATGGTTGCCTCTAATTCTGTACTTTCATATTCCTCTGTACTTCGTTTCTTGTAGGGATTTATATGATGCATCTAATTTTCTCTATTATACATTATACTTGAGAGCAGGTTCCATGTCTGACCCATTTCTCTTTCCCAAAATAGCCAAGACAGCATTTAGTACAGAGCAACCATTCAATGAACATGATGAATATAAAATCATAAAATGCTATCTGTATACTTTGAGAAGAGTTGCTTAGAAGCATGTGAGTTTATTTCAGAAGTTCAAAATGTCAACATTCCTACAAAGCAAATACTGATATAGAGCTATTTCTAATTCCCTACAAAGGTAGGTAATACAAGATACCTTTCATAAAACTACAGTGCCTAATGAAACTGCCAAAGGGCAGCTATAAAGGAGTTGTCTAAGTAACTGATTTTACAGATTTCTAGATATGTTTAAGGATGATTGATCAACATTTGTGGTGTGCCAAGTATCTGCAAATTTCCCCCACTTTCAGAAACCAGTATTTTACTCTTCCTTTTCAATGGAGTTTTTAGTGACATTTGTTTCAGTGTCTAGCTTTCTCTGCTTAGCAAAGTAGGTGATGACAGGGCCATCTGTATGGTAGGCCTCCTCAAAGTGCTAACACTGCAGTCAAAACTCAGCAGCACTGGATTCTTTGTGCTTTTGAGCAGAGTCAACTGTTTTCTGTTTGTATTTACTGCATTTGAAAAAAATGTTTCATAATTTAACCTTTTATAATCAAGTATTTCTTAAGGTAAAATATGTACAAGGGATAAAGTTTTAAAAAATTCTCCTTGATCCCTAGGCTACACAGATTTAGAGGATATGAAGATGCTTTGAAAACTAGGACCTAGTGCTTTAAACTTTTACTGTATTTTCACACTGGAGTAATTTTATGAAAAAAAAATCTCTAGATGAACAAAGCTGTTTGTCTTTAGTGGTGCCTTTTCAAAGAATAAAAGTCAATTATTGTCAGTGAATATAAACTTAACATTCTGTAAATATCAAACACTGATTTGAGATCTTTTTCAATTCCTTCCTGTAGCACATTATGTGGAAAAGTGTCCCCTTTCCTCACACTGTGACAGTTATGCATTCTATTTTAGGTAGTTAAAAAAATCCTAACATTTTTCCATTTATGTAGTCTTACCAATTTGATAGTGGGTGATCATCTCATGAAAGTCTGCTGTGCTTTTTTTTTAAAGTCATGCGTATAAACTATTAATCACCTGATACATGTGCAAGGCAGCACGTTTATTATGTGGCCTGGCGCATAGCTGAGGGTATACATGATTATAGCCTGGTACTAACTAGGCTGTTGACTTTAAGTTCCCCCCATACCTTATGTATCATGAAAAAGGAAACAAGGTCTTCAAGGGATTTAATGACCAACTCCCTAAGATGGAGTGACATTAAGGATCCAACAGAGGCAAAATACTCCTCAATATGTCGAGAAGAGTCATAATCACTCTTGGGAGCAAAGTGGGTCCACTGTTTCTTCTGTGAGACAAAAAGTTGGGCAGAGATGGGGATCCACCTGTAAAGACAGCAGGGCATTTATGTCAGCAGCTTCCTTCCTGGGCACCGAGACGCCCTCTCGGGCTCAGCTTCACTCTGTAATGAGGCAGATGAGCTCCTTTCCCACTCAACAGCCTTGCACATCATTACTTTCATTTCCCAACCACATCACCTGCCAACACTCCATTTCTGGGAAGACAGAATTAAGATTTGAATTCAACGATTGTTCATCCAATGGCAATACCAAAAAGACAGGGGCTATTGGTGGCACATTCTGCTAAAAGAGTTTATAGTTCCTTCATTATCATTAGAGACTGAGGTGAAGAGGTATAAGAAATTGGAAACTTTCTATCCAACTTTTCTCTGGTAAGTGTCTGACTTCTGATTTAGATTTAGTAGGGAAAAAGAGAAGCAAAGCAAGTAAACTCAAAAAGAGGAAACTCGGGCTGCTTGGAAGTTGAGAGTAGAAATTACACAGCCAAGAGAAGAAATGGATGCCTCATTGTTCTTATCCTCCCACGTCCCCCAGTGTCTCATTCCCACAAGGAACCATTGGCTGTTTCATCCTGCTATGTTTCTTCTTTTACGGCTGGAAGAGTGCTACTACAGCAATCAGAGAATTACCAGTAATAGGCATAGGCTGCAGAGGTAACAGTAATGGGCACAGCTAGGCATAGCTAATAATAGTCATTGATGCAGAGGTAATGATTATGATTTGCTAAGCAGCAAATATGTGCCAACCACTATATACACATTTTCATTGGTAATAGAAACTGCTCAGTAGGTATTACCATCATCACCATTTTAAATAATGGAATTACTCTGGCTCTAGGTATAGTCCTGAGAGTATTTGCAAAGAACAGGAATTGCTTAAACATATGAAAACCCTGAAAATTTGAGGCGGTTTATCTGGACCATCCACATACAAGTCACTCAGATGTCCCAAAGATCTCCCAAACAGAGGAGATACGTATGGTACTCTCACAACAGATGGCAATGAAGGAATCTCAAAAAGGCAGAGGGAGGCTAGAAATGAGGGGTGAAGAGCAGCTGGACATTAGACAGAAGGAAGAAAACCAAGAAGACCAAGGAGACCAGCAGGTGCCAGCCAATAAGCTACATGCAACTCTCAGGCTGGGAACCAGTTTTCATCTTTAGGATCATTGTGACACAGCCCCCTTCCTTAGGTCAAATACTTGTCGAGAAGGATCTGGCGAGCTTGCATGCAGTGCTTCTGTATTGTGACCCAGTACTCCTCAGGCTGCAGAGGCAACTTTCCCTCCAGCAGTTCTGCTGTTCGTACAAACCGGAGATTTTGAAATCTGCCAGAAGGGAGAGAGAAAACTGCTAAGTGAAATGACTCCCTGTAAGACAGGTTCAGAGGGCACATGTTCTCACTCTTCAGCGAGAAGAAACATAGCAGAGTAAAATTCATTATATCTGACAAAGCTACGAGGAAGGAAGGGTATGATCCAAAATAACTTCTAAAAATACATGTTTATTTATTTGTAAACAGAATAACAGAGTGAGCAGAAGGGAGGGAGACAGGGAGGGAGGGAGAGAGAAATGGAGAGCCCTGATATGGAATGCTGACATTGTGGGCCATGGCTTAGCTCACTGTGCTATAATACTGGCCCTTCAAAAGAACTCTTGCAAGGAAGAGATTTATAAATGAATCAAACTCATAGGTGTTTTCTGAGCCTTCCTGCACCACCTCACTCTATATGTTCTCCTTGGAAAGCAAGGCTTGGGTACTAACTAGGTATTTGGCTGGTATTCAGATGTTACTTGGACCAATAAAAGTTCTTTGCAACACTAAAGACACAGAGGACAGGGCCAGGTAAAGCAGCATCTTTCACTCTCAAGTGTGTTTCACCCAAGCCTCACTGTGGCCTCTGGGTGAGCTTCTCAAGACAATATAGATTTCTTTGGTTTGACATAAAATGCGGCTCTCTTTTCTTCCTCTAACCATCATGGTTAGGTTAATCAGTCAGAAACAATGAGAGTCATTTCCATTATCAGGAGGATCTTTTAAAAATATGTGAGATCGTGTCACTATGTTAGAAACCCTCCAATGACTTTCCATTGCAGAGTACATATCAGAGTCCTGCCTAGAGCCCACAAGTCTCTCCTCAGTCTACATTTTCTCTCTTGTTTCTCTTCCACCCCCATTTCTTGATATCTTCTCCCATCACCCAGCTCACTCTGCTCTCTCTATATTCCATTGCTATTCTAAGAACACCCAGATGCTGCTGCATGGAGCTTTCATAGGCTGTTTGTGTTGTTTATTGTACTTATTCCTCCAGTATCCAAGGAGCTAACTTCCTCACCTCCAAATCTTGGCCAAAACACAAACTCCACAGTGAAAACCACCCAAGGCTATATGTATGGTTGTGCAGTCAGCACCCTCCCTGAAGGGTCAGAATGAATGTTCTGCTTTCCAAACATAGTACTCTAATGTTAGTGTGTGTCCATTTCAGGAGATGCAGAAGGGTGGGCAGGAGATTTCCCAGATTCAGATGAAAGTATTTTATGGGTTGGTCTCTCACCCTACTCCTACAAAAACTACACTCCCTAGCCTTATGACTGGTTAATTTTGCTTCTGCCATCTTCTAACATATCATATAATTCACTTATCTATTGGGTTTCTTTCGTCTGTATTTCCTCCTCAAGAATGAACTCACTGCTGTATTTACTGCACTAAATGCTTAGCACATAATAGGATCTATTGATAGTAACACCACTCATCCTGTAGATATTGTAAGGGACATGGTGTCCCTTACATCATGCAGGCATTCAAAGAATATTTATTGATTGAATGGATAGATAGCTTTCTGTCTTCCTATGATGACCTTAATCTTTACCTATTTTTTCCAAAAGCCATGGATGTTAGCCTCTTTGCCACACTAATCAGGCCTTCTTTTAACCCACTAGTCCACCAATTCTGTTCCTAGTGTATATTCACTCATAAAGCCCTCTTAAATCACCACTCATTGCCTATCACTTTCAAAAGTAGATCTTTGCCCAATTTCTTGGGTTGTCTCAGTTTTTGCCTCTGATTTTCACCCTC
This sequence comes from Ochotona curzoniae, assembly GCF_017591425.1. Classification (NCBI taxonomy): domain Eukaryota; kingdom Metazoa; phylum Chordata; class Mammalia; order Lagomorpha; family Ochotonidae; genus Ochotona; species Ochotona curzoniae. Next base: position 250,704 of record NW_024467012.1, read on the forward strand.
CACTTTAATGACCTAGCAGGACATTTTCCTTATCTTCCAAAATTTCAACAGCCTATATTTCCAGTTCTTTTTGGTGGAGGTGCTAAACTAAGTCTTCATTGTGTGTAACCAGGAACAAGGTATTGTTAGGAAAGGACAGAACCCCGAGGACTTCACTCATGGCGCATGCATGGCAGCCAACCTTTAGTAGCCAACTCTTGTTACCACCTTACAATTCTAATCTTTAACAAAATCCTAACAAACTTCTCCAAGCAACAAGGCTTCCTTACAATTAAACACGTTCAAGGCTAGACATCCTCCCCAAACCAAATATAACAGTTATTGGTTAAGTTTAGCCAGTCCAAATTAAGCAAACATATCTGCTTTTAATTTTCCAAAGAACCACACAGATAGTGACAGTTCATCATTTCATAAGTTTGATTTTGTGTGTGTGTGTGTGAGTGTGTGTGGTGTATGTGTATGAAGATCAGTGTCTTCATTTTCCTACCAGGAGAGACCCATTAGAAAAAAAAAATAAACTGCAGTCTAGAATGTGTGATTTTCTTATTTCACTGCAAGGTTCAGGCTGTTCCCACTGTACCTAGTTTGACAGGCTTCCTTATATGGAAGCAAAGACAAGAAGCAGGGGTAACTCTTACTCTGTAAACCACAGGTCTTTCAGGCTCAGCATCATGGGGTTCACTGTGTGCAGGTGCTCCTCATTCCACTTCTTGGCACTCCTGAAGTCACTGTGCCAGGGCACAGGGGCTCGGATCACTCTTTGAGGAAACATGCGGGGTACACTGTTGATGAACAGCCTTTTTTTTTCCATTGGGTCCAAGAGGATATAATCAACTAGAATCAAGAGGGAAAATATCATATTAGTGAGGAGGGACCTTAAAGCCCTGTTAGCTTCAACATGTTACCAGTATCTGAACAGCAGTTAGGATAATTTTGGGAGTGTCCACAGCCCATATCAATTGCCATTTCAGCTTCCCGCTAACGTGTACCCTGGGAGGCAGCAGGTGGTAATTTAAGGAGTTGAGTCCCTACCTTCCACATAGTAGAACTAAATTGAGTTGCTGATTCCTAGCTTCAACCTGGCCCAGTCTTGGCTACTGTGTGCATTTGGGAAGAGAACTAGTAGATGGGAGCTCTTATACATTTTTACAATTCTAAAATAAAATAAAAGCTTAAAACAATCTACCATAAAAACCCATCCCAAACAAAACACTTAAAATGTAAATTATCCTCTGTTCATTTATAGTGGGAAATAGCCCTTCATCAGCGAGATCACAGCTAAGTCCTGCACGCATGAAGGAGAACAGATGAAGCTCCAAGTCTCTGGTTTCAGCCTGACCTAACCCTGGCTATTGTGGCCAGTTGGGGAGTGACCCAGTGGAAGGAAAATCTTCTTTTCCTGCTCTCTCTCCCTCTCTGCAACTCTGTCTTTCAAATAAATAAGTAAATAAATCTTTAAAAAATTCAGCACAATAGATATCACCAGATACTTAGGAATGGAAATTTAGGAACAAAATATTTTATATGTTAAGGGAAGGAAGAGTGGCAAAACCTTCATAGAAGAAATACTTGTGCCTGGTCATAAAGAATGAGTAAGTGTTTGTTTGGAAAAGAAGGGCAGAGCATCAGTGACAGAGGGAATAGCATGTAAGGACATAGTAACATCACTTTTGTACAGTCGCAGAAAGCTGTACAGCGGCAGAGCTCAGCCACAGTAGTGAAGTTAAAGGTGAGAAGACTGGAGGATTAAGTTGGAACTGGAATTGAAAGGACCACAGATGTTTATTTTTCAGAGTCTAAGTACACAAAGAGTCAATAACACCATTCAAAAGCTAGTTAGGAAAATATAGACACCATGATAGAGACAGCTGTTGCTCTGACAGAATAGCAAAGTAACGAACAAACTGGTTTATCCTTCTTTGATGTGCGTCTCACATTACTGACAGTCATCAAATATTTCCCAGTGATCCACTGTGTACACAAGACACGAGGCTAAAGATAAAAGGAAGGATCAATGATAGGTCTGTGACCACTCAAGAGCTAATCATCTAAGAAGCCAATACCCAAGGGGAAATGAAATATCAATGCCAGTGTTAAGTCATAGTTGAGGGGGAAAAGTGTGTGTTGATAGCAGAGACAGGCAGTGCAACGAATGTAGAGGACAGAGTGATCACTGAGGAATGTAGTAAGAGACAAAAATATTTGGGAGAAGTAGGATTTGAGCTAGAATCTATTTAAAAATTCTATTCACTTATTTGAAAAGGAGAGAGAGGTACAAAGAGAGAGAACTCCCATCTTCTGGCTCCCCAAATATCTGGAGCTGGATTAGGTCCAAAGAACAGAGTTGAAAAGTCAATTTAGATCTCACATATGGACAGAGTAATCCCAACTACTTGAGCCATCATCACTGATTCCCAATCTCTACAATAGCAAGAAACTGGAATCAGGAGCCAGAGCTGGGAGTTGAACCAGGTACTTTGATATGGGATGCACCAGGTCATCTGCTGGCCTCTTGAACTAGAGAAAGCTGTTGCTACATACAGCATTGTTCCAGAGTCAGTGACATCTTTATCACCCAAGAATTTGTAAGAACCATAAGTTTAGATTTACTGAATAACAACCTGAATTTTAACCAGATTCCCAGATAATGTGTACAGTAAAGTAAGGAAAGTGCTGGTGCGGATATTAGTGGTAGGGGCAGCAAAATTAAAGAATAAATGATGATTCTGGCATATTCATTAGAACCAACGTGACAACCGATAAAACAAAAAGAAAGAAGGCACCAGTCCCCTAGAAATCCTCAATCCCACTTGTGCCCAGCCTTACCAATGCTTTTCATGAGGCTCTCATAATAGTCATTTTTTTTCTCATCCACGAGAGCACTCAGCAAGGGTTCTAGGAACGGACTTGTCTGCAGTGAGTTAGAAATCAGCTTCAAAATTCGAACCATCACTTCGTCCTCCTCGGGGGCAATCATGTCTTTCCGGATTCCATTGGTCAAATAGTAATAGTATCTCTTCCATGAACAAATCACCAGGAAGAAAAAGAAAAAAATAATCACCATTGGGTAACTGTGGCCACCAGGCCTACCTATCAGCTTCTAAGAGACCCTGTTCATACAGCACCCATTCTCACCCTTCACCTGCTACATGACGCCTTCTAGGTCTACTGCTTCCCACACTCACTTTGCTACAACTGCATCACTGGTGAGTTTGGTCCATGACTCTAAAGGGTTCAGCAGAAGCCGGAGGCATGTCATGAAGGACTGGTCAAAGGATTTACAGCTGGGAAGTATCGGATGAGTATGAAAGGTAGGGATGAAGGCTGGTGACTGGGAAATGAGACACTCCTTAAGGGGATTCAAATAATCCAGCTTCTTGCTACACTTGGGGGGCAGCAGGTGGCTGGCTCAAGTATTTAGCTTATTCTCAACGATGTAAACATCATCAAAAAGAAAGCGAATTTATTATTTAAAAAATATATATACATGTATGTATAGATTCCCAGCTCTTCCCCAGATACAGGGTTTTAACACATATCGCTAGGTGATTCTTATCTTCAGGCAACTTTAAGAAACTCTGCGTAGCTGTTAAGAGCGGAGATACTCTGATATCAGCCAAATCTGGTTGAAGTCCTAGTTTTGTCTCCTACTGTCTTTTATCAATCTCCACACCAACTTCTGCATTTAGACAATGGATAAAATCATAGTATTCAGGCGTTGGATGGTATCTGAGCTACATTAGTGTGATTTGCCAATTGCACATACTTAGTCATCATGACTTTAAAATAATTTTTAAAAAATGTATCTGTTATGCAGAGAGGGAGGGCAAGAGACAGTGCACTCCCCTCGCTACTGTTTCACTCCCCAAATGCCTACAAAGGCTAGGATGGAGCCAAGGTGGAGCCAGCAGCTCCATCCAGGTCTCTCACCTGGATGGCAGGAATTCAGCTACCTTAACCAACGCTACTACTTCCCCGAATCTGCATTAGGAAGAAGTTTGAATCAGGGTCGAGGGAAGAGTATTTAACCCAGATACAATGATATGCGACATGACCTAAATGACTACCTCATAGGAGGAAATATATATTAGTTTAAGAGGCAGAGAGGTGAGTTTTTACTGCTTATGCTATAAACCCACAAGTTATTCTTCTCTGAAGTTTTGTTTTTCTTCTTTCAAGACATAGGTTAGAAATTGAAATATCCATCTAGAACTAGGCAGGTAATATTGATAAGCAGAATTTGGCTGGACATTAGAAAATAAAAAGGAATGATGGGGCCCATGACAACCTGGACAACATAATGCTCACAATAAAGGAGGTAACTACTACTTAACTCCAGATAATTCAGTCTTTTTAAATGCAAGTTGGAAATCTAGCTTATTTTATTTTATTTATTTATTTTTTATTTTTATTGGAAAGGCTGATATACAGAGAGGAGAGACAGAGAGGAAGATCTTCCGTCCGATGATTCACTCCCCAAGTGAGCGCAACAGTCGATGCTATGCCGATCCGAAGCCAGGAGCCTCTTCCGGGTCTCCCACAGGGGTGCAGGGTCCCAAAGCTTTGGGCCATCTCGACTGCTTTCCCAGGCCACAAGCAGGGAGCTGGATGGGAAGAGGGGCCGCCGGGATTAGAACCAGCGCCCATATGGGATCCCAGGGCGTGCAAGGCAAGGACCTTAACCACTGTGCCACTGCCTCGGGCCCTGGAAATCTAGCTTAAATGAGGTTTCCCTCATCTTAAAAACACACCCTTCTGGCCAAATTCTGGCATTACAAGGTTGTCAGATAAAATGTGGGCCACACCGAGATATACTCAAAACCATTCTTTTTTTTTTTTTTCTGAAACTCAAATTTACCTGGTATTCTATTTGGCAAAAATCTGGATACTCTGGCCTGTGGCCATGCTGTACCTATGTTCTCAGAAAAGGACATTGGGTCTCAAGACTTTACTGCATACAGCTCATTCTCTCTCTCTCTCTCTCTCTCTCTCTCTCTCTCTCGTTTGTCATGGGGTCCAGGGACTCTAAAAACATTCCCAAGTGACTCTGCCATTCTTTCCTGGTGTGAAATCACTGAGGTGCCAAGAGCAAGACTTAGCAAACTGAAAGAGGCCAGTAAGAACATACCTCCAGATCTAGTTCAGACGGCTTGCTTTCCTTACGTTCTAGTTCCATCTCCTGCTCTAACATCACATTGATTTGCTGTTCTGGACTCATAGGTCTGCTTTCTGGGAGGGCCAAAGATTGTTCCATTTCCTTCTTCGTGGGTAGGCAGGTGGAGGTGCTGCAGGCCAACTTCATCCTGAAAAACAGACACAGCTTGACCACTGATGTCAGGCCTGCTTTTTCCAACTAAGGAGTGTGATTCTGCAATAAAAGCTCTGTGACCTCTATTAGTATGTGTATAAACTTGAAAGATGTCCTTAACTACTCAGCAACTCATGGGTATGTTAGCACTGGCTTTTCCCAGTTGGTTATAGTATCTAAATGCTTTGTTTAAAAGGTAGAGAGACATAGAAAAACAGGAGAAAAGTCTTTGACCCACTGTTCATGCCACAAAAGGTCTGCAACAGGGAGCCAGTGTTGTGCCAGGAACCTGAACTCTACTGGGTCTCCCACTTGGATGGCAGGGAACCAAGTATCTGAGCCGTTGTCACAGCCTCCCAGTGTTTGCATGAGCAGAAAGCTGGATTCAGGAAGGCAGCCAAGACTCAAACCCTGACATTCTGATTCAAGTGGTATCTTTAACACTATGCCAAACACATACCCCAGTTAATTTATGTTTACAGCCTAAAAAACTTTGGTAGTTTAAGGCAATGAGCAGACGAATCATGCATCACTGCACGTGTGGGGATGCTCTGGTGCCAAGCAGCAGGGCAGGCTTTAATGTATTACAGCCTTCCTGGTTTCAGTCCAGGTCCCCACTGCTGCCCACAGTGACACGTTACCCAGTGGAATCCTCTTTGTCTCTGAAAGAAAACTTCATCTTCTTCTTGAAGGGCTCTGATGGGTTTTTACTTGCTGGAAAGCAAAGAAAGAAGGTTTCAGTGATTGGCAGCAGCCTAAAACTACCTGTCCATAGAGATACGCCTCTTGGAGCAATCCAGGGAGCAAAGATGGTCCCACTTTTACCATTAATCAGCTATGTGACCCAATTCATCATGTTGGGCTTCCGCTTACCCAACTGTAAAATGGGGATGAACATATTTTCCTTCCTTCCACTGAACAAGCATTAATAACTACCAAATCAATTCATTTCCCAATACTGTGTGTATTCCAACTAGTATGAGCTGTACTATTGTTTTTCTTAACATTTATTTATTTTTTACTTGAAAGTCACAGTTACAGAGAAAGATAAAAAGAAACCTTTCATCTGCTGGTTCACTCTCCAAATACCAGCAATGGCCACAGTTGGGCCAATTAGAAGCCAGGAGCTTTTTCCAGGTCTGCCATGTGGCTGTGGGGGCCCAATGCCTTAGGCCATCCTCTGCTGCTTTCCTAGGCCATTAGCAGGGAGCTGGATGGAATATGCAGTAGCCAGGTACTCGTAGGAGATACCAGCACTGCAGGTGAAGTACTGGCTTGCTCTGTCACTGTGCTGGCAGGAACAGTGGATTCTATATTGCTGGCTTTGTCTGATCTTCTCTTTCCCTCATTTGCCATCAGGAAAGCCAGATGCTTTCTGTCCTGTGGAGAGGCCCACATGTTAAGCAACTGATGTTAGTGGCCAACAACCAGCAAGGAACTGTGGTTGTGAGTGAGTCTGGAACAGAAGCATTCCTTAGCTGCCTTGCGATGACCATGGCCTTTGCTGACAACCTGCGACAGATCCTAAACCCAAATGACCCAGTGAAGCCATGTCCAGATTTTTAACCCAGGGAAGCTAGTGAATAGCAGTTGTTTTAAGCCATAGACTTATGAGAAAAAAATGTAGCGCACAAGTATATAAAATAGCACTTGCTATAACTAAGGGTTCCATACTGTTAGACATTACAATCATTACCACTGCACAGACAATTAAAGTGAGGTTTATGAAGTGACCCAAAGTCAGCTGTAAGAAGAAATGGGAGCCAGGACTAGAACAAAGGGTTGGAAAATTTCACCGTAAAGCCCTCTTGTACACTGGCATAGACTGCCACAAGTTACCTGATGGCATCCCATGCTCAGTCCTGTCCCGAGGGACAGTGATGGTGCCTGGCTGGTAGATCTTCTGCAGGTCTTTCAGCTTTAGGTCTCGGGCCATCAAGGAGTAGTTGTTGGCAATGGAGTCGCTGGGCCCACGGTGGTGATGCTGCTCTTTGAAGGGCACAGCCAGAGTCCATGATGTGCGTTGCATCAATGGAGGGTAAACGCTATGTGACATGACAGTCTAGGGGAGGAAATGCAGAATAAGACATGACAAGGGACATCTCTGCTTCCTATACTTGGTGAAAATAACTTTCTGACCGTTCAACATCAGTTGAACTTCTCTGATTGCTGTAAGCATAACTTCTGATATCAGGATAAATAGTAACAGCAACTTTGTGAGCCAGGTAATTTATACCACTTAGCTTTACTCCTAAGGAACAGAACTAAAAGGTATATATCTTCATTTTACAATTAAGATACCGAAATTCAGACTTTACATAACATGGTTAAGTGGGAAGGCCAGGTTTTTGTCTGTTTATTTGTCCATTTGTTTTGTATGAGAGCACAAATCTTTTCCCACACTGCTGTAGCCTCTCCTGGTGGCAGAAATGACCAAAGCCACTAATGCCATTTGTCAAATCTGACCCCACTGGTACCTGTTGAATACCTAGAAAGAATAAGTGTGTCCTTTGCCTTGTCACCCTCCACAGAAGAGCCGACAGCTGGGTAAGCATACCTGATAGAGTTCAGAGGGTTCTTCATTAGTTGAGGGAGGGAGTGGTGGTAGTTCTGGTCGTGTCTGGGAGTGGCTCATGTGATGTATTGAGTCATTTTTGTCAAACTGCAGGATATGACAAGAGAGCCACTCTTTAAAAATTAGGACATATGTTCAAGCTTTTTAAGTTAGTTAAGATTAAAGAGGTCCCCAAGAAAGGTTTTAGGTACAGAGTACTGCCCAGAAAACACTCTTCCCTTCCCATCCATTACATATGGTTCATTTTTAACTCATTAATTTGTCCCTTCTTGAGCATCTTCTGAGCAAATTCAGATATTCATTCCTGCTGAGAAGAGTTCAGATCTGAAGGCTTCATCAGGTACTTTACTCTTGGGTGAGATTAAAAGGGTGACTCATTTTTTAAATTTTATTTGAAAAGCAGAGTTACAAACACACACACAGAGAGAGAAAGCGAGAGAGAGAGAGGGAGAGAAACAGTTTGTGTGTGAGAGAGAGACAGATTTTTCTCTCTACTGATTCATTCCCCAAATGGTTGCAACAGCTAGACACTGGACTTGTCAAAGTCAGGAGCCAGGAGTCAGGGCTTGGGTAATCCTCTGCTGCTTTCTCAGGCATACTAACTGGATCAGAAGTAGAATAACAGGGACTCAAACTGGCACCCATATAGGATGCTGGTACTGAAGGCAGCAGCTTTACTTACTAAAATGCCACAATGCCAGTCCCAAGCGGGACTTTTAAAAAATGGACACGTGTATCTAGATGTCAGTCACATACCAAATGAAAGTTATGGATGTCTGAATTGCATCTTTGGAAGCAATAACGTTATATGGTCAGTGGAAAAATCTTCTCTTTTTCCTAGCTTTTAAATCTGTTTCAAATAAAAACATCAAGAAACAACAAGCAAACACTACAAAATTCAAACTTCTTGAGTGAGTTAACAGCAGGAATAGGAATGAGTAATTAAGTCAAAAGACCATGACTTCCTGCAGTCAAGGACCATATTCACATTATTTTAGAGGTGTCTTAGCATTCATGTTTTCATTCAATGTGGGGTGAATCTGATTTCAGCCCTCATACCAACTGGGAAGCTACTCTTTCTTCCAAAATAAGTAGAATATAGCCCCAGTAGGCAAAACTGACTCTATTTCAACTTGAACCTATATGTAAAGTGTGACTAGGCACATACTATAGCTCCAAGGCAAGGTATGTGAAAATAGGCCAGGCCACAGAGCATTACATTATGCTAGACATAGAAACTGACTGGCTCAGAGGTAAGCAAGAGACCCAAAATGGATTCATACAGTGTTTTCAGACATTTCCTGTGGAACTAGTGAGTTTTGGGGAGTATGACCCACATTGAAGTAAATTTGTGCTTCTTCACACTGAAAAAAAGAACACTAACGTTATACACAGAGGCAGGTAAGTAAGTAAGTCAATAACAGAGCGCTCAGGTTAGACATCAACACACCACATCACACAAATAAAAAACCATTCTTGAGATAATAAAGAAAGCAAACCATGAAAATTGTATAGACTGCAACAGGGAGAAGTAGAAATTCAGCACAAAGAAATTCAGCTGATTATCAACAAATCCACTTTAAGTTGATAAAGTTTCAATGTTAAATATTCATCTGAGAATTTTGCCATATGGTAACCTACTGGATCTTAGCTTTTATAACTAAGATTCTGGTAGCTAGAATGGTACTTTTGGGCCAGTCATTTTTTACTAGATGTGATATCTGTAGGTTCTTCAAGGAGGCAGGTCCCAAATGCTTGTCTAAAGATCTGCTACATCAGAATGACTTAAATATTAGTTAAAAAAATACAAATCCTAGTACTTTGCTTCAAATCTTTTGGATCAGAATCATTCAGGGTGGAGACTAAGACTCTATGTTTTAAAATGTTTAAAAATATTCTGGGGTACCACCAGAGCTGGGACTTGTTGGACAAAATATTTGGATGAATGGTTTCAGAAAGGAAGGGAAAAAAAGCCAGCAGGTGTCTATTGCTGAATTTTTCCCAAGAAAATTCGAAGATTCCCAAAAGTCTAATTTGGCAAAATTCATATTTCAAGGCATACATAATAAAAATGTGATCATCACACCTGCTCAGACAAGGGAAACTAACATGGAAGTTGCTCTGTTATGTAAGGTTTGCCTTAAAAGTCACACCTACCTTCTGAGTTGAACAATCCCTGTCGCTCATGGTGGCCACTCTAATTGTACCTATGAAATAATAATAATATAAAATAAATAATGAGCTCTCGGCTTCTCTGGAAACAGGAACTCCTCTCCTGTCCTGTTGCTCTGAAATTCACTTCTCCTTATATAGCATGATGAGAATGACACCAACAATGGAACTTTCTGAAAGCTCTGTTTCCAGGGCTGCCTCTCTGAGGTCACAGATGTTAGTCTTCTACGGAGTAAACCTGGAAGAAGATGAGAAAAACTGAAGCTGGAGAAGGAGCAACTCGGCATTCTGCTCTTCCAACCACGGCCCTTCTTCCTTTCCCTTGAATAGCTCCTTGCTTGGAACTTTTCTTGGAACACACCAAGTTTACTGTAGAGGAAAATGGAAGCAGAGTTACCTGCCAGTGCAGAGAGTAGGGAAAAATCGCTCAACCAGACCATCCTCCAGCAGCCTGCGCACTTCTCCCTTTTCTGCCCAGGGCCATTTTAACACTGATGGAGGTTGTACCAGGGCCCAAGCCAGTAACCAAGCCTTCGCGTCTGTTGTTAAGGAGACGAGGGGCTCCTGCTAAGCCTTCATACAAGACTGGGCTTGATCTAGCTCCCTGTCCTGGTGTCTGTCTTTGCTGGAGGTCCAGCTGGTCAGCAGGAAGTGTTCATGACAGAAGGAAAGATGGGAGGGTGTTTCACAATGGCCCAGAAATGCAGAGATGGGTGGCACTAAGAAACCGTGCCATTGGAGAAGTCTAAAAGCACAAGGCATGATGGAGAAGTTCTTGGTATCCAGAATTCAGAGTTCTGGCTTCAGATCCTGCTCTTCTCATTAATAAGCTGTGTGCCTTGAGCAAGTTGCTGTACAAGTGTCCTTTTATCATCTGTAAAATGTCCATAATAGGAGTATCTTCTTCACCAGGTTGGTCTCTGAAGATTCAAGGAGACAATTCTTATAAAGCGATTTGTATATGTTAGAAGGATGACTAATAATTCATTCCCGTTTTGGACTTCCTGGGGCTTACCATTTCCAAGTCCTACATCCTGGGGGCCCTTGGACAGTTTTGTCACCTGACACAATAAGCACTCTATATAAATGTTGTGGTCAATGTCAGTATCCTGAGAAACAAAGCAACACAAGTAAATACATACATATGTTTTCACCCATTAGGGACGATAGCAGCTGCTGCTCCAATATTCAAAACACACATTTTACAGCTGCTTTCAAAGTTATGTCAAAAACATGCTTGACTGACTGAGCTGTTCTGAGGTATCATCCTTAAATATGTGTGTTTTTTTTCTAATTAATTCCCCCCACAAACTCCATGATGTCTTTATTTTATGATCAAGGAAACCCAAACTGAGAGATTACTTTCCCAAGTTGACCTGATACAATCTGAACTGCTTCCTGAAGGCCACTGTGTACAGAACCTTATGGAACCTTATGGAACCTGTCCAGAACACAAATGTTTCTGAGGTCTGATGGAGAACATTCATACAGCACCAAGTCCTTCCATTTTCCCCCCTTTCTTTCCTTATAATTGAGCCAAACTGTCAACCCTGAACTTTCTCATATCTTCCATTATCACTCCTCATCAAGCCTACCCACAGTTTTAAACAATACTTGAAATAAAGCAGCGAAAGGCTTTGAGCCATTGATTTGGATAGAAATGGGGTTATTTTTAGGCTTGGTATACTGAGCGTGAAACATCACGTCCCTTAAAAAACAATGACGTAGGATCTGCGCAATAGCTTACTGGCTAACGTCCTCACCTTGCACATGCTAGGATCCCATATGGCACCAGTTTGAATCCCAGCTGTCCTGCTTCCCATCCAACTCCATGCTTGTAGCCTGGGAAAGCAGTCAAGAACTGCCCAAAGCCTTGGGAACCTGCACGCAAGTGGAAGACCTGGAAGAGGATCCTGGCTCAACTCCGGCTATTGTAGCCACTGGAGGAGTGAATCAGCAGATGGAAAATCTTTCTCTCTGTCTCTCTTTCTCTCTGTATATCTGCCTTTCCAATAAAAACAAATAATTAAAAAAAGACTAATCCAATGAGGCAAAGAATTAGAACGAGAGGGGTTCAGTGCAACAGAGCCCTTTGGTTCTATGTGTGAGCATAAGACATACTCCTATCTGAAAATTGATGTCCTTTAAGTTTCTCTGTGCTCATAAACAACAAAACAATACTACTGGTTTCTGCTGATTAGGAACACTGCTAAGCACTTAGTGCATGAGCATCATCTCTGAATCATCTCAACAGACCTAAAGATAGATATCAGAATTCCTTCAAGTTTTAGGGTTGAGGAAACTGAGACATTAATTATTCTACCTACAGTCATTTAACCATGTCAATAGCAAAACTGGAACTTGGTACCTGCATATGGAATTTGTTCCATGGCTTTAATCAAAACACCACCTAAATGTTATTTGACAAAGATGGAAAATAAAATGCCGAGCAAAGAGAATGAAAAATGCCATCGCCTCTTTGCCAGCCACCTCACCCACACCACAACTGTCATCTGATTTAACTTTCTTCAGTAATTCCCAATACAGGATATATACCTCAAGCTTTATAGTCCTCGCAACTACAATTTCCTAGGGTTGCCAGATAAAACACAGGATGTCTCATTAAATTATAATCGCAGGGAAATACCTTTTCAAGTAAAATAATTTTTAGTGTAACCCACTCAACATTTGGGACATGGTTCCACTAAAAAACTATCAGATGTTTACTTGAAATTGGTACTCATCTAAGTATGCTGTACATATATTTACCACATCTGGCAAGATGGAGGGGAGAAAGGTCAGCTAAGTTCTAGGCTGTCCCCATCTCAATGGAATGAATACTTCGGAATCTCAATCTGTGGCTGAGGAGTTTCCACACATTTCTGGTTCACGGCTCAGTGCTCTTGGAAGATCTTTCCTGAGGCCTGAAGTTGTTGTTTAACCAGAACAAGTATCCACTGGCGTTGTTCTACTAAAGCATCACCCTCTGGGTAAAAATGGACATTCATTTTCCAGTTTTGGAGGCTGGCAATCTAAGATCATGGTACCAGCAGAGTAGAGTTCTGATGAGTAGTCTCTGCAGGGTTGCCAGCTTCTCACTACATCCTCTCATGGCAGAAAAAGGGCTGTGAGATCTCTGGAGTTCTTTTTAAATGGGCATTAGTCCCGCTTGTAAGACCTAATTATCTCCTAAACATTTAATACTATCCCATTGGAGATTAGAATGTCTTAATTTATTTGAAAGAGGGACAAAGACAGATATATAGATATAGATATCATTTATATGTTTTTATATGCTGGCTAATTCCTTCAAAATGCATGCAGCATCTTGGGCCAAAGCAAACAGCCTGGAACTCAGTCTGGACTTCCTATGTATTTGGCAGAGAATCCAAGTACTTGAACTTTTTCCCTGTGGCCTCCCAGGGTGTGCATTAGCAGGAAGGTGTAATTGGGAGCAGAGCCAACTCTAGACATTCTATAGGAGGCAGGTGTCGTGAGAATATTTTAATCACTGTGCCATTACCTCCCTCAGCATTTCAACATGTGAGTTTGGGGACAATGGGAGATGGAAACTACAACAAGTAACTGTGAAAAGGCATAGCAGTAGCTGCACATGCACTTACTTTTCTAAACCCATCAAGTGTACATTGAGAACCAAGTCCTGATGCTATGGAGAGATTCTAGGACCCTGGTAGTTCTGGAATATGTGACGGGGTAGAAGACGCAGGCAGCACATGGGGGAAAACAAAACCTGCCTGGGCTTCAAGAAAAAAAAAAAACTGTTATAAAAAAAAAAATTTAAAGCCAGTGGGAAGAATCAGAGGATTCACAGACGTGCCCCTAGATGGCACTCTTAATCAAAAATCCCAGGCAACTTGACTTTCAAAACTACAACTACCCCAGGATTGATGGCTGCAGTGCTTTACACTAAGGAATGAATGAATGAATGAATGAATGAATGAATAAATAAATAAAACCAAACATTTCGGGGGGGGGAACGAGATCCTTTACATTGCAGCCAACAAAAGGCATAAAGCTAAACAATTCTTCCTGAAGCTTAAGAATTTAGGGAGAAGGGCTGGTATTGTGGCATAGCTGTTTAAGCTGCCTCCTGTGACCCTAGCATCCCACATGGGCACCAGTTGAATCCCAGCTGCTCCACTTCCAATCTATCTCCTTGCTAATGTGCCCAGGAAAAGAGTGGAAGACAGCCTAGGTGCCTGGGCACCTGCCACTGTCATGGAAGACCAGGAAGGAGCCCCTGGCTTTGGACTGGTCCAGCTTGAGTGTTGTGACCATTTGGGGAGTAAACCAGCAGATGGAAGATCTCTCTTGTTCTGCCCTCCTCCTGTCCCTCTCTCTCTGTAACTCTGCCATTCAAATAAATATGTAATAAATCTTTTTTAAAAAGAATTTAAGGGAACTCATCTGTTTATATTATCGTTTCTCCACTTGGGTGCCCTCCCTCAATTTATCCTATTCCTCCTCCTTCTCAACACCACCATCACCATCATCATCCTCAAGCTTACCTCTCTAGCCACCATCCTGATTATTTCTAGAACTACTAGGTTGCAGAATAATAGCAACAAATATTTTTGCATTCCTACATGTGTCCTATAGGTTATAAGTTCTTTACAGCCAAAACTGTAACAGTCTTCATTATTAACCCAGTGACTGTTACTCTTCACCTAGAGTCATTCTTCAGGTTGTTATGGACACAGACCACAAAGAAGGGGAAAGTCAACAAGGCACACAGAAAGTGCCCAAGTGGTAACAAGCCCTTGGACTTAGCTCTGTCCCAGGTTTGGTTTTTGTTGTTGTTGAAGATTTGAGAGGCAGAATTACTCGGGGGTGGAGAGGGAAAGACAGGCAACCTGTGTTCCCATCCACAAATTCATTCCCCCAAATGACCACAATGGTGAAGCGAGGAGCCTGGAACTCCATCCAAGACTCCACTGTGTATGGCAGAGGTCCAAGACCTTGGGCCATCTTCTACTGCTTTCTTATGTGCATCAGCAAGGAGCTGGATCTCAAGGCAGGCAGGCAGCTGGGACTCAGACAGATGTTTAGGTAGCATGCTGGTACAGGGGGCAGCTTAACCCACTGTACCACAATGCAGGCCCTTCTGTCTCCATTTCACAGAAGAAACCAGGGCTCAGGAGAAGTAACTGTCCAGGTCAGAGATGAAGTGTCAGCCATGGGGTCAGCACCCAGGAGAACTGAAACCTCAGCCCTGGTCTTTCCCAGCATGGCTTCTGGCAGTGTTTGTTTTAACAGGGGTCAACTGTCTTCCCAGTGGTGCATGTGGTAATATTTGGAGACATTTTTGTTACAGCTTCCAGTGGGGGTTGTCCTGGTATGTAACAGGTAAAAGCCAGAGACACTGTTCAAATAGCCTACAATGTACAGGACAGTCAAGAAGTAACAGAAATAACACCTCCAAAAAGCCAACTGTCCCCGTTTGAGAAAGTCCGCTCTTAAGGGCTTGATTTGGGTCCAGGAAACAATATGCTATTCCAAGGAATTTGCATTTATTTATGATGCCTCTCTGGCTGGCGACTTAACCCTCTGTAAAAGGGAGATGTTGGGGGCACGCATTGTGGTGTGGTGGGTCAAACTGCCCTTCGGGACACCTACCTCCCACTTAGGAGTGCTTGGTTTGAGTTCTGGCCACGATACTCTGCACTTTGGGTCCAGCATTTCTGCTATCGTTATCTGGAAGGTCACAGACCATGACCCAAGTACTGGAACTCCATGGGGACGCTGGCTTTGGCTAGGCCTAATCCTGGCTGTTACCGGCATTGGCATTCGGGGAGGGAACCAGCAAGTGCGACATTTGTCTACAGCTTTTCCTCCGTGTCACTTTACCCTTTCAAAAAACAAAATTAAATTAAAAATGGAGAAGACTAACCAAACCCATTTCTAGAGCTCTGTAACTCATCACTTGAGAAGGAAAGACTAAAGACTTCCAGTCAAGGTGGTACCTCATCATTTGTGCTGGGAGCTCCAGAGTAGCTTCCAGAACAGCTGCCTGCGGGTATTTATGAGGGGAAGCCCTAAGTTTCCTCGAAAACCCATCCTCAGCGGCCACTCGTCTCTGAGGCGGCCCGAGCACCCTCATTCCAAGCTCAAAGCGCAGGAGGCGACGCCCTCGGAGCCTCGGTTTCCTCAGCCTTACACTTCCCCGGGACGCCTTGAGGCACACGCCAGCTCGGAACAAGAACCGGCGCGCCTCGCACAGGCCGGGGTCTCCGCCGCGCGGCAGCCCGCGCCCACCTTCCGGCGTGCGAGCCAGGGCGGAGCCGAGGGCGGTGCGCGCGCCGAGGGGCGGGGACGCGGCTAATGTTCTTCCTCCCTCTCTTCCCGCCTCCCGCCTCCTTTCGCTCCCCCTACAGGCGTGGTAGGGGCAGCCGGGCCGAGGG
This sequence comes from Ochotona curzoniae, assembly GCF_017591425.1. Classification (NCBI taxonomy): domain Eukaryota; kingdom Metazoa; phylum Chordata; class Mammalia; order Lagomorpha; family Ochotonidae; genus Ochotona; species Ochotona curzoniae. Next base: position 267,181 of record NW_024467012.1, read on the forward strand.
ACCAGGTGAGCGATTGAAGCTCGGGGGGCCGTGGGCTTCAGGGTGCTCCCGACTGCAGAGACCCTCTGGCTCGCGGGGGGCACTCGTGGAGGAATGCGGGGGGCGGCGGCTCGAGCGTGTAGACGGGGGCCCCGGGGTGGCAGCACCACGGGGCATCTCTTGCCCAGTCAGTCTACCGGCGGAGCAAGCGGAGTGCGTGCCAGCCACCCTCCGCTCCATACACCACTGCCGCTCCTAGTTTGGTACAAGAGTGGTCAGCCCCACGCTGTCCTCCCCTCGAGACCCTGCGCCTTCTTTGAGAAGTCCGGTGGGGATGGCGTCAAGTCGAACCTGCTCTTGAGTTGTAGTGAAAATGAGTGCCGTCTTCCCTCAGCGGAACCCGCTGCCGAGGGGGAAGCTGCGAGTGCAAAGGCTCGAATTACTCTCAGAGGCTCTGTTTCTCGGCTTCCGTGACCCCTCAGACAGGGCGCCCAGATCCACATCCTCTTCCTCCTCCCGTGGATGCCCTCCACTCGCGGTCTTTGAAGATGAAGAAAAAAGGAGCCCAAATGGGAAAGGAGAGTGGCCAGGGTGGGCTCAAGGGGCCCTTCCGCCAACCAGAGATGCGACCCGCCCCTCTTCCCTCTCTTCTGGCTGCAGCGTTCCATGGCAGCCGTTTGCCCCGAGGCTCGGGGTCTCCAGAGCCGGGTGGTGCTTTGAAGCCTTGGAAATTGCGAGGGCTGGTCGGGGAGAAGGCCTCCTGACCTCCTCCGAAGACTGCATGGTGCCCTGGGAGGCCCCTGCCAGGGGTGGATGACTGGACGGACAAAGGGCCTGGGAGGTGGTGGCCAGGTAGATGCACCTGACAGCATGTGTGCTGGTAGCATTCCCCCCACGCTCTCCTCTTTCAGACTCCCCAAACCGGTCTGGATGGGCCACTTGGGTTTTCCCAGGGCAAAGGAGACTGGCAAGGAAATTGGGCGTGTTTCGGCAGGGGTGAGACTAGGGGAACAATCCCATATACTAGATCTAGTCCAGCAGCGACCTAGCTGGAGCCCTTAAAATGCGCTTTTATTAGCCTGCCAGACCCTGTAGTTATTAGTTGTGAAATCTCCCCCTTTGTAACTCACCACATTAGCATGTAGAATAGTCAGGATGGTCAGTACATGTGAGGATCTCAGTTAATTTTGGCTACTGTGACAGAATCTGGAAGGCATTTGTGTTACAGGTCAGATCAATTGTAAGTGAGAAATGGAAACAGTATCTAATGTGTTTGTTGTTCTGGGAACCATAAAATAAACATGATCAAAACTATGTTGCCATTTGCCTTTATGAAAAATCAATAAAATTTACAGGAAATTGGGACAAATCCAGAAATTCCAGGCTCTTCTATCACAGAAGTTAACTGTGGCAAGGTCTTGTTACTGGTAAATAGAAATCAGTTTAGGGCCTGGTGTGGTTGGGAGCCAACCTGTACAGTATCGGTAGTAAGCAATGAAGAGAAGTTGACCAGAGTCATTGGATCGTTGTCTTCCTAGGAAGGCCTTTTTTTTCTTTTCTTTTTCCAAAAGCAGTGTGACTTGAAATAGTATGCTCAGCTTTCTTGGCTTTCTTTTTGTAACACTTTGGAATATTTTTATATTATTTTTCAGAAATGTATCATGAACATCATTTTATTGACTGAATTTACCATGATGTAGCCAGTTTCTTACTGCAGTTCACTGAGCTTCTTGGCCAGGTTTTGCTGGTTGTGACAAACAGGAATGGGCTATGTCTTCTTCGGCTACATTCTTATAGATCTGTTTGATTATTTCCTTCAGGTTTCTAGAAAATAAATTGTTGGGTTCAAAGTGTATGTAATTGGTAATTTCAGTACCTATTGCCAAGTTGTTCTCCATCTGCATGCCCTCCCTCAGGGTGTGAGAAGTTCTTGTTGAACCACTTGGGTGGAGACCTTCAATGGTTAAATGACTTTGTTGTTTCCTTCAGTGACAGAAAGCAGCGGAGCGGCATGCAGGATTGGACTGCTCACTCTGCTGGAGAATTTTCTGAGAGGAAACTTATTCCTCAGAAAGACATTTGAAGTAAGCTTCAGGATGGTGAAAAAAGAGCCCCCGAGTATCTCAAAGGACTTTGAAGAGTTACAGAGGAAGCTGTTTTTGCTGGCGGAGTCCATCAAGAATAACTCAAAGGTCAGTGTCCAGTCATTTGTGGAAAATCCCCCCCAACTGACATGAATACAAGAAGATAGGAAGTAACTACTTTCCCAAGTAGAAGAAATTTGAAGGTATGTCAGTAATCTTTTTGACTCACCTATCCTACTCTCAGTGCTAACTTTCAAATTCATTATCCAAGAAGATTGCTGAAACATCAGCCATTGTATTCATATTCCAGGAAATAAGAATGAATGAGTAAAAAAAAAAAAATGAAGCAGTAGAGGAAGAAATGTTTGCCAGCTACCTCCAATTTAAGGAGACTTCCTAAAGTAGCAGTGATTACATCTCTCAGAGGCCGAAAGTGCTGAATGACCACTGGCATAGGCAAATGAAATTCCTTAGCTGTGTGTCTAGAGGCCATTCTCGTTCTTTGCCATTGAAAGCATCCTTTCCTTGTCTTGCTGCTAATTTTAGCTTACTTGTTACATTAAACACCATAACTCCGGTGTTCCACTAGAAATCACAGACATAATGTGCACTGCATATGTCTTTTAAAATTTGCAGATACCACATGTAACATGTGAGAAGAAACAGGGGGAATTAATTTTAATAATGCTTTAGTCAACCTGCCATATCCAAAATGTCATTTCAACTTGTAGTCATTGTAAAAAAAAAATATAGTGGGGGAAAAAAACCCTTTGGGATATTTCACATTCTTTTTTTGGTACTCTTTGAAACCCAGTGTATGTTTTGCATTACCAATATATTCTAGTTCAAACTAGCCACTTTTAAGATACCTAGTAGCTTGTCAGTTTACAGCTGAACTTGAGTTAGTGTTTTCTGCCTTCTGGCCAATTTATCTGTGTAATTTCCTCTATCTGCATTTCAGTATTTTATCTGCAGGAAAAATGGGTTTCAGAGGTAGTACTGTTAACATTTGATGTCTGTTTTTCTAGACTTTTTTTTTTCTTTTGCTATGTGATATACCCATGAAAGTGCATTTGTATATATAACAAAATGAACTGTTCATGTGATGTGGTTTTGTTCTGGACAGCCCTAAAGTCTACTCCAGGAGGTGCTACTTTACAATCCAGAGCAATCAACTCTCTGGAGACCTTCTCTGGGCCCACTCCAGAACCCATCTGGCACTCTGTGGATTTACCAACCTATTTTTAGATTGTACATGTAACTTTGTAGTCAGCTGGCTGAGGTTCAAAAGTTAGCTCGTTGGGCAAGGTCCCCAAGCCCTTTTCACAAGAGTTGATTTTTCAGTCCTTGTGGTAGTTACCTTCTATAAAGTCACTGCAAGAAGCAAACCTCCAACCCCATTTCCCAGAGGGAAACATCAGATTTAGTCCCTGGCCATCTCTCGATCGGTGCATAGCCTTATTGTTTGTGCATTTGTGTTTAAGGAATCCTTGGCGTGTGTCTGTGACCATCACCATAGAGCTTGGGACTGACAGCACTTTGAGTTGTGCCTGGAACAGTTTGTCTGGCATGTGTACCTTCTCTATGAAGCGCATCCCAGCCTGAGGCTCAGTAACACCAGGACATTGCCCCCATTGTTTCAATTGGGGACGAGTGAAACAATGAAGCAAAAGCACAAAAATGTGCAAAATGCAGCACCAAATTGACCGTGGCGAGGACATTTGTTTAATGAACTGAAGCCAAATGCCAGATTGTCACCTTGTTTGATCTCAATTGGGAATGTACATGTTAGATGACTCACTTTTTTTTCTTGCTGCCTTATACATGTCTTATGATCTAGAAATGCTATACATATTGATTTGGGAGTTAGAGATCAGTGAGAGAGACATGCTTAAAATAGATCAAGAAATACAAACATTAAGGGAACCGTCTAGGACTTTTTGGAAATGCAAGGCTGAGTTTAAAGCCCACAACAGGAAGTAAAGCTGGCCATGGCTTGAGAGAAGGAATTTGAAGCAGGATCTGGTAGGTGAATGGAGTCAGAGGTATTCTTAACACACCTCCTCTTGGCTGTCTGGCTTCATTCACACTGTTGTTTCTGCCTGTGCATCTGCTGTGCTTTCCTGTCTGTGCAATCTGGCGTCTCTGACTTTTCTACTTACATGGCTCTGTTGATATGAGCATGACTCAGAGGCCTACCCCTACCATGGGGAAGGGAAGAGAGACGGAGCATGGGCTGGGCAGGTAAACACCAACGATATCTCCTGGTGTGCATTATCTCTGACAAAATAGTTTTGTCTCCTGCAGACCTTTTCTGCCAGAAAGGATGGTTTTGGGCATCTCCCCATAACCTCTGTGCCACCCCTGAATCCCATGCTAGAGGGCTCCAGAGACTGTAATCTGGGAGAAGCCATCCTGCAGCACCTTTCACTTGTCTGTCAGCAGTGGCTGTAAATGATTCTCAACTCCTCATTCTCCCCTCAGGATCCAGGGAATAGAATCACTGACTGTCTCATGCACTGTGACACCTGAGCATGTGTCCAGCTTCTCTGTAGTCCCAGGTAGAGGCTTCATATCCACTGATACTGTCTCCATTGTCCATCCTTTGGGTCCTCTCCAAGGAGGACTTGTGGTTTACAAATCAACCATCTTTGACCTTGGACAGATCAAGTGTGGCTCTGGCTCATTGAACTTGCTCCTCCTCTTTTCCAAAATAAGCAATGCCAGGCTCATAAACATGTAGTGAGGATTATGTGTGCTGCTGTGTGAGAAAGGCTTATAGCACAGAGCCAGGCACATGGCGTCTGATGTGCATTCCTGGGTTCTTCATTGAAGCTCTGTGTCAGGAAAGCCTAGGCTGGGAAACCTGTGGCTGTTTCTAAGATAGGCACTGAAAATTACAGAGTGTTCCAGAAAAATAAGCCCTCCCGCTTCCTCCCATTGTGTCCCAACTCTGTCGCCATGAGAATGGAAAGCTAATTACAATGTTCTGGATTTAACTAACGTTAAGTTGTTCTTCCTTACCTGTCTCACAGCACTGTGAGCAGAAATACATGAGGAAACACATGGAAAGCCCTTGAATCAGGGCTGAGCACTTGAGTGTTTAATGAATGCTCTCTGTTTTGTTGGACATGACTGAAATGTGTCTTTCCCTGACGTTTGGTGGACCAGCTGAGTACGGTGATGTTTCTTGCCTGGGAAAAGACAATTGTCCAGTTTACCTGTCTACAGCTTAAAATGGTCCCTGCTTGCTGAAGAATTGTATATTTTGGAGTTGTGGAGCTGACAAGAGGCTTAAAAATAAAAGTAGATTCCTAAAAGACTGTATGTGGAAGAAAAATCATGCCTTTACTAGTAGATTCCTGATGTGAAATTTACTTATGAAAAGCATTTTTCTTTAGTTGTTATGCTTTCATTTCACATTTCCCCATCTTCTTCATCTCTGTACCACCCTAGATTTGTCATTCCTATATCTATCTATGTTTGTCCATCTATTCACCTGCTATGTATCTGTGTATATTGTTTATACACTCCTAACATATTTCAACTGGGATGTCATTTTCCATTGGAAATACCTTCTCTGTTCAGATTTTATAAAATTTTCAGTTGAAAAGTGTAGATCTGTATACTCAGCCTTTTTGAAATGTGCTTTAAAAATTGTCCAATGACTGAATCAAGGATCAGTTCCAAAACTTAAAATTGATGGAAAATCCAGGCATTATTCACACAAGCCATGTCTCAGGGCTGCATGGCCATATGTAGCCACAGTGCTGCGCAGTGCACGTGTAAATCCTTAGGTCTGACACTTAAGTGGCAGCCTCAGTGGCCCATCTTGCCACACAGGCCTTCCCTTGTTAGCCTGACATTTACAGTTTGCATTACCGTGTCCTTCCCTTACCTGGAATATCCACCGACTCCTTCCCATTGTGCTCTCTGGGGTTCTTTTGATTGTAAAAGTCAGAACAGTTCAGTCTGCCTGTTATACAGGAAATAGGCATGGAACAGAAGTGACCAGTATTCAGGACAACCTGGAGCAGCTTGAGGAGCCAGCCTGTGTCCCGTGTGGCCACCACCACATCCACTCTGCCCCTTACCAGCCGTTCTCGGTATGATCTCAGGTACTGAAAATGGAGTGTCCAAGCTGGGTAGCCCCAGCTTCGGTGTCGTACCTAGTACACTCACCTCTGGCTGTGGAAATGGAACAGCAAAATGTTAGGTGACTTTCTGTCACAGTAGAATGTGGGTGGCATTGTAGCAAGTGGGCTTTATGCCATTTTGTGGCCTGGCAGGAAGTGAGGTTTGTTGTGCTTCAAGAGGTCCTCCTAGGAGGCAGGGAGGAAGTCCCAAGTCGGATGGCTGTGGCTTCTGTTAACCCAGGGTGAGCCTTGCGCTTTGGCTGCCATCACCATGAACCACAGAATTTTCCTGTTTTCAGCTTGTCCTGAAATTCATGTCACTTGAATCATCTTGGCTGAAGACCAGTTTCTAGGAAGCATATGCGTTCAGCAATGACACCTGTCATTGTTGTATGTCTTTGGTTTGGCTGCTGGTCTATAAGGCATTAAGGAGTAGGAAGTGGGAAATATCAGTTTTGAAAGAAGGTTCTGGAATCCAGAAACTGACGGGAACATGGTCCAGAATGTCACTGCGAAGGGGAGAAAAGGCATGTGGCCTGGAAGGATGTCCATGATACAAGTGGCAGCTTAAATCCACTGTGCCACAACACTGGCCCCTTCTTCGTTCTTAAGCTAGTGCATTTAACACGTCAGCTGGGATCTTGTTTTAAAGCTAAATCAGGGTTCGTAGGTGTAGGTCACAGCCAGAGCTGCTGCATTTCCGACAAGTGATGCAAAGTCACGAAGACTTAAGTTCTTTGTGCCTCCGTGACTTCAACTGTGAAAAGCTCTGCTGTGTCGTAGAAGGCAGATTGTTTGTGTTCCATCACTGCACATGTGTACTGTGCAGAGGGCTGTGTTGAGCGGGAATCTGATCTGTTTCTTTTTTTTTTTTCCACAAGGCTTGAGGTTAGTAACTTGGCTCTCAGACCTACCCTGTCCACACTGGCTTAAATAGCTGCCTCAGTTGACTCAAGTTTTGGGAGGCGTCTGCTAGAGACTAGAGACCACCTTGATGACTTCTTTGTGCTTCCCACAGCTGGAGTGGATGCTTTCAACCTGGGATTCAGGCCTGGCACTCAAACTGGTCTCTTTATTCTTTGCCCACAGGTGGTGTCCTTCATGAAGTCTCCAGTGGCTCAGTACTTGGACAGTCATCCTTTCCTGACACTCACCTTGCTAGTATTCATTGTTATGTCAGCCCTTCCTGTTGGGTTCTTCCTCTTCTTCGTGGTGTTGACCTTCTTAGCTGCTCTTGTGGGAGTCATATTACTGGAAGGTATGCTGTTGGTTACTTACCTGTTTGAAAAATGACTCAGTTGGGAGGACAGTAATTATTGGCCATCTGCCACTCTTGTCAAAGCTTTCTGTTCTTATCAAAAGCCACACAAGGCAGTCTGTCAGGGTAGTTAAAATATGGACCCTGGAGTCTGTTAGAATTTTATGTCCACTGGCATGTCTTTTGGACAAGTCATTTATCAAATTCGACAGGTAATAAAAATTATCAAAATACCCAGTATGATACAATGTAGGGATGGTGGGGACTGGAGGCAGCTGGAGGGCCAGGCAGTTGTTGCAATGCAAATGTCCAGTTGGGGTGGTGAAATCTCCTCACTAAAGAGCATAAGATAATTATCATTGTCATAGACACATTACTCTGAGTCTACCAGTTTTCAGCTTGTTATAAATGAATGTTTCTTCTGTTATGTTCTGTCTTAGGACTGGTCATCTCCGTGGGTGGCCTCTCACTGCTCTGTGTCCTCTGTGGCTTGGGCTTCGTGTCGTTCATTGTGTCAGGGGCAGCCATAATGTCCTACGTGATGATTTCCAGCCTCATTGGGTTCTGGTTTTCTCCCAGGTAAATATATGTCAATGAAATACTTTATCATAATTTTCAAACTATTTATTTTATTTGTTTGTAAAATAGTGAAACGAACAGACAAGAGATCTCCTGTCCACCACTTTCTTCCCTAAATGTCCAACCAGAGCTGGCCCAGGCTCAAGTTGGGAGCCAGAAACAAGCTAGGTATCCTACGTGATTAGCAGGGACCCAAGAACTTGGTGTTACTTGCTGCCTTCTTGGGCATATGTAAGTAAGAAGCTGGAGTCCAGAGCAGAGCCAGGATTTGAACCAAGGCACTCTGATAAAAGAGATGCAGGCATTTTAAGTAACATCTTTGCCATTATGCCAAATGCCTACCCCATGGGGGAGTTTTCACAAATAATCCCCTAAGCCTCCCACTCCCTTCAATGTCTTGAAGCAAAATTGTAAGTGGCAGATATTTCTGATAGTTCTTCATAATGTCAGACATTAAATGGGACTTTACATGGACTATCAAGCAAACTATTGCTGTCATCATCTATCACACATACACAACTCATTTCATAGCCATAGCAATTCCATGAAGTTGTTATTATTGATTCCTTCAGAAAGATGGCCATTTAACTTCCAAAAGTCAACTTAACATGTTTTTACTATGGTTACTATAGAGAAAAATGTGAAGGTTCCTTAAGAAATTAAAAACAGAACTACCGTAGGACCCCACAATCCCACTACTGGGGATATATATATATATATCTCCAAAAGAAATTAAATCATATTATCAAAGAGGCATCTACACTCCTGTATTTATTCCGGCTCTATTCATAATAGCCAAGTGATGGAATCAGTGTGTCTATCAGTATAGAAATGGATAAAGAAAATGTGTACACATACAATGAAATAACATTCAGCCATAAAAATGGATGAGATCCTATTATTTATGACCACATGGATAAATCTTGAGAACCTTATGTTTCATGAAATATGCTGGGCACATAAAGACAAGTATTGCATGATCTCACTCATTTATGGTGTCTGACAAAGACAATCTTACACAACTAGAGAACAGAATAATGAGACTGGAAACTAGGATGGAGTGGAAGAAAGTTGGTCAATGCAGAAAGTTAGTTTAGATGGAAGAAATGTAATTTGATGTTTAAATGTCTGGATCATTCTAGCGAAGAGTCTTGAAAGTTTCAGAAAACACATATTATGAAAAAAAATGTGTGTAAATATTTTAAAAATCTTTTTTGCACAGAAATAAGTAGTAGCCTAAATAGGAATTTACGATTATTACGTAACGAAAAGCTGATGACAGCCCAGGTGGATGCATGTCTATACTTGCACCTTGAGCCTCTCTGTGTTGCCACCCTTGGCCTATTTTTTTTTCCCCTCATGGTGGTAAGATAGCTACTGTAACCCCAAGTGCCCCAGTGCCCCAGCTACATGCAAGGCCGGGTGAAGAGGGGACTTGGGGGGGCAGAAATAAGTGCTCCTTTTCATCTGGCATGTGAAGTCTTCCCTGGCATCTCACCCCACTCTCCCACAGCTTTCAGCATTGGTTAGGACTTTGGCAGAGGAAACGCTAGGCTGGGTGTGTTCGGCTTACACATCTTCCTTAGCAGACTCGCAAGGAGAAAAGCCCTGCTAATGTGTCCCAGCTGGCCAGACTCCAGTGTATGCTGTTGTTTGTCACAGTGGGGTGTGTCAGTGGTAGCAAAACTCAAGTTTAGGGAAAATCCATAGGTAAGTTCCTGTTCATAGCACTGCCTTCCTTCCCTGTCATCGCCTTCTGGAATCTACAGTCACAGGGACTAAGAAGTGTTTTTCTTCCTTTACCTTCCGCCTCCCTTTCACTGGAGCTGTCAACAACCGATCTGAAGATAGGGACCTGAGTCCCAATCTCTGTTGTTTTCCAGTGGTGTGATCTGGAACAAACCACTAAACTTCTTCCTGTTGGCAAAATGAAGCTACTCCTCGCTCTGCTTTCTCATTGGGTTGTGGTGAAGATACCAATGACTGTGGAAACACAAAATATCCATAGCAGAACAGGGGGAATGAGCCACAAGCCTGTTCCTAACCCAGTCATTGTAACCTTCTGTGGCCTCAGTTCCCTCATCTGTAACATTGGCATTGTCCCCAAAACACTGTGGTTGCAAGAAGCAGCTGGAAACAAAGCCTCAAAGAATGTTGTACATTCAGTTCTGTCTGCTCTCAAGAGGCCCCAGAGCTAACTGTCTCCTCTTGTTGCTAAACAGACCCCCGGCACACAAAAACCCCAGTGGTGACTGCCAGCTGGCTATGAAGTCTGCAGACTTGAAGGGAGTCTACCAGGAGTGACCGGCCGGATAGAACCAGAGCTCTCTTTCCAAACATCTCAGGAAAGCTGTCGGATTGTGCTTACTCCAAGGGATCATGACTCAGAGAAGCTGTCAGGGTGGTCAGACATGCCTCAGATGTGTCCTCTGGCTTTTCCACTTGGTGTTTGTAGGATCCTGCAGCGGCCCAGTTTGGCCTGTTTGGTCCGCCATCTGCCACTCAAGTATGTGGCCTTGACTTTGAGAAGGATCTGGGCCAAGAGTCAGAGCCTTGGGGCTTATGTCCACAGACTCACAAGAAGACAACAGAGGATTGCTTTTGTGTTTGGAAATGCGGAAGCTGTTTATTTATTGTCACTCGGTTTAAAACAAGAGGTAGAGAGTAATTCAAAACAGAGCAAGCTCTTCCGCCCCATTCACTTTTGATTGAGAAAACACTGCACCTTTTGGAAATAATAGCCTCTGATAGCTGGAAAATAGAGTCCAAACTTAGCTTTGTGGCCAAGAATCTAGAAATCTTAAAGTTTCCACGGTTACTTTTACATGCTCAATCCTGTTCATCGTTTACATATTTGCCCTTGATAGTTTTGCATTGTTTTTAAGGACATCTATTAAGACGTTTATTTTAAAAAATGGTTAAAGGACTACACAGTAAAAAAAAATAAAACATACTATGGAATTTGTACTTCAAATGGTTTTGTTTACTGTGACATTTCATCAGCTGTTTGGATGGTTTACCGTCTCCCCTGCCTTCCCTCAGCCACACACAGCCTGCCTGCCTGTTGGTTCTCTGTCAGTTCTATGGGAGATCCTGGGTGACAATCGGTTTTAAGTTGGTAGTGACAAAACTCAAAGTTAATTCTAAAAGGTATTTGTGGAATACAAATAGTGAAGGGAGGGATTTATTTCACCCAACCCAAAAGCCAAGGGTAGCTTGTCGAGGCACTGATGGATTAAGATGTTCAAGTGATATCTGTAGGTATTTCTCATCTTTGCTTCTCCCCTCATGAGCTGCTTTCTCAGATTTACCCACAAGAGGTCCCAGCTCTAGTTACAATGTACTGGGCAAGAAAACTGCTATTTTCCCATAGCACATAGAAATAGTCCAGGTTTGACTCTGATTAGACAGGTTTTAGTCATGTGAGCAATCCTGAAACAGTTGCCAGGAAAAGAGCCCTTACTGGGACCTATATCCAGGAGCTAGGGGGCGAACTGGGTCAGGTCTGTTGTTCCACGTAGGGTGGGGATGCTGATATGTAGAGGAATGGGAGACAGTTCCAAGGTCAGATGAAAATGAACTTGACTGTGCAGACCAAAATGAATGCTGCATTTTGCCACAGAGGGGAAATAAAGGCTTTAATTTACACACACATTTATTGTCTCACAATTTCTGTTTTAAGAGCCCAGGCACAGCCTGATGGGGCCCGTTGTCAGGCTATAACCACAGTGTTGGCCAGAGTGGGGCTTTAGGAAAGGATCCTCATCCAAACCTACACTCTTAAAAGCAACACCCAATTCCTTGCTTGTGGCAGGACTGAGCCCTCAGTTCCTTGATGTAACCCCTCAATAGGTGGCTGTTCACAGTGCAGCTCTTTTCATCTCCAAAGAATTAAAAAGGAGAAAGATTCTTAGCAGAGTTTCTTATCACATTCTTAGGTAATAACTATGTGTAGTCGTTCACATCCCATTGCTTTTTCCATATTCTGGTTAGAAGCAGATGGTTAGAACCATCTGTACTTAAGAAGGTCCAGAAATCACCCAGTGACATGCTAAGCATAGATGGTGTTTCTGGTCCTACCCTAGAGTCTACCCACTCCAGCGGGTGCACAATATATATATCGAAGAAGAATCACAGGGTGGCAAATATTTGTGAGAGACCACTTCAGCTCTAGTGATCAGGAATTTCTTCTCTGAACAAAAAAAAAAAAAAAAGTTGCTACTATGCCAAGCACTGGAAAGCAGGTTTTCCTGGCATTGAGCACCACAGACTGGTGTCCCAGAGACTGGCAGGAACTTAACATGTTCACTGTCCTGCAGCGATGAACTTGGTACATGGAGCCAATAATTATACACAGGGACTACTGACTGATGGTCCATAGCCAGAGCTTTTAACACTATCAGATTTTTTTAAAAAAAACTGGGTGTCAACTAGGCATGAGGGAGGGGGGCTTGAGGAATTTACATATAAACAGCAAGAGGGAGTTCCCATACCTCTGTCTTGATCTGTTATCTAAATCTAAGGCAGCAGGTTTAGATTATGGAGTTCCTGACCTATGTATTTCTGTATTAACCGCTCCCGGGAGTGTTCCCAACAAGATTCCAGCAGGCCATAGCTTCACACTGGCCAATCAGTTGTTTTCCTGCAGAGCTAATAAATTGTTCTCCTGCAAACATGGTTAACAATGTTGGGACTGGCAGGTTAAGCTACCACCTACAACTGTCAACATCCTATTTGGGTGTCAGTTCGTGTCCTAGCTGCCTGGGAAGGCAACAGAAGATGGTCCAGTTATTTGGGCCCCTACTTCTCAGGTGGAAGGCCCAGATGGAGTTCCAGCTTCCTACCTGCAGCCTGGCCAGCTCTGACTGTTGAAGTCACTTGGGAAGTGAATCACTGCTTGGAAAATTCTCTCTGTCCCTCTCTCCTTTTTCAAAAAAAGAGAAACAGTGCACAGCTTGGCCTGATGAGGAAATGTTAAGTGGAACAAAGAGAAGAGCTCACCACATGGGACTTGCTAGGGTAAGAAGTTCACCCCAAAAAGCAAGAGAAGACAATGAAGAAATCTTATACAGGAAAGTGACACCATCCAACACAGATTTTCATCAGATCACTCCATGTTCAAGAGATTGTGAGCAGGAAGGCCAGCTAGGAGGAATGCAGAAAAGTCCAGAGCAGAGGGTGGTTGGAGTTTAAAACTTTGGTAGGATGGAGGTAATGGAGACCGTTCTCGTTTGAAGAGCCAGCAGGTTGCATGTGGGTGCATGTGGGTGAAGGAGCATTAGACACAAAGTTGGCACCACGAGTTCCAGCCTGAGCCAGTGGGTGGACGCTGACACTGTTTTCTGAGGAGAAAGATGTGTACAAATGCCAACCCTGCTGTGCTCCTGTTAAGTCAGATTGGCCCTTTTTGACATCAAGAGGATACGTCCAGTCGACGATTCAGGCCGGGGGTACACACATGGAGATGGTTTTCAGTGCAACAGATTTACACAACGTTCTTGTGGGATGTTCTACAGAAAGTAGCCAAAAGATGATTTCAAAACTTATTTCTGGATACATAAACACCCTTGCTGCAAACACTGCCAAGTGCAAGGAGGCTCTTCTCTCACGGCACCCAGAAGTACTGACTTCCTGTCACGGATCAGGCTGTGACCAAAGATCAATCACAAGGCATGGAATGCTTTTCATATTCCAACAGCTCCTGAAAGGCAGAGGTGAAGCCATCGTTCTAAGCTTCACTCACTTCAGCATCTAAATTGAGGTTTCCAATAAGGTGGTTATTTCCATCTCTCTCCTGCACACTGCCTGAGCGCAAGGCAAATGAAGGAAAAGAATGTACTAGACCTTGGAACAGCGCCTGACACCAAATAAGCCCATGAAGAGTAGTTGTCAGAATGTACGGCTGTATGAATTATTTAAAACTGATTGGAAGAGAAATGTGTTAAGAGGCTTTTTGTTAGCCAAGCTGTGGAGGACTATAAAGACTCACTGTTTATACAAAAGATATCACTGACTATTAAGACACAGCTCAATGTGTGCATTTGGAATGATTAGTAACCCTCAGGGCACCAAAATCATGGCTTCATATGGTCATAATGTTAGTTCATTGGTGTGTCCAGGGTGTGTGTGTTTGTCCTGGCGCATTTGCCACATGCAGGGAGTTATTGTAAGCCCTGTACACAGTAGTGTTTGTGTCCAGTGTGACCTCCCTGCTGCTCATTTTAACCATGCAGAAACTGAGAGATCAAATTGCCCAAGGGCACATGGAATTAGAAGTGGGATTCAAACCCAGTTTGTCTGCAAAATCCACTTCATAAGCTGTGTGTGTGTGTGTGTGTGTGTGTGTGTTTTTTTTTTTAAGATTTACTTATTTTCATTGGAAAGGCAAATTTACAGAGAGGAGACACAGAAAGATCTTCCATCCACTGATTCACTCCCCAAATGGCCACAGCAGCTGAAGCTGAGCTATTCTGAAGCCAATAGTCAGGCACTTCTTTCAGCCTTTCACATGGGTTCAGGGCCTCAAGACTTTGGGCCGTCCTCTACTGCTTTCCCAGGCCATAAGCAGGGAGCTGCAAGTGGAGAACATAAACTGGCACCCTTCTGGGATACCAGCGCTTACAAGGGGAAGATTAGCCAACTGAGCTACTACGTTGGATTCCCAGCTGTGTGCTTTTAAATGTGAACTCCTTCTACCTGCCATTGAGGCCTTTTGGGAATTAAGTTTATTCTCTAATCTGTGTCATTTGGATACTCTGCTTGAAAAAGTTGTTCACTTTCCTAAACTCAAGAGGGAAAGTATATTTGGCAGAGCAGTTAAGACACTAGTAGGATGCTGCAATTCCAAATTGGGTACCTGAATTTCAGTCCTACTTCCATCTCAAATTCTAAATTCCCACTGAAGAGCTCCACAGGAGGCAGCAGCTGCTGGTTTAAGGGCTTGTATTCCTGCCTCCTGTTTGGGAGACTCAAGGATTAGGTTGCAGGCTTCTGTCTGGTTGAGTTCTGGCTATTGGAGCATTTAGGTGGTGAACCAGCAGATGGAAAGTCTTTCTCTGTGTCTGACTCTGTTTTTCATATACATTTTCAGGTTTGACAAACAGAATCTCTGTGCCTCTCTTTAGGTGCAAGAACCTCAAGCTTTGTCTGAAAAACCTAAAAAACATTATTAGAAGGAAAGGTTATGATACCCGCTGGTACATATGGGGGTCAGATCTGGGGGCAGGCCAGGCTGGGTCAGTTCATAACACCCATTGGCAGATCTGAGAAATAGGATAGGGTGCAGGACAGGCTGGGTCGGGCTGCAACAGCAGCCAGTTCACATTAGGGTCTGGACTGGGGGCTGGCTGGGATGGGCTAGGCTGCTGCACCCACCAACATGAGCTGGAACTGGGGGCAGACTGGGTCATGCCAGACTACTGTACCCACCAAGAAATGCCAAGGTAGGCAAGTCATGCCAGACTGGGCCGCAGCACATGTGAGACTCGGACAGGGGTGTGCGGACCTGGTAGCAGGGCACTGTGAATGTGACAACTGGGTCTGGGGGACTGACCAGATTGGGCAGGGCTACAACACCTATTGACCTGTGCATGAAATGGGTTACGGGGAGAGCCAGGTTGGACTAATCGACTGTATCCACTGGTGCATGTATGAGCCAGAGTAAGTGCAGGCTGGTTGGGCTTTGCTGCAGCATCAGCTGGCAAGTGCTGGGACTTGGGGCAAATCCTGTCAAGCTAGACTGCAGAACCACCTGGAGAGTACAAGATCTGGGACTGGGAGTGAGCCCAGTAGGGAAATGTTGGGCACCTCCCTAATGGGTTGCATCTCTCTGGTGAGCATGAGAACCAGGGCTGGGGTCAGGCCTGGTAAGACAGATGGTGGAACCTGCTGGCATGAGTGTGGGCTGGAGAGTGGGGTCAGTTGGGTTGAACTAGGCTCCAATGTCCATTGATGCATTGAGAACCAAATGGAATGTGTGACAGGCTAGACCAGTGTGCTGCACATACTGGCTGAGGTGGACCCTGTACTGGTAAGTACACACGAGAATCAGGTCTGGGATTATTTCAGTTGAGGTTTCTTTGGGGATTTCCCCCCAGCTGGACTAGTGGACTCAGTGGACTAGTGAACAACCATGGGGAGAATCATAGGAGCTGTGCTATAACCTTAGAGTGCATGTCTCAGAACTGGGCCTTTTCAAGTGGCTTAGACAGAGCAGTAGATAGCCAGCCCAAATGCTCACAGAGGTTTTGGCAGTCCATGGCAGCCTGCAGAGGACATCTTGTACTATAGCAGAGGAAGGAGAGCAGAGCAAATTGGTCAACTACTCCAGTGAAGCATGACAGTAAATATTTGGATGAATGGAGACTCTAAGGTGGACTATGTTAGCCAGTAGTCCTTGGAAGGATTTCCTCATCCTTGGAGCAGTGAGATCGACAGCATTTCAGAAGTATTGAAACCACTCTAGCAGAACCTTCAGAGCATGCTCCACACTGGGGACCCTGGGATGACACTGGGTGGCTGTTCCCCATCCCTGGGTACTGAGGTAGTTGGGAGGCTATTATATCCTCGCTTCCTCCAGGAAAAAGAAAAAGAAAATTTGGAAATAATGGTCTCACCCACTTTTCCCTAATCCTCAACCCTTTTCACCCTAATCAACTATGTAAACATCATCAAAAATAAAATTTATATATATACATAAAACTAACATTTCAAAAGAAGAGCATTTCATATATCAGCCGGTAGAGGGCAGTCACATCCCGGTCATCTGAAACTGGTTCTGCAGAGACTCAATAGTCGTGAGAGCAGTTAGAAGTTATCGGACTGCTTAAATTAATATGCACAATGTTCGACAGTGGAAGGGGCTGGAAGAGTGCTGTGTAATGGCAAATTCTGAGCTGCCTTACAGATCTGCAGCAGGTCCTGAGTTTCTGGGTTTTGATTATCAGTTTCTGGGGATAGGGTGTTGTCCCTCCACTGACACTTAGTACTCCATCCCTGTCCTCCTGCAGTATGTCTGCAGTGCCAGAGCTGGAACTCCTGTCTCCTGTGTCTTATACTCAGAGGCATTTTTCCTGCCCCTCTGACCCTGAAGCAGAATTTAGAGGAGAGGAACCCTGAATGTGGGTAAGAAATAAGGGACCACATCGTCTCCTTTGAAACAAACCTCCTTGCACAGTTGGACTTCTGAAGCTGAATTGTGAATTCACAGATTCGATCAACCTATGGATCAAAAATATTTGGAAGGATACTGCTTGTATACTAAACTTACACAGACCTCTTTTTCCTATCATTATTCCCTAAACAACACAGGATGATAACTATTAGCATAGCATTTAGGTCGTTAGGTATTAACTAATTTAGAGGTTTAAAGTATGCGGGATGGTATGGTAGACTATATCCAAATACTACCCCGCTTTTACATGAGGGACCTGAGCATTCATGGATTTTGGTGTCTCTGTGAGCCTTAGAAGAAACACCTTCAGGGTAGTGACTGATGACTCCATGTTTCATCAGACCCCTTCCCTCGCAGAGTAACCAGTGAGAAGGCAAAACAAACACAGCCAGGCTCTTGGTACTTGAGGAAACCAAAGAAGAATAAATTTATTGGCTAAAAGTACTCTTAATTTCGGTTTACACTGACTATCGTATGCCCATAGTCTTTCTTCTAAAAGGAAACATACCTTAGGACTGACTTCCCAAGGCTCACAGTTCTGTTTCCAGCCCAATGCACTGAGACCTGCCCAGCGAGGGTTAGAATCACCAAATCCTTTCATCCTATTCCTGACACCTGTACAAATAATGACCATCACTGCCTGGTGAGGGAGGTTACAAACCCTAGTGTGGCTGAAGGTGCTGCAGGCTTTGAGGATTTGAGCTCACTGCTCTGCCCACACAGCTTCTCTGATTAAGTTGCCTCCCCCAGACACAGCAGGATGCGTACCTTGGAAAGTTGAGAACACGACTTGAATCAGCTGCTTCTTAGACTGGTTCCAGGCTACCATGGCAACAGGTATTCATCCCCGCAGCTGCTCCATTACCAGTTGGGCTTTCCAGTCTCAGAGCTCTGTTTTAGCATTTGGGGCAGACATATCAGAGCCATAACCCACAGTCCAGGTGACTTTGATCTCTGAAATCACACAGATGGATCAATTCATGAAGAAAGGGCAAAGGTCTACGGCATCCTGGACGGGCTAACCTGGGCTCAAGTCTCTTATCTGTTGGACAAGTATTTTTTTTTTTTTTTTAGCAATATGTTGTTCACATTGTGGATAGCAACCACATAAAGGGTGATTTGATTTCCTACAGTCACCATAACAAGTGAACATAACTGCAGAAAATATCTTACAATTTAAAATAAGTCAATTCATGATTTATTGAGGGATCTATTTTACACTGCACAATCAATGTAGGACCACCAAAAGTTTTACTTTCATCATATACTCCATGTACAGAATTCTCACTGCGCTAGTTCTGGGTGAGATGATTCATGTACAATACACACGAATGTTTATAAAATGTCAGCTTTCAAGTTTTTTGCTTAGTAGTTGTGCCATGCATGGTTTAAGATACTCCAAAATAACTTGCCTCTTTGAGCAAAACATACAAAAACTGCAACAAAAATGGAATATGAAAGGAAAATGGCACTTTTATGGCAGTTCTTTACAGAAAAGTCAAAGCTTAAAGTAATGAAATTTCAGCAACTAAGTTTATTGTTTGGTAAGTGGAACATTTATTTCCTTACCTAAAAATTATGAACAGGTGCCTAGAAGACAGGTTTTCTTCAAATAAGCCTATTTTGACTCATTTTTGAGCACCATCCAAAATGAAAATATAAGACTTTTCTCAGGAAAAAAAACTTACAAATTATGAAATGTTTTTGACAATACAAACAGGACTGTACTTTGACATGCAAAGGGTTGCTGGTTTGCTTTAATTTTACCACACATGAAGATTTGTCACAGTAGTTGAGCCAAGTTGGGGACAGGCAAACAAAGTCACCAGTGCAACAGTATTGAATATCATTTCTGTTTATGACCTGACCATTTTAGTCCATCTTGGTGATAAGCCTATTGATTTGGTCTTTTTGGTCTTCCCTGTTATCATTAGCTCCACTCTCCACAAAGTTGGCGGTCTTTTTCTTTTTCAGGTTTCTTTAAAAGGGGAGAGAGATGTTCCACCTGTTGGATCACTCCCGAAATAGTCACAACAACCAGGAGTCAGACCTCTATGGAGCCTCCCGTGTTAGTCCAGAGACCCAAACACTTGGGAAAGCCTCCACTGCCTCCTTAGGCCAGCATCAGAGAGCTGGATAAGAAGCAGAGCAGCTGGGAGTCGAACTAGTGGCCACATGGGATCCTGGTGCCACAAACAGCAGCTTCACCTGTGCCACAGTGCTGGCCCTGTGTTCTTTTTTGTTTATATCATCTCACGGACAACATAATTTGGGAGGGCCACAGAAGCTGTTTGCTTTCTTGAAGCATTTTTTTCCCAATGATACAGACCTCATAAGTCAAATCCTCTATGCAGATGATACCCTATTTACCAAGAGAATGGGCAGAGTGTTACTTGTCTAGGCAATTCATTTCTGATACAATTCACTGAGACTTCAGATTGCCACTCCCCATGCATTATAGATTTGCACAATCCTCAGCATGTTAATGGAAGGCTTGTGGAATTTAACAAAGGTGCCATTGAAGACACGGTGAAGGCAAAGAAGTTGCAGCACTTCTTTGGACTGTGGGACTTAACACCATTGCTATCTGTAATCCTGATAGCAAATGCCAATTCGGGTTCTGTTGCTACATAGAAGCTGGCAGCTTTTCTTGCCTTTCCCATTATTTGAATTTCAGTTCTATACATCTGCTTATGTTTCTTAGCTTTTTCGTAGATATGCCTTTAGAGACAAGGAGAGAGCTTATTTTGGGCAAGCTTTCTTCTCATGCACTTAATCTTCAGCACTGTAAAATTCTTCCCCTGTTAAGTGTTTCTGGCAAAGCACCAGCCTTCTTCTCTTCAGTACTCTCCATGGTTTCTCCCAGAAAAGGCAGTCCAAGATGGAACAATAGAACTGTGTTTCACTAAGGCATCATCTGACGCTGAGCCTCCTGGGTAGTGATAAGGCCCGCCTGGGTAATCTCTGTGCCTAGACTCTTAATTGCCTCTGCACGGTTCATGATGCCATGTCAAGGAAATAACATTCTCATACTCTAGAAATTAGGATGTGGACATAGGGGGGAGGGAAGATATCATTATTTGGTGTGCCTCACATGGTCAACAATTCATTTCAATAGCCAGTACCTCTGAAGATACCATTAAGAAAGTGTAATGTATAGGGCCCCACTTTGCATGCACTGGGATCCCATATGGGCACTGGTTCCTGTCCCAGCTGCTCCACTTCTCTTATAGCTCCCTGCTTGTGGCCTGGGAAAGCAGTCGAGGACGGCCCAAGGCCTTGGGACCCTGCACCCGTGTGTGAGACCCAGAAGAAACTCCTGACCTTGGGTTGGCTCTGCTCCGACTTTGTGGCCACTTGGGGAGTAAAACAGTGAATAAAATCTGTCCCTTCTCTCTGTATTTATGCCTTTCCAATGAAAATAAAATTTTAAAAGTGTATAATATATAAAAGCTTACATTATGACAAAGTGACTTATAGGAAAGTTTGAACTCAAGACCGTTTTCTTTTTTCACTTTATCATGGGAGTAATGCTTTAAATCCAACAAATGACTGGAGCTTTTGAACATCAACTGAAGGAATTCCAGACCTTATGCAAATGTTTCTTTCCCTGTTCCAGGACTTTACCCAAGTTTAATTCTAACAAAAGGATTCAGAAAGGTATGTTGAAAGAGAGGGGGCAAAAGAAGTCAATATAAAATTAGAGACCTACAGTGCATTGCAAGATGACCAAATGGACATACATCTTCCCTAGTCTCAAGGTTAGGTTTTGGAAAACTCGAGTATAGTATACTAACACAAAATTGAGTTTAAAGTTTAAGTTCAAGTACTAGAGTGTTTCAGATTTCTGTTTTTCACCTCTCCCATGTCTAGAAGCTTAGTCTTTTTTTGCTTACTTTCCCAGATGTTTTCTAGTTGAAATAAGTGAGTTTGTTTCTGCACGGGCTATGTTGAACATGATTGGCTAGAGCTACAAGGCATAGTGGGCATTAATGGTGTGATTATGCCCAACCATAAGTAGGCTGTTCCTTTGAGGGTGCCTGAGGAGGGAGAAATGATCACGTGTAAGAAATGAGTACGTAGCCTTTCAGGCTCAGTTTCAGCTGTTAGAATCTTCATATCAATGTTGTAATTGTAGCCAAGGAAACTGGGACCTTTATACCTCGCCCAACCCACAACAAAAGGACATTGCTGTTCTTTAGTTAGACTGGGTCTACAGGGGAGAATGTGGGTTAGTACTTTTTTTGTGAATGATTAAATCCTTCAAGGAAGTCATTTACTTCTCAGAGCAATTAGAGTTAAGAAATAATTTGAATCAGCATGCCCGATTCCTTGGGAACATCTATTTTCACTTCCTATGAATTTGTGTCAATGATGCGAGATGGCTTACTGCCTGTATCCTATACAGCAGGGTACTTCAGAAAGTTCATGGAAAACAATGAAAATTCTGAGTAAAAAATTCAAAATCCATACAGTTTTAATACATTTAAGTTTTTGAAGTTCCCCTTATATGCATGGTTTAAGTGATTCATACCAAGGTAAATCTCAAATTTCCTGAGCTTTTTCACTATCATTTTATGTGAGTAGAGGAAATAGAGACATTATGTTGACATAAGTGTACCCCCACCCGAGATGTACTATAGCAAAACCTCTCTACTGCTTGAGAGTGTTAGAGAATTCAGCTGTGGTTGTAAGGAGTCAGAGTCAACAAGTAATTGAATTATAAACTTGCCCATTAATGTCCACACAGACCAAAGGCCGCCCAAGAGATAACATATTCACTGTATAGAGAACAGACTGAAAGCAACATTCTTTCAACACCATCTGATCTTGGGCTTAGGTCAACTATTTTATTTGCAAGCACAGTTAGTGATTGAATACCATGGTTCTTCTTTTATGCAGGTAACTGATGCAACCTAGCGTTACCATCACACCTGCTAAGGCTGCCACAATAGCTGTTGCTTTAGAGGCAATGTCTGCAACGAGCCCAAGTTTCTTAGAGTCCCCATCATCTGTAAGTAAACAGACAAGCAAGTCTTAGGTTCATGGTGAAATTTTCAAGGTAAGTTGAAGCCTCATAAAGCTCTGGAGAAGGAGAGGAAATGAAGCTTTAAAGAATTTCTTTGGAAAGTTTCCAATAAGATAGAACCTTGCCCTGAGAGCCAATCTCTTCTCTTCTCATCTCCATGTGCTTTTGTCAGTCTTAGATCAGACAGGCTGGCACCCGTGAATTACTTTGAGCTCCAATTCTGTATGACAACATTCTGGTGCTACAGATACCATTAGCTACCCCTCTCCCCCCACCGAGTGATCTGACAGGTTTTTAGGGATTTAAGACTGTTTAATTTCAAAATTCCAGGCCCAAAGGTAAGGTTATCTGGACTGAGGATATGGAATGGCAAGAGGAACATAATCTGTTAAAAAAAAAATATTTGTTCTAGAATGGTCATGGAAAATGGCCTGAGAAACTAAATTGATTTTGGTGTAAAAAGTTTTTGAAATTATGCATCTTAGAAGCTAATGGAAAATACACATGAGAAAGCTATTTATGAGTTTAAACTTTTTTGTACAAGTTTGACAATAGCAAGTTAAACCATGCACATCCCTGTGATCAATCATAGAAAGTCTATATCCAAGAAATAGTATTTACAGTGGCCAAGATTTAAATAATCTAGTATAGTATTAAGGGCAAGACTATAACTTAGATGTCCGTGAATGAGGACCATAGTTAAGGCAGAGCTATGTAAAATCCCATATGGCTATCAGCAGTGAGGCAAGTCTCTTTGTAAGGGTGTAACATAGTTATAATAGTAGAAAAGCCCATGTACACATCATTAAGATCATACAATCCCACTTATGTTACAAGGGGATTTTTGTAAAGGTACATGAGAGTTTATGTTTAGTCTCTTAGGACTCAGTTTAACCTCTTAGGAAAGAGGCTTTGTCTTGTATTCTGCTTGTTGAGTTATGCTCTGAGAATGTATTACTTACATTAAACATTATCCTCTCAGCATAAAAAGCTAAGTCCAGGGAGTTCTTGCTGTAAATCCATACCTATGAATGAAGAGTCGTCTGGTAACAGGAGAATTGGTCCCGGGAGGCTGACTGTCACTTTCTCCAATTCAGTGTTCCTTGTAGCTGAAAAAGATCGGGTTTGTCTCTGACCCCTGGAACAGGTGCTTGAGAAGCTGTTGAGACTCCCTAGAAGTAGATGTTCCCGCTCCTTCTCACAGGTTTCCCTGCCTTAGAGGAAGGCATGGCTCTCACTGTGAAAAGTAGAATGAGTTCTCCAAGAACTTCCTTGAGAATCTATGTGACTCAGATGTATGTGAGTGAAGCAAACAGGGAGAAGAGAAAGTTCCTCAGACTCTTGGGACTAAGCAGAAAATGAATCATTCCTGTCTCTTTTTAGGCTCTTCCATTTTAAAGGACCGAGGCTTGCTTTGAGTGAGACACGGTATTGGGGATTGGGGATTTTTACCTCGCCTGTATCTAGATGACACGGGGCAAGTCACAGAACACAGAGGAGAGTCAGGAGAGTGTTGATTGCAGACTAAGGCACTGCAGTGGAAATAGACCTGGAGACAGAAGGCTTGAGTCAGGTGGAATCATTCCAACCACATTTAACCTATCTCCGGTGGCTTTCTTAATCACCTACCAGGCTGGACAGCACTTGAGCCTCTGATACAAAGGCAAAGGTCTTCACATCAAACCTCTGATAGTGATAAGGATGGGTCACAGAAGAGCCAACTGGATGAAAGGTAGTTTGATAGTTGTCCAGGTTGTATTCACAACTAGAAGGCACACACCAGCGATGAATCAGTCACATGCATGCATCCTCAGAATCCAATTCAGAATTGACCCCAATACAGTTATGCCTAATCCTTCCAGAACTCTTAGGACTGTGTATACCTTCGACCAATACCTTTGCTATATTTAATACGTTTTCTTTAAAAAGATTTGAAAAGCAAAGTGATGGAGAGCTGGAGAATCAGAGAACCGTAGATCAAGAGTGAGAAAAGGAGACAGCAGGAGACATTTTTCCATATACTGGTTCACTGTCCAGTGAACTCCAGAAACTTCATGTGGGTATTTACAGTTAGATGACAGGAACCCAAATAACTGGGCCACAACCTGCTGACTCCAAGGCACACATTGGCTGGGAGCAAACATGAAACTCAATCCCAAATACTGATATGGGACACAGGCATCACAAGCAGTAACTTCACATTGCTGTGTCAAATGACCACTGCTTCATGGGCCTTAAAATTTTTTTTTCAAACATATTTGAAAGGGAAAGAGACGGGCAGAGGAATGGAAAGATACTTCCCAAATGTTGGGGCTGGACAAGGCCAAAACCAGGAACCTAGAACTTAGTCCTCTAGGCCTTTCCAGTTTTAGTGTTATATGTAGCAGGAGTTCAAGCACTTGACCGTCACCTGCTGCCTCTATGGTGTACAGCAGTGGGAAGGCAGAAGCAGAAGTGGAGCCAGGGCTCAAATCCAATACTCTGATATGGATGGACTGTGTCCCTTGGGGCATCTTAAGATTTCTATACCAGTTCACCTCTTTTGACTTTATACAATAATGATCATGAAATCCTGCGAGGTACATGCTGTTTTACTGCATATTAAAATAAATACCTATTTGCTAGCTGAACTCTAATAGGGACAAGTTTATACACCCTCATAAAAACTGACTTGGCTCTTTCCACCAAGTGTAACAAATGCCTGTGTTTCCCAGGCAGTATGTGTTGGTGACAGCAGAGGTGAAACACATTTTGTAACCTTATTTGTTAGCAGAGGGTTGATGCTGTGAAGAACACAATATGAGGAGCATGCAACCTACAGAATGTAGAATTGTCAGTTCATTTTTGTATAAAATGTTACCATAATACAATGGAATATGTGTATTATGGAAAACCTATGCATGAGTTTCAAGAACCCTTTGACACTACAGGTGGTCATTGGAAGGACAAATGCCTTTTGTATCAATGTGTGTGGCTAACTACAACTTTAGAGAATTGTAGTGCTAAGGTTCTGGAGTCATACCGGTGTACAACTCCCGACTTCACTGCTAAATATTGCTTTGAGCTACCTGTATAAGGAATAAGCTTATTTTCTCGTTTAAGATGGCTAGTGGCTTCCTCACAGAAGTTAACTCATGCTTACAGAGCACAGCACAGTGCTTAGTATACAGTAGGCGTTCAGTAAATGGATAATGACTTGAGAGATTCATTCATTCTCCAGGTGAGTGATCAAGTATTGGAGCCAGTAGTTTCCTGAAGGAGGGTCGCAATGTTAAAGATTCAGACAATTAAGAAAGCAGCATGAATCACTTGATCAGCTCAGGAATCCATGACTAAGAAACTAGCACTAAATCAAGGCCTTTCTGACTTATTGCTGTTTGAGTCCAAGAGAATTCTTTTATCACCATCAAGTTCCAGCGGAATATCTAGGCAACCATACAATATGCAGAGTACCTACCCATCCATAACAATATTCCACTTGGGTAGAGAGGTTGGGTCCATTGAAGATGTTGCCCAGCAGTCGTCCAACACCAGCTTGATGTTGGGGTCATTTCTATTTAGGACTCTCACTTCCATGTAAATTGGTTGGCGGAGGTGTTTCACTATAGGGTATTCATTGACACTGTAAGGCTGTTGGTAGGACAGATCTGAAAGGAAATACAATTTATCCCATATTCAAATAATTGATGTTTGTAACATATGCTTAAATGTCACTGCTTCTCCATTAGTCTGGAAGCATCAGAAAGTATCTGAAGGAAAAGTTTCCAAAAAATATTTAAGCAGCTATCTTAGAATGCAGCATCTCACCTGGATAGGTTTGCAAACTCAAAGCAAGCAGACCTGGTTTCACTGAGGCCACTGGAGGAAGAAGGTGTTTGACATTGGCATTGAGTAGCACATCTTGTCTATTATAGTAGCACTTCACTGTCATTCTGTAAGAGTGTGCACATGAAGAGGTAGTACAAAGAATTCATATTAATAACTGTGTTCATTAAGAAGTAACAAATATGTCACACCTGAATTCACTGTCTCTGGATATTTTGCTTGGAGGAAGATTTTCCCAGAGAGCATGAACTTCGTTTTCATAGATGACTTTCTCATCTTTAAACTTAAAAAGATCAGAAAAATGTATAATTAACAACCAGTTACTTCAAAGATCCAGAGTGACATTCTATCATCCACCAGTACTAACCTTATGTTTTGTTCCACATCCATTCAGGGGTATGTGAAACCTTACCATCCCCTGAGACTGGGCCTTGAAGACAGGTTGGCATGATGAATTTCCTACCCTGAGGGTATCCAAATCGAGAGCTGGTTTGGTTTGGTGGGTGTAGACCTCAAAGTCCATAAATCCATCCTCGGTACAAAATTCACCTGTAACTAGACCACGGTGAAAGGTTTCTAGAGTCAATTTATTTCCCATGTGATATTATCTATCAACCTGGAAGTGTTATGGGGAGGGAAATTTTAATTATTTTTGGCAGGAGACCAGATTTTGTTTTAAGCCTAAGTTTGGAAAGTAGCTTGATTACAAGTTGCAAGGAGGAGTTTCAGCCACAGCAAAGCTGCTATGTGAGAAACCAGGATGATTTTCCTTTCCAAGAGGCAAAAGGCCAAGGACATGGAAAGAAGTGGTGTCTAGGATATGAGCTAGAGGACAAAGCTCTGAAGAAGGACTGTGGTGACCATACCAGACTTAGGGGGCTTAACACCCCTTGTGTTACTAGATCCCTTCTTTCCATACAGGTTGAGCATCCCATCCTCCTACATCAAAGATCTGAAATCCAAAGTCAGAAGTGCTCTGAAATGTTAAGGCTCTTGCTTAAAATTTGATTTTGGAGCATCACACATTTCAGATTTTCAAATGTGAGATGATCAGCTGTCAATGCCTCTGCAAAGAGTTCAAAATTCCGCAAATTAAAAAAAAAAAAACCAACCAAACCAAACATCAAGACAAACACTAACCCACAACACTTTTCAGGATCTGAAATATTTTGGGTTCTAAGAGTTTTGGATGAGGAACTTGCAAATTGCACTAGTAAATTCTCCATAGTTTGAAAAGGAAAAAAAAATGAAGCAAGGGTTCTTATTTTTCTGTTTAATCTGTAACATGTCAGAGTAAACATGATCCCAGGAACCAGAGGCAATGCTACGTATACAGAAGTTACCCATTGTATTCTTTAGGAAATCTGTAGTAACTTGGGACAATTTTAAGCCTTTGATTCTTACTAGAACTGTGAGGCATTCTTCCTGTATGGTGGGCTGAAGCCTCTAATCTATGTCATTCTGATTTATACACTGAACAGTGACTGTGAGAGCTACCATTTTATCTATATCAGACCTTTAGAAATTGTATAGGACTTAGATCCCCGTAATGGCAGCTGGAGTGATGTTTCTTATTTGAGCACTCCCAATTTCTTCAAACCCACAAGCAGTACACTGAAATCGGAACATCTGTGTTTCCCCATCTGCACACAAAAGCCAATGAAGAAAAAGGTAGACAGGGCGATTTAATAAGTCTTCACCTATAGAAACTGGTGAGTCACAAAAGCACTCAGGATTAATCACCGTGGACACTGTATCCCGTTGCAAGTTAAAGGTCAACTTGAGTGAAGATATGTAGAACCGATTGTGGAGGCATTTTCCAGAAAACTAAAATGAGAGAAGAATGTCAATTAGGCTAGTCACAGCCTGTCTGGGGCCCAGAGTCATCACAGGAGGCAGGCAGGAAGTTCACTCAATACCTACAGGGTATACTCCAGACTTCTCTGGTTTCCCTTTAAGCTGAACAAGGGAGAGCCTATCACTTTCCCAGATCAGGATGCTTCCCGAGGCAGGAAATCTATTGCTTTAAACTCATGCCCTGCAGGACTCAGCACTGCATGCTCTTTGTACTAAGCACTAAAGCATGAATTAACAGATCGAATTCCAAGGATCAGTGGAGGACTCCGCCAAGTCTGAGTGGAAAGGAGACATTGCAAAACACACAACCCAATTTAAGATTACTCTCACTGATAGCTGGCAATCACATCAGTCAAAACTGGCCTGTTAAGGACGGCGTGGGATCCTTTTGTTTGGGTCAAGCTGTCCCATTTGTTGTAGAGCATTATGAAAGGTTAGTCATTAGTTATTTGACAAGGAGTTTGGGCTGCCTAATGAACTGAGGGACGAACATGGGCAGATTTCCATTTCTGAAGTCAAAAAGGCTTGGTATTAGAGATTAAGTTTCCGACACTTGAAAATTCACTTATAGAAAATGATCCAATGAGTCCCTCCAAGTGTGACTGTCACACCAGCAACTACTTTATGAGCAAATCACAGGCTATATCACGACCACCCACAGAAACTATGCCTCAAGTCAGGCTTACATAGAGCTGAACGATAGGTAACAGAACCTACTTTTGTTCTGAGTAGAGTTTTGCTGAAATGCAGTCTCAAGCCATTGGTGGCTTCTACATCAATCCCGTTGTGGTGCAGCTGGCTCACTGCAATGTTTCTGTTTTCAATGTTCACAGATGTTAACTTCCCAGGGAACTCTGGTATGGTAAGAGTCATATGCGTAGCATTACAAGACACAGGATCTGGAAGAAATGATTGACAGAAATGTCCATTACTAGTCTTAAGCCCTCAGAACCACGTGTTCCACAACCAAAGTTACAGGTTCCTGGAGCCTCACCTGACAAACAAATGGCCTGTGATGAGAAGGCGATCATCTGTCCAGGGGACACATGCGAAAGCTTCAGAAGGATTAGGTGGAGATGGCTGTCACCTTCCTAAAGGGACAGTATTGTTTTGTTTTTAAGGTATTGGTTTGCTAGACCCTCAAACCATTAAGAATCATCCGAACAAGCATATACTTTAAGTACCAGGAACCACGTTCTCTCAAGTTGAATTTACACATTTTTTTTCCAGCAACTATTCTGAAGGCATTCTAGTCTTAGTGTCATCCCCTGAAACATCTGGAAGGCCAGTGCTGTCTGATGTCTAAGCAGATAAATCTGACCTTATTCTCTAGTGTCAGCAATCAATATTTACAGAACTCGGCAATAGCTTATACTCAATGTGAAGTTCTTAAAGTGGCCAGTGCTAGCACTCTAGAGGCCAGGACTGTCCTAACCACATTAGCATTTAATGCAGTGCCTCACCACTGTTAACATGCTTATATCCATATAAATGTGTGTGTGTGTGTGTGTGTGTGTGTATACATAAACCTAGGAAATCGATAACCAAAATGTAGTGCTTGAATCTGTTCTCCTGTCTGTAGTCTTGAATTCTCAGTACACTGTGAAGTATGAGTACTCCTGAGCCTTATGAATTAAAGTATGGACCATGGCTGATTTGTTCGCCGTTACGTCTTTAACATCTAGTCCTTGGCACAAAGCAGGCATTAAACTCCTTTTTATCATCAGTTAATTGAAAGATACATTCAAGTTCACATTTCAGTTTAAGCATACAGCCCTGTGCCTTGGGATTACATACACATTTTCTCACCTACCACATAGTGAGTGACTCCAGTGGCGTTGAATGGCACGTTGAGGGTCAACCTGTTGTCAGCCAGGATACCAAATCCTTGTCCTAGGGCCTCCTTTAGAGTCAGAGTTTGGGTTCTTGGATCATGACCAATCTCAATCATCCATCCCGTCTGGGATTGGTTCACCTTAAATCAAGAAGTTTGTTTACAGGTCTGGTGCACACTGAAAACAATAAGTAGCTAATAGTCTTAGGAAACTAAAATTCATGTCCCCTTTAATAATGAATTAAGGGCTAATAAAGTTATTTAAAAATTACTTTCATACCATAATGCTATCAAAGTCAGTAGGAATGTGTGGGAAGGAAAGCTGGAAGACAAAAATGAAACATTAAGCGATACATGAATCTTTAATTTTGCAGAGAGTTACTGAAGCATGCCAGCTGCTAGTGTGTGCAGAAAACAAAGCAGCTGCTAAATCGTTCTTGGTACAAGAATCCTGGTTATGCCCTTAGCTCCATTTTTTTTAATGTCTTTGAAGTGGCAGAGGCAGTTGGGAAATCCAAACTCTTCCAGCTGCAAATTGTGCAATCCTTAGATGTGCAATCTTTCACTATGTCCTTAAAAAAGTCAAATGTTATATAAAATAATGTAGTCTCGCTGTTACGATAAAGTAACAGCTAGTGAAGTTTGTTAGACCTAAGCCACATGAAGATGTGACCGGGCTGTGTTGCTCATGCTCTGTTTTAGCATCTAGGATCGGGCCTGGAACATGAGAGATACTCATTTATCAAATGATTACTCATGTGATCATAACTGCAGATTGGACCCTTTTTATTTCTAGTCAGCAAGTGCTAAACACAGCCAACACTTAAACACTACCTTGTAAGTAGGAAAACGCAGCCTCAGTGTGGTTAAAAAAAAAACTTGATCATGGTCACACAGCAAGCAGTGAACACAGAACTGAAATCCTAACCTAGTTCTGAGCATGGAATTGTTGAATACCTTATTTCCCCGTGAAAGAGCCCAGTGAGACGTCATGATCCCTTTTCACTTACAGACATGGAGTCCTCAGTGCAGATTATGGATTTTGAAAATTCAAAGATCTGTTCTACTTGTGTAGCTGGACAGAAGAACCGATACACGACACCCCCACGATTTAGAAGAGAACTACTGTCCAGGACTCTGATGCTCATCTGGTGTCCGCCATGCTGTGTGCAAATGGGAAGAACAGAGCCACTGCTTAGTGGAAAAGCTGACTTCAAATATCATCTGACCCACCTGGGTGGAAAATCCCTTAAAGTTACAGACACAAGTTCTGGAAGATGCCTTATTTCTGTAACAGAAGATTGTATAGATAGTCCTCTGTGATATAGCAAAGATTTACTAATGGTTACACCATCAAAAATACATATCACAGCTTAGTTTTTATCTTTCTTACATTTACCCTGTGTCTGGGTATCACAGTCCATTTGATACGGGTCCTCTACCCAGGTTAGTCAAGCACGTTCATCTACTGAGCCCCTAAATAGCTGCTGTTGTAACAAGTGCTGGAGAAACCCACCTTTGCTATTGTTCCTAACCTTAGGGAACTCGTAGGCAGCAGCCAAACTTAAGACTCAGATAACTTTAGATTATGGGCCACATACAATCCATAGATCCAATGAATTTTTTTAAAAAAATTCTATAATAAAAGTGTTAAATTTAAGAAATCATTCATTGATGAGGACCATTTTAAAAACACACACACAGATTTTAATTATCCCCAAGTTGTAGTTTTCAAATTTTTGGTTTATAAAAAGGCACTTTCCAAGCGCGCTAAAGTGGAAGAGGTCCATTTTAAAACTAGAGAGTAATCACTAAACATCACTAGATCTTTACATAATTTCATTGAAAAAAAAATCATCACAAGTCTGTTTAGAGCAGAGTCAAAGGAAGTAGCTGTACAAAGCTGAGACCATAGACTAGATGCACAAAGGGTTTGGTTTATTTAACCAGCACATTTCCAGGACTCACTCCAGACCTACTATGTCACTTGTTAATTAGAGCTGTATTATCAAATCTTTGTGTTCCCAAGCGATTCTCTGCACCCTAAAGCAGAGAAAACAGGCTAGCTTTGTTGTTCCTGATAACCTTGATTGGCAATACCAGTGCTTGTCAATAAGGAAACCCTTAGGGCTTAGGGACTGTTAACTTTTTAGCACCTGGTTTTATAAACCAGCGATGTTTATTGGCAAGTACCAATATAACCTTCCAGCCCACATAGTAGGTTTAAATCAAAATAGTTTATTTTTGCACATTTGTTTTATCTGGGTACTGTGACAAATCTTCGTCTATAGGGTCATAGTCTTCCATTATCCTGTGGGGATGTCATCTCATTTTTCAAAATGAGAATAGAAATTTAGAAAATACAGTAGTAGAGATGAGGTTAAATGGCTCAAACATTAGATCATCAGGCTATCTCAGCATTGCCGTTTCAGGGCTGATAGCTGCATGTTACAAGGGCTGCCCTGGTCAGTGCAGTATTTGGCAACATCCTTGACTTGTACCCACTAGATACCCATCATGGTCCCCCCATCCTCAGT
The DNA here is from genome assembly GCF_017591425.1 of Ochotona curzoniae. NCBI lineage: Eukaryota > Metazoa > Chordata > Mammalia > Lagomorpha > Ochotonidae > Ochotona > Ochotona curzoniae. Next base: position 299,471 of record NW_024467012.1, read on the forward strand.
TTTGATAATGGAGAGTATCTCCAGACATTTCCAAATGTCTTCTGTGGAGGTTAAGATAAATGACACACTTCTGGATGACTTACTGCTTCACTTTCCAGTCTACATTCTTGACTACTAGGTTCACTCCCAGCATCTACTAGATTACCACTTTCCCCAATCATTCTTGAAGCCGCTACTTACCACTGTCTTGGCACAGGCCTCATATGGGGCTGTTAGAGTTGGCCCTTCTGGGTCCATGATATATGAACAGTTCAACAGTTCACCACCTTGGGGGTCTGTAGAAGCCAGAGAAGATCAGAGATGGCTAAGGAGTACGTTCCAGCGGCAGAGTCAGACAAGCTATGCAGTTAAGCCTGCCTGCCTATCAGTCTGTTTCCAAAGCATGCCAATTAATCACTTAATTTTGGACCTAGCAGGTAGATATTACTCAAGCTTTGAGATGCTGGGATACGAAGGCGTAAGTGTCTCAGGAGATTCTGCAACGCCAAGTGTTACAGAAACAAGAGATTTGTTTCTGCCATTCTTGATGGCATCATGCAAACCAGAAATCCCTCCCTCCGTGGCATTGTGGGAGCTGGATGCCAGTTACTCTAGACTTAGTGTACTTTGTGCACCTGACAATGGTTGTCTTGTGCTAATCAAGACTTAGGTGAGACAGTATGAGTTACTTACCTACCACAGATGCAAGCCACGTCTTGGTGCCACCATGGCTGGGAAACTTCACTATTATTTCATTTTCATCACAAGTAACAGTGCCTGGAGAACAAAAGAAACATGCTGGACCTTCTTGAGGTACAGAAGGCAAAAATCACTACAACAGCATGCGGAGAGTCCTGCTTTCCAATAGACATCAGGGAAAGAAGTCAGGCGAGAGACAAAGATTGTTCTTGGAGAGCTCACAAATTGGTGAGACAAGTCAGACAGCTGCAAGGCAGCATACCAACAACTCAGCTTTCAGGCAGGCATGCCTATGGCTTTCTGATGCGCTCCAGGAGGAGCCCTGGCTGAGGGTTAACAAGCATGCCCATGGAAGCCAGGTCAAGAACCTTGATGGTAGAGCTGAAGGAGGTGTGGACCACGATTTTGTGAACGACCGAAGAACTAAAGCTATCTCTAGAGGTTTTTCAAGTTTAAGTGAAAAACCAATACATGTGTTCTCTTTTAGGCCAAATTCTGCTCCCAACTCACTGCTCTGCGACCTCTGGTTCATGTGAAAGTTCTGGAAAAACTCCATGTCTCAGTTGACATCCACCCGAGTCTCCCTGTCATGTTGATGTGAATTTAGAGGTGCTGCTCCCAGAGAATGGGTTTTAGTGCTGTGATTTACTGTTCTGGGGATGCTATCAAACTTGAGGCATGGAGGCCTTGCAATGTAGGGCAGACTTTTAAAGTTCTTTCATTTAATAGGTATAGCAAGTCTGCAGTAGGCAGTGGAAGCAACTTGAACCATTAAGGAAAGTGGTGCATAGAGTCCCTTATTTCTTGGCCATACAACCACAACCTTCTTTCCTATATGTCCCTCTCCACCAAGAGACATACCTGGGAAAGCAGGATTTGCTAACTGAAGAAAATCTGTTGAGTTCACTGATATCACAAGAGTGAAAAAGACAGAAAGACACCGGCTGACGCTGAAAGAGAATAGAGGCAAGAGTTAAGGGAAAATGGACTCACTAAAACAAAGCCATGGCAGCCCTCCGCTTTCAGGATTACTCACCTGAAGCCTGCACTGAACCAGCTTGAGAGACTCCCAGAGCCTCCCATTTGCCGGTACGCCATGACGAAAAGAACGAATCAGCTAGGCACATGGTCTGCTGCTCTTGTGCTTTTATAACAGGAAGCAGGTTCTGGCCCTGCCCGCTTCTATTTGAACCACGTGAATCTCCAACCACCCTCCCAGCTGAGCGTGAGGGAGTTAGGGAGGAAGCGGCATTTTCCCTTCCTGACATACATCTGCCCTGGGTATTCTTCCAGTTGCTCTCTGGGCCAAGGATGAAACCCGAATTCCCTGAATTTTGCTCCAGGTGATTTGATATTTTCCCCCCATAGCTTTGAGAGAAATTGGGATCTTTGGGGCCACATATTTACACCTCCAACACATGTCTAATGAGGATGGTAAGGCTTATGAGATAAGAACGTGTCTTTTTCATGTCAGCAGATCTTTCCTGTAAGTAACCTCTAATTTTCTGGCCGTCATGAAAATCTCCCATATCCAGTGAATTCAGAAACACTTTTTTTTTTTAAAATAGAGGAAGCATCATTTACCTAAAATGTAAAAGTTTTAAATTTGATACAAAAAGTGCAATTACAGAGGAACAGTATAAGCCATAATCTTGCCACTGCTAATATTCAGGCCTGTAAATTTTATAGTCTTTTTTTTCTAGAAAATGTCACATACAATTTTTTTTAAAAAGATTAATTTTCTTTTATTTGAAAGATTTATAGAGAGAAAGAGAACCTTTCATCTGCTGGTTCATTCCCCAAGTGGCCACAATGGCCAGAGTTGAACCAATGCAAACCCAGGAGCTTCCTTCAGGTCCCCCAAGGACTTGAGCCATCCTTCACTATGTACAATAATATAAGGAACACACTTGTAACAGTTCTCTGGTTAACCCTCAGCATAAATTCTGGAAAGTAGAGTCCCAAAAAGTAGGCCAAAAGGGAATGATTCGAAACAAGAAGGTCATGTTATGCAGCCTGAGCTTTGACGAGCGTCAGGGCCAAATCGGGAGCTTTGATTTCCTGAGACTGGATCATCTCACCACCTGTCATTGTTCTTTGAGACACAGATATCTGTGAGGCCCATGTCCCGTAACTGATGAGAATGATGCCCAAACTGAACAAGAAGCAGGGTGGCACTTGTAATCGCTGATTTATGTATCTACAGCTAATGTGTTCCTCGAGTCGTTCCCATTCTGTTACAGGTGTCTGAAATGCCACCATAGGTTAGCGTTCCTGACTTTACTGATCAAGTGGTTCTCATTAACATCACAGATTCTTGGATCCCACACAAAAACTATCAGGTGATCCAGGGCAGGGGTCTGGGTAAGAACTGCTTAATAAGCAACATAGGTGATCCCTACGATCAAGAAAATCTGGAAAATACCTAGAGGAGGTAGGCAAGAAAATGAGTGGTTTTCAGTGGTCAGCCTCGTTATGGGATTAAGTACTAGAGAGGGGTTAAGATCCAAACCAGCAGATTTGGGCAGGGGGTGCGTGTTGAGATGATGAAGGGATTCACTTTGAGAGTAGTCTTTTTTTCTCATCCTGAGCGTGTTTTCCAGAATGTGGCCCCTTTTGCAACAAATGCAAGGTAGATTTGTTCCCAGGATGGTTAAGATGATGAGGTAGGAGTAATAATGGACACAAGACTCAAAGACCTACTGAGAAGGTTGTCAGAAAGACGACAGGTTATAAGCTGGTTCCTCCTTTCCCTAGCTAAGCCTGTGCCTTTCTTCCCTAGAAGAGGCAGCTGTGATCAGAGCCCCAGCCAAGGGCCCTGAGCAGAAGCCATAAAGATAAGAGGTGGGGCGGTGGCAGTGGTGAGTGCATTGGACATTAAGTTCACTGGCCTCTCTTGAATCATGCCAGTGCTATGCTTGGGGCAGATAGGGAATAAATAGCTCCAGACCCATGAGAATCAGTTCTGCTTCAGAAAAGTCCTGTATGAGTGCTGCAGGATACAAATGTCTTCAGCACATCTGGCTTTAAAAATGAGTAAGAAATGACTGAAAAATGACAGTTTTTAAAATGCATAGTTTTATCTTAATATTTAAAATAGACACTTATTTTTATATTGATCTGAAAGGCAGACACACACACCCCTCCACACCTGTTTCTCTCTCTCTCTCTCTCTCCTCTCTCTCTCTCTCTCTCTCTCTCTCACACACACACACACACATAATATTAGGGAAGCAAGAGAGAGCTTTTTGCTGGTTCACTCCTCAAATGCATGCAGTAGCCAGGGGCAGGGCAAAGGTGGGAGCCAGGAGCTCAACTTGGGTCTTGAAAAGGTACTTAGAGAATACAGGTATTCTAAGTGGCAAACTAAACCATTGCATTCCTAGAGGTAACCTAAGCACTTGCCATAGGAGAACAAAAGTTCTTTACAGAAATGATAGGTTCTTAATATTTCACTAAACAAAAAGTGAGGTGTCTTTCAAATATGTGCTTTCCACATTCTTTCCAGTAATCCCCATTTGAACAAATATACTTTCTGAAGTGCCATTCTTATAAGCCATAATTCATAAATCTTAAAATCTAAATCCTTGGGGCCCAGTGCGGTACCCTAGTGGCTAGAGTCCTCACCTTAAATGTGCCTGGATCCCATATGGGTGCTAGTTCTAATCCAGGCAGCCCCACTTCCCAGCCAGCTCCCTGCTTGTGGCCTGGGAAAGCAGTCCAAGACGGCCCAAAGACTTGGGTTCCTTCATCCGCGTGGGAGATCTGCAAGAGGCTCCAGGCTCCTGGCTTCAGATCAGTGCAGCTCCAGCCATGTGGCTGCTTGGGGAATGAATCAGTGGACAGAAGATCTTCCTCTCTGTCTCTCCTCTTTGTATACCTGATTTTCCAATAAAAATGAATAAATCTTTAAAATAAGTAAATAAAATGATTTTATCCACCCATCTAATGATGAATATTGTATTGAAATGCCACTGTGTATCCTATAAACATGCACAGTTATTGTTAAATACTTTAAAAAGAAAATTCTAAAAGTAGGTGATAGAAGAAAAACTTGAGTGCTAACATCAAAAATGCAAAACTCAGGCTGATGCGGTCGCCTGGCGGCTGAAGTCTTTGCCTTGTACGTGCCAGGATCCCATATGGGTGCTGATTCTAGTTGTAGCGGCCCTGCTTCCCTTCCAGCTCCCTGCTTGTGGCCTGGGAAAGCAGTCAAGGACAGCTCAAAGCCTTGGGACCCTGCACCCACGTAGGAGACCCGGAAGAAGCTCCTGGCTCCTGGCTTTGGATCGGCACAGCTCCGGCGTTTGCAGCTGCTTGGGAGTGAGTCAACGGACGGAGCATCTTCCTCTCTGTCTCTCCTCCTTTCCAATAAGCTCTAGTATCAAAAGCTCATGGTCAAAACCCAGTGACATGAACGCATAATAACCCAGTGAATAGATCTGAAGAATAATGCATCCAAATAAAATCTAACTCCTTATCATAACATAAAGGGCATTGAGTTTAAACAGGTTTAAGTGACTTACTTAAGATCATTTACTAAGTTTGCAGCAGAGAGAGGTCCAGTGACAAAACTGATCTCCTGATACCAACCCTCCCTGCCCCACTTTCTAATTTATTTTAATTTTCCATGTGTGCATGAGGGGGTGTTTTAAAACTATGCTTCTCTAGCAGTTTGCTTCACTTTAAAAGTACAAGATGGCATTCATTAGAATTTAGCAGTATAAGAAAAATACGAGTCAGAAACACAGAAAATTCTACCAGTTATGCTAATACAGCTTAAAATAACTTGCAAATATCAAACACAAATTTAACTTGGAAAAATAAGATAGACTATGCCAATGAGAAAGTTTTTGTACGTCGAATGATAAGTAGCTCCTTTAACAATTTAACTATAAAATGTTAATGTCATTTTCCCATGGGGACCTTCAAACAGATCCAAGTGATTGAGCCTTTTAACAGAAATGGATTCAGGAAAAAAAAATAGACAAAGACTTTTTCAAGTTATAAAGGAAGAACAACTTCAGTAACGCTCAGAAGTTTTCAATAAAAGGTTATTTATGTATAATAATAACTAAAAGCTAATTTTTATAACAATGTTAGAGATAATCTTGTGGCTAGCAGCTGTGGCAATAGTTACTACAGGCATACAGCTAAAGTTTCGTAGCAATTTAGCGTGTTTCTTTCAGAATTTAAGAAAAAGTTCTTAGGGTGATGTTGTAAAAGTTTCAGTCTCCCTCCTTTTCCTGTTTGCCCACAAATCGCAGTGTGCCTTTGCAGTCAACCTGTTTATTTCATCGCTCCCTACCCTCCAAATCTGCCAGGCTAAGAGATGCTTTGGTCAATAAACTCTGGTAGAAGTGTGCCAGCTGAGTCCAAATCTCAAGTGGTGACAGCCCCTCTGTAAGAACAAGCCCAGGCTAGCCAGGCAAGTGGTGAAGGGTCACAAACAACACGGACAATATACCATTCAAGACCAACCTAGAACAACATTGTCCTTAGCAGACGCACTGGTTAACTAATGAAGAATGACTAAGTTCAATCAAGGTCAGCTGAGCACAGAGGAACTGTCCCATTGACCATAGACCTGTGGACAGCATAATGGTCTATTGTTTGATACCACTTAGCTTTAGGTGATTTGGTTTGCTGCACAATTATAAGAGCTGTCATTATTTAGACCCTGGTCTCTAAGTATGAGACTAAAGGTATTACTCTAGGAAAGTAGGAAGTGCTTGTTGCACATTCTGAAACTAAAGTTTCCCATAAAGCAATACACACACACACACACACACATCTTGTGCAAGTACATGCACAGACACAGGCTCTACTCTCAAGGGATTTGTTTTCTGATGGTGGAGACCAAATAAATTCTTATGAATACTTATGTAAGACCTTAGCATAAATGAATCAATTTAAATATTGTCTGGCATCTTTCCCTCTTCTTTTGTTAATGGTACCATGCTATTGCATTAGGAAACTCTTGCCCTTTGGAAATAATTTTGCTGAGACTTCATAGTCAAGCCACCTCCATGATCCTTTGAACAAGGGGAACCAAAGTAAATCAAATAATCCCCATTCTTCCTATAATTCTGAATCTTTAATATTTTTTTTAAGTAAAGCTTTCCTTTTAAAAATATTTATTTATTTGGAAAGCATAAGTAAAGAGAGATTATCCATCTGCTGTTTTACTTCCCAAATGGTTGCAACACCATGGGCTGTGTCAGACTGAAGCCAGAAGAGTCAGGAGTCTCTCAGGTACAGAGGTCCAAGCATTCAGGCCCCCTCCTGCTGCTTACCTCAGCACATCAATAGGGAACTTGACTGGAAATGAATCAGCCAGGTCTCGAAATGATGGTCGTGAGGAATGTCGGGTAGCAGCTTTCCCTACTACACTGCAGCTCTGGCCTGTAGTGTCTGAGTCTTGATCAGAACCGGTGCTGGTTAAGACTCAGCCCATTCTCCGAAGGCTTCATTGTGTGTTGGACCCAAAAAGTGCCTTGGGTCCAGAGTCTTGTGCATGTCTTTAGGTTTATTTGCAGCTTTTCTCTTGAATTTCAAAGTTTTACACAGATAAGTTGCAAAAACAGAAGAGCAAACAATCTGTGAAAACATCTACAGAGATTCGGCAGTCACTGACATGTCCCCCACTTGCCTTATGTCTGTCTGTTTTTGTCATAGTGTCATTTGAAAGTAAGTTATGGATATCATCCTCATAAATATTTCAGCACGTAACTACTAAGAGTGAGGTAATATTCCCAAATAATCATAATACCATTCTCACTCCTAAAAATGGACAATTCCACAATACTGTCTAATATACAGCCCGTATTCAGAATTTCCCAATTTCCTCCGAATCCCACTTATTAAATTTCATTACATCTCTTTAGAATCTTCAATTCTGTAAGATACTCGGTTTGTTGTCATTGTTGCTGTGACATTAGCTTTTTGTCAGTTACAGAAGGCTTTCCTAAAAAGTGATTTCATTTCTTACCAATTGATTATTTAAATATGATTTTTTTAAACACACTAAGCGTTGGTCTTGTGTGTGTGTGTGTGAGTGTAGACAGAGATATTGTTTGGGAAAACCTTGATACACATTTGTTTTTCAATACCACAGATGGCTCTGCTTATGCTGATTGCTTATATTTGGTTCAGGAGCCAAGAGAAGTAGAAACATGAGTTTAGTGGTATGTATATATTGGGTGTCTGTGTGTATGCTTATGTAAATTTTTCCCTACAATGGCCTACATAGAAAAAGGCAATGGATACAGGAAGAAATGGCTGCTAATTTTAGCAATGGCAGGATCCTGCTTGAATGGAGACAGTCTACGTCTGGTGCTTACCCAGCAGTGACATCGAAGTACTAAACCCCAGTACCTTGGGATGTGGCTGCATTTGGAGATGAAATCCTTACAGTGAAGTATTAGGGTGGTTCCAATCCAATATGACTGGTGTCCTTACAAGAAGAGGAGATGTGGTTGCTGTTGCGTACAAGAAGAAAGATAATGTGAAGATGGGTGGAAAGCATCTTCCCTTTTGACCCTCAGAAACAGTCATCTTGATCCCCCTCTCTCAGACATTCAGCCTCCAGGACCACAAGCAAATTAATTTCTGCCGTTTAAGTCACCCAGTCTTGGGTACTTTTTATAGCAGTCTGGTACACCGACGCAAAACCCTAGACTGAAAAATCCAAATCTGCATGGCTGTATTATCTTCTTTTTAGTACACCATGATAAGGGTTAGGACAAAACAAAAATCAACAACAACACCACCAACTCCCAGCTGTTGTTACTGAGAATAAAAATTCATAGGAAAAAGAAGTTTGTAGAAAATGAAATAATTCTATGTTTACAATTGCGCTAAAGAAAGAAGACTGTCTACTTTTCCATTGTTGGGTATTTCTACTGCTTCCGGTAGTGCTAGTCTGGCTCATGTACATTCACTGAGTACTCACTGCACACACCATACACTGTGCTATTGTACAGCTATTAAAGCAGTAATTAGTTGCAGCATTTCTATAAGTAATCATTTGAAAAACCCTCTTCAGTTTACAGATGAGCAAATGTAGTATCAGGGAGAAGTAATTCACCTAAATTAATGTCGTGATTCAATTTGGGGCTTAATGTTCATCAGTAACTGTCTAATTATCTGCTTTGGTTTTTATGGTATCTGCTAACTTGCTAAAGGGTACTGTCACATGTCTCCCTTGTGGGAAATTCTGCCATCCTCAAACAAACTGGCAGCTAATATCAATTTTTTTCAGGATCATTGTTCCTGTCATTTTCAGTCCTGGGTAAGGATTCAGTCACAGAGCCATAGAAGGAAAGCAGTGGTGGAAGGATTATGTAGATCCAAATCTTCAAATCACACACTAATAATCAGGAAAAAGACATTGAAGGAAAAAAAAGGAAGTTTATCCAGCTTACAAAGCCAGTTGATTTAAGTGTAGAATTTTAAGTTCATAGCCCCTGCTTAGACTACCCAGTATTCAAATTTTAAAGAATTTGTTTTTGGAAGCCTTTATAAAACTCTCCACTGTTACAATGTATGCCATCTGGGATTTAGCATTTATAAAATGTGCAGTTCAGAGATGCCAAGAGACTCCTCATGCAAACCAGATGGTACAATAACAACGCTGTCTTTATTTTTCTGGAGGAAAAATAGGGCTTTGAATGGCTTGAAGCTTATGTGAATAAATTAAACCCAATCAATACTTCAGGGACTTTGCAGTTTCAATAGTGCTTTTATCCACCTAAATATTTTCATAAATGTTTCCATTTGGAGAAGGAAAAACAAAAGGGCAGACAATGGTCCCTTCAGATGCCCTCATGTCTGTATTTAACAATGTTTCTAAGGAAAAACAACACCAGTGACCTTGAGGGTTTTTTTGGGGGAGGAGGGTGGCGAGTAGCAGGGAGGGAGAGGATAAAGTTGCTCTTATTCGGAGAATGATATATGTGTTTAAAGGCAACGTTGTTAAAGTCTGCTAAATAGGAAAAATCCACAGCACATCGGTTGAACTGTTTCATTACTGAGAAAAGAATGCACGGATAAGTGGCATTTTCTGGACAGTACATGGGACCCTGTCTTTATCAACACGTGTTCCTCATGAACCCAAGTTCAGTATATACAGAAAGGCATGTGAATAATGCCTTGTTCTGTCCTTGCTTGGTTCCTGTAAGTTTCCTAAGTAACAGCAGGACTTCTGTAACCCCCTTTCATTCCCTTCTCTTTCTGTTATTGTTTTTATTTTCATTGAAATTCATAATAGGATCCTCATTAGATGAAGTAATCTTGTTAAAAAAAAAAAAAGCAGTGTTCCCTGCTCAGGTCTTTCTCTTTCCTTGTCATGCAAAAATCTGCTTCCCCCAACCCCCAAGCCAAGTGAATTTCTTCTGTAATTAAACATGAATAGGTTCAGAGAACAAACAAAGTCTGCTTTGAAAAACAGATCTCTTAGGGCTCAGGGGGCAATCTCATTACTAAAAATATGTGTTTCTGAGTTCTAGAAGCCATTGAATTTATTTGCCAATTAACCATGAATGGACTTTTGAACAATGCGGGACAAATTTTGTTTGTACTTTGCCAGTTGGTTTTTCTTGGGGATAGATTGAAACTATCAATTACTACTAATCTTTGTTCCCCCACACCCTTTTCCCCACTTCTGAGCAAAGAAACACATGAGATTTTGCTTTATAGTCATAGTCCTCGGGTAAATTGTTCATCCACAAGTTGGTTCGTTTAGGCCAGGATTGAATTCCATGTTATATGGAATACCCGTTTAGAGTCACCTCGGTCTCAGGTGGCTGCTTTTTTTGTGACAGCAACAGTGCCATTGCAGATAATAGGCTAAGGTGTCAGAGTTTTAGGAAAATGAGGAAGTAAAAGCTATTTCTTCTGAACATAGAAATGACTGCCAAGGGGACACAAAAGTCCCTGGAAGGACATTCTTAGAGGCGTACTGTCACTGCAGATGTATGAAGAGGTGTAGGGACAGAGTGTGGCTCCAACAGGGAGCTAGGTGAGAGCCTTAAGCAGAGGTTACAGCCACTCACCAAGCGTGTGGCAGCAATTCTTCTCTGACCTTCCAAGAGCCCAGCAGCATACTGTTCAATAAAAAAAAAATTTTTTTTCCAGAAGATACCATACAAACCAAGCTTGCAGCCAGAATCCTCAGTTGCTCTGCAATTACCGAGACTCATCATAAGGACTTAGTGTCTACGTCTCATGCAAATCTGCCTTAGTTCTTTTTCATTAACTTTGGCTGTCGCTATTTCTCATGAATTTTATTTCCTCTGGGCTTTTGGAGAAGAAAAATACAGATCAATCGAGGAGCTACAACTCTTGCTTTGTCTAGTCCCTTAAACCACAACCCCATAACTCCTTGTTTGTAAAAACATATTTTGTAATTTGTAAGGAATTTGACTTCATTTCATCTTCACTACTGTGAAGTTAGTGAATGATGGTTTTATGATCGTTAGCAACATCTCCTAATGTCATCCCTCAAGGAGATGTAGACTATGGGTAACTTGCCCCTGAGCCTGGATTCTGAATTCAGCCCTGTTTGTTAATCTCAGGTCGAAGGAGTCAGGTATGGGAAAACTTCAACTTAAGAAGCACTTGGCTCACTTCTCTTCTCCATCTGTACTTACTCTTCTCCAGGAAAGGAATTTTTCCAAGGAAATACCGACAGTGCCAGGATCTTAGCCCCTCTTGCCTCCCATTCTTTCAGTTCCAACGTTTTGCCATTCACAGAAGACTAAATCCAGGGCTTAAGTACTACCGAAGCTGAGAAACTCCTGTCTCTGCCTCATCTTGCCCTTCGATCCTTCTCCCTCTCTTCCATAATTGCTTTGCCATTCTCTTTTGCCTCCTCAATCTCCTCTTCCTGTTTTTCTTCTCCTCCCGATAGCAGACTCTTTGATTAGGATCTTACTTCAAATAACCCATCTTTGAGAAATGCTCTCTCAAGTTATGTGTATTTTCTCTATTTCAGGAACCATTAACGAATACACTTGTGCCCAGATTAAAAAAAGAAATGAATCACGTAAAACTGAATTGAGGATCAAGTGTTGTCTTTTTCTCAGAGTATCCACAATCGCATGTGGATATGTTGCTCTTTCTAGGGGAAAAAGTGTTCTTTCTTCCTTTTTAAAACAAACAGCACTGCCCTTCACAGAGCTTTATGCTTTCGACTGCTATTCACACAGAAACCAGAAAAAGGAATAAGCAGGAACAAATAGGAACCCTTGAAGCCAGTTAATCTCGTGGAAAAGCTAGATGAAAGTTCACACTTCTTTCAGAGTAGGCAAATAATTTATCTTGGAATAAAAGCTATTGACTAATAATTATGTTGGACAAAAAGAGATAAGAAGAATAAGCTGTTGCAGACTTCAAAAAAACATACTTCCATACATTTCATAATAATATTAGGCAATACTTATGGTGGATTCAGGAGACCAAAATGTGTAATACAACCTGCTTCAGGCTTCTGCCTTCTCTTACAGTCGGGGAGACCCATCCCACTCTGTCTGCCCTGCCTAAACCAAGCAGAGTTCCTAATCCATTGAGGTCTCTGTCTTCTGTCTCTCTTTTCTTATTCTTTTTTTCCTTTTCTTTTCCTTTTTTAGAAACAGCTGCACAAAGGCAGAGCAGCTAGGTAGGAGGTGCCAGCATTATAGGTAGCAGCTTCGGTGCCTTGCACCACCTACAGGACAGCTACTTGGTGTCCTAATTATGATGCTACTTGGGATGCCACATCCCACACTGAGGTGCCTGGTTCAAATCCCAGCTTCTCCACATCCCATCCAATTTCTTGCTAATGTGCAGTAGGTATTGCCTCAAGTACACAGACCTCTACTACCCATGTGGGAAACCACAGTGATCTCTGGCTCCTGGCTTTGGCCTGGCCCAGCCTTAACTGTTGTGGGCATTTAGGAAGTAAACCCGTACAGAGATGTCTCTCTCTCTCTGTCTCTCTTTCCCTTTGCCTTTCAAATAAAACGGAAACAAGCAAAAAAGACTTCTCCGTTGAACTAGACTAGTTTTGAAAATTTTTGAAATTGTTTTCTTCATCCCATACCTGGATGACCAGTATCACATTCAGGACTCACACACATGGACGTAGAAAGTTAAATATGCCTCAGAACATCCAAGATGAAACAGCAGGCTTTAGCAGGCTTTCATATGTGCCATCAAGGCCATGCCAGAAAGGTCTAAGTTCATGGACGTGGGCCTTTCTGGTTCCCTTCCGTGGAGCGAGGCTGCAATGAGCTTTGTCCCCAGTGACACTCATTCTTGTAACTGATTAACGAGCTGTGTATTCAGGCTCTCCTGCCAACAGCCTGCTCTGCCTGGGGGAGAAACACCTGGCTAACGTTTGGTGAGCAGGAAAAATGTCCACTCGTTACCACCAAGCTGCTAGCGATAGCTACCTGGAACTTCTGAAAGAGGCTACCAAGCGAGATCTGAATCTTTCTGACGAAGATGGCATGACTCCCACTCTCCTGGCAGCCTATCATGGGAACTTGGAAGCCCTCGAAATAATATGCAGCAGAGGGTGAGTTCAACCCAGCGGTTCCTTGTGGGACACAGCGTTAGTGACAGACTTTTGGAGTCAGCAGCAAGGAGGCAGAGAAGTCCATGCAAGCACTTGCTATCTCTCCGGACTTTTCAGAGAGGGGGAAACATTGCCAAGGGATATACGCCTCCTACAGTGGGAACTAGCACCACAGGAGTGGCTCATTATTGAGCACACACAGAGAAGAGACCCTGAACTCTAAGTTGCGATTATCTGCCCTGCGTACGGCAGAGAGAAATTAATTCTATGCTTTTAAAATTCTTTCCCCTGAAATTTAAATAGAAATCATGGTTCTACTTGGTTTTGAATTCTCAACCTTGGTTGGAAGAAAGGCTTATTTTTATTAGAAATTTTCATAAATGCTTTTAAAATGCCACAGCCTTTTGTTAACATTCAATCCCAGTGAAAGCTTTACCAGAAATAGCAGATACACACACCACCACCACAACTCTAACTTTTAACCTAGCAACTAGCTAGTTCCTTTCTTCTACTTTTTCTGTTACTAGAGGGATTAGGCAGTATAAACAATTACAATCCAAAAAAGAGTAGAGGAAGAAAGGAAAAAAAGGTGTAACCAACAAGGCCAACTCAATTCAACTCAATAACCATTTATTTTGTGTATGTTATGTGCCAATCTTTTTGGAGATACTGACAGCAGTAAGAAAGATACGGTGTCATTCATGGTGATCAGATTGGAGAGTGGAAGATATGTGTTTTAGAAATTGAAGCAAGAGGGGCACAAAATAGCCCAGACTAATCTACCCTAACCTCAAGTTTCAGGAAAATCTTTACTAAGGGGTAAGTGTTTCAGCTGAGATTGGGAAGATGAGAAGGGGGTGAAGATGAAAGGGTTTCCCCCAAGACGAAGTACTGTGGAATCTAGGACCTGAAGAGATTGGATGTAGCTGGTCTTGGTTTCCATGGGGACAGAACAAGGATAAGAAAGCAGGCCACGTCACCAGCATCCTGTGAACGCTGTTAAAGGGTTTTTAAGGAGTGTACTAGGGACCTGGAAAAGTTATGTCTTGGGGTGAGGCAGGAGAATCACCAGGCAAATTTATGTTTATAAAATTTGTCCAGGGAGTTGTAATGAGGGAGAATGTGTCCAGGGGCTGTTTTAACGGTAGAGATGAAATGACTGACTAGTTCAGTGTCAGTGGGAATGAGGAGGCGTGGCTGGATTGGAGTGGCAGTTTGGATGCGGACCCAAGGATTGACTGGTATGTGCAGGTAATAAAAGGGGAAGGTCAAGGCCCCCAGGTTCTGACGTGGTCGACTTGTGGGTGCTGACACTCTGTTGAAGAATGGGGCACTCTTATAATAGTGAGAACTCAGGCCTGGGAGATTTGAGGCCCTTGTGGAGGACCAGAAAAAGACGCTGACCCAGAAAATTAAGCCACATGTATGTAAACAAATATAAAGGAACAAAAGTCCTGTAATGCTATGAAATTAACATTTATATGTTATATGTGATTACCACATTTATTGTAGATGCAGTGTATATGATATACGTGTGTCAATATGTACATCAACACTTCTAATATGAATGTCAAAAGCTTAGTATTCTAAGTCAATAAATACATTTCTTAGTCATTCCCCCTGATGTACATATACTTGCTTTATCCGAGCTTGAAAAGTGCTATGATGAGCATTCAATATAAACATTTTCTCATACATTTTCTTAAAAGATTTATACTTTTTTTTTTATTGGAAAGTCAGATATACACAGAGGAGGAGGGACAGATAGGAAGATCTTCCGTCTGCTGATTCACTCCCTTCCCAGGCCACAAGCAGGGAGCTGGATGGGAGGCGGGGCGGCCAGGACAAGAACCAGCATCCCTGTGTGATCCCGGCGTGTACAAGGTGAGGACTTCAGTCACTAGGCATTATAATTGTGCCAGGCCCTTCTCATACTTTTTTGAGACTCAGTTCTCTCAAGTGAAGTTTCTGGGTCAGCTGGCATGCATCTCAGTCTGTTTGAGCTGCTCTAAAAGTGCACACACACACACACACACACACACACACACTCTGAATGGGATAACTTAACAAAGCAAAGAAACGTAGAGGTGCAAGACTAAGGCTGTATCACTTTCCGTCGTCTGATGAGAGCCTAGACTGTGCTTTGTTCCTTCTCCCGATGGGAGGAATGCTGTGTTCTCACCAGCCAGAAAGGAAGGAGAGGGGAGGACACGGAAAATTCCCTCCGTCAAGCCCTTTTACTAGGGTACCTGGTCCTATTCATGAGGGTGGAGCCTTTGTCAATCACGCACCTCCTGAAGGTAATACCTCCTTACACTATTGCTTTGAAGACTGAATTTCAGCATGCATTTCAGAGAGGATACAAACAAGCAAACCACAGAAGCAAGTGCTCAATTTAAAGACTGATTGAAATTGGCAAATTGTGCTTCACAACATAGGTACTCATTTTGCCAACATGATAGGCACAAAATCATACATCTGAGTGACTTTAGTTTTCTCTTCTTTGGTTACTGGTGAGATTGGGAATTCCTTTTGTGCTTAATGGATGTTGTGGTTCCATATTTGTAACCTGTTTATGGGCAACCTTATTCCGCTTTTATATTGGAATCTTCAGCATTTCTCATTGATTTATAAAAATTCTTTTCAAAGTTAATATCCTTTCTTCTTTTAGTTCCCTTCAGTCTAATTCAGATGTTCCCTAAAAACTGGCTATGATTAAAATGGGAGGTAGGGCATATAATTAGGAAAAAAAAAAAAAACCTGAAGATAATACATATAAATCTACCGATCTTGGCCATATAATTCTAATGTTGCTATCAAGACTAAAATTGACTTTTTAAAAAAACATTATTCATTTATTTATTTGAAAGATCAGAGACAAAAGGAGAGATAAAGAGAGAAATCTTCCATTGCTGTTTCACTTCACAGATGGCTGCAATGGCCAGGGCTGGACCAGGTGGAAACCAGGGGCCTGAAACTCCACCTGGGTCTCCCATGTATGTTGCAGGAGCCTATGGTCTTGGGCCATCTTCTGCTGTTTTTTCCCTGCCATTAGCAGGGAACTAGATTGGAAATGGAGCAACCAGGATATGAATTGGTGCCCATGTGGAAGTACAGCAGCATAGGCTCTGGTTTTACCTGGCACATCACAATGCCAGCCTCCCTACTAACATTTTCTTTAGCACATTTTTAGGTATTTATCTCTGTAATTTGTTGTATCTAGTCCATCTGTTTCTTCACTAGTTGGACATAGTCATGTGATTTCTTTCAATGTGATAGCATAAGCAAGCCCATTTTTCTTTATATCTATCTAGCTATGGGCACAAAAATTCTTCTCACCCTGTATTTTTCAGTCTTTCATTTGTCTTCTCATGGATTCCAGTATATTCTAGATTTAATTTCCATATACAGAAGCATTTAAGATACACTGTGTTAAATTGGCCTGGTATGGGTCAAAAATGTGTTTTCATATTACTTTCCATTTTGAAAAGTTATTGAGAGGGAAGGAGGAAGCGAGAGAAACTGAAAGAGAGGGAGAAAGAAACAGTGAGTTTCCATCCATTGGTTTATTCTCCAAATGCCCAAAACAGGTGAGACCAGAGCAGGATGGGGCAAGAAGTTAAGAACTCATCTATGAGTTAAACCACCACCACTGCTTGCCAGGATCTACATTAGCAAAAAGCTGGCATATGGAATTAGAGCTGGAGTTGAACTCACCCATTCAGATGTGAGACACTGGCATCTTAATTTCTAGGCTGCCTGTGCCCTACCTCCCATTTTGATCATAGCCAGTTGTTCGGGAAAATGTGAAATCTAAGTACTAATTAGACTAAAGGGGGTTAAAGAAGAAAAAAATTAATTTGGAATCTATTCATTTCCATCTGATTATATGTTTAAAATTAGCTAACTAATTATGTTAACTTGTAGTACCCAAGCTCAGCTTTGAGAAAACATTTTCTTCTAAAATTTAAGGACAGAAAGCATTCATTACACTGGAATTCTCAATTACCCCTGCCTGTGTTTGAGTTTTGTTTAGTTTTATTTTCTAAAAAGGATGTAACTTTTATTTCTCTCTGATTCCTAAGGGAGTATAGATTTACTGTAACATTTCACATCAGACTGGCAGTATATCTGTCATGAAAAGAAAAAAAAAAATCACACGCCCGTTCTTACAGTCATTAACTTACGGATACACGGTGTAGATGCTCCATGGCTCATAGCACTTGTCATTTTCCAGCCGGGCATCACAGCTTAGCAACACAAGGCACTGTTGTTTACCGTCACGGTCACACAGCTGAGAGTCGCTGTTGCTACAGGGACTACCCAGACTCTATAGAGTATCCTGTTGGCATTTTGCTAGCCAGGGCAGAGATGAGCATTTGAAATGCAGTTTCTAATGAGTTTGTGTATCACTTTTGTATCAATGGAAAGTCAAAAAATTGTTAAACAGAGCCATCACAAATTAGGGATCATCTATAGATCCTTCAGGACTTATTTTGAGGACACAGCAGACATGTAACTTTGTTTTTTAAAAGTCATACAACCAGTGCCGAAACCTTCCAATTTTTTTTAAACAATATATTACAATCCATTTGAAAAGTTGAGATATATTCCACTATTTCAGTGACTCATGACATGATGACTTATAGTTTGATCACTTTTTAAATGGCAAATAAAAAATAGTATGTATTATGATATAGATTATGATTAGAAGTATTTATTGCAGAATGGCTCAATCAAGCAAATTAGCATTTATATGGCATCACATAGCTATCTTTTGTGTCTGTATGTGTATGGAAAAAATACTGTATGATGCTTTGTTATTACCAAGAGTCACCATATGTACAATAGATCTCTTTTTCCTCCTAACTGAAATTTCGTCTCCTTGAACACTTCTGTAACTCCTTGCCCTCCCTAGTTCTATGAGTTCAACATTTTTAGAATCTGTCCTAGTGAGATCAAGCAGTATTTTATTTCCTGTGCCTGGCTTATTTTATTTAACACAACATCCTCCAGGCTTATCCATATAAATGACAGAGTCTCCCTAATTTTGAGGCTGAATTGCATGCTGCTGTGTGTGATATATTTTCTTTATCTAGTCATTCATTGATAGGTGCTTAATAGTGATTCCATGATTTATTCAGTGCCTACACATATATTTTATTTGGGCCCATTTTATTTAGTTATTTCTTAAATATTTACTTATTTATGTGAAGGTATAAAAAAAAAGAGGGTGGGGAGATATTGGAATTGAGAGAAAAAGAGAGCACGAGCGCGCGAGAGAGATCTTGCATCTTTTAATTCACTTCCCAAGTGACCCAGCAGTCAGGGTTGAGCCAGGATGAAAACAAGAGCCTTCAGTTTCATCAGAGTCTTCTGTATTAGTGGCAAGGGTTAAGTATTGAGCCTTCATCCACTGCTTTTCCCAAATCATTAGCAGGGAGTTGGGTTGGAAGTTGAGCATCTAGGATAGAAATTAGTTCCCATATTGCCAAGCCCATGGACTCATTTTTTTTAAAGATTTATTTTATTTTTATTGGAAAGGCGGATATACAGAGAGGAGGAGAGACAGAGAAATATCTTCCATCCGAGATTCACTCCCCGAGTGAGCGCAACGGCCGGTACTGTGCTGATCCAAAGCCGGGAGCCAGGAGCTCTTCTAGGTCTCCCACGCGGGTGCAGGGTCCCAAGGCTTTGAACCGTCCTCGACTGCTTTCCTAGGCCACAAGCAAAGAGCTGAATGGGAAGCAGGGCCACTGGGATTAGAACCAGCCCCCATATGGGATCTTGGCGCATTCAAGGCGAGGACTTTAACTACTATACTATTGTGCCGGGCCCATTGATCCATTTTATTTTGACATAATGGTTATAAGTCAAATTGGAATGAATATTTCTACTTACCAATCTTTACCCAAGGATCAGATGTTTCTTTAGGATAATTTCTTGAAGTTAGGAATTTGTTGATATGAAAACTTAAATTTGTTGATTTACAAGGGTGCCATGTTTTAAAGACTTATGGCACATATTATACAAGGAAATTGGATCATTCTTCCTCCAGTGATAGTTCTTTCCTTACACTCCTTTCCAATTAAGTATTATTATTTTATTTTATTGCCTGTCAAATAGGCAAAAAGAAACATATCATTTAATTTGCCATTTTTTGATACTAGTCCAACTAATTCCTTTTTATGTAGAGAAAAACACTTTTGAAAAAACACTCGTTTTCTGAGAACTTCCCCCCAAAAAATCAATTCAACTTCAGAAGAAGAAATTGGAATAGAACAGAAGCTTGGAGTAATTTGATTTAAGCTGATTGTGTATTTAGTTGCAATAACACCAACCCAGCTTTAAAAGCATTGCTCAAGTGCACTAATCTACCAATTATTTAAAAATCTCCCCAGTGAATTTCTCTTTGGGAAAAAAAAAAAAAAGTCAACGCTTGGATTCAGCATCACCCAAGGAAACCCCAGAACATCAGTGTTGGCTGCAGATTGCCAGATGCCGATTGTGAGACTGTCTGGGCAGATGTTCATTTGAACGGTAAACAGGGACAGAATTCAGAGGGACCCCACGAAATGTGTCAGTAGAAAATATTTAAAATTATGCTATACATAAACTTGGAAAGTTGTCTGTAAAAAAAGGATTATTGATATGTAGAAACAGCTTAAAAGTAGTAGGGAAATCAGCAAATGTAGAATTTTGCACTGACATTTTCTCAAAAGACATACCTTTTGGGATCCTCGCAGGTTTTGTCCATGCCATCCCTCCTTTCTTGAGATCCATAGAGTTGGCAAACTTCTACTATTCTATGACCTTAAGCAATTGATTTAATACCTTGTCATACCACTGCTACAGTCACGCCTCCCAATAATTTCCTTTTTAACTTTCTTCAATCTAGGGGTTATTACAGGCAAATTTAATCAGTCTGGTTTTGGTTTCTGTTTGTAGTGCCATCTTGGATGTTTTATATAATCCCTTTTGTGTTTATTGTACTTAAGGAGTCTTTTGAATCTGGTGTTTGATTAAAACAAATAAAGTGAAATCACATGTTTGGGGACAGGGTGAGGCATTGTGCTCCCCTAAGTTGCTTGACTGTGCTAGCTCTGAAAAGGGTGTCTTCAGGGTGGAGCTGCTCAGTCACACTGCCTGATCAGAGCCATCTTGAGAGGGGCTGCCAGCAAAGCTGGGTTATTTAATATTTACTTTCCTTAGATTCCATTTCACTTTATTTCCTTACCTTGTTCTTGCCCCCAGCTCCATGCACACTAGACATGGTAACAGATTCCTAGTTCCCCAAGCGTGGCCTGTGATATTCACTCTATGCACGCATCTGCTCGCATGCTGTACTCTCTGCACAGAAGGGGATTGCCAATTGCCAACTTGCCAGTTGGATCTAGCCCACAAATGTGTTTTATTTGGACTTCACTGTTATTTTTCTTTCAAATTTGAGCCAACACTTAAAAAAAAAATTACACGTGAAATTCCACATCCGAGGCTTTGCTTGAAAAAAAAAAAAATGGACTCTCCGGGAATATTGTATCTGCTTTCATTTAAAGTAGCATCAGAGACAGGGCGCTCCTACTGTGCTTTCCACACAGAACACACACTTCACCATGACTTTGAGGGAAGAACAAAGTTGGCCCCATTCAGTCACTTTGAGTATCTAATTTGTTTCTTTGGGCTGGGTTTGAGACCAGCTAATGATAGGTGACACAAAGAAGGAGACCTAGACTTTGCCTTCAGGGAATTATTATCTAACGAGGGAGACCAAGCATAAAGATTTGACATTCACACTGAAGGGTTATTGTGCTGCAAAAATTTACTAGATGGATATGAGGACAAAAATATCTGAATTTAAGGATTATAAATTTAGATGCAATGGAAATGCTAACAACAAATGTTTCTATACAACTCACTATGCATCGTTTTTCGAATGCTTTGTGCCTATTAAGTTACTTAGTTAACACTGCAACTCTTTAGGTAGTATTTTTATTCTCTATTTACAGACCAGAAATCCTAGAAATGTTCATTTAAGCTTGAAGCATTGTAGCTGGTAAAGTGGGAAAAATTAAAATGTGTTAAGCTAAGGTGATGGGCTGTGTTGGAGACAATTAGACTTGAAGACCCAAGTGTTACGTCTGTTGGCATCACACCCTTGACAAATGCATAATGGTCTCAAGTCTTGCTTTACTCCTGTGATAATTATCCTTGTCCTCTTTAAGTTGGGGGATTTTGGTGGACACTGGTGGTGGACAATGAGTGTGAAAGTGCTTTACAATTGAAAAGCTTGAGGCAGGAGGGGTTACAAACTGTTTTCATGCAATGAGAGGTTGCAGCTCTTCTCAATTTGTAGCAAGTCTAAAAATCATCCAGGGATCTTGCTAAACTCTAGATTCTGATATCAGTAGGTCTTGGTTGGAATGGCAGATAGTACATTTCTAACTAGCTCACAGGTAATACTACTGCTGTTGCTACTGGTCCAGGAGCCAACCTTTGAGTAGCAAGGAGTAGAGGGGATTATATAGTACATCATCAGGTCAGTTACAAGCGTGTAGACCTATTCTTCGGTTTCTATCGTCCTTTCTCCAGAAACGTTAAGAAGACTTCTCAGTTTCTCTCTTGTGTCTTTCCCTGGAGTCTGCACTCTCCCAGGAGAGCGAGGCTGATATCTTGGAAGCACGGTTTCCAGTAAACACTCATTTTACAAATCATGTACATGGTACTGGAATTAAGATGAGGAATAAAGGGAAGTGTTTTATCCTTTCTATAAATAATGGTTATAACAGGAACTGTTTCCCATGAACCCAGCATCTATTCTTTTTTTTCTTGCTGATGAGTACACAGTTTTGTTCAGGTATTTACTTTCGTACAAATAACTCAGAGGAAGTTAGCTACAGTATGGTGGGGTCACCTCTTATTAGCTTAGGAGAAATTAAGTACAACTTTTTTAGGGGGAAGTTTGGAGGAAGTTAAACAGTGATTATTAGAAACAAAATTACATATATATCTGTAATAAATTATATTAAAAAGAACACTTGAAACTCATTACTTCCTAATTAGTTTACCACATTTTACCATTATCTCTGAAGAGTAGTAATACCTGTTGAATATCTTTATGGTGGAAACAATTCTTAAAAAGTATTTGTTTATTTGAGATGTAGAGAGATATGGGCAGAGGAAGAGCTTTCACCCACCCAATTTCTCTTCCCAAATGCCTACAAAAACTTGCTAAAGCAAAAGCCAGAACCAGGAATTCCATCCAGGTTTTCCCTATGGGCATCAGGGAACCAGTTACTTGATCCATCACGGATGTTTCCCAATGTCTACAACAGTAGGAAGCCAGAGTGAATGTGTGGAGTTGAGTGGTGAATCCAGATACAAATGTGGAACATGGGCTCCTAACTCACATCTTGATTACCAGACCAAAAGCCCTTCCCTCGGTAATTCAAAAAATATACAAATGCACATGTCTTCCAAACTCTGCATCCAAATATTGGTAGCTTGAAATTTGACATGATGACAGGATTTATACAATAGAAACTGCCACATGATATAAAAACAAACCTTTGATTAAGTTTCTTGGATGAGTTAGTTGTTAAAAAGTTACCCACCCACCATGGAAAAATCTTATGCTTAGATTCAGGGGGAAATTCTAATTGAAGTTACATATGGTACTGTATTTCCCTTTCTTTAGGCATATGACCCAATTCTGGCCAAGGAAGCATAGAAATTATTATGCTAGGGAATTTCTTGGAAAGATTTTCTCCTAAAAAAGAGATACAGAGTAGATTTTTTTTTTCCTGTTTCTGGACATGTGATATCTTGATGTGACATTTTTGGATTCACAACATCTGACTTATTGTCAAGGCAGTAGAGACATGGTTACATCAGTATGCATTTTGTTCTTTTTTGTTTTGTTTTGTTTTGTTTTACATCTCATTTTCAGAGGACAGAAAAAAAAAGGCTTAATATGTTTTTCTATTCTGTCTTCTAGAGGGGATCCTGATAGATGTGATATCTGGGGAAATACTCCTCTCCATTATGCAGCTTCCAACGGCCATGCCCACTGTGTCTCATTCCTCATCAAGTTTGGGGCCAACATCTTTGCCCTGGATAATGACTTACAGTCTCCACTGGATGCTGCTGCCAGCAGGGAGCAGAATGAATGTGTGGCCCTCCTAGATAATGCTGCCACTACCCAGAATAGCATAAACCCCAAGAGGGTCACAAGGCTGAAGGAGCAAGCTCAGAAGAATGCCAGGAAGCAGATCAAAGAGTGCGAAAGGCTCCAAGAGAAGCACCAACATAAGATGGCCCGTTCCTACAGCAAGGAAGAATCTGGGACCCTCTCTACATCCAAGGGCACCTTCTCCGACGCATCTTTTTCAAGTGCTTCTGCCTCCAGTACATTCGGGTCACTGTCTAAGGGCATTAAAGACACTTTCAAGTTAAAGTTTAAGAAGAACAAAGACACAGCAGAAAAGATGGAAAAGGAAAATAGAATTGGGCAGAGGAACGTGATGGAAGTGTTCAGAGAAGAGGAAGAAAACTCATTCTTAGAGGACTTCAGAGAGAAGCTCCAGATCTCAGCAGAGGAAGGCAGCAGTGGGCAACATGAATCCATTCTCAATCGTCCAGGTCTAGGAAACATCATTTTTCAAGGAAACAGAGCATCAAGCCTTGAAGATGTCTCAGAGAGAAAGAGGGAGTTGGGATTCCAAATGCCTGTGGAATTGCTTCAGAGAGGAGAAGCAGAGGCTGATGAAGCTGAGGCTGATGAAGAGGGAGAGGACATCAGGCCCGAAGATGACCTGCCCTGGGATGATGCTGAAGTGGAGTGGGAAGAGGACGTGGCGAACGCCACTCCCCTGGAAGTGTTCCTGCAGTCCCATCATCTGGAAGAAGTCCTCCCCATCTTGATGAGAGAGGAGATCGATCTAGAAGCTCTATTGCTTTGCTCTGACGAGGATCTTCAAAACATCCAAATGCACTTGGGTCCCAGGAAGAAAGTTCTTAATGCCATAAATAGAAGGAAGCAAGTACTGCAACAGCCTGGGCAGCTGGTTGACACCAGTCTCTGATGGAGAGGGGTGGGTCCACAGAGTGAGCTCGCATCATTGAGAAGCACTCCAGGCAGCGTCCCTTCTCTACTCCATGCCAGACCATTGGGAATGGCTCCTAGGGTTTTAGAGATGCCTACCCCAGAAAGAAGTCCAAATTTTGTCTGGGAAATTCTCTGTACCCCATCCAAATAAACCATTATCCAGACACTAAAGATGACCTATGAACAAGAAAATGGCGTTTTTCTCCAATTGTCTTTTTGATGTGTGTGGATGAAGAAAGGGTCAAATGGATGACAGAAAGGGGAAAGAAGCTTTCTTTACTTTTCTAAATTTGGGTTTAAGTGTACAATCTCTCATCATACTTGTATGCTGCTTACTTTCTAGTCGTGATAGGCTGGGGTTCTAACTATGGTTCTGCTGTTGGCTCTATGACTTTATCTGATGGTGGAGACTGCAATTTCAATGGAGGCATCGGCCTGAGGCTTGATGCCCCACTTCAGTGCATCTAACCTTTTACTACACTTGATCTTAGCCAAAAGGCCGAGAAACAATCAATCTAACCATTTAACAGACTTTTACACGCTCGCAAATATTGGAAGTGGGTCTGTCATACTCCTAGCTGAGAGGCCGTATGGCAGGTTGGAAGAGTAAAGAAAGAAAATATAAGGCACCTATCAGAAACTGAATCGTACCAACAAAGTGGACTTAATTCATCAATGTAACTGTTTTTGGAGAGGGCCTTTAAATAGGTGATTAAGAATAAATGAGATCCTAAGGATGGGTCCATAATCTCATGTACTTGGTGTCCATATAAGAAAAGAAAACGATGCTAAGGATGCATGTTGACACGGAAGGATGCATGTTGTGAGGACACAACACCATCTCATAGTGGCCATCTGCATGTGAAGGAGAGAGGCCCCAGGAAAAACCAAGCCTGATACCGTCTCAGTCTCAGACCTCCAGCCTCCAGAGCTGTGAAGAAAAAAAAAAATAATATCTAGTTTGAACCACTCCTTCTGAGGTGTTTTGTCCTGGTAACCGTAGCAGAGAATTGTGGTTCCTATGCAAGAAGGCAGGGGAAGAGAAAACAGAAATGGAAAAAAATAATGTTACCTAATGCCTTTTCTAGGGTTGACACTTGCAACTTAAAAAGGGGGGAAGAAAATCTAGGCTTATTGTAGAGAGAAATTTGCTGATAAAGGTAAAGTCTGACATTTCCATGCGTATATTGTGCATGTATCTTTTACTGTTATTTATCACCATTGCTGCATGTCTGAAGATGTGTTAGTTTCTACAGCATAAACTGGACATAGTATAGCTGGATGCAGCCAACCTGGGTTTGAATGGCAATCCCAATTTCAAACTGAAACCTTGCTGAATATCTAAGCTTCACTGGATTTTTATGGCCAGGCTTACCTCATTGGAATTTACTAGTGATTGTGTATATAAGATAGAAACAGCTGTTTATCTTTGGCACACTTTTGTGGGCTCCAAGAGGCACTAAAGAAGTAAGTTCAGGGAGGATCCAAGGGCTCAAATGTGATGCATAATTGGCCCAGGTTTCCCCAAATGGATGAATTCAGAAAGCTTGTAACTCATTGACTAAATGTGTTGCATTGGGAGATAATTATATTTACAGATACTCTGGTTAATTGGTCTGGGATCAACTCAAAGTTGTATTTGTCTTGAGCAACATGCACAAAAGCAGCTGGGCCGATAGCAAGCATTCAGGATCGTCTACACTGCTTCTGTTTTATCTCATTATTGTAGGTGTCAGGACTGGCCCCTCCATATAATCCCCAGAATCTTTCTGATGAGGTACCATTTCCCACTTCAAGTTACATAACAAGGAGAGAATAATCAGTTAACTTGGGAGAAATAAGCCTGACTATGTAACTTAACCCCTTGGAGGGGAGATATTTACTGTTATAGGAGGTCCCTGTGGGTCCCATCAGACACTTTTATGTTCTTCTAGGCCTCTTCAAATTTACAGAATTAATAAGTAAAAGTTGTCCCAACTTCATAACACTGAAGAGATAGCACTTTCATCAGACAGCATTGTTATAAAAAAGGCTTTTATAATGTTATAAAGGCTTATATAATGCTATAAAAAAGTTTATACATGTTCTACAATTTTAAATCTTTCAAATTAAGTGGCAACAAAAAGGGCCCAAAAGAAAATTTAGGCAATAAATAGATGGGTTTTGTTTTTTTTTAATCCAGTCTAATACTCTATGACATTTGATTGATGAGTTTAAGCCGTTTACATTAAGGGTTAATTTGGATGAGATGTAATTTGGTCCTGTCATTTTAGCAATGGGTTGTTAATTGATTTAGTCTTCCATTGTTATTTTACTGGAATGTTCTCCACATTTGCCTTTGGTTTTGGTGGGTGCTATTCCTCTTCTCTGTCAAGAGAGCATCTTTTAAGTATCATTAAGACTCACCCCTTCTTTATACCAGTAGTTTGGATGGAGAAGTCTTTCCAGCTATTCAGGTTGTCTTCTGTTTGCCCCTCCAGATCTCCTCTCTTGCTATTTTACACCTCTCCCTCACTCCGTCCCTCAGATGGTTGGCTCAGTCACATCACTGAGCTCCCTTACTCTTGTGGATTCTTTCTTGTGGGAAAATACCTGCCTTCCCTCAGCTGCTGTCTGGCAGCCACTGCTACAGCTTCTGTAGTTGCTATCATCCATGTGCTGTGCTTTCAAGCTTAGCAGTGGCAGCAGCTTCCTACTGTTACTAGTCTCAGGGTGCTATTTTCTAATCTTCATTAAGTTCTCTTCAATCATGCTGTCTGTGTCATCTATTTCCTGCAGACACCCTGTTCCTGAAAATGTAGTGTAATTAGCATATTCACTCTTCCCATCTGGACTGTGTGTTCTTCAAGTGGTTGAAGCCTACTTCTTTACAGTTGTATCTTAGCAGACTAACACAATTTTAGGACAGGGGCATTTGTGGACAGAACAAAGGAAGAAATTAATCAATGAACATTTCCCTCATCATACACTCTTTTCTACACATATCTTCAGAAACTCTCATGTTGTGTGCACAATTAGATCATGTGGTATTTTTTTTCCTCTTCTTTTTTGCTTTTTATTTAACAGAGTTCCTATCCAGCAAATCTAAATGGCCAGAGTGGAAGCCAGGAGCTAGAAACTCAATCCAGATCTGTCCTGTAGATGGCAATAACCACTTGATCCATCGTCACCACCTCCCTAGGTCTGCACTGCCAGGAAGCTGGAATTAGAAGCTGGAATCTGGTTAAACCCAGGCACTACAACGTAGGCTAAGGGCCTTCTTATCAGAGACTTAAGAGCTAGGGCAAAGGCTCACCCCAGGTGAGTACTTTATTTCAACACAAAGGTCCCTGTCTAGATTGCCAGACAAACTCATGTTTTTGGCTAAGCCAACTGGAACATGGACAGGCCCTGCCAGGAGGAGTATGAATAGGAAAATAAAGCAAACTAACATGTCTTATTTTGCTACTGATTTATTTGGTGGCCAGTCTGGGGTGAAGTAGGTGCCAAATTTGGACAGGGTCTCCTGGAAGGACAAGACAATGTAATTCTACCAATGATTCAGAAAACAGCATCTTTGCAACTCAGATTTCCCATCTGTATATTGAGAAGGTAGAGGCTGGAAGTCCTGCTGGCGTTTGCAAGACAGATTTCCTAGTGGTCGTTTGTAGATTTTGTCTTCCCTCTTGAGGGTAAAAGACTCCTTGATTCTACTCCTCACTTCAAGGATGGGCATGTGAACTAAGCCTGGATAACATCAAATCCTCCCCATCCCCACCCCTGGACAACACAATGGTTTAGTGGCAGGCACATGTCTGAGAAGAGCAAGCAGTATTCCATTCCTTTCAGCTGTGGTGTCAGGCTCAGGAATGGGTACATGACCTAGGTGATTCAGTGAGTCTTCTAACTGTGGATAAAGCATATTTATGTGAGGTGTTAAAGAAAGCAGGATATATAGTTCAGGGACTGCTGGCATGTGTCCTGCTTCAGCAGGGGAGAATCTGCTTGATAATGAATCCAAAGCTAAAGAAACCAGAACCCAGGGGAAGGAGGAATAATGCTGGGTCCTGATGACACTTGACACCCCCGGACACAACTACAGCTGAAACCTGGTACCTGGGTACTGGTTGATTACAAGTGCCAACATATTCCACTCCTCACTCAATCTCTCATTCATTTATTCATTCATCTTACGGTGGTTTGGGTTGTGATCTCTACCACTTGTGACCCAAGAGGACCTGACCCATATAGAGGCTTGTTCCTTTATATTTTAGGAAGCCTATATAATGTATCATTCCATATATAAGAAAGGTCCAGAACAGACAAATCTATAGTTGTAGGAAGTAGTTTAGTGGTTTCCAGGGATTGAGATAAGGGATTAATGGATAATGATTGTTAATGAACATCAGGTTCCTTTTTGGGTAATGAAAATGTTCCAGAATTGGAGAATGATGGTAGTTGTAATTCGGTGCATGCACTAAAAACCACTGAATTATTCTCTGAAATGGTGATCTTATGGCATGTAAGCTGTACCTCCATTAAAAAAAAAAGTTTAAAATATCCATCACGCCAAGCCCTAGCCACAAAGAACAGAAGTTAGTGGAGCAAGCACTACAGAATCAGAAAAACACTTTATTACAGGGAAGTACCAAGGGTAGTGAAGAACAAGGAAAAGAGATGTTATAACTGGAGGGATGGTTACTCAGTTTTGTTCTCCAGCCACAAACAAAGAGGAGGATTTCAGTATTTAGGGTTAGACATAAGCACAACATTAGAATTCACTGGGGCCTGGACTCCCCCATTTGATCTAGAAATGATGAGATTACCAAATGGCAACATCCCTTGAGCTGCAGTACATGCGCCATGACACAGAGTTCTTTGCTTTACTTAGCAGATGACCAGGAGTCATACACTAGTTTGGCTGCAACCATGTCTTCCACTGCCATTCCTGGAAAGGACAGAAATACCGTTGACAGCACAATTTATCAGTACAATTTCTCCCTGAAACAACCCAGGTCCCAAGACTGGAAGTTTTCAGATATGTTATTTTTGTTGTTAGTGCCCATAGGATAATAGGGGATTGGTACTTAAGAGTAAGCTCAGTCTTGGAAGGTCAGCAAAGGTCAGTCTTGGAAGGTCAGCAAAGGGATTATGCTATGAAACAAGAGAAACCCATTCAGAAAATGGTGTTTCTTTCAAGGCTGCTAAAGGAAGTAAGGTTTAGACTTGGCCAGGGGTTGGCAAACTACAGCATGATGGCAAAAGCCAGCTCAACACCTATTTTTGCATGACCTTTGAGCTAGAAATGGAGTTTACATTTTCAAGTGATTTTTAAAAATGAATGGAAATTATCTGAAATTCAAACATCAGTTTCCAAAATGAAGTTTTATTGGAACCCAGCTGGATACTTGGAGCAGGGCAAACATGAAGCCACTTCTGCACTATTTGGGCAGAACTGAGTAATTGTAATATAGATTATATGACTATAAAGCCTAAAATACTTACTGTTCAACTACTGAAAGTTTCATGACCTCCTGACCCAGTTCAAAATTTACTTTCTTTAACATCTTTCCTTTTGTCTTAGTACAAGTGTCCCTCCTGTGGAAATTCTGGACACAAAATGCTCTGAAGTCTGAAACTTTTTGAATGCTGATATACGCCAGGAGTTTTGGGTTTCAGAGCATTTCAGATCTCAGATTTTAGACTAGAGATAACCTGGTGCAAATATTCCAAAATCTGAAATACTTTTGGCCTTAAGGTTTTGGGGATAAGGGATACTCGAACTATAGGTTGGGAGATGGACCTTCACCTTTGCACCCAGTGTAGATACCCAATGGTGCTTCACATGCATCTGCTAAATGAAAGGATGTCCCAATTTCCAAAGATGAGAAGAAAAACTGCTCAAAAGGGGAGGGCAGATTTCAGAAGCAATGTGTGTTCCACTGGCCTATTTACAAGGCACCTGTAGAAATTTAAATTGAGCAACAATACAGATTATAGAAGTTTTGAAATAATATCACGTTGCTGAAATAGCCACAGAATTAGAAACTGGGGATTTCATGGACCAGATGGGTTGGATGATATCTGATCTGGTGTGAACTCTGAAACATTCAGACAGAACTGGATCAGGGTAATGCTTCCGAGCCAGACCCTGGGCAAAGTTCACCCTGCCTTTGCTTATTTCTGTGTTCCAGTGCATGAGCAACCTTAAAATATTTAACAGCCTGCAAGGTATGATTGCTGGGGGTGGAATGAAGTGGCATAACACTATCAATGTTCATGTCAGATCTTTCAGTTTTCTTAGCTGTGAAGCGTGGAGAGTCTGGGGAGAGAGAGAGAACGCACTTGCCAGGTGCTCAGGGTAGCAGCTATTGGCCAACAAATATAGGAGTACCTCAACATTTTTAGGTGTAGCAATGACTACAACCTGTTTCCATGCGCTTCTGTCTCCTTAAATCTAGGAAAATGAGAAAGCTGAGTCAAGGGGCAGGCAGGCCACTGGGAGCCCACCCTTTGCTGGACTTCTAACCACTTCAGCTCAGGTGGAACGGAATGTCCTACTGAAACCCCCTTGAAGCAGCAAGTGGGAAGGTAGGGAAGAAGAGAATGAAGTTGTCTCAGATCGTATTTCCTGCTGAATTTCATGCAGGCTGGATCTCTGACATTTCCCTTAAACTTCTTTTCACCTCTTTGCCACATGTTTGTTTATTTCATCTACTTGAAAGGTAGGGGAGAAAGACTGGTATCTTCTCACTGGTTCACTTCTCAAATGGCTACAATGACTAGAGCTGGGCCAGACAGAAACCAGGAGCCAGAAGCTCCATCCAGGTTTTCCAAATGGGTAGTAGGGCCCCAAGTACTTGAGCCATCGTCTGCTGCCTCCATGGTCCATTAACAGGAAGCTGAATCAGAAGTGCAACTGGGCAAACTTAAACCAGTGTTCTGACTTGGATGGTGGGCTAACTCACCCAGTGCCACCACTCCTGTTCCCTGCTTTTATTACCTTTATTTCTTGCCCTCTACCTTTGAAGGACAGTATTTCTGAGTTTCATTTTGATACAAACCTGATCTGCTGACACATAATTTTGCATTTGTATCTTGGTTGTCCAAACAACTCAAGGTAACAGGTGGTTAGGAAACTGGTTCATTCACAGAGGTCAGGTCATTGTCCAGGGACACACATGCAGTCTGGTAGAGAGAAGGGATTCCAACCCAGGACTGCACAATTCCAGGGTTCAAGGGCTTAATTGCTATGCTAAGATATGTGAATAATTGACCAGAAGGAAGGATGGATGATTTAACTACAGGGCCTGATGACTCATCTCTTTTTCCCCCAAAGGCAAACCTTCCTCCGCTCTAGTTGGCTTTGGGTCCTGGGAGCGATGGTTCTTACCCAATGACTTGAACACCGTGGTCTTCTCACAGTGGGCTGGTTTTACTCCCTTCACCACTTCTCCTAGCTCAGCGAAGATCTCAGCCTGCAAGACAAACACACATTGACCCAGGCATGAAGGTAAAGTCAGGATTCACCTCTGCAGCCAGCACAGGTTGTCCCCAAATGCAATCGTAAAAGGATAAATTGTGAAGTGAATGATATCACGCCACTAGCCCCCAGAGTCCTCTCTGAGTAGCATCAGTGTTTGTGATAGCATGAACCAGGAGACCCGAGTCTGTGCCTAAAAGGCTGCCTTGCCACTTCTATGTCCATCCATGAGGAACATGCAGTTTCTAATCTGAACACATATATGCTTATTTCATTAGAGAAAAAGGCAGCCAGGAGGTGGCCAGAGTCTTACTGTGCCAACCATACTGGGCAGGTTTTTGGATTGGCCCAAATCCAACTATCCTAGTGACTAGCCCAGTAGAAAAATCTGCCAAGCTTCTCTCACCAAGCTGAGAGGACAGGAAGGCACATGCTATGACCATAATGGCCATTCTTCTGGAATGGGTTGTAAGATAGTTTCTTCCTCATGTAGCAGTCTGGTGACCAAGGCCTGGGGCAGGCCAAGCAAAGGGGAAGTTCATGACACCCCAACAAGTGAGAGGGAGCTCACCCCAGACAAGAGGACATCGCCGGACTCCTTCAGGGCAGCCTCCTGGGAATCCACATACAGCACTGCCTGCTTCATGAGCTCATCGTCCAGTTCTCTCCAGTCAGGCCTGCTGGCGCCGATGGCTATGGGACAGCGAAACAGACTCTGAGCACTGAAGGGGAAACTGAAGGGCTCCTTGGGGACAGGAGGGAGAACCAATGGGGAGATCCAGATTTGAAGCACTCCTCATCTGTCCCCAGGCCAAGCCCCTTCTAATCAATAAGACTGAATATTTATTAAGAATTAGACTTGCTATTTATTGTCTCATCCATTCTGTGCCCTCTCTCATTCCTAAAAGATCTGAGCTGACTTGGCATTCATTTATTGGGTGCTTTCTCTCTGAGGGATGTTTAGCTTGAACTATTTATAGTTCTCACAAGTATGCTTCAATGTTTGAGTTCCATTTATCAGGTGTAAATTGAAACACAGAAGTGAAGATTCTCATCAAGGTTATCAGAGCACTTCAAAATGTTCATGGAAAGTGGAATTAAAAGATAAAAATTTCTGTGTATTGGAAAATAACTAAGATGAAGAATGAAGTTCTTTCCTTTGAAACTGCTGTAACAAGGCCCAGTTCGACAGCACTGGTGGCTAAATCCTTGCCTTGCATGTGCCAGGATCCATGTGGGTGCCAGTTTGTGTCCTGGCTGCCTCACTTCCCAAACAGCTCCCTGCTTATGGCCTAGGAAGGCAGTGGAGGATGGCCCAAAGCCTTGGGACCCTGCACCTGTGTGGGAGACCTGAAAGAGTTTCCTGGCTATGGATCAGTGTAGCTCCAGCTGATGTAGCCATTTGGGGAGTGAACCAGCAGACACAGGATCTTTGTATCCCCTTTTATCTATATAAATCTGCCTTTCTGATAAAAATAAGTAAATCTTAAAAAAAAAAAGAAAGAAATGGAGATGCCCAAGGAGCTAAGCCATCCTCTGTGTGTGCATGCATGTGTGCGGACACACACACAAACACAAAGAAAAAAGAAATTGTGATAACCCATTACTGAGGATCTCTAAAAATAAATTTGTTTGCAGATAAAGAACAATTTTTTTAAAAGGTAAATGTATTTTGATTAAAAGAAAATTGAACTCAATCATATAAATCATCTCCAAAAAAGCCATGGAAAATGCCTTATTATGGAAAAAGAAGTGCAGGGATTTAAAAAAATCTGCGTACCAAAAAAAAAAAACCCATTTAATTCCATTTCCTCACACTTTTTTGCATCACATCAGTGAGAGCACTCTGGCTTTCACGTCTTTCCCAGGGCAACAACTTCCTTAGCAAAACTTCTAGAGAGAATCGGGGCTTTATCCACACCCCACCTTCCTCATCTTCTGTCTGCTTGCTCTCTCTTCAGTCATTCCCATTCCTCACCTCCGGACCACTTTTCTCTCAACTCCTGATTAAAGAGCCTGGCGTCAAAGTTGCCAGTAAAACCCCAGTATGAAGAAACCTGGCTCCTTCCTGACCTCGCTCTAATCCGAGGAGCCCGGGAGCAGAGCGATGAATGCGGCGTGTCAGGCCTCCTGGCACTGGGACGGCTGCAACAGAATGCCTGCAGAGCCAGGCAAGCAAGGAAGAGAAGCCAAGTTGGCCAGAGCCACTGGCTGGAGCATTGTTAGGAGTGAGGAGGTGCACAGAAGAAAGCGGACCTTTACAAGGGGACCGCCATTGTTCAGTCCCAGCTAATTGTTGCCATGTGTGAGTGCATGTCCGCTATGAATGGATATCCCAATGTTTCTTTTGTATTAAAAAGAAGAAGAAGAAACAGTAGGAAATATACTGGCATGTGTTACTTCTGGATTTCTACCACACTCCATGGTCCAAACCGAACACATGCTGGCTAGATCCGGGGAGTGAGTCTTTGAAAACAGCTATAAAGCCTTGGATAGATATTAAGCAGCACTGGCATGCCTTCCTGCACGACATTCCAATTTTGTCGATTTAGTCCCTCTTCTGTTCTCTTTCTGATTTTCAAACAGTGATGTAAAAACATCCAGCTTCAAGGTAAATTTTGTGTGGGGAGTTCTAGTGAACAAAAGCCTTAACTAATGAAGCTTGTAAATAATCATTAGCCATTGGGGTGGGGGGAAACCTCAGTTTCTCAGTCCAACCCTCTGCACTGCATTGTTTCCCTCATACAGTCACCACTCAAAGGATTGGGTGAGGCCACTCAGGCAGCTGGAGGGAGACCAGGCAGCAACGGCAGGGTCTGACTCAGCCTGGGCTCCGGCCTTGCTTCACTAGCAGTGAGATGGAGTGGGGGGTTGGAGGACTGGTTGATGTGTACTGTGAGGGCAAAGGCAGGAGAACAGTGGAATTGCACCTGCCTCTCAGTTTGATCTGCAAACTAAGTAAACTCTGCAGTCGGTGTTGTCCTCTTGTCTTCTTGCAACACTCGACTTTAGGCTTTTTCTGATCCCTCTGGGGACATATAAACCAGTTTTGTTCCTAGGCCAGGGAGCTGTCGTAGAAAGCCTTGCCTCAAAATCAAGCCAGTTCTTCCCAGAGAGAGATTCAAACTATGAGACGGGCATGGCCTAAGGGAGGCTTAGAGGGAGAAGTGTCCACAAGATGAAGAATGTGGGAGGTTCCCAGGAGCCGAGGGAAGCTCCTGGGAAACAGGGCCTCCATCCTATGATGTAAGCAGCTCATTCTTCCACAGTGGGTGAAGCTGGACCTGGAGCACTAAATGAGACTGCAGCCTGTACAGCACCTGATTTCATCCCCAGGAGCCTAAGCTAGGACCTGGATCTCTCACTCCTCATTCCTAAATCACAGAAGCTGGGAGAGAACAGCAAGCAGTTTAAAGCCCATAAAAAGGAATCAGTGCTGTGGTGTAGTAAGATAGGCTTCTACCTGTGGGGCCAGCATCCCATATGAGTGCTGGTTTCAGTCCCAGCTGTTCCACTTACAATCAAGCTCCCTGCTAATGGCCTGGGAAGGCAATGAAGGTGGACTCAAGGCTTTGGGATCCTGCAACCATGTGGGAGACCCAGAAGAAACTGATGTCAGAGTGGTCCAGCTTCGCCCCTTGTAACCCTTTGGGAAGTGAGACAGATCTTTCTCTTTCCTTATAACTCTGCCTTCTACTATCAGACTGTCTTACATAGTGCCTTACTTCTTCTAAAGTCTCATCTTTAGTCAGAAATATCCATCTAGTGTGTGTTTATTTGTTGTTTATCTTCCTCTGCTAGGATGTAATCGCCTGGAAATCAGTGACCTTGAGTACACAGTTTATTGCGGCATCTCAGCTTCTGGACCTGTGCCTGGTACATGGTAGTGATTCAGCAGATGTTAGTACATGAGTGTTATTTTATTGGGCTCTTGCCTACTCATCTGTCCATGTATGTAGAGTTAACTTCTGAGTTCACATCATGTACCTGTAACCAAAATATGGCACATAAATATCTAAGTTTTATTTATTTACCCTGGGCCAGACTGAAACCAGGAAACCAGAATCTGCCACATGGGTAGCAGGAACCCAAGGACTTCAGTAATTACCTACTGCCTCCTAGGGTGCATATTAACAGGAAGATGGATTGGGAGTTCAGTGGGGACTCAAATTCAAGCTCTCCAGTATTGGATGTGGGTGTCCCAAGTGGATGTTAAGTGTTGTGTCTCAACGCCTGCCCTCTGATACTGACTTTAAATCCTTTATCTTTGCCTGTTCTGCTCTCCAGAATTGGAAGATAATATCAAGGATTATTGGAGAACATGGCATCTGAGAGTTGAGTGCTTCACTTTAAACTCCACTGCTGCCTCTAAGAACTTGTGACTTGGGGTAAATTACTTAATCTCTGCCTGCCTTTGTTTACTCACCTGTGAAATGGGTATAGTTTTCACCTTATAAGCTTGTTGTAAAGATTACAAGACAATATATACAAGATGCTGTACCCAGTAGTTCAATAGTATTTGATAAACAATATCTATTGCTATAACTCCTAGAGCTTCAGAGGTACAAGGTACTCCAATGTTTAGAATCTTGTCTCTGATTTCCAACCCATCATACATCTTAAAAAGCATCCACATGTCACATGAAATGTCTTTAGTGCTGTATTTTTTTAAGTGAGTTTTTGTTTTGTGTTTTTGTTTTTTTTTTAAGACAGGGTTATAGTGAGAGAGGGAGAGAACAAGAGAAATCCATCTTCCATCTGTTGTTCATTCCTCAGATGGCACTACAATGGCCAGGGATGGGGCAGGCCAAAGCCAGGAGCCAGAAACTTCATTTGGCACTCCCATGTGGATGGCAGGGGCCAAACATCTGGGCAATCATTCACTGCTTTCCCAGGTCATTAGCAGGGGGCTGGATTGGAAGTGGAGTCCCAGGATATGAACTATAATGGGATGTCTGTGCTAGAGGTGGTGGCTTCACTGGCTACACCACAATGCCAGCCCATTGGAAAGTTTTATAGTCCTGATCCCCCCAAAAAAATGATTAGAGGAGAGGGTTGTTTAATATAATGGTACACCTGCTGGTCAGATGCTTGAATCTCTTATCACTGTCCCAGGTCCCCTGCATCCAATCCAGCTTGATGTTAATGTACACAAAGGGAGGCAGCAAATGAGGATGCCTAAAGACTTGGGTCATTGTACTCAAGAGGAAGAGCTAGATGTGGCTCCAGGCTCTCGGCTGTTGTTAGCATCTGGGGGAGTGAATCAGTGGATGGAACATCTCTTTTCACCCATCTCTTTCAAATAGAATGAATGTAAATAAAAACTTTGAGAAAATTCAAGTGATTAATTTGACCTTTGTGTTTTAACTTCATTACATTTATTATCTGAGGTGTGAAAACATTCAAAATCCTTTCTCCTAGCTTTTCTGAAACATACAATGCATTATTATTTTTTATAGTCACCCTTCAATGCCATAGAACAGTGGAAATTCTTCCCCCCTAAATTACTAAAAAATGGCAAATGTTTGGAGAGATATGCTTACCATTATTTGAACATTATGCAACATATATCTACATGGACTAAAACATCACAACAGTACTTCATAAAAATAGAATGTTTCATGTGTTAACTGAACTATGCTTAATTATTTGCCATAGTGTTACCTTTTATAGGATACTTTTTTTTTTTTGCTAGTTTCATGTCTAATTTCGTTTTAGATTTTTGAAGCAAATATTTTTTCCCCCCTCAGGGCTAATCTTCTTTCAAGATCCTTAAAAGTCTTGGTTATGCTGCATAGTGAGTGAACCAGCCTTTGCAGCTGAGCTCCTGAGTGCCATCTGGGGAGGGAGCTGGTCACCACTCACCTACGGCTCATGGAGAGTCACTGCACTTACCATTGATGTGGGCTCCTGGCTTCACCCATTTGCCAAACAAAATGGGCTCTGTTGCCATGGTGACAGTGATGATCACATCAGCACCTGTCACAGCCTCCTGGACCGAGGAGCAGAGCCGTACCTCCCCTTGCACTGTGTCTACAAACTTCTCTGCATTTTCTTTAGTGCGGTTCCATATCCTCACCTTCATTGGGGAACAACAAGAGGGACATCAGTGCCTTAGTTTGGGTTCTCTGGTTCCACTGAGACCTGGTATGCTAAGGGAAAGTTGAATCACTCTGGGATGGGGGTTAGTGGTTCTCGAAATCATTTCCTAGGAAGAATGGATCAAAGATACTGTGTTAATCTGCATAGACACCAGGCGTTTGAATAGACTCCAACTGAGATCTTCCTACCACTTTCTCTTTCTATGAAAAAGAAGAGTAGAAGTTCTTCAGTTCTAGCCCTGGACACACAGTTTCAAGAGCTCGACAGTTACTTTTCAGTTTGAGGACTGGGGCCAGGCATGCAGGGAATCAATCTTTGCTTTTGTCACTTACTGTTCCCGAAATTAAGTGAGGACACTTCAAAAAGTGCATGGAAGGGGCCCAGTGCAGTAGCCTAGAGGCTAAAGTCCTCACCTTGCATCCACCAGGACCCCACAGGGCGCCTCTTAGTGTCCTAGCTGCTCTACTTCCCATTCAGTTCCTTTCTTGTGGCCTAGAAAAGCAGTGGAGGATAGCCCAAAGCCTTGGGACCCTGTACCCATGTGGGAGACCCAGAAGAAGCTCTTGACTCCTGGCTTCAGATTAGTTCAGTTCTGGCTGTTGCAGCCACTTGGGGAGTAAACCAGTGTACAGATCTTTCTGTCTTTTCTTCTCTCTGTATATCTGACTTTCCAATAAAAATAAATAAATTAATTAAATGTTTATTGAAAAATAGAATAAAAAATTGGGGGTGCAAAAGATCTTGAAGTCTATGCATTGTGATTGTTGTTTTTAACTGTACCAATTTTTCTTAAACTTTCTGCAGCTGCCTCTGATTGCTTATCATGTCAGTAAAAATGGAAATGACAACCGGGCAAGATGAATATCAGATTCATACTTATGAAGTCCTTGTGACATGATGTAGCAGGTACGAGATTCATAAAAACGATGATTTTTTTGGCAGAGCCCCACATAAAATAACTTGATTTCTAACAACTGTATAGGTTTGTAAAGAGTAGGTCAATGATAAACCCAGTGAAAAGGCCAAGAATGGTGGCTATAATTACAATTCTGGAAGATGCTAGGGGCTGATATGTGTCACCAAGTTTATCAAGAGCTGTGGACCTACAAATCAACAGGTTTCAAGGGATGAGTCCAAGGTGGAGAACCGTCAACTGAAAATAGAGACTGAAGACGCTCTCAGGGTGATGTGATGGCTCAGCTAGTTAATCTTCCACCATCAAGTGAAGCCCCAGTTCCTGTCCTGGCTGTTCCACTTCCCATTCAGCTCCCTGCTTGTGGCCTGGGAAAGTAGTGGAGGATGGCGCATAGCCTTGGGACCCTGCACCCATGTGGGAGACCTGGAGGAAGCCCTTGGCACATGCCCCGTGGACTGGGAACCTGAAAAGAGGTGATCTGACTGTTCTTTGGCTCTCTACCTCCACCTGGGCTTAGGGGGAAGTCTTCCCAAGAAAGATCATACTCAGACTCTCCACCTAATTTTCTGAATAACCAATGGTCCAGTAAAGCAGTACAGAGTTCATTGCTGTTCTTTTCCCTCTTCTCCCTGCCCCAGGCCTTACCTCCTTAAAGGAGAACTGCTCCATGAAGATCTCATAATGGCTGTAGGCCTGGACTCCAGCCCCGAGGATGCACAGCACTTCACTGCTAGGGGGCTTCAAGAACTATTTGAGAGAAAAAGAGGTGGACACAGTCAAAGGAGACACTAACAGACAAAGTGAAAATTAGAGTTTGAATTTCAGGTGACATATGTCCTATTTTCACCTCTCTCAAAGAGCTTGTGGGCTCTCCTTTGCTATCACTCTGCCTTTTGAATATACAAATAATAATAATAATTTATATATATATATATTCTTAAAATCAACTTATTTTGGTGCAAAAACCAAAAGAATTGATACACTCTTTGTGGATCATTGCATAACTTCTCTGTTCCTGTAGAGCGGACAACTAAGGTACCCCCCAAGAGTAGATGTGTGTCTATATTTGAGGTCAGCAGTCAGCAAGTTACATCAGGCGTCAACTCTGACTTCCCATGTATTCATTTGTTTACAGATTTATTTTCTTGTCCTAAGCTGTAAGCCCCAACAAAGACAGAGGCAATCTAGTTGCATAGGATTATACATACCTATTACGTATTTATCATACATAGTCTTTTGTACAGAATTATACATACACATTATGACCTACAAATACAAAACTGGGCTTCCTAACCTCGGCACCACTGAACTATGGGTTGGCTCCTTCCTTGTTAGGGAATGTGCCGCCCTGAGAGGCAGAGGGGCTGGCTGGCATCTCTGGGCTCTGTTGCTTAGAGATACCTGTTGTTCCTCCCTCTCTTCTAGTTGTGGCCACCAAGATTGTCTCCAAACATGGTTGAGCATTTCAGGGGCAGGTAGTAAAATCTTCTTCAGTTTAGAACTACTGCTAAAGAGGAAAGAAGATTGCCTTCCACAGAACATTTTGTTGCTTTTTGTCTATTTCATAATATTTGAGCTCTTTGTGTCTACGCTTCCTCATGATGCTATTCATTGATATTCTGCCATGTAACTTTAAAAGTGGGAAGTTTTCTGTATGATTAATTAGTAACAAAAGAGAGTTTCAGCAATATTTGCAGATTCAAATCACTCCAACCACAGAAAGAGCAGTGCTATTCTGCACCATAAAATACAGTTCAAAGAATATGATATTCAAAATGAAAATATCCAAAAGATCCACCATTTTATGCTCTTGATAAAAGAGAATAATATTTCCTTAACTGCTACCATTTTTTTTTTCTGTTCTCAGTTAATATGAATCTATTCCTGGAAATGTATTTGTTCTTCAGAAATTGTCACAGGATTCTGTAAAAGTGATCTTAAACTTTGGAAAGTAAATCTGAAACTCTCCTTGGTTACCTTACTTGAAAATTGGTTGCTTTGGCAATAATGTTACCATTGACATCTTTTTTTTTTCCTTAAATAGTTTAAGAAAAGACTTATTAAATCACATCAGAATTAGTGGCATTTCATTTCCCCCTCATTAGTTTGCAGTTAAATAAGAACTTGTATGTGAATACACCAGGGTTTCTTATTTAAACAAATTAAATACATTTTCTTTTGCGTTTACCAAGGCTTACAGGATCTCTCCATCTCTCCATCCTCCTCAGGTCACATTCCTTGAGCATTTTCTGTCTTTGAGACCCCAGATGCCTCTGCCAATGTCTACGCCCCTGTCTTTGCAGATTCTTCCCTCTTCTGGAATACTTTCCTCTCTACTTCTCTTGAGGAATTATTACTCTTCAAATGTGAGCTCAAAAATCTTCCTGAATTTTATAGATCCACCCATCTGATGCTCCCACAGCACTTCTCAGGGTAGTAGTTCAATGTAATCATTGGATTAATATTCTTTGTCCCAAGATGCATCCTGGGTACCATGATGGCAGAAGCTATATTTGAATTTGTTCAGTCTTTTGTCCCTTGCTGGGCACAGAGCCTGGCACCTGGGAGACGCTCAATATTTATTGAATAATTGCATGTCAGGGATAAATTCTGATAAATTCTGTCACCTTAGTAAAGCACGCCAAAGCGCTTAACTAAAGTTATGTACAACCCAAACACACAGAAGTTACTGTGCCCATCAGACACCAGAGTGTCCTATACTTTTTACCCCAAAGCCTTAAATGAAAGAGACCCGGTAAACAAGAAAATTTTCAGCAAGACCAAAAAATAAAGACATAGATTCTTTCTTAATGAGATAGCCCACAAGAGCCCTTAAGAATAAAGCTGGGAAGTTTCAGCCTAAACTTTTCAGCCTAAATTTAAATTTTGTTTCTAAATTTATCTGGGAGTGCAGGTGTTTCTTAATTCAACAAGGCCTAC
The DNA here is from genome assembly GCF_017591425.1 of Ochotona curzoniae. NCBI lineage: Eukaryota > Metazoa > Chordata > Mammalia > Lagomorpha > Ochotonidae > Ochotona > Ochotona curzoniae. Next base: position 341,232 of record NW_024467012.1, read on the forward strand.
TCAGTAACCCTGAGGGCTGGGTCCACCAGAGTGCATTCCCAAACCTAGTTTGTCATCAGAATTGACTATGGACATTTAAAAAAAAAAAAAAAAACTAGTTTCCTAGATCCAGCTGTCAGCAATTTCAGGTACCTGCTTAGCTGATTTCAGGGAACTGTAGTCTGCACAAGATGAGGCCAATAATAACACCTGTTCTGCTTTATTCACAAAACTCCAAATCCAGACAATGAGAATTATTTTGAAAGAAATTAACACTCTCTGCAATGTAAGGCAATGTAAGAATCATTTGATCATAAGTCACCAGTAACACTTCTCAAAGAGTCTTTTGTTTATTTTTATCTTCTAATTCAGTTTCCATAGATTAAAAACCAGCTCACTTAGCTGGGTATGGTAGTCTACTCCCATATCTACAATTATTGGGTTATTCCTACCCTCGTGTATCTAGCAAACCTTGACATTCCATCTGAACACCTGGTCTGTGCCGTCTCAACCCTCCCCTCCAACCACTCCATGACACACTACAATTTTATGCTCAGGAAAAGCAGCAGCCTAAGAGCTTATATTCCTTCAACATGAAGGATTCCAGATTCTAGTCATTTTCACACACAACATTTTCTAATCCTTCTCTTCCTCAGACCCTAAAAATATCACCTTTCTGGTAGAGTGTTTCAGCACTGCTTAGAAGCATCATCACTCCCAGCACTGGCTGTTCCCCTTGCCTGGCATGGCCTCTATGTGTTTGCAGGGTTCGCTTTCTTAGCAAGACCTTGCCTGGGTAATGTTAAATGCATCCCACCCCCGCTCCCAATACCTCTCCATGCTGCTTTATAATCATCTTTCTAGCATCCAATGTGGTTTTGTGCATTTTACTTATAGCAAAATCTAAAAATTGTTACTTCTTCTTCTTTTAAGATTTATTTACTCTAATTGGAATGGCAGATATATAGAGAGGAGGAGGAGACAGACAGGAAGATCTTCCATATGCTAATTCACTCCCCCAAGTGGCTGCAACAGTTGGAGTGGCCACAATGGCTGGAGCTGAGCCAATCCAAAGCTAGGAGCCCGGAGTTTCTCCCACACAGGTACAGGGTCCCAAGGTCTTGCTTTCCCAGGCCACAAACGGGGAGATGGATGGGAAGTGGGACTGCCAGGATTAGAACTGGCACCCATATGGGATCCTGATGCATGTAAGATGAGGACTTTAGCCACTAGGCTATTGCACCAGGCCCACACTATTACTTCTTAATAATTACATAATTATTAAATATATTAACAGCTTGGTTATGATTATTAACACTCTTGAGCTTAAAAGTTTTTTTTTAAAGAAAGTCATGGTTTCACTCTTTTTTTAAATTAATTACATTGCATTATGTGACATACAGTTTCACTCTTTAAACATGTCTTTTGTCCACCTTCCTTGTGTGTGTCACTGTCTTGCTCACTGCTGTAGCCTTAGTAGTTAGAAGAGCACCTGACACAGTAACACTGTCAGCACACGCTGGGTAAGCAAGTCAATCTGCCTCAGAAGTGTCTGTCCACCCGGTGTCTCTTGTGCAGTACTGGTTCTGACCCATGGAGCAATCAGGAGTTGTTTAATACAAAGGTAGAAACACAGTCCCAGGAATCAGACAGGTCACGATTTAAATTATTTTAGATTCCATCATGCATAAGCTGTACAACCCTGGAAACGTCACACCATCTCTCCGAGCCACAATCTCTAAGCTCAGCAGATGGAGATACTAATTTTGATTGGAAGATAAGGAATGATAGAGGCAACGTGCTTTAAATCTGGTCCTGTATAGCAAATGACAGCTAATAATTCCACTGGCCATTGTGTCCACCTGACATCTTATACTTGGCATGTGCAGTCCCAGCTATGTCCACAGGAAAACCAGAACACGGTCCTCACTTCTCCCTTATTCTCTCGAGACTGAGATGCCCCAACCCGACTCACCAGCTCATCTTGACAGCACAGCAAACCGCTCCTCTTACCTTGGTGGCAATGGCAGACACAGCAGCTGTTCTCTTCGCAGTTATGACATTTCCATCCATGACCTTGGAGAGAAGGAGAGGCAGTCAGCAAGGGCATCCCTGTCCACCACATAAACTGATGAGGTGGTTCTGGAAAAGCAGCTCTGGAAACTTTTTACAGAATCCTACAAAAAAGACTTGACCATGGAGTCAGATTCATAGCAATTTCCTCCATTCCTGAGACATAATTTTGAACATTTTCGTCTCTCAGAACTGATTTCCTTATCTGTAGAAACAAAATATTCCTAATAATTAAGAGGCTTGGTGTGAGTATCAAACACACAGGTCCACATGGATGCATCCAGCTTATGGGACGCCCTCAAACTGGCCAATAATTGAGCTCTAGGAATCTCAAAATACCCAAATAAGGATGTTGTGGAATATAACTGCCACTGACATTTGGAGAAGGGTCATGAAAGATCACATTCGTGGTTCTCAACTGTACCCATGTGGGGAGCTTGTGAAGAAATAGACACTAAGACAACACCCTTAGAACAACTAAATTTGCATCTTTAGGGGAAGCTTATTTTTATAAGCTTCCTAGGTGATTCTGTTACAGTAAAATCTAAGTATTATGCATGGCTAATATTAATAACCATCCTTTGCACTGTAGTCTGATAATAAGTTACCCACCCTTGCTGACCTTAGAAGGCAGACATTATTCTCACTTTACAGGTGAGGAACTATAACACATAGCTACTGAGCAGACTGAGCAAAGATCTAAAGTCCTATGGTTGAGTTTCAAAGGTCCAGGTCCTACTGTCCTGGGGGAACCACTGTTGGTAGGTAGTTAGGATGGCACCTAAATTGGATGAGTACAGATTGGGAAGGGCTAGATTCTCTGTTCAGAGGAGTGCCAGATAGATTCCTTACAGAGCCAGAAATTCAAGGAGAATAATAAGTAGGGTCTAACAGCCAGTTTGCAGAACATAGATCATAAGATTTATCAGCATGAATTCCACAGTAGACGGCGTAGGAGTGATTCTTGGGTCTTTCAGTAATCAGCTCAAGTAAAGTGGCTCCGAGAATCGGTCTCAGAGACCTCATCAGAAACTGGGAAGGGGAAACAACAAAAATTTCCACGGATGAATTTGTCATGATCAATTATATTTCCGCCCTGGCTGATAAGGGCTCAATAAGTGACAATTTAAAAGGCACTAGAGGTTACAGCCTTGGACACAGCCTGAGCATGCATGAAGCTCAGCGATGTTATGAAGCTGGTAGGAAATGAAATTAAAAGATAACATTTTGGTGCATTTTTTGATGTACATGCACATTTAAACGAAATAATATGCATTATACATGAACTTCTTACAGTTACCTTCATCCTTATTAGGTACAAATATCTGGATAGTTGGCATTATTGCCCTGTACCTCAGTTTCCACATCTGTGAAATGTGGATAATGGTGCATATTACTTATCTTATAATGTGATTTTAAATTTCAAGAGGGTTAGCACATTTGAAGTGTGGAACAGTCTCTGTCACCTTAACAACAACAATAACAGCGGATGCAAGCTCCAGCTACAGGCCACTGGATACACCTTAGGAAAGACTCCCACAAACTATAGAATGGCCCTTTTTTTCCATGTCGACAGGTGCCCATTAAGCACTGGTTTCCTCCTGTGTCAAGTTGGGCCAATCTCTGTTATCACGGGCATGTGAATCTATGACAAGAAGACACGCAAGAAGGAAATAATAGTGTTATTCCCACACTGCAGCACTCCTGCCACTGCTGTGGGCTCTGATGCCGAGGTCACCTTCAGGCAGTCCCACACACGGAAAATTGGGAGATGGTCACAGATAAGCCTCACAGTCGTGGATACACAGATATAGAGGGCATGCGAACTCCCGGTCGCTCCACTCCCCCAGACCTCCTCATCCCTACCCACCCCCAGTATAGGGAGTTGCTCACCGCAAGCAGGGATCCATTGCTTGGTTCAAAGAGTAGCACCGTAGCCTGATGGGAGGGGACTGTGGAAGTGGTGCTGTGTCCCTCGTAGAAGGTGACCAGCTTAGTGGTCAGAGCATCCTCTGCTGCGCTGTAGGCTGGCATGACCCCCAGGAAGCTACAAAGGGAAGAGAGGGAGGTAGCAGCTTCAAACCTTCCCATCAGTGCTGAGGTCTCCTATTAAATCTTCTCTAACTCCACTATTCCATCATCACTGTCCCACAGGCACTGTCCCCATCTGCCCATTCCTATGCCTTTGCCTTCCAGAGTGTGGCTCTGGATCCAAAAATCATTCCAGTTCTGCCACTGTGAGCTCAGTCAGCTTGGGGACGTCAAGTAACTTCTCTGGGTCTGATTCCACCTGCAGGTGGCTAATCGGTACCCACCTATTGGGAGAAATGTGCTGAATTAAATGGGGTGACACCTGTAAAGCACCTACTTGGCACAGTAGGTAGTGCACAATTAAGTGGCTAATTAGCAGTGATTAAGCCAGCTCTCTCTTTATCCCAAGCCTCTCTTTAGCGCTCCCTCCTCTTCCTCTTTTCCAGTTTTTCCTGCCTTTGACTCCTGCCTTCTTCACTCACCGCCCTCTCCTCCGCTCCCCCTTTCACCCCCGAATGGCCCTTGGCAACAGGGCGCGCACTCACCCCCTGTGTTTGGCCACTGGCACCACGGTGCGCACCGGCTGCATCACCCCTCCGTCGGGGCCGCTGGAGAAGTTGGCCAGTGCCGCTTCCAGAGGCGGGATGAGGAGGCTGGAGCTGCGGAGGTGCTCCTGCACCTCGGCCGCGCTCAGGAACGCTGGCGCCCGCTCCATGTTGTGCCACCTGCTCTCTACCCTAAGCTCGGGAATGCAATCCACTTACCCACCGGGCTAGGCTCAGTGTGGGAGAGGGCCCGCAGTGCTGCGGAGACGCCTGCCAGCGCCAGCCCAGCCTCCGAGGGCGGGACAACCCGTCCCACCCCTCAGGCCTGACTCCGCCCCTCTGCCCCACCCCGACTTCTAAGAGTGGGCGAGGTGGGTCCCCCAAAGCTAGGGACAGAATCCCGGAAGCAAGCTGCAAGTTGGTGTTCTTTGCGTCCGCTTTTCTCAATTCCTGTGACCAGTTGTAGTAGCCACATTCTTTGAAATGTTAGTATTTGTGGCATCATCTGGCCTGGGGAACGAGCGATGGTGAGAAAGAGCATGGGCCCCTTATTATTATCATTATTATTATTTTGAATCATTACCTGCTGCGAAGAGATCTTCGATTAAAGGAAAAAGTGAGTTCTTGAACACTTTCCTTTGCAGTTCTGTCCCCTTCTGGAGTTTAATCCCAAAGATTCCATCATCCTCCCATCACCCGTTTCTCCCAGGGTAAGTGCCTTCGCTAACCTTTGCCCAGGGCAAGGTGTACTGGCCTCTCACACAAAGTGCCAAAATGCAGGGTCTTTTCTTCCAGGAGTTGTGAACCAAATCAGTGATAGGAAAAGCAAGTGTCTTGGTAAAGAAAAGAGGTCCTTTTGACCTGAATTGGTTAGATAAGGGTGTTGGAAAGGAGCTGGAAGGAAAAACTAACGTTTGAAATAAAAACAGCAGCAATAGGTGTTTGCTCTTAGCGCTGGTAGTTCAGGGTCTCACTCAGTTGCAGAGCAGTCTCCGAGGCGTATACGCAACATGCTTAACTTTGCAGTCCAGGTGAAGCTCCCAGCTCTGAGAGGAGAAAAGACCTTTTTTTTTTTCAAAGTTACCCTGCAAGGCAGCAGAGGAGGTAATTTTCCTTATATGACTTTGCATAATGTCACCTGGATCTTCATAAGGTTTCAGTTGCCAACTTTAGTTTCCAACAGTAGAAAAGAAATTCCACTACGGAGCTAGCTGGGATGGGAATGGATTCTTTCTCGTCCCTAACCTGGCAGTAACAGCACTGGTGCTAGGCACACTAATTAGTTAATTCTGAATACTAGAAGATGAGCATTAAGGAATAGACACTGTCGCTGCACCGGGGACTGCTGGAGCAAAGGAACTGCACAATAAACTCTGCCCTGTCCCTAGTACTACAGGGGCGAGAAGAGGATTTTTGAAGTGGGACATCAGAGCTTGTGGGGTTAACACACTTTGATCCGAAAGGTGTTAGGGATTTTAGATGCAGGCTGGAATTGAGTTTATTTTCTCCTTACTTTTTAACTCACTGGTGTGATCCACTGGATATGCAAATATTCTATTATCTCAATTTGTTCCTATGTTTTTTTTTATCAGAGTGCTACTATGTTTCTGCTGGAATCTCAGCATGGGCAGTAAAGGACCAGGAACTTCACGTTTAGTAATTCCCAGAGAAGGGCTCTGATGTCAGGCAGACTGGATCTAAACGTGACTCTGCCATGGTATAAGCTGGACAATCTCAAACAGGAGACTTACCAACCCTGACCCTGTTTCCTCTACTGTAAAATTAGATATTATCAGCAATATTGGAACACACCTTCCAGAGCTGTGATGCATAAATGAGATCATTTTGCCACTTGTGTAGTGCGTATGTATTAAATAGGTATTATTATTAAGTAGTATATGAAAAAGCATTGCTAGGTATTATTGAGTTTATTATTAAAACAATAAAACTACCATTAGCAAGAAAGGCTTCACAGAGCAGTAATGAACTTACTAGTAAGGAAGAGGCTGGAGTCGCTGTCTCTTCCCAGTTTCCCTCTGTGCCCTCTCCTGGACTTTACAATATTTTTATCTGAAAATTTTAATATATACATACACTGTATTGAAATACTTCACTGAACTGGTTTCCCCTTATATCTGGTCGGACACCGGGGGAGCCAAGGCCGGGCTCTCACCCCTCACGCGTGGCTGCCCCTCTCGCGTGCCCTCGGCTCTCCTCGTCCTCCCGGCGTCCTCCTGCGTCCGCGCCTTCGGCTGGCGCGAGGCGGCGTCCACACAGCGGCTCGCGGGGCGCCTGCGCGGCGGGGCGGTTGAGGCGGCGTTGGGAACAGGCGTCGCGCGCGGTGGACGCGCGCCCCTCAGCGGCGAAGGCGGACGTGGCGGCAGCGTCGGCGGCGTCGCCTCAGGTGGTGTCCTGGCCGACGGCGCAAAGAAAAAGCCCGCTGGGGAGTTCAGGTTGAGTTTTGTGTATTTTCTTCGTCACAGAGGTTGCCTTCACGAGTGGGGACTGTGGCTTGTGCGTGTATCTGGCTGGTTCTGCTGAGAAGGCTGCAGTTTTAGGGAGCCCTTGGCCGGAGTTTTCTTCTCAGGCCTGAGGGGAAAAAAGAGCCCCTGGGGGGAATCTTGCTACTACCTGCTACTCCTTGTTGGCATCTTGGACAGCTGGAACTCAGTGGGACTTGGGAACTTGGCTTCTATTTTGGTTCTCATCTGTGTGGGTCTTCTCTGTTACATAGAAATAGCGTTTTAGCTCGCAGAGTTTTTCTTAAATATGAAGTTTTGTGTTCAGCTGCCGTTTCTTTTTCTTTCTTTTAACATATACTTTTGAAGTATACAATTTAGTGGCTTTTACTACATTTACAAGTCTGGGCAATCGTGGTCACTATTTCCAGAGCATTTTCTTTGTTTCCCTCCCCCCACCAAAAGAAACTGGTGTGTGGGTTGTGAATTCTGACAATTTTGTAGAAATAGAAGCATGTAACAAGGCCTTTTTGAGTGTGGCTGTGCCCTCCTGGCTTATCTCTAAGGTTCCTGCATCTGTGTGGACTTCATTCCCTCATAAGATATGTAATATTCCATTGAATCGTGTACCACATTTTGTGTGTTTGTTTTCTTTGATGGGCTTTTGGGTCTCTTCTGGTTTTGCTTATTATGAATAATACCACTATGAATATTTCTGTACATGTTTTTGCATGAACTTTTGCCTTTTACTTTCTTGGGTGTGTTTATAGGATTGGAATTAGAGACTAATTCTGTTTAACTTTTTAAGGAATTTCCAAACTGTTACTCATAGGCAATGTATCAGTGTACATTCTCACTAAAAGTGAGTGGAGGTTCCCGCTTTCCACATTCTTGCCCCTGCTTATTTTCCATTGTACCTATCCTAATGGGTTATGAAGTATCATCACATTGTGTGTTAATGTGTATTTTTCTAGTAACTGATTTTGTCAAGCATTTTTTCATAAACATAATGGCCGGTTGTATTAATTTGGAAAGATGTCTACTTCAGTCCTTTTATTTAAGGATGTCTATTACTGAACAGGATTCTCTTTTGTGATTGAATTATAAGATTATATATCCAGGATATGAAATTCTGTGATGTATATGACTTGCCAAAACTTTATTCTTTGGGTAATCTTTGCATTTTTCTGATAGTGCTCTTGATGCTGGAGAGTTTTTCATCTTGATAACGCCTATTTTGATTTTCTTCGGGTGTTCTATCTAAGGATGACTTGCTAAATTCAGATCATGAAGATTTCTTCCCAAGTTTTAAGGGTTTATTGTTATTTCATTCAAATGCTGATTTCACTTCCTTTGGATAAATTCCCAGAAGAAGGATCACAGGATCATATCACTTGTTTTATTTATATAGTATGAGCACATTTCCCTGTATTTTCCTCTTGTAGCTTGATGGTTTCAGGCATTAAGCTTCGATCCTTGATCCATTTTGAGTTGATTTTTATGTAGGGTATAAGGTGGGGGTGAGAGTGGACATCCTTGTCTGCTTCCGGATGTTAGTGGAATTACTTAGATTTGCTCTCCTCCTTCCAAGCTTTCCTGTCTTGGCCACCACCCCATGACCTGTGAAAGCAATAGAATTATTGCTGTTCCCAACTCAGGACACAATTCAGTTGCAACTCTACAGCTGATTGAGTCTGGCACTTTGACTGGCGGAAGGGAGGGAGGCAACATGGGGCAAAATAGTTGCCCAGATCCCCACCAGCTTCCCAGGCTGGACTTGAAACCAATAGGGAGCATGGAATTTCCCCCTTGAAGTTTTCAGTAGTGGGGGCTATTACTTTGCCCTCGGAGGACAGTACCCCCTACCCTAGAGCTGGAACTGTGTAAACAAAACAATGCCTGGCAATGGTGCGTCTGTCTTCTCTTATTGCTGTTCCATGAAGTCTCTGTTCTGTAATTTTCATTGAAAAGATCTTTTACATCGTTCGCTAAATTTGTTCAAAAGTATTTTAAAAAGTATTTCTAACATTGTGTGTGTAAAGGCTATAGATTTTTGTGTGTTGATTTTATATCCTGCAACTTTACCAAACTCGCCTATGAATTTCAATAGTCTCTCTCTTTTTTTTTCAGTAGTCTTTTAATAGTCTTTCTATTTCCCAGTATTTAGGATCATGTCATTTGCAGATAGTAATAATTTGACTTTCATCTTTGCAATTTCTATCTCTTTTATTTCTTTTTTTTTTCCTAATGGTTCTGGCTATAATGTTCAGAACTATATTGAATAATAAAGATGAAAGCAGACCTTTTTTGTCTAGTTTTTGTTCAAAATTATACAACTTGTTAAACAGGATCTGAACCCAAGTTGCCTGTGTTCAGATTCTAGATTCTTAATTTATTTACCATACTTACCGTACTGTTGCATCTATGAAGAGAAAGTCATGATTGTTTTGAATTGATCTCACATTTAACATGGGGCATGACACAGAGTAAGGGTGAATTGATACTTACCCTTGAAATTTGTGAAACTCTCTCAGAGCCTAAACAAATAACAGGTGACATAATGCATTTGTGTTTTACATCTTTCTTTGTTAAAGCAGCTTTATTTATTTGAATGGCAGAGTGACAGTGAGAGAAGGATTTTGTTTTTTTCATCCACGGATTTACTCCTGAAATAGCCACAACATGCAGGGCTAGGTCAGGCTTTGGCAAGGAATTGCATCCCAAGTGGTGCTTATCCCATTGCACTGCAATACTTGCTCTTGTACTTTATGTCTTCGTGAAAATAAGTTGCAGGTTATTATTCTTTACATCAGTATTGCCTAATGTCTTTATACATAATGTAAATCCTTTGGTGTGTACTTAATGGATTAATGTGATGCATATAGAAGCAGACAAATAATTATTTCAAGCATGTTTTTTTTCAGAATTTGTGAAAAATTATTAAGTAAGACTGAATATTTAAGCTTAGTGGATAAGATATCAGGTAAGGTGCTTGTGTCCCAAGTTGAAGAATCAGGGTATAACAGGAGGTTCTGGCTCTTGAACGTCCAGAGGTACCAGTAATGGCTCCAGCCACTTGGGAGTTTTGGATTGAGTTTCTAGTTCTTGGATCCAGATCACTATGTTTCCCTGCTTGTCAAATAAAAACGCAAGAGCAAAACAATCAAGTCATCCTTTTAATTGATTAAATTTAATATTCCTGCAGGTGACTTAAACATTTAAACTTTATTTCCTTCTTAAGAATTGAACTTCTATTGTTTATGATCAGATGACTTCATCATGGCCCATACAATTTTCAGCCCTCCTCTGGAAGAATTTTCTTTTAAAGGTAAGTAGAATTTTGGGGAAATGGTTGAAAAGGCTAATGAAACCAAAGGGCGATTTTTTTTAATAGCATATTCACCTTCAATTCAGTCTCTTTTTCTTTCCACTCCAAGGCTAGAGGTAGCACTTAATCTTTTAAATTTTTATTTTTGCTGACATGTGAGAACTATACATATTATGGGTTACTGTCCTTGTTTCCTTATATGTATATAGTGCATAATGTTTAATTCAAGGCAAAAATGTCCATCTCCTTAGAGACTGAACATTTTCAAATGGTAAAGATATTCAAAATCCATTATTTTAGTTTTTTTTAATTGGAGACAGATACAATACATTTTCATTACATATAGTTAGTCTACTGTACAATAGTACAACAGAATTTACTACTGGTATCTTACTATAGCTTAATTGGTTTTAGTCAACCTTTCCCCATTCTTCCTACTACTTTCAATTCTGTGATAGCCACTGTACTGTAACTTCTGTAAGATAAACTTTTTAATGTTCCACTTTGAGTGATTATGTGTGTTATCTTTAAGTGCTTGACTTGTTTCACCTAACATAATGAATTCCACTGATTGAATAGAATGAATAATAACATTATTTACAATCCTTGTACGGTCTTTAATAATAAAGATTAATTTTCCCACTGCCAAGTTCAGTGCCATTTTTAAGCTGAAACATTGCAGTGTATAAAAATGTTACACTTATTTCCAGAATACATTGAAAATAGTGAAGTGTAGGGATTTTTAATTATGCCTGAGACTGGGCTGGGACATGATGCTACCTGATGGGGTCTCTCTAACATACCAATTCCAACTTTGGTGATCACCAGCAAACTGGAACCTGCAATTCTGCAGGCACATATTTTCCAGTATGATATAATCTAAATTTCATAATGCCAGGCAAGGTCCCAAATGTAGCTAGGAAATTCCAAATGACCCTGTGGTCCTCAGAGAGCTGGTAAGCACCCCAGGCCTCCCAAGCCCTCCAAGAGTAGTCCTGCAGCCGGGAATGCTGTACTGCTAGCTGTTACGTAGCAATGATTCCACCTTAGTATTGCACACAGTCAAAACCAAAATATCATAAAAGTACTATTGGGCCTGTGTTCTTCTGTATTCTTTTCTTTCTACTCTGTCTAGGCAGGAGACTACACCAGACTTGTGTTTCCAAATGCCAGTACTGCCCTCTTGAAGTTTTGGGCTGCAGGTAGAGCACACACAAACCATAAATTGAGAAACTTTATACCTAGTTTTTAAAGAAATTTCCGCACTGTTTTTCACAGGAGCTACACTAATTTACATTTTCATTAATAGTGTGTAAACTAGGGAACTCCCTATTTTGTAGAATAAAAGAATGATATGTTTGTATTGTGTATATGTTGTATGTTTATAGGAGTATCAATACATATAGATAATTTTAGGGTAATTAACAGTCTTTTGTTTTCCTTCCTAGGGTCGACAGATAATTGGTCTAGTCGTGGAAATACTCTTGACATTTCTATTCTTTCATTTGATCTTGACTATGCGCAGAAATGCGCAAAGCCCACTTTTTAATGCTTCTACTTTTAATCCTGTTTCATTCAAGCTACCCAATTCCATCACTGTTATTCAACCTGAATTTCAAATCGTTTATGTGCCTTCTAATAGTGAAGTAGCAAAAAATATTACTGAGTGGGTGAAAAGAGATTTAAAAGTCAATTTCACAGGTTAGAACTTGTAATATCTGAGGGTTTTTAAAAAATTTTTTTGGTATAATGTGTAAGGGTACTTCAGTCATGTATGAAAAATGGTATTAAAAGATGTTTATTTTCTTTCAAATGTTCTTGACATCTGTGCATACCAGGGATCCTCAAAAAGGTCACAGAAAATATGAATCATGGAAAAATTGTGCAAGGATTTCTCATCCTGGAAGCCCTTCCATTAGCATGGGAGAGGAAATGGGCTTAACTTGATTAAACAGATCTATGAAGATTGGAAGAAGTACATGCTCTTTGAAAAAAGCAGTGCTGGGCCTGGTTAAAGTTCTAGTCTTGTACATGCACAAGGATCCCATATGGGCACCGGTTCTAATCTTGGAGACCCCACTTCCCATTCAGTTCCCTGCTTGTGGCCTTGGAAAGCAGTGAAAGATGGCCCAAAGCCTTGGGACCCTGTACACGCATAGGAGACATGAAAGAGGCTCCTGTCTCCTGGCTTTGGGTCGGCGCAGCTCCAGCTGTTGTGGCCTGTTCGGGAGTGAATAAATGGATGGAAGATCTTCCTCTCTGTGTCTTCTCCTCTCTGTATATCTCACTTTCCAATAAAAAAACAAACCAAAAAGCAGTGCTAATGCAAATATTATATGGATAATAAACAATCAGGAAGACATGAAGCCACCAAAGGAAACTAATAAACTAACAAAGCAAGAAACTCAACAAAATGGAGGTCTGCTAATAGTCTGAAAGAAGACTTAAATTGTCCTAGAATCTCAGTAAGGTACAAGAAAACACATATGGACAAACTGAGTGAAGTTAGGAAAATGATGCAGAAAAAAAATGAGTAATAAAAAGAAACCATAAAAATAACCTAAGATATTCTTGAACCAAAGAACAAAACACATCTGAAAAAAGTACACTTGGTCGTGTAGCAAGATTAATGAATATGAAGGCAATCATTCAAAATTAACCACTTAGAGGGAACAAAATAAAATAATGTTGAAAAGGGTGATGGAAATATAAGGGTCTTACGGGACACCTTGACTGCATGAATTATGCTTGAATTACGTATACAGAAGAGAGAACAGGAAAGAAAGCTAAAGAATGATTTCCAAATCTTGGGGAAAGGGTGAGGAAGATATGAACATGCAGATTCTTGAAGCTGTAAAAACTCCAAGTAGGATCAGTGCTTAGGGATATTTTTGAGGCCTTATATAATCAAAATTGGTCAAAAGCTAAAGACAGAAGGAATCTCAAAAGCATCAAGAGATGATAATCTCTCATAAAAGGCCATTTCCATTAGGCTGACAATAGCTTGTCAACAGATACCTCGCAAGCCAAAATGAACGATATGATGAACTCGAAGTGGCACGGAAGAAAACTTAGCAATTCATAATGCTGTACCCAGCAAAGCTGTCCTTCCAAAGTGAAGGACTTAAGACATTCCTAGACAAACTGAAAGGGTTTATCACGGCCAGATTGACCTAAAAAGAGCTGTAAGATCATTTGTTGAGTGTATCACTGGATCTGCTTCTGAGTGAAGCAGAGTGAACTGAGTGCTTGCTGTATCATGATTCCCAGCAATCAACTTTTCCAGCCGCTGCTTTTACATCAGGCTTCAAATTAGCACGCGATTGGGAATTTATAGGGCAGACAAGTAGTAGTCCTCTGAGCCTAACCAGAACTGAAAGCATTCCTTCTAGCTAATCAGTCCACTTGTGTCCGAGAGCTGAAGCGAAGCACCAGCTAGGCCTCTGGCTAACGGTAAGTAAATCAGGGACTCAAAGAGCATAGGCTTTCATGTCTAAAATAATAGACATGAAAAAGAAATGTTCTCACCACTATTAAGGTAATTTATTGAAAAAGGTGAACAGATAGCATCAGGAGGAATGGGAAAAAACTGCAAATTTTTCCTGTAAAATCCCATATAAGGCAAGGATGCCCATTCTCACCCCTGCATTCAGCACAGAACTTGAAGTACTAGCAAAATCAGACATGAAAGAAAGCAAAAGGGAAGAAGTAAAATTGTATTTGCAGATGACTTTGTCCTTGAAGATTCAACCTAAAAAGAAAGAAATTCAGCAAGGCTGGCGTAGATAAATCAACATAAGATGAACTGTATTTCTACAAACAATGATTGGATAAGGAGATCAAGAACACAGTATCATTTACATCAGAATCAAAAAAGAAACATTCAGGGATCAATTTAATGGAAAATGATAAAATATTTATGAAAGCAATTGAAGTCCCCTAAATGGAAATATGTTCATGGATGAAAAGAATTAGTATTCATTCATACAATGTTTATACTACCCCAAAACATTTTATAGATTGAATGGAATTCTATAAGAAATTCCAATGGCATTTTTTTTTTCATAGAAATAGTGTAAAAGTTAATGTGGAGTCTCAAATTCTGAATGCCATTTTATTTGAAAGGGAGAGAGAAAGAGTGTGGGCTTCCATCCACTGATTCATTCTCTAGTTGCTGGCAACAACTGGAGCTGGGCCAAACTGAAGCCAGGAGTCCCGAACTCGGTCTGGATCTCCCACGTGAGTGTCAGGGCCCCAACTACTTTTAGCCATCACCTTACACGTAAGTAGGAACTGGAACTGGAAATGGAGCCAGGACTCCATCCTAGGTTGTTCCATAGGGGATGCAGGCAGCACAGACTATTTTAATTGTTGTACCAAATGTCCACCTCAGATAAAGTTATACAAAACATTTAATTTGCTAAAATTAATAATTTGCTTATTGATAAAGTATAGGATTTAAGAAAATGGAGACAAGGAATAAAACATGTGCTCTCCTTTTCATCTCCCTTTTCATCTATAGAACCTAAATATTTCATCTCTTCAACCTAAATATTTCATCTCTTCTCTCTTCTTCATCATCTTCTTTTTAATTTTGTTTTTATTATTAGCTATGTGTTGTGTTAAATTTTAGCAAGATTTTTTATGAGCTTGAAAAAGAGGGAGCGTATGTAAATTCAGGGTCCTATGTGCCTATGTTTCATCAGGTTATAGATATGTATCTGGAAGGACCAGTTCCCTGGATTCTGTTAAAACAAAAACAAAGCAAGAGAACAGTGTTAATCACTTAAATTTTAGGTAAAGATTATATGCTTTTGCTTATATAGCAAAAGGAAAAGTATATTGTTTCGTTTAATGGATACAAATACTGATGTAACTTCTAGCCAGTGTGCACTGAAATCATTATAATTTTAACTTTGCTGATTTAATTGAATATTTTTATATCACTATTAGCTGTGTATCTTCTTTTTTATAACAAACATTTTCAGATTTTTAAAATTAATATTTCTATTACATTGGCTATTTTCCCCTATTGCATTATGTGAATAATTTATTTTTCAAATAGGTATTATTTATACGCTTTTGTACTCTATAGGGTTAAGGTGGTAAATGATGTCAACATTTAAGCAATACTTTGAAATTTATGATATCATGACAGGATTATGATATGCATAGTAAAGGTTCATCATAAGAGTTTTGTCTTTACAGTTCGTGGCTTTCCTTCAGAAAAAAAATTTGAGGATTATGTTAACAGCCAAAATTCTCCTCCTGTACTGGTTGCCATTGTATTTGATCATGATTTCCAAAACAAAGACAGCTTGCCGCTTCAGGTGGGGAAGTTTATATAAAGACCTGATAATATTTTTTTTTATTTAAGGGATTTAGTGAGATATAGGTAACAGTCCCATTTTATAAGTGGGAGAAATTGTAACTTGTCCAAGAATATAACTGTTCACTTACAAAGAATAGAAATTTCAATCTAGGGGATGGCATATTGGCTCAGCTAGTTAATCCTTTGCCTCCAAGTGCTGGCATCCCATAAAGGCACTGATTCTTGTCCTGGCTGTTTCATTTTCCATGTAGCTCCCTGCTTGTGGTCTAGGAAAGCAGTGGAGGACCCTGCACCCACATGGGAGATTCAGAAGATACTCTTGGAGATCATTTCAGTTGGGGTCATTTTGGTAATTTTGGGAGAAAACAAGTGGAGTTACCTGAGCTACATACAGGAGCATGTGGGAGTGTGCTGTCAGCTGGGAATTTGAGTTTTCTAAATATGAGACATATTCACTGGCAGGGGTTAGTAATCTGGCTGTTTTGTAAGATGCAGAAAGGAAGCTCTGGATGTGGTGCTTGTTACTGGGTTTGGGCTTCTGAGCAGTTGTCATGAGCTGCAGGTGGGCGTGGTCCCGACGTTGCACTGTGCAGCAGCAGCCTGGGTAGGGGGAGGCGTCATTCGGGCCGCGCTCTTTCCTCGCTAGTAATACAGCTGTGTGTTCTTGGCAGTTCCCTAGATTTGTCTCAGTGCCTCTGAGGAGTGAAGGATTCTCCCATAGCAAAACCCTCTGCTTACTTTTTGCCACTATCACTAGTCCTTCTTTGAGCTGACCCTAACCTGGGGTTTGTGGCAGTAGAGGCAGATTGTTCTTTCACCTCTCGGTAATACAATCTTGATTCTCTTTATAGCCCTCTCTCACGTTCCCGTGCACAACAAGGCTTTGCCTCAAACACTTAAGTTAGCTGTTAGTTCCTTATTCTTGCTCTTTTCAGTCATTTTACTGATGCTGTTGCCCTTTGTGCATGTTACATTCTGCTCTGTGAACTACGTAGAAGACTTTTTTTTTTCCCCAAAAAATAAGATCATCTTGTCTGTGAATTGTTGGCAGCTTTTCGTTCTGTGGTGGGAGGTGTAGTGAAGCCTCGGATTTGCTGTTTTACATCTGATTGATGTCCCTCTAAGGGACTTTTGATGTTCTCTCGGTAGGCGTACCAATTCCAGGTCTAGAAAAAAACATGTTCACAGTGGCGATGAAGATAACATGATTGTTGTCTTTGAAACTCAGAAGCAAAATGTCATAAAGATCACAGTGTGTGGCTACAACCTGTACTGATTGCGCTTTTGGAGTGTATTACCAGCCTGTGTGGTGGAATCCTAAGTTATTATACTTCCCTTAAGACACAATTTAAAAATTAATGCTTTGTTTCTTTTCACTAATAATATTTGCCTTTTAATGTTCATTGGTTTAAAGGATTTGTTTTCTATTGTTCATTCTAGGTAAAATATCATCTACGTTTTAGTAATTACACTTTTGACCGTAATAGTTTACAAAGGTCAACCTTGAGTCGACAGTCAGCAAGTTGGGATACAGCATTTCTCTTTCCAGAAGTGCCTACGCTAGGGCCCAGGAACCCGAGAAGGAGCGATGGAGGAAATCCCGGTGAGTAAACCCTTCAGCACACATTTTCACATTCTTACTTTTGGTCCTCGCCTTGCACGCCCGGGATCCCATATGGGCGCCGGTTCAATCCCGGCAGCCCCGCTTTCTTCCAGCTCCCTGCCTGTGGCCTGGGAAAGCAGTCGAGGACAGCCCAAAGCTTTGGGACCCTGCACCCGCGTGGGAGACCCGGAAGAGGCTCCTGGCTTCGGATCGGCATAGCATCGGCCGTTGCGCTCACTTGGGGAGTAAATCATCGGACGAAAGATCTTCCTCTCTGTCTCTCCTCTCTGTATATCCGCCTTTCCAATAAAAAAATAATAAAAATAAATCTTTAAAAAAATTATCCTCTTATTACCTTAACTAATTTCCCAAACTTTGCACCCTTATGCATTTACGTTGTCCTACCTGTCTATATGGTCCTAGATTTTCATCTGCTGAGTGGACACATATCTTGAATATTAACATGGCCTGTATTTTATACCATTTTGAGTTGAATGATTTTTTTAATGACAATTTTAAATGATTTTTGTTTTGCAAATTACCTTGAAGAAAAAAGAACACCAATAAGGGTTAGGTTTTTAACATATCTGATGTTTCTCTTTAGGAAATTATTCAACAGTAGTCAAAACTACATGTACTTGGCCATTATCAGTGAAAAATGTAAACAATAGAAATGTTCTGTATTCAAGACCTGGTTAAGAATATAATAGACTATTTGATATATTAAAAAGCAGCTGTTAAAAATTAATGTTCACTTTGCTAGTGTAGACTTTTTAAAATATTTATTTTATTTTTTATTGCAAAGACAGATATATAGAGAGAGGGAGAGACAGAGAGGAAGATCTTCTGTCTGATGATTCACTCCCCAAGTGACCATAACTGCGCCAATCCGAAGCCAGGAGCCAGGAACTCTTCCAGGTCTCCCATGCAGGTGCAGGGTCCTAAGGCTTTGGAGTGTCCTTGACTGCTTTCCCAGGCCACAAGCAGGGAGCTGAATGGGAAGTGGAGCTGCCGGGATTAGAACCGGCGCCCATATGGGATCCTGGTGTGTTCAAGGTGAGGACTTTAACCACTAGTGCTATTGCGCTGGCCCCAGTGTAGAAATTTTTATTAGTTGTGTTTCTTCAAATATATGAACATGGAGTGTGTTTCCACTATTTGTGTCTTAAATTTCTGCCAGCAATTTTGTTGTTTTCAGTATTTTCTTTATCTCCTTCATTAACTTTATTTCTAAATATTTTATTTTGTTTGATATTACTGTAAATCAGATTGTATAAGTTTTATTTTGAGCTTTATTTATATTTATTTTTAAAATGTATATTCTTTTATTAATAAAAGAGAACATTTCATGTATTTTGTAAATACAATTTAACGAATATACTTACTTATATGTTCAGTGTAGAGTGGTGTCTTAATCTGTTCCCAGCTGCTGTAATAAAATATCAACAGACTGAGTAATTTGAAAATAATGGAAATCTTTAGTTATCACAATTCTGGAGTTTATGAAGTGTCAGATCAAGGTATTACAAGACTCCTTACCTTGCAGAGGTTTGCTGAATGCTTCCAAACCGGCAATTTCTTGGGACAATTGCTGGGTCCTTACATGGTAGAAAGTGAAAAGGGCAACAGGGATTTAAGTACTATATTAACAAATTTTCTTCTAGTATTCCAGAGTTTCTGATATGGACTACTTTATAAAGGAAAAAGATTTATTGTAGCTCATTGAGCTGGAGATGCAAGGTCTTGGGGTCTCCTTTGAGGATAGCCTTCTTTTTGGCAGTCCTTAGATGACATAAACTCATCATGGCAAGAAATAGAGATGTGTGTGTGTGTGTGTGTGTGTGTGTGAGAGAGAGAGAGAGAGAGAGAGAGAGAGAGAGAGAGAGAAGGGCCTCTGATTCACTCAAGGTGATTCTACTCTAATGCTCTTACCTAATCGTATCATTTCCCAAAGGCCCCCACCTCTAAACACCATAGTTAGATTAAGTAGCTGCCATTTTAATGTTGTTGACATATGACTTTGGGAATTAAATGTCTACATGAGTCTAGGGGAATTCACCATAAAGAAATGATAGCGTTCTGTCCTTCGTCCACCAAAATTCATGTTCTTTTCCGACACAACCATTCCATTCGCAGCAGTTCTAAAGTCTTAGTCCAACATTAATAGAAAAGTCTAAATTTTCATCTGAGACTAAAGACAAACTCTTAAATCCATTAGTCTTGTAAAAATAATAATTAAAAAAAAATCAAGATTGGGTACTTCCAGGATCTAATGTCAAAACAGTCATTTCCAAGGAAGGTATGGGAAATGAGAATGGAGTAATTGGCTCTAATCCAGTTTCTCTTGCATTACTTTTTAAAGGTTTGTTTGTTTCTATTTGGAAGGCAGTGTTACAGAGAAAAGGGAAGTCAAAGTGAAAGAGACAGAGAAAGAGAAAAAAAGAGGGAGAGAGATATCTTCCATCTGCTAGTTTATTTCCCAAATAGCCACAATAGCTGGAGCTGGGCTGATCTAAAACCAGGAGCCAGGAGCTTCCAGGTCTCCCACATGAGCGCAGGTGACCAAGGACTTGAGCCATCCTCTGCTGCTTTCCCAAGCCATAAACAGGGAGCTGGACTGGAAGAGGAGCGGCTAGAACCAGAACAAGCATCCTTTTAGAATGCCAGTGCCATGGGTGGAGATTTAAGCCATTCACCAGAGCAAAAGCCCCACATTATATATATATATATTTTCTTACACAGCAAGCTGAAATAAGTTCTAGCTGTAGCTAAACAACAAAGTGCAGGCTGTTTGGAGGACTCCTTTTGGCTGTGTCATTGTGTGGCAGGTAGCCTACTTTCTGGCACAGTCCTTCAGCAGTACAGGGTGTCACGTGATGAGAGACAAGGAGTGTCCATGCCTGTCTGTAGCTTTGTACATCCACCCTTTGTAAAACAAGTAAGAATCAATCATGGGAGCTCTATCCCAAACATCATAGTCATAAGTTTCCGCCTTAATATAATCAACATGTATTTTTGGGAATTAACTTTATGCATGAATTCAGAGAGAGACAAACCATATTGAATCATAGCAGATATTTCTTTGGTCTGTTTTATAAGAGCACTAATCTCATGTGTGAGGGCGGAGCATGCATGACTTGCCCACTTAGCAAAAGGTTCTACCTTTGGCCACTGACACACTGGGTATGAAGTTTGAACATTTGAATTCTGAGGGGCATGTATGTTGAAAGTATAGCAAAAGGCCTTGGTAGTATGTGTTTGAATTCTCCTTTAGTTTGACTAGTGCAATTGCATAAAACAATGGTATCATTTTTCATGTCCTATGTAGTTTTGGGATGATGGTAATACATTTCCATGTGATGTATTATATGTTAGGTCCAGAATCACAATAAGTGTTTTTGAAATTATTTTATTCTCTGAATTGGGATTTTTCAGTTTTTCCTGCTGTTTCATAGTATACTGTCGCTGATGATCTTTATTTTCTCATTTAGGGTACATCAGGAGAGGGTTTCTGGCTGTGCAGCATTCCGTAGATAAAGCTATCATTTCATATCATAGTGACAATGCTGGAATAATCTTGGCTGGATTGAACATTTTTGCTAGAAGATTTCCATATCCTGCCTATCACCATGATAATTTTATGTGGGTTTTTATAGGTTTATTTCCTTGGATTGTTGTATTTGTGTTTTCTCACAATGTACTTAGCATTGTTGGGACCATTGTGTCAGAAAAGGAAAGCCGCCTAAAGGTAACTTCATTTTATTTGTTACATTTTGGGCCTATGGGACAGATGTATGTGGAAGGTTTGATCATGCCTATATATTTAGCACTAGTGAATTTTGTTGCTGTAACCATGTGCAAATTTAGGTCAATGAGACCTACCCTATACCATTTATCAATTTTCTGATGTTTTCTTTTAACTAAATTCCTGATTTGGTTTGTAGTTTTATTGATCAAACTGCTATTTTTAAAATATTGCTATGGAGATGGGTCAAAAAAGTCAGTCTCACTCATACCAATTACATGCTTTTGTACTCTTTGAATATTAATTACCAAAAGGCATATATTAATTACCTTTTTGGGGTGTCTTATTTCACTAAGCATAATGGTTTCCAGTTGTATCCATTTTGTTGCAAAAGACAGAATTTCATTCTTTTTATGGCTGAGTAGTATTTTATAGAGTCTACATGTCACAAATTTTGTTATCCTGTCTTGAGTTGATGGGTATCCTTGTAATATAAGTATATAAACAACTCTCTCATATGCTGATTTATTTTTATTTGGGTAAATTCCCAGGAGTGGGATAGCTGAGTCATATGGTAGCTCTGTTTGCAAATCTCTGAGCAATCACATACTTTCCTCCATAATGGTTATAATATCTTACATTTCTTTTTCTAAATTTTTTTTAAAAGATTTATTTTTCTTCTGACTTATTGCTTCCTCGGGGGAGGGGGAGACAGAATTAGAATAAGGGCAGTCATTTTGCATTTAAAATGTTTATTTAAGGATTCTTTACATCAGAACCACAGCTAGTAATTTATTGGAGAGAAGATCACCAGACTTACAAATCTGAGCTGAAGTTTCAGCTTTGTCATTTCCTAGGAGGATAGTTTTGATTAGTCACCAGACCATTCTGAGCTTTGGATGTTATGGTAGTTACCCTGTTTTAAGTCATTGTGGTAATTAAATTTGATAATGCATGTGAATGTATTTTGAAAATCAGTAATCGTTTTTCATATTTGGTTTGTGTCCACTTTCCCATAGGAGTATCAGCTCATGATAGGACTCAGTAATAGTATGCTTTGGGCTGCCTATTTTGTCACGTACTTTATCATGTATGGAATTATTATCCTTTTGCTGTATGGAGTTCTATTTCTCAAGGCAAGTAATCAGTTGTAATACAGAGAATTTCCAGTTAAACTTCAAGATGTGTAAAGTAATTGGGGTGGGGCATGCATTTTAGTGGCATTCTGTGAGAAATGAATTATTCAGTTAATTTGTATCTCACTGAGCAGTGTGGCCCAAACACCAAATGTTTGTTTTCCTATCCTTTTGTTTTTGTAATATTACTTTGAATGTGTCTAAACCAGATTCCTGATTATTTTGCCAGCTTGCTCATGAGAGAGTCCTTCAGTACAGTGACCCCTCAGTCGTTGTTCTGTTTCTCCTGTGTTATGTCACCAGCTTAATAATTTTTGCTTTTATGATTAGCACATTCTTCACTAATGGTGAGTGTAGAACTTCTTTATATTAAACTATTCATGCTTGAATTGATTTTTTTAAAAAAATTTAAGGATTTATTTATTGTTTATTGGAAAGGCAGATTTAGAGGGAAAGAAGAGACAGAAGGATCTTCCATCCAGGGTTCACTCTCCAAGTGGTCTCAGTGACTGGAGATGAGCTGAGCCAAATCCAGGAGCAAGGAGCTTCTTCTGGGTCTTCACGTGTGTGCAGGATCCCAAGGCTTTGGGACACCCAATACTGCTTTCCCAGGCCACAAGCGGGGAACTGGATGGGAAGTTGAGTAGCTGGGATACTAACTAGCGCCCATATAGGATCCTGGCATGTGGAAGACAAGAATTTAGCCACTGGGTAATTGTGCTGGGCCTTAAATTGATCAAAAATTTGAGAGCTCTACTTATAGTTTAGATGACACTTTTTATGTATCTTCTACTTAAGTTGTGAGTAAAGAGGAATAACATGCATGTGAAGAGGTCTGAGAAGTACAAAGATCCATGAAAGTTAACATGCATAGAATGCATTTGAGAGGAGTTTAACAATCAAGATAAGGTCATATGTGACCGGCAGATATAAACCTAAATGGAGTCATATAGAAAAAGGCGCTTTATTCACTGAGGTCGCGGGATAATTTACTATGTTCCTAAATCATGTTAGATACACAAGCACACACACACAAACACAGACAAACAAATAAGAATTATTTTCCTTCTCTTTTGTGTTTGACAAGTGAGGAAGAGGAGGAGCATATGTTTCTGGGGGAGATCCAAACTCTTTTAGCTAAGGGATTTGTAGAGTATTTTTTTAGGGACCATTATTTTGTTATTTAAGAAATAAGGAAATGTTCCATTTCAGACAAGAGGTTTTTCACCATTTAAAAAAATTTTATGTATCATGTGCTGAATAACTGAAAATTATTACTTTTCTTTTGGCCGTTTAGGCCACAAAGCCTATGAAGCAAGCTATTTTATGGCCAAAAAAAAAAAAAAAATTACATTGCACTGGTGTTTTTGTTTTTTTTAGCAATAACACTACAATCTATGGGTGGATCTTACAAAACAGAGAGTCATATTAACACATAACAGCACAATGAAAGTATGGTTATAAAAATTGTTATACCAATGTAAGAAAGACTAAAATGATATGCTGAAGAATGGTATAATGTAGGCAGCCAGCAATGAATTACTTCATTAATAAAACAATCATTTTTTTTTTCTGGGGTTTTAATTTCCATTTAACCCTCGCAACTCCTAATGCCTTTCTGCCTCTGTGGGTTTACCGATTCTGGATATTTTGTATGACTGGAATCATATACAGCCACTTTCTGAGTTTAGTGGGGAGTATTAAAATTTCCTGTCACGCAGTTGTCCTTAATACTTTCTAAGGATTGTGTTTCTTGTATTGGTTATAGTAGTGTCTTGTTTTAAATCTCTGAGATTTGTTAGGCTTAGTGGTGATGAACACAAATTAAAACTTTATTAGCATATGGATAAGTGCTTTCAATGAGAAAATATTTGCAGTATTAGAAGAAGGAGGATAAATTACAAGATTTCTTCCTTGCATCATTCATTTATCTATTTTAATTCAAATAAAAATATTTATTGAGCACCTACTTTGTGTTAGGCACTATGCCAAGTACCAGTGATACAGCAGTGAACAAAACAAAACCAAACAATTTTACTTTTTATAGTTTACATGCTAGAGTTATTTTGTAATAAAGTGAAGATATTTCTATTTCAAGATTTTGTAAAAAAAAAAAAAGATTTTGTAGCTGTGTAAACAGATTCTATCTTCTTTTCAGCTTCTTTGGCTGTCGCTATTACTGGTTTTTTCTATTTTGTCAGCTTCTTTCCACAAGTAATCATTGTAGCTCAGTATGCACAAATGAGCTTCACTCAGAAGATAACTTCCTGTCTGATTGCAAATATTGCGCTAGCTATTTGGATTGATTTACTGTGCAAGTCGGAAATGAAAAGTGAGTCTCTCTTTGCATAAGTGCTTTTAATGGTTTTATCTCTAGAAAGAAAAGGCAGGCAGTATGCAGTTGGTCAAGAGGTGGGGAGCAAAAGAACCTTTTTGGCCTTTAACTGTGTTGTGTTGAATAAAAGTGGTAAAATTGGACATTCTTGCCTTGTACCCAATCTTAGGGTGAGAAGGTGTGTTCTTTCAATAAGTATAGTATATGCAATATTTATGATAGATTCTTTTAAAATAATATCCATGATGCGTTATTTTCCTCATATCTTTAAATGATCTGTCTATATTCTCTTAAGTATCATTGAGTTTTATAGAATCATTACTTGAAGTTCTTTTTAAATCATGATCTATTTCTGGAGATATACTGTGATCCTTCTGAGTTTTCCTTGCTCCTGTTTCCTTGCTTCTTCACATTTCTTGTGTTTCTATGTTGGTCTCTGCTTTTGAGCTCAATGTCTGGTGCTATCTTCTTTTTGGCGTACCTTTCATTGAGAAAGACATATATTTAGATGAAATGTGGGATGTTAGTTGAGTCATTACTTTTGGCTTTGGTTCTAGGTAAACCTTGAAGTGCATCCTGCATGTGACTTCTTCGGCTGTAATCAGTGTCATTGTCATCTGGTGGGACAACTTTCTAGACTTCAGCAGTTCACAGAAGTAGTGTTGTGATTCTGCAGCAGTTGTGGGCCTCCAAAGGAGCAAATTCCTTATGAACCTGTTAGAATCAAGTAGCAGGCACATTGGAGTTCGTGACTGCAATAGCTGTGATCTTGAAGTGAAGGACAGCAAGGGGGGCTGTTCCCAGATCCGGATTTAGTTACCCTGTGTAATTCTGTGATTGAGGCGCTGAACGTCAGCACTCTGGAGCATAGGGAGATGAATGGAACCTATGAGTGACACTGGGGCTTATAACACCAATATCTGCTAGGATATTGGGTGGGATAGAGATAGGGTGGGAACTTTGTCCCCAGGTCCCACAGAATAAGCTAAGGTGACTGGCGATTTTATAGTCAAAGACTCAGAGCTGTGACCTTATAAGGTCCAACAGGGTGTTGGTGACACTGGGACCTCTGTCACCAGCATCTGCAATTTTAGCTATTCAAGCTGCATATAAAACCATCCTCAGTCACTATGCAACAAGTGATTGGTGATATTATAAGCTACAGTATTTGGGTATAATGAGTGATGGTACATTACCCTGTCTCATGAAGATAGAATGGGCAATGCAGAAACAACAACCATGGTTCTGGAGCCAAAAAATGTGGGTGTAACCTGTCCCAGATCCTTGTGGGGCAATCTTTGGATATGCTGGGGATTATGAACTGGTAGCTGAGGGCTTTGTCTAATGGAATGCAGTTAGGACCTATCCCCAGTCTCACGGACTTAAGAGTACCAGTTGTAGCAATCCCATCACTGAGATGTGGAGGGCATCTTACCTAGATGCCTTGGAGTGAGCACATTGGGTTCTTTAAACATTTTCTATCTCCTCAGTGATATTCACAATGTGTTCACACATTTTCCCCCTAGTTTCTTTTAGTTAGTAGTCTATAGTGGATTTTATTTAGCTTTCTTTTTTTAAAAAACAAAGATGCAGTTGTTTTAATTTTTAAGTTATAGTTTTACAGAGAGAGAAAGAGAAACAGAGAGAAAAGTCTTGGTGTCTGTTGGTTAACTCCCCAAAATGGCCACCATGACCAGAGCTTAGCATATCCAAAGCCAGGAGCTGAGAGCCACGAACCTTTTTCTGGCCTCCTACAGGAATGCAGGGGCCCAAAGACTTCAGTCGTCCTCTGTTGCCTTCCCAGGCCATAGCAGAGAGCTGGATTGGAAGTGGAGCAGCTAGGGCATGAACCAGCCCTCATCTGGGATGCCACCAGTTGCAGGTGGAGAATTAGCTTGTGTGCCACCATGAGGTCTGTTATTGAACAAATTTAACACAATAGAGTTCTAGTCTTTTCTAATAAGTTTGATGTTGATTCATTGTGGATTTTTTTTATCAATTTAATATCATCTTGTGATAATATTGTCTGGAAATCAAATTTTCTCTTTAGTGTTAACTGTTTTTGCTTGTTGAGGGCTGCATTTTTCTGTTTAGTGATTTTTCCAGACTCTTTTTGCTGTGTCTGTATTGTTTTTGTGTCCCTGAAACTTCTGTTCTCTCACCCAGTGATTTGCTGTAGAATTTTCTCAGGTGAAGTTAAACAAGCATATAAACCCCAATCTGTATATAAATACGCTTTATTTTGGGGAATAGCAAAGAATAAGATTATGAGTATGGACACACGTGCACAGACCAAAATGGTCTATGGTAACTTTGAGGAGCAAAGGAAAAGGTTTGGGTTTTATCAGGGAAAGAGCAAATCTATGTAAGATGTTTTTAAAGAAAGTTTCATTTGTACCTGTCACATAATGCTAGAATAGATGAACCCTGATTGCTGAGTGGCCAGTTATTAGGTGAAAACTAATCTCATGTCATTGCAATCTATTTCATTGTATTAGTGTATGAACAGCAATTAGGCAGTTGTCTTTGGTAAAGAAACAGCTTTCTGTGATTTGTAGGTAGTCACCCCAAGTTTTTCTGTGCACTGGTTTGTTGTCTCTTCACTCTATGCCAAAGGTTTGGTCAAGCTGTTTTCTTTAGTTGTCTGTCAACTTGTTTTAGATGCATGAAGTATAATATCTGTCTCTAATCTTAATCGGAGTTGTTGATCCAATCTCCCTCATTGCTACCATAGTTCAGTGTCTTAAAACCATTTATGTACCTTTTAGTGTACTTTCAGTTCTATTAAGCTAAATTGTGGGCATGATGTATGGCTGGAGAGAATCATAGTGTATGTATGCCTTCACTTGTGTGATGATAATATGTAAGGGAAAGAAAGCCTACTGGAGTCCTATGATAAGTCCCAGGCTTTTGGTGAGCCTGTTTTCCTGGATCATGAGACTAGTGCTTCTCAGTTTTCCCCTTTCTTATGACTGGTTGGATGGCTAGAAGGGATTGGAGCTAGTTTTGGCCACCCAAAGAGGTTTCTTACGTTGTCATACACTTTATTCTTCTCTTAGACAACCTAAAATCAAAAATATCGTCACATAGTAAAAAAAAAAAAAAGGCAATACCTGTCTTGAGACATTGTTCTTTGTTGTTTAATCATGTAGCAGTCAGGTGATTTTTGTTCTAGTCATAGTTGAACATTTGAAGTAACTATATCCTATTATGTTTCAGGGATTGGAGTCCAGTGGGATAACCTTTTTTCACCTGTGATCCCAGGAGACACGTTCACTTTGGGCCATGTGTTTATAATGCTTTTAGTTGATGCTTGTTTGTATGGCCTTGTGACCTGGTATATAGAAGCTGTCTTTCCGGGGGAGTATGGTGTGCCCAAGAGATGGTATTTCTTTCTTCAGGTGAGTCTTAATGCTTTGCTGTTTAGAGAAATCCTAGCACTTCTGTACCTGGTTTGTAGAGCCATTGCCTTTAAAAAATTATTTATTTGGAAGACAGGGTTATACAGAGAGAGGACAAGAGAGAAAGAGGAAGAGAGATGTTTTATCCATTGGTTTACTTCCCAAATGGCTGCAAGTGCTGGGCCACACTTAAGCAAGAAGCTGGGAGCATCTTCTGAGTCTCCCACATAGGTGCAGGGGTTCCAAGACTTGAGCTGTCCTCTGCTGCTTTCCCAGACCATAAGCAGAGAGCTGGATTGCAAGTGAGGCAGCTGGCATTCAAACTAGCATCAATTTGGGATGCTGGAACTGTAGGCCATGGCCTCACCTGCTGTGCCACAGTGCTGATCCCAGAATATCATCGTCTTTAGTACCTTCCTCATGGTGTCCCACTCTTATGTACTGAGACAGGTATTTTATTTTCCTATCTCAACTAAAACTATTATTGGTTAACTTTGTAACATGTATCATAGAATCAAACATTTGGTGAAATAATACTCCTTTGTGTATATATGTCATATGTTTCTTTTAATCTGTTAATCTGTTGACAGGTACATGTTGGCTATGATCAACAGTTCTGCAATAAACATGGGAGTACAGGTTTTTTTTTTTTTATATGCTGAGCTCATTTGCTCTGAATATATTTCAAAAATGGAATAACTTGGTCAGATGCTGCATTTATTTTTTATTTTGGGGGGAATATCGTATTTTCTTCCATAATGGCTATACTAATTTGTGTTCCCAACAACCATGTGTAAGGGCTCCATTTTCTCCATATCCTCATGAGTTGTTTAGAAATTTTTCCCATTTTAATGCTAGCCAGTGTGTTTGTACTGAGATAGAATCTTATTGTGGTTTGGGTTTAGTTTTGCTGAAGGGTTGTGGTATTGAGCATTTTCTAATGTATTTTTCTTTCCAGAATTGTGTATCCAGACCTTTTGCCCACTTTTTAACTGGATTGTTTTCTT
The DNA here is from genome assembly GCF_017591425.1 of Ochotona curzoniae. Taxonomy (NCBI): domain Eukaryota; kingdom Metazoa; phylum Chordata; class Mammalia; order Lagomorpha; family Ochotonidae; genus Ochotona; species Ochotona curzoniae. Next base: position 370,206 of record NW_024467012.1, read on the forward strand.
GTTGAGCTTTCTGAGATTCTTACATATTCTGGATGTTAATCATTTATCAGATGAATATTTTGCATTTTCTCTGATTGTTCGAGTTATCTTTTCACTCTATTGATTTTTCCTTGGCTATACAGAATCTTCTTCATTTGATACAATCCCATTTGTATATTTTTGCTTTTTCTTCCCAAGCTTTTGGGGTCATATTTAAAAAGTAATCATCCTTACCAATGAAATACCAAGTATTTCATCTAATTTTTGCTCCAACAGTTTAATAGTTTCTGATCTTAAATTTAGATCTGTGATACATTTTGAGCTGATTTTTTTTAATAGGATGAGAGATATATGGGTCAATGGGAGATCCAGATTCAGTGCCTTGTGTGTGTATCCACGTTTTTTAAAAATATTTTTTTATTGGAAAGGTAGATTTACAGAGATAAGAAAAGACAGAAAGATGGTCTTCCGTCTTTTAGAGTGACTCCCCAAATAGCCTTAATGTCCAGAGCTGAGCCAATCCGAAGTCAGGAGCCCACAGCCAGGGGCCAGAAGCTACCGGGTCTCCCACACAGGTGCAGGATCTAAAGGCTTTGGGCTATCTTCTGCTGCTTTCCCAGGCCACAACAGGGGGCTGGATGGGAAGTGGAGCAGCTGTGACATGAATTGGCACCCATATGGTATGCTGATACCGCAAGGCACATTGAACCACCACACTGCCCCTGGGTCTCCACGTTACCAGCACCATTTACTAAAAACATTGTTCTCCAATATATATTTTAGGCATCTTTATCAAAGATCACTTGGTTTCAGAGTCATTGGTTCAGTTCTGAAATCTCTGTTTTGTGTCATTGACCTCTGTGGCTACATTTATGCCAGTGCAGTGTGTTTTTGTCTCAGTAACTCTGCATATTATTTAAAGTCTGATATTGTGATATCTTCAGCTTTGTTCTTTGTATCCGTGGTTGTTTCAGCTACTCAAATTTATTTATGTTTCTATTTGAGTTTTAGGATTATCTTGTCTCTGTTCTCTAAAAATGTCATTTTGATGGGATGGCGGTTAACACTGAATGTGTACATCACTTTGGGTAGTATGTTCATTTTAATATTAGTTTTTCCAATCATGAGTATGGGAAATCTTTCCATTTTTAAATCTTTCCATTTTATATATATGTAGTTTTATAAATATGTATTATTTATATAAAATTAATATCTATAATATAGTATATATGTGTGTATATATATATATATATATATATATATATATATATAACTAAATGAGGGAGGCTTTTTTCCTTCTTAAGTCTCTGATGGTGAAGAAGGCAAGCACAGGTTAATGCAGTTTTGTGCTGTTCTTCTGAATTATGGCACCAGGCCAGGCCATACCCAGGAGACAGGATCTTCATTTGGTTCTCCCATGTGGGATCTTGGGCAGGTACTTGGACCATCCTCCATCGCTTTTCCCAAGCCATTAGCAGGGAGCTAGATTGAAAGTTGAGCAGGTAGGACTTGAACTGGTGCTATCAGGGATGCTGACATCACAGGCAGCTACTTTACTGGATATACCATAGTGCTGGTCCCACATCGAAAGCATTTTGATTCTCCAAGACAAATTGAAAGCTCGAGGAATGATTAGGGATCACAATGAGACTGGGTATCCAAATGAAAAGGCTTGATGGAACATGACGCAATAATTTTTACTGTGCCATTTTGAGATTATTTCCTTTTGTCTCATACATTTATTTGAAAAGCAGAATGACAAGAACATGAAAAGGGAGAGGATAAGAGTTCTTTCTTCTATGGATTTACTCTCCAAATGGCCAGAAATGGCCAGGGCTGGGACCAAGTTGAAGCCAGGAGCCAAGAACTTCATCTGGGTCTTCCATGAAGATGAATCTTCTTCTCCTACACGTACTGGATGGGAAGTGGAATAGCCAGACTCAAATTAGCATGCTAATATGGATGCTGGCATTGTAGGTAGTGCTGGCTCCTTGGACAGTATCATTTTAAATAAGTGCAAAAATCATTTCATTTTTCATTGATAAAATTATTTTGGTTTTATTCTTTTAGAAATCTTACTGGTTTGGGCATCCAACCTCAAAGATAAATGAAAATATTGAGCTTTCAGATTTTGAGGAAAGTTACTATTTTGAAGCTGAACCTGTTGGTTTGGTGGCTGGTATCCAGATCCAACATTTGCGCAAGGTATTGTTTTGTAGGTCTTTTCTGAATAATGGTAAAAGTTAACCTACAATGTAAATGAAATGTTTGTCATAGCCCTACCTGTACTCCTGTGTTAATTTAAGGTGTTAATTAGCACGTTTACTAGCTTAGACAAGGTAAAAGTGAAATGCATGAAAACAGAATAGAAATCCACCTGTTTCCTGTCTTCTTTGGTTTTGTAGGCGATAATTATCTCTTGTATGATTCTTCCATGATAAGCGGTAGAACATAGTTATGATTCTGATAGATATGCAGATATTCACTTCTGTTCACTCTGGTTCTATTTTGTTTGACAAGCTTTATGATGGGCTTCTGATTGAACACTCTTCTGTCCAATCCCATTTATCTGGATCAACTCAAGTCATGACTTATTTGGGTAAACCTTAGATTTTCTAGCATTCACCTTACTTTGTAGGGGCTTCAGATTAAATCAAACCTTTAATCTCACAAAGCCTTCCTCACAGAGAGGAAGGTCTTCTGTCTGCTGGTTCGCTCCCAAGTGGAGCTGACTCTATCTAAAGCCAGGAGCCAGGAGCTTCTTCTGGGTCTCCCACACACAGGTGCAGGATCTCAAGGCTTTGGACTGTCCTCAACTGCTTTCCCAGGTCACTAGCAGGGAGTTGGATGAGCAGTGGAGCAGGTAGAATGTGAAATGGAGCCTAAGGGATCCTGGCACATACAAGACAAGGACTTTAGTCACCAGGCTACTGTGCTGGGCCCGTATTTTAAGTTTTTAATATGGATTGAAACTTAATGGAGTTATATAATGGAACATGATCTTCAGTTGTTTCACCCAATATACTCATTCATATCTTACCTCTCTATTTTTACTTCTCTGCAAGTTTTCCTTTGAGGCTTTCCCTGAATTAAAAGTACTTAGTTCACCACTTTCTAGATCTTTCTCCAGATTACAAGATGGTGGATATTTGGCACAATAGTTAAGATGCCACTTGGGACAGCTGTGTTCCGTTTGGAATATCTGGGTTCAGTTCTTCTCACAGTTTCTGAATCTGGCTCCCTACATCCTGGGAGGCAGCAATGATTCTTCAAGTAGGTGGATCTCTATGCCATCCATTTGGGAGACCTGGTTTGAACTCCCAACTCCCGGCTCTGGCCTTGAACCATCCCTGGCTGTTGCAGCCATTTGTGGAATGAACTGGTAGATGGAAGCTCACTCCTACCCCCTTTTCCGTATCTCTTCTTTCAAGTAATTTTTGAAAAAATAAAGACATATAAGCATTAAAAATGGGAGAAGAAAAGCATTTTATTAAATACAGAAAATGCTTAATATAGTTTAATATGTATACATTGCCAATTTTTATAAAAACAGTTGTGAATGAAGACTGACTGGAAATCTTTTTTATATTAAAATGTATATAACATAAAATTTACGTTTCTAGCCATTTCAGTGTTCAAAGTTAAGTGGCATTTAGCATATCAACAGTGTTTTCAACCATCCTTGCTTGACAAAAGACCAAATCAGTCACTTATCAATCACCGAACAGTCCCCTCTTCCTCCTGCCCTTGGAAAATGTTAGTCTGCTTTCTGTCTCTATAAATTTCTCTATTCTGAATATTTTATCTAAATGGGATAATAGCATGTGTGGCTTTTTGTAGTTAGCTTTTATGCTTAGCTAATGTTTTCAAGATTCTTTTATGTTATTGTATGTACTGGCACTTCATTTTGTGTATGAATAACATTAAATTACACGTTTTTAGCATATTTTGTTTATCTGTTTATCAGCTGATTAGTTCTTTTGACTCCTATGAATAGTGTTGTTTGAACGTTGTTATAAAAGGTTTATCTGAATGTAAGTTTTCTGTTCCTTTTAGTGCATATTTTAGGAGCGAAGTTGCTGGGTTATATAGTGATCCTATTCTTTAACTTATTGAGCAGCTGTAAAATTTTTTTGAGACTAATAATCTGGGGTTTTTTTTTCATTTTTTCAGATACTTGATAAGTTCAAGAAATAGTAATAAATTATTATTTTTTAAATTTAATTTTCACAGGAATTCAAACTACCGAATAATACTACCTTTGTAGCTGTAAAAGACTTGACTTTGAATTTTTATGAGGACCAGATCACAGTGCTTCTGGGACCCAATGGAGCAGGAAAGACAACCACTTTATCTATTCTTACTGGTGTGTATTTGGGAATGTGTATACTCTTGATATTGACATCACTGTCATTTAAGTGATACATCTATCTGATGATTAACCCCCTTATTTCTTAAAGTAAAATATACCACAAATTTTGAAAATTGTGTCTATTTGTTTATCTTGGTTGCATCAAACTCCCCATTTATTAGGCTATCATCCTTACTGATCATTGCAAATGTTTTTCTTTTAAATTTTCATTCATTTATTTGTTCATTTTTTCCTATATTGCATTCCCTTCTGTTCTCTCCCAGTTCATAGGAAGTAATTATCCTCTGTTTGATAAGGATTATTTTCATTGTAAACCATGTAATTTTTATATGAAAGCATGCATGGATTATGAAAATTTCAAATATATCTGATTGGAAGTTTTTCAGTGAACACCCATAAAACCACAACATGGTTTCTATCCTTGTAATATTTTACTATCCTTGTAACATATTGTTAATCCATTTTGCACATTTCAGTTAGTTTTAGACACAAATATACTTCTCTTTAATAATTTGTCATGCATATCATATATAAAATAGATTTTTTCTTTTCATATAAAATTTTGTGATAATTAAAATGCTTATATTTCAAGTGTCTACTTCCTGAATTTTGGTTTATGCTTATATATTTCTGTTATCTTGATACTAATTAAGGCAGATAATTGCACCTTAATCTCAGAAAATTTGTTATTCAAGTGTTTCATTTATCATTCATTATTACCAATAAATTTTGCTTGAAGCAATAATTTCATCCATTTCATGACATGATTTTTTTTTAGTATTCTGAGAATTAAGACAGAAAGTGAGAATACTAAGTATTCTATACTAAGTCTTTGTCTAGAAGGCCCTTACCATTGAGTGGGGATGCTGATGAGTGAGTAGAAATTTTACAGCATAGCTTAAGAAGTCAGAAAACAGAGTTTGAACTTAGTATGTCATCCTGCTACCGCAAATGAATGTAGGTATGTGTAGGTATGCGGGCAAATGAACTTTAATCCCAGTTTGATAAGAGGACCACAAGGGAAAGAGCTATGCATACTACCAGGGCATTCAGTCCCGGGAAATGAGGACAGAGAGTACAACACTAAGATAGAATACAATAATAAATGACAAAAATGAAATGAATGTCAAATAAAAACTGGGAGCAAGGCTTCTTTTCCCATTTGTAGATCAACTAGAATATTTTATTTTGAGGCAAGGTGTAGATAGAAAAATATGATCATTCTTTTTGAGTTCTTATCTTTGAATTCTACTGGAATTAATAAATTATGACATTTAAGTAGCTTGTAGCTATATGTAGTATATTAGCAAATATTTCACTCACAGATAGCCAAGTTGCCACTCAAGCACAAACGTTAAATATTTTAGACTATTTGATTGTTTTTTCTTCTACCTAGATTTTAGTTTGTTAAGTTTAATGATTTTGCATCGTGAGCTTTTTTTAGAAAAAAAAATCAAGCATAGTGTTCATAATTCAGGGTTCAGATCATAACATGATACAAATGTATTGTCAAATGGCTGGTAGAAGTACTAGATTTTTAGAGTATAGAAAATCATTCAAAACACAAATATATCCTTTTAGAGTTAACAATTTTTAACACTTTGCCATATTTACTTGCTATTTAGATGTATACATGCAATATAACACTGTTTATCTTGCAGACAGGGATATTAGTATTGCATAATGTGGGATTCATGACAGTAACCAGGAAGTGAGGAAAGAAGCATGTATTATTGTGTAGATGGTGTAATTCAATGAAAACAATATTTATAACTGTATTCCAAGTAATATGACATGTTTAGGCTGCGTACATGATTTTCAGATATTACTGAAATAATTTTTATTGTGTTGTATGCCTTAAACATTAAAATATGTAAGTAAATAAAAAAGCTTAGGTTGTTTTTTTCTATTTCTCTTAAAGATCACCATCGATATTTGTTGTACTTCTCCTATAGGAGATACTAATAAATTTATCAGATATTTTGTAAGGACACTATGTTCTGATGACAGTACATTGTTGGCTTTCCTTGTCAAAGCTAAATACCTCCTACCTCATTCTAGGTTTCTATCTTCCTACCAGTGGAAAGATCTACATTAGTGGATATGACATCTCAAAGGACATGGTTCATGTCAGGAAAAGTTTGGGCTTGTGCCCGCAGTATGACCTGCTGTTTCCAAATATGACAGTATCTGAACATCTTGTTTTTTACTGTGCGGTGAGACAGATACATGTGTTCTTCTCTTCCATTCTTTTCACGTATTTTAGGTGGTGTGAGCAAGAGTCAACATTCTTACCTTTATTAAAAACGTCACTTAAAGTGTTGTTGTAGGATAAAGGGGAAAAAAGAAATGTCTTACCTCTAGATAGCTGTGTTAAGAGAAGTTCTGATGTGAGAATTTTCTAAGGATAAAATTGTAACTCCCATGTAAACTCTAACTGCTTTCTTTAGATAAAGGGAGTGCCTTCCAAGGGTCGTTCGGAAGAAATGAACAAAATGCTGGCTTCTTTTGGCCTGCTTCAGAAGCGTAATGAACTTTCTAAGTCACTCAGTGGAGGCATGAAGCGCAAGCTCTCTATTATGATTGCCCTTATAGGGGGATCCAAGGTAAATGAATTATAATATGAGTCCCCGTCCGCATCAAACTTGCCCAACACAAGCAACCAGAGTCGACACAAGAAATTTCCCAAGTGGAAATCAGGGAATTCATGTCATTAATGTAGCTGATATGATGTTGCCATGGGTTTTGCAGTGTCCCTACCTCTAGTATAGTCTGGGATTTGTGTATTAGATTAAGTATGTGTGGTATGAAAAGGAAGTTATCCCATAAAGTAAAAGAATAGATTAAATATGTTTGAAATTTTTCTCTGATCTTTAGGTAGTGATACTTGATGAACCAACAACTGGCATGGATCCAGTCTCAAGGAGAAGCACATGGGATGTTCTCCAGCAGTATAAAAAGGGTCGAACCATGTTACTGACCACCCACTATATGGATGAAGCAGACACCCTGGGTGACCGCATAGCCATCATGGTCAAGGGGACTCTGCAGTGCTGTGGCTCGTCCATTTTTCTGAAGAAAAGATATGGTGCCTAACTTTTTCTAACATCATAATTTTAGTCTCTCTGCACATTCAGTAGATCCTTATGTCTTGTTGCATTAGGTCTAAACTACTTAAATTGGACTTTATGGTTCTTTTTTAATTTAAATACATGTTTATTGTTTGAAATGGGAAGAGAAAGATAGAATATCACCCTTCTGCTCTTTCTCTTCCCAAATACTTGCAAGAGTCTGGGCTGGACCATGCTGAAATCAGGAACAAAAGCTGGATTTCTCATATGGGTGGCATTGATCCACGTATTTGAGATATCAATGCTCGTCTGATAAAGATGCACATTAGTAGGGAACTAGAATCAGAAGTGGAGCTGAGACTTGAATCCAGGCACTCTGAACATTCCAAATGACATCCAACCATTGCACCAAATGCCAAATTTAGACACAGACCATCTCTTCAATAACTTCAGATATGACCCAATAAATAGATCCTAATATATCCTATAATAAATCCTAATATAAAATATTCTCTATTAACCCCACAGAAATCATATTGAATTTTCCCATATACTTTCTACTAAATTGTTAATTTGCCACAGGAATGGTTATGCCTTAAGAGATTTGCTAGATGGATTTGTAGCTTACATGGGAGAAAATTAATGATCAGATACGTCTAATTTTTTTTAAAAGAATTTTGTCTTTTGCGAAATGTGTATCAAATTTTTAGTGCAGTGTGCTAAGTGCTTTTTAAGGTATTTTTAATAAAATATTCTTGTGACAGCCAGATAATTATTATTTTGGGGGCAGGAAGTGAAAGAATAGTGGGAAAATAGAGTCTTTGGTGAGCATACAGTAAGTAAATACAATTTATCAAAAATGAACTACATACAATTATACATAATGTTTTCTGAGTTTATATATCCGATATACAAAAATATTTTAGCAGGAGGCAAATGAGACATGAGAATTATTGATAAAGAAGACTTCATTTCACTAATCATTAGCTTGGCTATTTTGATTCAGTCCTCCCAGATTTATTGAACAGCTTCTGTGAATGTGTATACTAGTTTTCAAGCTTCACATACATTATCTCATCTAATCTTTGGAACTTCGCTATTTTAAGGAGATAATGGGGCTTATATTTAAGCATATTTGCAACATGTAGTAAGTGACAAACTTGGACATCAAATTTGGGTTTTTATAGATTGCCTCTTATCTTCACTATTCTTTACTCTCTCCCAATGTGTTTTCATAGCAAGTTTGGTGTATGTCAGAAATAACTTGTGTATTGTCATGATCAGATATTATGATTTTCACATAATTGTATTGCTGCACTTTTTTATGTGACTGATCATGCCTTAGTTTTGATTATGTGAACATTACTATAAACACATGAGTAATGGGTTTTGCTCTGTGACATAGTGAATTAAATGAATTTTTTAGTTCCTTAGTGAGACCACCAACATATTTGCAATCCATAATTGATTGAAAATTGTTATGCAGCACTTGATTATATTTAATGAGAGGTAAAGAATGTAAATCTGGATAAGATATATTACAATGCTATTTAACAAATTGAAGTTTTGGTAGATTATAAAACTAGTACAACCCAGAAATTAGTGAGCTTAAGATAATTTGAAGTTCATTTTCTCTTAAATATAATCATAATTATTCTTAAAATTCTAACAGGTAAGAGCCAGTTGATCTTCTGATTGGAATAATTATGTATTTTTTAAGGATAGATTGCATTAAATATTTTTTTAATACAAAATTTAACTGAGAATGTCAGTAGCAACTTGAATGACTTTATCCACATACAACGCAAATGTGGAAGTCAAGCTTGGCCTAGAGATTCTGATTTTGCTGTTCAGTGTTTTTCCAACATTTTATGTGCTAATTGTATCCATTAACCTGAATATGAATTAATGAAAAAATGGCACAGTTCTGTATGTTACAAGCCCTGTTAACAGGGGTATCAACTCTTCTTTTCTTCAGTCATTATCAGTATCAATAGACGGTTGCATCTTGTTCTGTGACCAATTCAAGAGTGGTGCTGGGCATAATTCAGATCTCAATGACTCCCTATATTCGTACACAATTTCTAAAGTGAGGGTTCAAAAATTGAATGACTTTCTGTGTCAGAAGACGAGCATAGGGAAAATTTTTACTTTGCAGATTGTATAGGAACACTAAGGGCATACTTAATTTCAATAGCTTGTAAATGAGGGACAGTCCTTTTTTTTTTTTTCCAAAATGGAATAATTATGTCTTCTTTATTGCATAGGTGACTGAGCCAGAGCAAATACCGAGGCAACTTTTTAAAAATTCTTTATTTTTCATGATACAGTTGTTTTAGGCTCAGGGTTTTCCCTTTTCTCCCTTCCCCACCTCTTTCCCCTCTATTGTAACAATAGCTTAGTCCCTCAAAACAACTTTTGATGCTTTTTGTTTTCATAATGAAGGCATTTTTAAGGCTCCATGATTTTTTTCCATCTTAAGGGATTTTTCTATGCTTGGGAGCTGCCTCACTTCATGTGGACTTTTTCCAATATTTTCTTTCAGTCATTTCCAACACTCCATCATTTAATATTACCCTTTTCTTGACAATTGCCTACTTTTCTCCTAAGTACTGACACTACAGTACACTATATGTCTTACTGATTACTGTATTTCCTAACTGAAATGTAGCTTTTTGGATAACTGCTATAGTCATAGGCTTTATTGGATATGTTGTATGTAAAATAGTACCTGGCTCATAGCAGATGTGCAATAAATACGTATTCAGTAAGTTAATGTGTCTTGCTGTCCTCCTAACTCACAGATTACAGTTTCACAGAAAAGGAGGCTAAATAACAGAAAGCTTGTCTACGGTTCTCTAAATTTGATTACGTAACATGTATTATTATTGTCCCTACACATGCTTATTTTTCCCAGTGTGAATGGTCTTTATTGATTACAACATGAGAGAGTGGGTATGTCAGCTTCTACTCTTGGGTGGTATCTTCAGGAGTAGGCCACCCCACCCACCAGAAAAACCATCACTGAATTTTTTTTAAAGATTTATTTATTTTTATTGGAAAGGCAGATATACAGAGAGGAGGAGAGACAGAGAGGAAGATCTCCTGTCTGATGATTCACTCCCCAAGTGGCCACAATGGCTGGGGAGCTGCACTAATCCAAAGCCAGGAGCCAGGATCCTCTTTCAGGTCTCCAACGTGGGTGCAGGGTCCCAAGGCTTTGGACTGTCCTCGACTGCTTTCACAGGCCACAGTCAGGGAACCGGATAGTAAGTGAGGTTGCTTGGATTAGAACCAGCCTGCATATGGGATCTTGGTGCGTTTAAGGTGAGGACTTTGGTCGCGCCAGACCCCATCACTGAATTTTTAGAGCAGCATTTGTAAGTTCTGGGAATGTACCTCCTTCAAGTCACAGGCTTATGACACAGCATGTTTATCTAACCTGTGTATCTGGAGACCTCAAAACGTGAGCTCTAAGCATGGTTTTCGAAGTAAGAAATTCAGAATTGCTTAATTTGTTCTTCTGGATGGATTTTTTTTTCAGGTGTGGGATACCATTTAGTCATAGTGAAGAATCCCAACTGTGATGTTGAAAGAATCTCTGTCTTGATTTTTGATTATGTACCAACTGCCGCTTTAGAGAACGATGTTGCAGCTGAATTATCATTTCTGTTACCGAAAGAGTATACGTACAGGTATGGATGTAGAAAATGCCAGACGAAAGATGTAAGGTCAGCAGAAATTACATTTCCAGGTTTCATTGGGCTCAACAAATAAATTACCTCTGTTAGCCTATAAATAGTCAGAATATTTACTTCCTTAATATGTTATTAATTGATTTAGAATTGTTTAAAAATGTATTAATGTATAAATTATGTAGATGGCAAAAGTATAGTTACAGAACATTGAGGACTGTGCCTGTTTTCATACATCTTCGAGTTATTTTCCAGTACCTTATTTCAACTTGCAGGATTTTCTTGAGCATTTTTTTTTTGATAGGCTTGGCAGCTTTTGCTGATCTTGAAATGTCTTATACCAGCTCCTGACCCCTTATTTTGAAGGATAGTTGGGTGACTTTTTTTTCCCCCTTTGAATGTATCAGTCCACTGCTTCTGGGTTCCAGAGTTTTTTCTAAGAAATCTGTTCATTTGATTCAGAATCCTATTATATGTGATGAGTTGCTCCTCTCTTTCTGCCTTCAAGATTTTCTCTTCGTCTTTGTTTCTTGAAAGCTTGATTAAGTGTCTGTGTGAACCTCTGAGTTCTTCGTTTGAGTTCATAGAATTTCTTACATTCTTCACCTTGGGACGGGTGAGGGAGGAGTGACTGCTAGAAGCAGAGTCTGCAGGAGAAGGCGTCTGCCTTGAATTTCCCCAAGAGCCTTGATAAGTCTAATACTCCATTTTCTTGGGGGTTCAGTAGCTTTTCACCTGACTGAGGATTTCTCACGAAGAGAATTTATTCATGAATAGTTACTGAATAAATATTTTCAAGGGAATGGGAGGCTCCGGGTATCCTGTCCTGCTGTCTTGCTGAACATTTTCCTGTCATATTTTTACACTTAGGAGGCTACACATCTTTGTAACTACAATAAAGTAGTAGAACAGTCACAGGTATTCATTTACTACAATTAGTAAAAATTTATAGTGTTAAGATATTTATGTATAAGAATGTTTATGGCATCCTTATTTTTTATAACATAAATTACATAATTATGGCATCATTTATAATGTTCATGTTGTTTAAAAATATTTTTAGCTATAGTTTTTAGGAATCTTATCATTAAATATTATTTCTGAGTTAAAGTAATAAATATGTTAATAAGCAAATACGTTGCTTTGAAAACAAACATGGGAATTGCCTATAAATATAGAGAAAATTTTTCAAAATCACTGATATTAAAGGGATGGCAAAGTTATAAATTTCTGGGACAGTAACCACATATGATTTTATGAAACTGTGATTTCTGAAAGATGTGTTAATTTATTTGAAAGGCTGACAAGCTGGTTCAGTCACCAGATGACCAGGTTAGCCAGGGGTGAGCCTGGCTGAATCTAAGAGCCTAGAAATCTATCCGGGTCTCCCATGTAGATGGCATGGGTCCAAGTACTCAGGCTTTCTTCCACTGCTTTCCCAGACCATTTTCAGGGAGTTGGATTGGAGGTGGAGCAACTGGGACATGAACTAGCACCTATATGGGATATCAAGGTGACAGGCACTGGATTTATCCATTCTGTCACCAAACCATGCCTGAAAAGTTACTTCTACATAGGTTTATCAGATAACAAGAAGCTGTGTGCTGGGTTTTTTCCTTCATGTTTCACATCTGTAACAGGGGCATGAAAAGTACAACTCAGGAGAAATTAATTGGAAACAAAAAGTATAAATACGAAAATAATCTACTTTGCTTCTAACCCTCTTTCCTTCTCTCCCTGTTCATTTAGATTTGAAGACATGTTTGCTGAGCTGGAAGAACGCCAGGAAGAGCTGGGCATCGCAGCATTTGGTGTCTCTATGACTACCTTAGAAGAAGTTTTCTTTGCGTAAGTGATAATGCATGAGGATGGCAAAACAAAACCAAACAAAAACAACCTGTTCTTTCAATATCATCTCTCTTTTGGAAAGCAGTCCTCACACTGCGTAAGGCTGGGATTCATGAAGAAATCATGACTTGGCTGGGTTTGTTACTCAGTGAACACCAGAGGCATTTGCTGATGTACCTTATTCATAACCCTGATGCCATGATGCTGCTCTGCATTGGAGGACTTGAGTGAGAGCAGCAGATGCGAGATTAGGGACACAGGTTATTCTGTGTTAACCCTGAGAATACTGAGTAGCACAAAGCCACTGACACCACATATTGAACTCCCAGGACAGGAGACTAATAGGCAAGAACACTGCATATGCAACTTCTCGGCTTAGATACAGGTGCCTGTGTCATTCAAGACTATAGGAGATGATAATAAAAAAATCTTATTTCAAATCTTATCATTGGACTATCACTTACTTAACTTGCATATGGTTTATATTCTAAGATAACCCTGCACTATGTGTAAATTCAAAGACAAAGTATCCAGGGATTCAGGATACATCTAAGGGGTGACATATTATCTGGGTCTAGACTTCATTCCCTCAGTCTTACAATCTGGTCAGTTTTGGTGCCTACCTAGAGTGATCCTCAAGCTACCAAAGTAAGTCTACGTATGTGCAAAGATACTCTCAAAAGTTCATGCGAGTGGAATGAAAAGCTAGATTGTTGGTAAACAAACAAACAAACAAACAAACTTTGAAATCCATACAGCTGGTCTCGTGTAGTGGGTCAAGCCATTAACTGTGACCTCAACATCCCATATTGGCACTGATTTGTGTCCCAGCTGCTGCACTTGGGAAACGTGGTGGGAGATGGCTCAGATGTTTGGGAGACCTAGCTGAAGCTCCTGGCTGCTGCCTTGAGCCTGGTCCAGTCCCTACTGTTCTGGCCAACTGTTTTTCCTGTCAATTTATGGCAATCTTTAATGGACTGAATTTTAGGAAGCAGTGTTTTGACTAAAATTTATTTGCTGCGTGTATATGTGTATTTTGTTTGTGTAGGGTCAGTGAAAAGGCAGAGGGAAAGGAGAGTCTTCAAAACAGATACCGTAACCAGAATATGAATGCACCCAGAAACATTCGGAGTACACGTCGTAGCACCTTGCGTCGGTCTATTACCTCCATGAAACTCAATAGTGGGGTAAGCATTTTTGCCAAGAATTTGATGCTAATTTGTATTTGTATTTGTTTGGACTCGAAGAGGTACATTTTGCTTTAGTGCTCCAACTTAAAGGAGATTGGGAGTTTGTAAAGCAATTTAATTTTCTGACTTAAATCTGAGATATTTTAGGTAAAGATCAGATTGTACTCTGATCATTGTTACTCCTGGTAGCTGCTTTTCTTTGTTTTTGAAATTGTTACTTTATTCAGAGTTTGAGAAAGGGTGCTGATAAAAGTCATTACTTTCACTTGCATGCATGAAAGACATTTAAAATTATACATTTGAATGTACTGTTTCTGTCTGCTTTTTTCAAACTGCTTTGTTACTTTGTTCCCATGAAAAACTTTGTTAGCTTGTCTAGCATCTCTTTGGTTGTTTTAATTTCTCTTCTCTGTGATTTTTCCCTAATGTTTCTGACTGGGGCTTTACAGAGCAGGGCATTTACTTCTCCAAGCTGTTTATAAGCAAGCCCCGAGGGACTTACACACCAGTTGTGAGGCAGAGTGGGTGGAACTAGAGCGTAGAATTTTGGGTCAGATAGAGCTGGAATTCCTGCTCTTTCATGTAAAAGCAATTTGTGTTTGGCCAGTTCACATAACGTATACGTGCTTCAGCTTCATTCTGTGAAATTGTTTGATGCCAGTGTAATGTAGGCTGTGTGTTGTTTATCTGAGAAACGTTTCCTTCTCTCCTTTTTGCACATTCCCGCTGCCCTGTCACTTTCCCCCGTTTCTTCCTCTTGACACAGGAATGCAGATGGGGCAGACTAGCCTAAAGGTTGTTGATTCCTAGATTAGTAATAAATTTTAGAAGTATGTTTAATAACTGGTTTTCCAAAAGCCAGGAAATACTTCCTCCTCAATAAAGATAATATGAGAAAAAAAATTTTCTCCTTCTCTTTTAAAGATTTATTTATTTTTATTGAAAAGACAGATCAGACTTAAGGAGAGAAGGAGACAGAGAGAAAGATCTTTCATCCTCTGGCTCACTTCCGAAGTGGCCACAACAGCCAGAGCTCAGCCAATCTGAAGCCAGGAGCCAGAAGCTTCCTCTGGGTGCTCCACGTGTGTACAGGGTCTCAAGGCTTTGGGCCATCCTCTACTGCTTTCCTAGACCACAAGCACGGAGCTGGAATTTAAGTGGAGCAGCCAGGACATGATCCGGCGCCCATATGGGACCCCAGCACTTGCAAAGCGAGGATTTAGCTACTGAGCCATTGCACCAGGTCCAATTCTCCTTCTAAACTTTGTCTTATTTCTAATATTGATCAATAATTAGAGGTGTTTTCTCATTATGATTTATGGGGAATTGAAAATAGGATGAACATATTTTTAAAGCAATGATTTTCTTGTTAATCTACATACATATTTTAGGTTATTAATTGTACCCGTTTTTTGGGGGTGGGGTGAACACTTCACCAGTTTGCATGTCATCCTTGTGCAGGGGCCATGTTAATATTCTCTGAATCATTCCAATTTTAGTATGCGTGCTGCTGAAGCAAGCACTGGACTCACTTTTAAATTTAGACATCACAGCAAAAATATTGTGTTTTAAAAATAAATTCGTTTTCTATTCTCTGATTTTCCACAGTCCTACAAATCACATATGTTAAAGTCTGGTAATGTAAATATATATTCATATGCATACTTTCTGTGTATATTTCCTTTATGAAATGGAGGTAGGACTGAAAGGTAATTATTTTGTACCAATAGAGAGGAGTGTGATATTATTCTTCACAGAAATGCTAAAAGTATGTTGATGGTAAAAAAAAAAAATCATTTTATGTTGGGGGAGTTCATTATAGTTAGATTTGGAAGGCTTGCATTATTCCTTTCAAGCAACGCATTACAGATAAAACAAATTTTGTTTATTACTTATTCTACTAGCAGGCTACATTCTGTTCAAGGTTGTATTTTTAAAAATATATCAAACTTATCATAAGATTCAAAACATTCATGTCAATGGATATTATTAAATTCTGTGACCATTGTAATGCTATGTTTCTGTCTTTTCAGTGGAACCATTTCCTCCAGCAGTGCCATGCTATGATCTTAAAGAGGGCATTGTACAATTGGCGCAACTGGAAGGTGCTGCTGCTCCAGTTGGTGGGGCTTCTTGGTGCCATTTATTTTCAAATGAGTGGTGTGGCCTTTGCAAGGCAGCAAGAGCCTGCCCTGAAAATGGATTTGGAACAATATGGTCAAACCATCGTGCCTTACTCAGTTAATTTCAACAATGTGTTTGTTCAGAATTTTATCAAAATCCTTGAAGAAACATTGAAAGCTAAGAAACAAAAGTTGAAGGAAGTAAAAGGTAGGTTTTTTTAAAAGGAAAACTAATCTAGCAGATGACTTGCTTATGTCACTTTCAAAGAAGATCCATAACTGGAATATTAAGCCAGCTGATTTTTTTTCTTGATAGTACCAACTTCATAAAGGCAGCTCAGTCAGCCATCCTTCAGGGCTGCTGACTGTAAAGGTTGATGATTAATGAATTTGAATGAAGATTATCTTCCAGAAATCAAAAGTAACCAATTAATTTTGTTGTAAGATTTAACATTGAATTTTCATAGAAATCCAGGCACACCACCACCCAAGTTTCTGAGATTGGTCCTATCTAAAGCATACAGGTCTGAAGGCTTTATGGCTACTCAAATTATACATTTTAAACACAATAATCATACATATTTAGCATATGCTTCTGGTAGGAACTTTATTTAAAGATTCACTTTATGTTTATTTCTAAGCAGAATTACAGAGAAGAGACAGCAAGAAAGATCTTCCATCTGTTGATTTACTCTCCAAATGGATGCAGCAGCCAGAGCTGGGCTGATCTGAAACCAGGAGTCAAAAGTTCCTTCTGAATCTCCCACATTGTTCAGAGTTCAACAGACATGAACCACCTTCTGCTGTTGCTTTCCCAGGCCATAGCAAGAAGCCGGATCAGAAGTAGAGCAGCCAGGACTCGAACTGGCACCTGTATGTGTTGCTGGCATTGCAGGTGGAATGTTAACTTGCTATGCCACTGTACCAGTCTTGACTATCTAGTTGCTGCTGTCCCCTCTCTCTGCCACTCTACTTTTCAAATAAATGAACCTTTCATTTAAATGTCACAAACAGGAGCCAGTACTATGGAGCCTCAGGCTAATCCATCCTATGATACTGGCATCCCATGTTGGTAATATCTTGTGTCCTGGCTGCTCTGCTTCCGATCCAGCTCTCTGCTTATGACCTGGGAAATCAGAGAGGATGACCAAAGTACGTTAGCCTCAGCACCCTCATGGGAGACTCAGAGGAAGCGCCTGGTTCCTAGCTTTGGATCAGCTCAGCTACAACCATTGAAACCATTTGGGGAGTAAACTACCGAATGGAAGATCTCTCTCCTTCCTTTCTCTGTAAAATCTGCCTTTCAAGTAAAAATAAAATAAATCTTTTTTAAAAAGTCACAAATAATAATTATTTTTTATCTTTTTTGTTCCCTCTTGTGCCTTCTTCTGTTACTCACCAATTAAAAATGGAGTAGTAATTCTTCATTTATGACCAAAACTATCAGAGCTCAGGTCATTTCCCAGCCCTAACAGAGTGTGAGGCTGCCTTCTCTGCCTTTCTCATTCTGGATGTTGAATTTCTGTATTGTAGCTGCTTGGATAGACTTCAGACTGTTATCTCCTCATTTTCATGAAACATTTCACAAAATTATTAACATGTTTGTTTATTTGTTTGTTTGTTTAAATGTGTAGCATCATGGAGAGAAGGAGAGACAGATAACTGGCTTGTCCCTTAAATAGCCACTATAGCCAGGGCTGGCCAAGTGAAAACCAGGAACCTGGAACTCCCAGTTGGGTCTCCCACATGGGTGGTGGAAATCCAAGTATTTCTAACTTCTGCTGCCTTCCCAGTCATTAGTAGGGCATGCTGCTGTCTTAATAGTTGCTTATCTTGTTGTGCCACAACTCTGACCCTTTGTAAAACTTTTGAAAACTCTTGGTACAGGCCAATGTGGTGGCATAGCATGTTAAGCTTCCACCTGCAAAGCTGGCATCTCATATGGGTTTGAGTTCTGGCTGCTCCACACCCCATTCAACTCCCTGCTGATGTGTCTGAGAGCTCAATCCAAGGATGAGCTCAATTCCTTGGACCTCTGCATCTACATTGGAGACCCGTAATATGAAGCTCCTGGCTCGTGGGTTCAGCCTAGCCCAAGACCAGCTGTTGCAGCCACTTGTGGGGAGTAAACAAGTAGATGAAAGATCTCTATCTCTTGCCCTTCCTCTCTGTAACTCTGCCTTTAAAATAATAAAACAAGTCTTTAAAACAAAGCTCTTGTTGCATTGCTAGCTTATTGATTCCTTCAGCTTGTGTGGGTTATTCCTGTCAGTGAAATTGAGCTAATGGATGTGGTAACTGTGTATGTCAGCAATGAGTTTTTAAGGTGAATACCCAAGATAGATCAGGGAAATTGAGACATTGGAAAAAGGAAAACTATGCCAGCCAGGTATGAGTTGAGGGGATTCCTGTCTCTAAAGTACATAGTTATCCACATTATACACCAAGTTCACGAAATGTTATTTTGTTTTCTCATTCCAGGTGACCTTTTGGAATACTTGTCAAAAGATCAACAGTGCACATACTCATGCATTGTTGCATATTCCGTGGAAGTTGTTGGATTCAGAACCACCATCACCTTTTGGTTCAACAATGAGGCATTCCACTCACCCTCATTGTCCCTGGCGCTATTAGACGATACTATTTTTAAGTCACTTTCTGGTTCTTCTGCTTCCATTACAGTCTCCAACAAACCTCAGCCTCGGGGTACCAGTAATACACCCAGAGATAGGTACGTACATATATATACATATATGTTTTATTAGTATTTACTTTTTGCCTTACATATATACTTCCATATTTGACTATGTTCTTAAGTAAAAGTTACTGTTAGTCTTCTTCCATTTTATTGTTTTACCAACGTGCCCCCTTTGTTCATTCTTTTGCAGAAGAACATCAGGAATCCAGATAGCCCTTAATTTGTTTTTTGGTATGAGTATTTTGGTCAGCGGTTTTTGCCTCCTGACAGTGAATGAGAGAATCAGTAAAGCAAAGCACATCCAGTTTTTGAGTGGTGTCTATGTGTTTATTTTCTGGTTTTCTTCTCTGATGTGGGATTTTATCATCCTCTTTCTAGCTTGCTGTTTACTGCTGGTGAGTGCTGGGTCAAGTGACTTGAGGGTTCAAGTCTTCTATACACCATAGAAAATTTTAAGTTAGCTAATATTAACCTTAATCTGAATCTCTATAAAGAAAGATCAACATACTTTTGGCACATTTTGCCAGAGACTACAATGTGGAATATGTCTCTTAATGAATAATTTCTCCTTTACATTCCTTTCCTTAAAAAAAGTACATATATATATAGTATGTTGAAACAGAATTGAGCTGGTTTTTGATGTGCTTACCCTGTCCCCCAATACAAACTGACCCTAAAGCTGCTATGATATGGAAGGATATAACCCATTATCAGACATAGCATACTAAAAAGACAAATTTTTTTCATGACCCCATTGTTTCCTTATTATTTGCCATTTTACATTGTTATGAAGAAATAATTCATATGCTATTTTTAGTTTTCATCTACAAACAATACATGAGAATGTTATAATCAAGAATTTTTAATTTTGTGCCACAGACGATTTAAATTCTCTCTTTATTGCCAACCCTGCCATTGCTTCTTGGCCTTTTGGCTAAGATCAAGTGTATTGCCAACTCTGCCTTTCTCTTTCTCTCTCTCTCTATCTCTCTATCTCTCTCTCTCAACATGTGTGTATGTGTGTAGGAAGGACTTCTTTTGGGGAAAGAAGATAGTAAACTAATGAAAAGATAATGAACAGATGCTTAATACATATACAACAGTAAGCAAAGTCCTAAAAGAATTTTTTTACATATCTATGTTTCCTATTTTCTTCTTTCCACATCTGACATCTTCTTTTACAAGTGCCTGCCCCTATCCTATGGAAAGGATAATTGAGACAGTGCTATAAAAGTTAAAGCACGTGAAATGAAATGTTAAGTCTGGAGCCTAATTATACCAGATCGCATGGTCATTAGAACTTACCACAGGGTTGTAGGGTTAGATGGTTGCAACTTTTGATTTAGAGAGAAAGCTAGGATCTAGCAAACTAGAGCAGAACGAAGGGATTAGAGAGTGGAAGTGGTAAGGAGTGCAGTGCATGTCCAGAAAAGTGAGTGTGTCATGATATTCTTTTTCCCTCTGCAGAAAGAAGCTCAATGCTGTTACATTTTTAGTTACAGGACGTACACCTAGCAATGCAAGAACAAGTCACTAAGTACAACTCTCATTTGTTGATTTCTCTGTGTCAGTCATTGTCACTGAAGTTATGTGGAAGCTTGTTGTGGTTTTTATTTGCATTTCTCTGATACCTGGAGAACCTGAGCATTTTTTTTTTCATGTTGTCTATTGGCTGTTTAAATTTCATCGTCCATTCCATTAGTTGTCTCTTTGCTTTGTTTATTGACCATTCCCTTTGTAGTACAGAGGCTTTTTTGGCTTGATATAGTCCCATTTGCTTATTTCTTGCTTTAATTACCTGCGCTTGTGAGATCTTTTCAAAGAAATATGTGTTTATGCCTACATCTTGCAGCCCCATTTGTTGAAAAGACTGCCCTTTCTCCCTGTGTTGATTTTGATTCACTTGCCAAAAATTAGTTGGCTGTAGAGACCATCCTCTGCTGCTTTCCCTTTCATAAGCAAGGAGCTAGATTGAAAGGGAAGCGGCTGAGACATGAACCTGCACTCAAATGGGTTGCTGGTGCCGTAGGCAGAGGATTAGCTTGCCACACCACTACACGGACCCCTTGTTTTTTCCAAGATTCATTTGTTTGAATGTCAGTGTTAGAGGGAGAGAGAGAGAAAAATCTCCCCATCTGGCAGTCCGCCTTTAGCAGGGAGTTGTTTTTGTGGTGAAGCAGCCAGTGAACCTGTGCCAACAGGAGAGCTCAGCATTGCACACCAACCCCAGAGCTCAGGCACTTGAGTCAGCACTGCTGCCTCCCAAAATGCCCATGAGCAGGAACCTGGAACTGGAGCCAGGACTCAGACCCGGGCACTTTGATAGGAAACGCAGTCACCCCAAGCAGCATCTTACCAACTGCACCAAGCTATCCTCACTTTGGTCTATTATTCCATTCTCGGTATTTGTTTTGCCATTTCTTTTACTTTCAGTTGTCTTGGTTCTCATACTTAAAAGAATCTCTTGTAAGTAGTAAGATTTTGTGTTAGATTTTTTTTCCCCACACAGATGATATAGCTTAGAATGAGAGTGACATAAGTATTTGTACTATCACCTTACTCTTTTTCTATTGGAATTACCCATTTTCTCCTGTTTCATTGTTAGTAATTGCTTTCATATCTCTCTTGAAGATGACCTGGGCATTTAGTTAATTGCTATTAGCTTTACATTGCTTTTCAACTTCCCTGAACTTCCCTGTTGAGCCAGAAGAAGCTCATTTTTTAAATTGCTTCTTTCTCACATTTTACATTGCTATGATCAAGCATTTTTCAATTTCACATACTTATTTTTAATGAATGAATGTTTCTTTTACAGGTAATGTTTACATCGTTGTTTTTTTTTTTCTATTCCTTCTCATTCTTCCTGGCAATTTTTATTTTGGATCACTTTTTATTTCTTTTCTTGAATGGGCTGATTTTTTGCTTGTTTCTTTGCGTGACTTGTGATTTGGTGTTAATGCTGAAAATATCCACCCCTCTCAGTCTTTGAGGACAACTAGCTGTGTGTCAGATCTGTTCTCCTTGAAACTCGGTTTCATCCTATCCCATCAAATGTACACACGACCATCTCTCTTCTGAGCATGTTCCTGGCCTTGACTTGTGGTTGGTTTTCTTGGTTACTTTATAGTCATAAGTGCTTTAGAATGCTTCTACCTAAATTATGCTGATTCCTTTCTTACTTTTCCCACTACCATTGAAAACAATAGCTCTTTTCTCTGAACCTTGCTGCCTACTTCAGAGTGATCCTCCTACATAACCATTTGATAGCATATGTTGAACAACCCTGGAATAGTTGGAGAAGATATCATTGACAATTAGTAAAACATTTTTGGAAATTTATTTTTCTCCGGAGCTCTTTAAGATTCATCTTTTTCTTACCCAGATCTCCTGTAACTTTGGGTTTCCTTGTGTGCTTCCTTGTGGCTGAGATGGGAAAAAAGAGGAGTGAAAATATATATATATATATATAATAAAATATATATTAAAATACATAATAAATATAATATACAATGAAAAAATATTATATATATAATGCCAAAGGCAGAATTTAAAATTAGAAAGGAGCAAAAGGCAAGTGTGGCCTGCAGCTCAGAAGGAGAATTTCTTTTTCCCATGATATGGTTTTTTAGATATAGGGATTTCCACCTCCATCTCCCTTTTCTCTCCCCCCATCCTCCTCTCTCCCCACTATTTCATCCATAGTATTACATAAAAGTTTTCCTACTCGGTTATTTGAGCCCTAGAGATATTGTGAGTTGACTTATTTGCCGTTCAGAGGAGAGAATGCACTTTGGTCTTTTCTAGGAAGAACACAAAACGAAAAATAGTTAGAAATGCAATTAGAGTGATTCTGCTTATTGGTAAGGAAGAAAGTCTAAAGGAGGGGTCAGTATTGTGGCTTAGTGGGTAAAGCTGCTTTTTGCGACACTGGCATCCCACATGGCTGCCCGGTCTTTTCCCAGCTGCTCAGTTCTTATCTTACTCCCTGCTGGTGGCTGTGCCTGGGTCCCTGCCACCCATGTTGAGACCTGGATGTAGCTACTGGCTTTTCTTGGCTTAGCCTTAGCAGTGGTGGCCATCTAGGGAGTAAACCAATGAGTGGAAGATCTCCTCTCTCTTTCTTTCTTTCTTTTTTTTTTTTTTTAAGATTTTATTTTATTTTTATTGGAAAGGTGGATATACAGAGAGGAAAATCTTCCGTCCAATGATTCACTCCCCAGGCGGCCACAACGGCTGGAGCTGAGCCAATCCGAAGCCAGGAGCCTCTTCCGGGTCTCCCACGCGGGTGCAGGGTCCCAAAGCTTTGGGCCGTCCTTGACTGCTTTCCCAGGCCACAAGCAGGGAGCTGGATGGGAAGCGAGGCTGCTGGGATAGAACTGGCACCCATATGGGATCCCGGGCCGTGCAAGGCGAGGACCTTAACCACTGCACCATTGCGCCGGGCCCCCTCTCTCTTCTTTCTCTCTCTCTCTCTCTCTCTCTTTCTCTGTAACTCTGACTTTCAAATAAATTATCTTTTTAAAGAAGTGTATGTACCTCTCATAAGTACATATTTTCATCAATGAATAATTCTGTGTGATAATACATAATCTATATTTAAAATAAGTTTTTTCCTTCTGTAAATTTGAAAACTTGAGTTGTTAGATGTTGTGTAGTTTGATTCACCAATTTTGTGTATTCTGTGTCTTAGGTGGTGTTCTTACTCGCTGAGCTGGACTTATTGATCAAGAACTTCCGCTATCTGGACACACTGTTTATCTTTACAATTTTTGCTTGGTCTGTTATTCCCTTCTTATACCTAACATGCTTCTTGTTCAATAGTAGCACCAGTGCCTACATGAAGCTCTTCGTATTCAACCAATGCATAGGATTTTTTGGTGTGGTTATGGATTTTGTGCTAAGCAACATGCAGGGTAAGGGTTCGCTGTGATGTGCCTCTCAGTACTGCTCCTGACTCTAAGTTACACACAATTACACTAACTGATGTTTCAACATTTCATGGACAAGTTAAACATTATTCCAGTTGATATTCCAGACATCTCACATTTTGAGGGGAGGGCCATACACAAATTTACTTTTAAGCAAGTTTTATCCCACCCCTCCTCAAATGTATACTCAAGGACTGATTCCTGTGGAAAGAAGATGTCAACTATTTAAGAAACCCTTTAAGTCCTTTCAATGACATTTTGTATTTCCTGACATTCAATTATTATATAAATTTACTTCAATATTTATAGAAACTTCATGTAAGAGTATTTATTTCTCTGAATATTTATCATCGTATCATTGACAAAATATTTCTCTCCCACTGTTGAATTGGTGACTAAATTTCATAGCATAACTTTACTTCATTATTGACCACACTGAATAAGAAATGTGTGAAATAATCAGTGTTGGTTTCCTGTGCGTATTAGGTGAGGGGAAGCCAGCTTAAATGAACATCAACTTCCCTAAAATTATTTTCTAAAGCTCTGTCAGCACAAAAGGGTATTAAGATAGAAAAGACAGGTAAAATTTTTTTTTTTTTTTTTTGGCAAGGCCTTAGAGTTTTTGAGAGGATGGTATTGTGGTGCTTTGTATTTTTCTCAGTCTAACATGGTTAACTTGGGAATATTCTGGGTTTTTCTTCTTTTTGAGGCAAGTCATACCATATAAAGCATACTACGCTATCTTCTCAATCACAGGTGTAAACACTGCTATAAAAAGTGTCATACTTAATACACTCCTGCTGGTGCCCTTTTATAACCTTGGGATGAGCATTTGCAAATATTATGATTTTCAAGAAGAAAAAGCATTGTGTTCCTCCTCAGCAAACGTTCCTACCACTGCCCCGTGTGAAGAATGTGAGTATTTGGGGCTTTCCAAAGCCCATCAGAGAGACAGTAACGGTCAGTTACTAAGCACATGTGAGCAATCCACATGCAATATTGTGAATCTTTGAAATAATGCATCATCATAGTTATGTTTGTTTTGAGGAAAATCTTATACGAATATAAATAACTTGGCTTATGTCACACAACTTCTACAAAATACAGCTAAAACTTATGTGGCACTGAATACCTAGGGCATGTATATAATTGCGGTCTGTTAATATTTGTGTTTCTGCCATACTTCTCTTCCAGAACACTAGTTTTTGGGTGGAAGGTGCCAGTTGAATATTAAATTTCACATTATCTTTTGTGGAATCAGCACAATAGTAGACACACAAATGTTTAATTAAGTGTTGGTGTGGGGCATTTAAACAGGAAAAAAAGAAAATAAGGCAAGAATAAAAGTGATAATTCAGCAAAGAAAAATATTTAACATCCATTTTCATCTCAGGATCCCTAATGGTGGCCTTATAATAATTATTACTTTGTATAAAAGAAAGTGGGAAGGAAGGCACACATTGAAAGCACAAGCCAGGTCTAGCATGACAGAGTAGCTGACAAGTTCATGGGTAAGTTGAACGGAAAATGTAATTATGCCAATAACCTTAAATGGATGGCTTCAGGGGGAAAGAATGAGAAAGCAGTATTCCAAAATGTTACAAAATCTAGTAAAATGATAAAGTCATGGGAAGAGAAACAGAGGAAGAGCGCTCCCATCTGCTGCTTCATTCCTCATGTGCTCACAACAGCCAGTCAGGCCAAGCCAAATCATAGAATCAGGAACCCAGTTCTGATCTTCCACTGCCTCTGCAGGGTCCACAGTAGCAGAAGCCACAGTCAGAACCCACCTCTGGGTGTCACACCCAGGAGGTCCGATTTAGAGATGCCGACATGTGGAAAGGCAGAGTTACAGAGAGAGAAACTGAGATTAAGAATCTCAGTAAAAAAATGTGGACAGCAATGTTTACATCCAGTAATGATGTCTTTTTAAAGTAAACAAGCATACCAATTAAATTCTTCTGTGCAGCAAGCAATTCAGAAAGTGTAATCTTTTTGCTTGTTTCTTTTTGTTTCGTTTTATTTTTTCCCGTTTCTTTATTATTTTATGGCTCAGTTCCATAGGCTCTCCCCCCTCCCAATCTCTCTCTCACTCTCTCCCTGTCTCCTTTCTCTTTCCTCCTCTTGCTTTTCTCTCGCCCTTCTTTCTCTCCCTCCTTCCCCTCCATTCCTCCTCCTCCTTCCTCTTCTCTCTCAACTTCTCCCTCTCCAATAAATAATTCATTTTATTGAGGCAGAATTTGCATGCCATAAATGAGAAAATGCTGTTACATCTAAGTGATCACTTCACTCATTCAAATTTTATGTTTGAAGTTTCTTGAATAAATGAAAACGTTTTTATAAAAGTACAATCAACATGAAATGTGGTGGGTGCCCTGGATTTTCTCTTTGTCTCATGTACATTAGGATACCAGCAAAGCATTTAGCCAACAACCGTTCTACTCCTGCCAAATGCAAGAGGCAAAATCGTGTTTCTACCCCTCCTACCCTTGCCGGCAAAGACAGAGGGAAAGCCTAGATCTGCACTCACTGCCAGGGTTGTGTTCCAGGAAGCCCGATGGACTGGTGGGAGTTGCACTACCTAGTGGTGATGAGGCAGTGCCGCAGCAACCACAAAGTCAGTCCTGGAGGTCAGTTATTGACATCAGAAATCTAGCAGGAAGAGCTAGTGTTTCGTTGACCCTTCACTGTTAGCAAGGGATCCAGGTGGTGAACCCAATGCCTTCTCTGCTACAGTGTGGCCACCCTTCCCTTGCCAGCACAGTGTCAGACATGGCCTGGCAAAGCTGAAAACTTTTTTTTTTAATTTATTTTATTTTCATTGGCAAGTCAGATATACAGAGAGGAAGATCATCAATCCATTGATTCATTCCCCAAGTGGCTGCAATGGCCAGAGCTGAGCCAATCCGAAACCAGGAGCCCGGAGCTTCTTCTGGGTTTCCCACTTGGGTGCAGGATTCCAAGGCTTTGGGCCATCCTCGGCCACCTTCCCAGATCACAAGCAGGGAGCTGGATGGGAAGCAGGGTCGCTGGGATTAGAACTGGTACTATGGAATCTTGGCACTTGCAAGGAGAAGACTTTAGCCACCAGGCTACAACGCTGGGCCCAGAACTGAAAACTTATAGTTATCCACTGTACCCGCAAAATGTCCAGGCATCAGTTCTCATACCAAGTTAATAGATGTGCACACCAAGATGAAAGGGATGTTTAAAATATCCTATAAGATGATTCCATTCATAGGCAGGTCCAGGTGGGAACTCTAGAGAGATTATCAATAGCTTAGGGCAGTGATAAGCTCAAGGATAAAGGATGCTTTTTGAGGTGATGAAAATTCTCTAAATTAACTGTGGTGGAGGTTTCACCTATCAACTACCAAACTACACTCTTGAGATGGACTTACTATATGGATGCTGATTCTATCTCAATAAAATTTTGAAGAAATCTGACAAGGATTTAAAAGTGCATCAGTGAGCAGTTATGAACATGTATGAAAAAAAAAGAAAAAGTTTCAGCAAGGAAATGAAATACAGGACTCAATGCTGAAACTCCGGAAGTGGGCTTAAAGCCCAGTGAAGTTGTGCAAGCAAAAAATCAGCAAGCTAGAATATAAATTAGCCAGTCAAAAAAAAAAAAAAAAGCCAGGCCTCAGAATTCTATGGCACCATAACCGAAGGTCTACATTTTATAAAATTGGAGGTCCAGAATAGAAGTGATGGAGGGAGGAACTGGAAAAAAAAAATGTCTAAGAAATAGTAGCTGAAATTCTTGCAAATAAAATATAAAAACCTATAGAGTAAACCCACAATAGGTTAAAATAAAATCCATGCCAAAATATATTACAATCAAAGTTTTGTAGAGCCACTACTCTATGCTTTCAGAACTACCCTCTGTAGTATCATCAAAGGAAAGAATATTTAGGAGCGAAGAGGGCCTCTGTTTCTACTCTGTATTTTGCTTAGTGTGAATATGCATTCACCAAATGATTGCGGCTTTATGGTACATGTTGAGTATGGATACTTACAACTATTGCCAACATAAAAACTACAGGATTAAAAATGCCTGCGTCCCTTAAAGAATGTTTATGCACTGCTTAGCATACAAAGCAAACAGCCAGTAAATGCATTGATTCTGTGTTTACTTGATGCTATAGTACTTCCCATTTGTTGGTTTCTTGTAGTTTGTTCATTGTCTTGATTTTTTCTTTTTTCTTTTTAAAAAAAGAGTAAACCCCTACCATATTTGTTGTTCTTGTCATCAGTAAATAGTCGCAATGTATATAGTATGAATGACAATACAATTGGACGGTATGTGATTGCAATGGCTGCCACAGGATTTGCTTACTTTTTATTAATTCTCTTTCTGGATACATATGCATGGAGATTGAAAACATTTGTGTTTCAATATATTTTCTTTGGTGTCTACAAAAAATTTAATAAGGTAAGTGACTGAACGTGGCCCATAGAGATTACTCTATAACAAATGTATAGCATCACCCATACTTCACTCAGTTTCTGGCTGTGTGAAAAAGCATTCAATCCATGTTGATCAGGATCTTTTGTGAATCAGAAATCTTCATCACAACTTGAATTTTGTGACTTTTTTCTTTTTAACATTGTGTCCTTTCCCACTCTGAATATGCAATATATACGGAGAGGGTTATAATAGAAATCTTTCCCTTAAGGAACTTTCCATTCATTCCAGTTCCACCCCTCTCCCCGCCACCACCAGCCATAGCTCTAAATCCCCAGGTGATACTGATTCTGCTTGTCTGAAGCACATTTTCTAGTAATTCTCTGGAACGGCTGTTCTTACTTTTGGTATTTATAGGAATTCTGCAAATTGGCTTTTTAAAAATATATATTTTATTTTTCTCACTGGAAAGACGAATATACAGAGAAGAGGAGATGTAGAAAGACCTTTTGTCTGCTGGTTCACTCCCCAGGTGGCCGCAACGGCTGGAGTTGAGTTGATCCAAAATCAAAATCCAGGAGCTTCTTTCGGGTCTCCCACATGGATGCAGGGTCCCAAGGCTTTGGGCTGTTCTCCACTGCTTTCCCAGGCCACAAGCAGGAAGCTGAACTGGGAAATGGAGCAGCTGGAACACAAACCAGCCTCATATGGGATCCTGGTGGATACAGGGCTAGAATTTAACCACCAGGCTGCTGCACCTGGCCCTTAGATTGTTTTTTAAACTACAAATTGCTAGTCTCTATCAAATTAGAACTAAAAAAAAAAAAAAAAAAAATCCAGGAAAATAAGCATGTGTTCTGATAAAAAAAAAAAATCACAAAATACTGAAAGTATATCTAAGAGGCATTAAAAGTAGGGTAGCAGAGAAGAGAAAAAGATATTCCATTCACTGGTTCATTTCCAAAATGGCTGCAATTGCTAGGGCTGCACCAGACCAAAGCCAGGAAGCTGAAACTTCATCTTCCCAGTCATATTAACAGGAAGCTAGACCAGGGTAAGAGCAATCAGGGCTCCAATTAGTACTCCAATTTTTGCTTGTCTTGGATTTTGTTATAAATGGCAAGATTTCATTCATCTTATGATTGCATGGAGTATATGTACAAACATTTCTTTATCAGTTTCTCTATTGATGAGCATCTAAGCTGAGTTCATGTGCTTGCTATTGTGAATTGTGCTGATAAAAACATAGGGTTATGGGTAGCTCTCTCAAATGCAGATCTCATTTCCTCTGGGTCTGTTCCCAGTAATGGAATGGCTCATACAGTAGATCAATTTTGAGTTGTCTAAGCACTCTCCATACTGACTTTCTATATGGTTGTACTAGTTTACATTCACACCAACAGTGGATTGCCACTACATTTTAATCATGAATAGACCACACAAAGGACAGTAATGCAATAAGATTTTATTAGCTAGTGATATCATAGCCCTACCTTTCTTATCTTCCCTGTTAAAAGATTTCGTGAATTCCTGGTTACTTCTTTTAAGTTCAAATGAAACATTTTCTGCATAAAATCCTGGTTTTTCCTTCTTTTTATCAGAGGAGGGAAAAACAATCTTTTCCACACTCTTAACATTATTTGTAGCTTCTAGATCAGGATATACTTCATTGTTAACAAATATAATTATTGGCAGGGGTCAGTGTGGTGGCAGAGTGTCACATACCATATCCTGTGAGGCTGGCAACCCATCTCAGTACACTCCTAGTTCAGCTGTTCTATTCCGGTACAGCTCCCTGCTAACGTAGCTGGGGAAACAGTGCATGTTGTAGCACTTGGGCCCTTGGCACCTACATGAGAAACCTAGATGGGGTTATATGCTCCTGGCTTGGCCAGGCCCAATGCTTGCCAATGCGGCCATTTGGAAAATAAACCAGTGGATGGATGAGGCTGCTGTGTGTATGCATGTGTGTGTTTGTGGGTATCTCCACATTTCAAATACATATTGTTAAAAATACAGTGTTTTGTGGTATCTTTTTTGATAGAACATGCTTCTTACTCATGCTTAGGAACTCAGTTTCTGAACTTTGACAGCAGGGGATAAGTTTGTACTTGAGAGCTGAGACGATATACTGGAAGTCTCTTGGAAATGATTGAAATCTTTTGTTTTCATATTTTTGAAATTAGCCCCACTTCAGTCTTCCTGAAGTCATCCGATATAGAACCTGATGCCACAGGGCATCCATCTCTGTGATTCTTGTCTTGTTAATGCAGGAAACCGTGTCCAGGGAATTATCTGGAGAATCTGAAGATGAAGATATAGAAGAGGAAACATACAGAGTTCTGAGCCAGCCCCTGAAATTGCTGAATGCCACAGTTGTTATTAGGCAACTCATAAAGGTAACGCCACTCATTCACCAACATAGGCCAGCTTCATCCCCACTTAACAGTGTTGCAGGGGCTTTTTGCCCTTCTTTGGGATCTATTTGTATTCTCTCTGTAGAATAGGAGTTATTACAATACTGTCAGGTGGTGTTGTCTATGGGGATACGAGGTATGGGTTGTACTTAACCTATAGCGGTCTTTATTTTATATGTTTATATACATATGTACATACATATATGTGTATATATGTATATAATGTTTAAAAATTTTTTTTAAAGATCTATTTTAAGATTCCGGCAGTCCTGGCTGTGAGAAATATCTCCCTTGCTGTCCAAAAAAAGGAGTGCTTTGGGCTGCTGGGATTGAATGGAGCTGGGAAAACGACTACCTTCCAGATTTTGACTGCAGAGGATATTGCTACCTCCGGGGATGTGTTCGTTGAAGGCTTTAGCATCACCAAAAATAACATGAAGGTAAGACACTACTTATGATGTGAGACGTATGGTGACTTTGGAGTGCAAGCAAGAGGCAAGTGGTAGGAGATTATAGGAAAGAATCATGGAAAAGCCTTGGTATTTATAGTACTGATTTAACAATGGGTAAATACAATTTTTTTTAGCAGAGTAACAGGGAGGTAATAAAGGCAGTTTTATTTGAAGAATGTAAATCAAGAATATCTTTTGAATTCTTTGAAGCTACAGGAGTAAAAGGAAAATTCTGTAAGCAATACCTCTGCTATATGTCAGATAAAGTGCTGGAATCTCTTTCAAATTAGTTGGACGTACAATTTCTGGCCTAATATTTAAGAAACTTGGAGATCACTAACTGCATCCAAACAAGTGAAGACCTGAACAGCCACTTTTTTAGATCAAAAGATAAGGGCAGTCACAGAGGACATCACTGTCCTCAAGTTGGAGATGGTAAGAAGTGGATACATCAAATTATAGCTCACTTGCGCTCCAATCCTGAGCAGAGACTACAGAGGGAATGAGTGCCAGGTCTGGAAAACTTGAACCACTACTGGTGCATTGCTGGAGGCTCTACCACAAGGTTGGGTTTTAAAGCCCCATGGGGACTCAGTTCCTGGAAGCCCCACCTTTTTGTGAGTTTTGTTTCTTGATGTTCTTACCACTTCCCTCGTTCCTTACTATTATTATTTTTAAAGATTTATTTATTTTTATTGGAAAAGCAAATTTATAGAAAGAGACAGAAAGATCTTCCATCTGTTGATTCACTCCTCAAATTACTGAGCTAATCTGAAACTAGGAGCCAGGAGTCTCTTCCTGGTCTCTCAAGTGGGTGCAGGGTCCCAAGAGTTTGGGCCGTGCTCCACTGCTTTCCCAGGCCACAAGCAGGGAGCTGGATGGGAAGTGGAGCAGCTGGAACACATACCATTGCTTATATGGGATGCTGCACTTAGAGGTGGAGGACTAGCCAGCTGAGCCATTGCACCAGCTAGAAAAATCCCTCTGCAGTCCTGAATGAGACAGGAAAAAGAGCATAGGCACAGCATTTGTTCTTGTGTCATACCTCCAGCAGCACTTACCTGATAACTTGCTGGGGTTTTATCAAAGTCTAAATAGCTGTAGTAGGGGAAATACTCAAATCCAACTCGCCTTATTCATCTGAACAGTCAAGAAGAGAAGAAGAGAGAAATCCATCATTAAATAAACCTAATTAATAAATCTATTAATGCAATGGCTTATTTTTGTCATGAAAAATCAAAATATGTCATTTTAACAATGTTCAACTACACATCCTAAAAGTGTTATTTCTGCCTAACTTAAAGTTTGTATCCTCTCATCAAGTATCTTCCTATTCTCCCCAACTCCCTGTCTATGGTAACTGCCACTTTACTCTTTGAGTTTTACTCTTCCAAAGAGTTCCAAGTTTAAGTGAGATAATTCTTACTTGTATCTGTGCCTAGCTTATTTAATATAATTTCCTCTGGGTTTGTAAGTACTACTGCAAGTTACAGCATTTATTTTTAAGGACTGAATAGAATTCCATTGTGTATATATACTGCATTTTTTCTTATCCATTAATCCAGTGATATTTATACAGGATGTCTGAATATCTGGGCTATTGTGAGTAATACTTCATTGCAGTGAATACGGGAGGATAGATTTTTTTTCAGTATACTGATTTCGTTTTCTTCTTCTTTGTTTTTTTGGTTTTTTTTTTTTTTTGCTGCACAGAAGTGACCATCTTATTCAGTCAAGGTTGAAGAGTGTATCTCTAGTTTTTATTAATAGCTTATTTCTCATATTACTATTATTATTTTATTATTTTTAAAAATTTTTTTGGATTTTCTCTGTGTCAAATCTGAAGCAATCAAACTCAAACTTTTTATATTTCTAGATTTGTAGATATTTTCAGGGAAATAAAACTGTTAGTATTTATCTTTGATATTGTTTTTTATTTTTATACATTTATTATCTGTTATCTTGTCAGCATTTCTTTTTCAAAAACTTTTGGGAAGTATTTTATGAAGAATATATTATTGCTTTTGTCAGAGTTTGGCCACACAAGTCAGAAAAGGAAGTGTTGTGATCTCTGTCTAGTTTCAAGCATTTGATGACTATTTTCCTTAGTTTTCAGACTATTTTCATTTTTTTTCAACATTGTGGCAAATTAAAAAAAAATAGTTGAATCCAATCATATGGAGGTTCTGAGAACAGTCATCATATTTTTTTGTTTTTTTTCTTTTAATTAATTTACTTTTGATGATGTTTTGATAGTTGATCAGGGTGGGAAGGATCGAGGAAATTCTCTGTAAAGTGTGTGCAGTGATGGGAGTGGGTAACGTCGTTGGAACCATGGGCTGGAGAATTTCCAGTCCTCTGTTTCATCCATATTTACTATATACTCTATGCCATCTATATTTACTGTTAATTTATTTGGTTGCCATTCTGTTATTTTAGATAAGGTCAAAAATAGGCTATTGTCCACAGTTTGACGCCTTGCTGGAATACATGACTGCTCGAGAAATAATGACAATGTATGCCAGGTTGTGGGGTGTCAAAGAGAGCATGATTCCCACTTACGTGAACAATTTTTTGAGATTGCTGGAACTGGAATCCCATGCTGACAAGTATATCTATACTTACAGGTGAGCTGTTATACCATATTAGTATTCTCATTGCAGCCAAGAGTGTTAATCTGCCTGTGATTCAGCTCTTTGAAATGAATGCCCACATTTTAATTTGCATTCCACAGACAGAGAATGACTATAAAATAATCAAATGTGCTTCCAGGGTTGAAAAACCAGCAATAGAATAAATGTGCTAGTACTATGTCTTCCTTTTGCAGAGATAAAATGAACCTTTTTCTGTTTGAATTGCAGAAGAGCCTCTCATCTGATCATTACACATTGTATACATACATTACAACATACTGCACTGCATAAATATTCTCAATTGTTATGTGTCAATTAAAAATCTTGAAATGGACTTCTATACCCCATAAATATGATTACATATAAATATATAAGTACATACACATGTGTATTAAATCATTGTAATGTTTAACTTCATCTTTTTTCTTCTTCCTTGACCACCAAGTGGAGGAAACAAACGTAGAGTAAGCAATGCCATTGCTATGATGGGAAAACCCGCAATAATCTTCCTGGATGAGCCATCCACTGGCATGGACCCAGTAGCCCGACGTCTCCTCTGGAATGTGGTGACACAGACACGCGAAACTGGAAAAGCTGTCATCATAACCTCCCACAGGTGTGGACTTATGGAGGGTTGAAATGATCATATGATAAAATTTATTTGGGAAAATCAATATTGGATAATAAATTTGCCTGAGTATGTGAGCTTCATTGTGATCATAATGAATGGAATGGCCAAGAATCTCTGGAAAAGGATAGAAATTACAGTTGCTTCCAAGACTT
Organism: Ochotona curzoniae; assembly: GCF_017591425.1. Classification (NCBI taxonomy): domain Eukaryota; kingdom Metazoa; phylum Chordata; class Mammalia; order Lagomorpha; family Ochotonidae; genus Ochotona; species Ochotona curzoniae. The sequence goes on from NW_024467012.1 coordinate 404,806, forward strand.
TCCTTCAGTGTTTAATTTGAAAAAAGCTCCTTTTATCCATGTGATTATAACAATTCCAACTTCCCATTTCAAGGAGAGTTGGCAAAATCCTGGATGGATTACAGAATATCTTCCAGTGAGATAATTATAGGCTAACTTTTCTGGTATCTTGTTTTTCCAGCATGGAAGAATGTGATGCTCTTTGTACTAGGCTGGCAATCATGGTGCAGGGAAAGTTTGTGTGCCTGGGAAGCCCTCAACACCTCAAGAATAAATTCGGCAATGTTTACACTGTGAATATCAAATTCAAGCCTGGTACAGATGAGGATACAGTAAATGAATTTAAATCATTTATCGAGAGAGTTTTCCCAGGTAAGCTAGTTTGGACTCATTTTGTTAGAGATGTGTTAGATATTATTAATAATACCCGTTACCTATATCTTGTATGTCTCCAATAACTTGTCATCTGAGTTATTTATATATTTCACATAGAGTTTTCTATTTGGATGTGTGTTCCTATAAACATCTTGTGTCTGGTGATGCTAAGAAGTTTTCCCCGATACAGCACTATTCACCAGCCTCTTGCATAACTAATCAGGCAGCTGTATGTTTGGACTATCCATATGATTTATTATCTCAGGCCACAAAGTTTGAGCGTAACTTCAATTATTTGAACAAATAATCTGTTATTTTATGCAGGATTATCATAAGAAAATTTCAGAAGCTGGATAGGTTAAACATCAGAGAGGTTAGAAGTCCAAGTTCAGAATGTCAGCAGGCTTCATTTCTCCTGAAGTCTCTCCTTGGTTTGAAGAGAAACTTTTATTTGCTCTGTCCTCATTAGAACTTTTACTCTGTGTGTGCATATCCCTGTTGTCTCTTTCTTTCCTTGTAAGGACACCAATCACAGGGAATTAACAGTCTAATGACTTCATTTAAGTATCATTATTTCCTTAGAGGCCCCATTTACAAAATCACATGGTGATTAGGGCTTCTTTCAACATCAGAAATGTGAAGGCAACAATATTCATGGATTTTGAATTTTTCAACCAAAATAAACTTAACTTTTAATGCCATTTTCCTTGAACTTTTTGAATTATTCACATGCTTGGAAAGTTGAGTATACTTACTGAATGTATATTGAGTATAGGGAATAAAATCTGGTAGTAACAGAACTTTGGAGGGTCCAGGTTTTGGGGACATGTGAGATGATTTGTGTCTTTAAGAATTCCCCTGAACTCCAATAAAAATCATGCTTCAATACAATAAACTGCTAAATACAAAAATGAAAATACACACGATACAGCTGAATAGTAACCTATAGCTATTTTAAGGTGTATAGAAGCTGGTTTATATAAACTAAAATTGAAATGTCAATGAAGTAGTCACAGGATATGGTTAAGAACTTGCATTTTCTAACATATCAGTCACTCAATACCATGTCAATTAACTCCATAATGTTGTAAACTGTTATCGATGTTATGTTATGGCTTTTAATTGGTCGGGACAATATTCTGCCAGCTCTGCTTTTAGACCAGAGATGGTCTCCCCAAGAAACTGTTGAATTTATCTGGACAATAAGGTGCTGGACAATATGGTACATGCTTGCAATGAAAGAAGCATGACTGGATTTGAACTGTAATACTGCAATAAGGTGGAGTAATCCACCATGGGGAGAGGGTACAGGGAGGGGTTGGGGGAACCTCAGAGCCTATGAAATGATGTCATAAAATGAAATGCAATAAAAAAAAAATAATTCCCCTGAACTCCACATAATAAAATTATTCCATTGGGAACACATCTTCTGAATGCCTTAACCTAGTCATGTATACTGAAGAGTGTTTTTTTTTTCTTTCTGAATTATATCTCCTTTTGTATTAACCCTACTCACTCCTCCACTGCATACGATTAAATTAATGAAGCGATGTTTTGGCAATTATCAATGAAGCTTAGAAGATTATTTACCTGTATTTTTTTTCATTTCTTAGGCAGCAAATTGACACAAGAGAGTCAAGGATTCCTTAATTATTACATTCCCAGTAAGAAAAATAGCTGGGGAAAGGTAATGGCTCAAACTATGCCCTTTTAACATCCTAAGAGGGCACTAATAGTGGAAAGTATCTGAAATCTAGACAAATGGAATGGGATCCCAGCATTATAGAAGCAGTCTTTAGATTTCTTTTCAGATACCTAAAACCCAATTGCTTCTGTTGCTTCCCTTAAGTCCCAATATTAATGCACACCTGTCAAGAAACTGGGAATGGTGACCTGCATCCTCTGGACTCCATGATTTCCTATTCTTTCTCGTCCTCCCCTTGTGTAACCTTTGTCTTCCCAAGTAAACATAACATGATGTGGAAAAAGTGGAGGAAAAACGAATCCAGGCTGGGGGCTAGAGAGGAAACTGCAATGCTAACAGTCCTTTTTGCTGTTCTTAAAGGTGTTTGGAGTTTTGGAGAAAGCTAAAGAGAAATTCGAGCTAGAAGATTATTCCATCAGTCAGATAACCCTGGAACAAGTGTTCCTGAGCTTTGCTAATTTAGCTACAACAGGTCGTCAGAATATTGAACCATGAGTTTCAGCTACAGCCAGTTACCCTGTATCTTTCACTGGCTATACTTGGATACACAGAGTGAAATTGCTGTGTTTGTATATCTTGGTGTAAATAGATTTAAGTAATAAAAATTTTCCCCAGTGAGAAAGTTTGTTTCCTTTTCTTTGCAGTTTTCACTGGGTGGCCTATGCATACAACATGTTGCAAATGTAAAGACAGTTGATTAAATTCCTGTTTTCACCCCTAGAACTAGGGGAGCACCATTTATCAGAGTGGGAAGGACACCTATTCCTGAGTATCCTGAATGTTTGAACAGAAACACCCAGAAATGTGACAGCCTATATTGTTTTATGATGTTTTCACATCAGGTTATGGATATGAAGCAATAAAGCCTGGAGTAAATCTTTCTTTCCCGTAAAGATACCCATGCACACACGGGTTTTATATCATGAAGTCTAAAGTCAACTCAAAGGAACATATTACCTTTGTAAGGGAATCTTCACTCTTGAGAACATTTTAGAATCCAAGAGCAGAAGCAAACATTCCTTTGGGTAGTGTTCTTTCTACCCTTGGCCCACCCCTATTTCTCATTAAAAAGAAAAGAAGTCATAAAGTGGAAAGGGAAAGAAATCAAGAATGTCCTCTTCTCCGCTTTCAATTATTTACTTACTTGAAAGGCATTATCTTCAACATCCACAACATCCTGAGACAAGTGGAAACTGGTGTTGCAGAGTGCGAGCAAGATCACACTGTTAGGCGGAATCTTTATTGTCCAAGCTTGGCGACAGCAGCTCCCACTACACTCCAGGAGCCACTGTGCCAAGCAGCAAAAGTCAGGGGTTTTTAAGCTCTCATCCTCCAATCAGATTGAGAGCCATGCAGTACAAAGTTTCAGGCAGGAAGTAAGTTTCTAGAACCCAAAGTTGTCCTACAGCCAACTAACCTAAGGCATCAGGGCAGGAGGGGCCAGGTGTGCAGAACCTGCAGAGTAACGTGCTGTCAGTTGTGAGTGCTGTGGAAGGCAGGAGGGGCAGTGTGCACTTTAGGTGCCTTCAGTTAACATGAATGATGCGAGAGGAGGTAGGAAGGGCGGGTTGTGGAAACTCAGTGCCCTGTCCACTTTTTGTCAACCTGACAAGTGGTATGTGCCATTAATGGCGGCGCTCCATTACACTGGGAACCAGAAACTCCATTCAAATGGGTGGCAGATAGTATTTGAGCCTGCTGCCTGCCAAGATGTAACAGTAGGAATGGGAACAGGGCCAAGACTTGGATCCAGGTAAATAACGCCAATAAATAATGCAGGCATCCCAAGAGACAGCTTAACTGCTGCCCATGAACAGTATGAGAAACCTAATCCGGTCTTTAGGACTCGTGGTCAGAAAGATAATCAGACAGGTGGAATAGGTGCTACTGAATCACCAACGTAAAGAGTGAGCTGTTCCACGAAGCTGCTGTATTTGGGGATGGCTTGTCCAAAAGTTGTTACAGCCATAGTTGGATATTGAGTACTAGAGTGACGTCCAGAAGTCCGTCTCTGTTGTGCTGGTTTCGGCTAGAGTATGTCTTGCCTCAGTTTTCATTCCCACACCTGTGCTACAGATCCTTGGAAACCAACTTCAGATCTTATAAAACTGGTTTCCCAAGTGGGCCTTCTTTAAAGGGGGGAAAAACACATTAACTTTTAACTTAACATTTAGTATTTGTCTGATGTGGTCTTTGCGCCCAGAATTCCCAAAAGGTTATTTAAAAGGACCCACTATGAGGGGGGAGGCGGTAGTCCAGGAAAGGGGATTAACTTCATGACAAAGGTCCGTGCAGGAGATGGGTGGGTTTGGTCAGAACACAAGAAGCAAGGTTGTTGGGGTCACCTGAGGAAGGCCCCAGGCACTAGGCATGGCGGGAGGAGGGCGCGCCTGGAGCCGCTGGACCCCGGTGGATCCAGCGGGGACTGCAGCTGGCTCCCAGCACTAGGCCCTGGAGTGCGCGCGCGCACGGGGCCGAGGCCCGCGGGGCGCCTGCGCGGTGGGGCGGTTGTGAGGAGCGTTGAGAGGCGGCGGCGCGCGCTCCAGACTGGCGCCCCTCAGCGGCGGCGGCGGCGGCGGTCGTGGCGGTTGTGACGCCTGAGCGGTGAGTGCCCAGGCTGTGCCCCCGGCTCTTCCTCCTCCTGCCTGAGGCGCCTTGCGCTGGCCGCCCCGCTCGCCGGGGTCCTGCAGGTCCCCAGGACGCCCTCCGGAGACGAGCAGGCACTCCGGGTGCCGACCCTCCACGCCTTGTCCTCAGAAGCTAAACGAACCGTGAGGGACTTTTGGGGTTTGGGGTCCGTTCCTCTGATTACAACTCGCGTGACAGAAGGCGAAGGTTTGGGGAGCTCAGTGGACCTGACTCCCGGCTCTTCTGCCGTTTTCTGGCTCACCTCTCCCGGGCTCATCTGTGAAATGGGAATCTGGGGTGGGGGTAGGTTGAACGCCGGCCTCCAAGGGGGACACTAGCCAGGGAAATTGTAAGTAAGTTGGGAAAATGTTCAAATCCTATCAGTCCTGCCAAAATAGAGCAAAATCAAAGTTAGGTGGAACAGGATAGAAAGTTGAGGTTTTTGAGGAGTCTGGGAGGCTGATATTAGGGTTGCTGGAGAACTGGCCCCAGGTTACTAGGGGTCTGAAACAATTAAGACCACGGGATGTGCTGGAGGTAGCCCGGCTGAGTGTCAGAGAGGAGAGTTTTTCTCAGACAGTGTCCCCCATATTCAGCACAAAGCCCCACCACCACCATCACTTTGGGGCGTGAGAAAGGACACTGTGAGCCCTGGTGAGGTGGTCCCAGGGAGACAACCTCCACAGAGGAGGAGCCAGTGTCCCTGCGAGGAGCAGAGAAATGCTGGTTAAGAGGCAGGAATCCTTGGGCTTGGAAAGAGGACAAAAAACCTTAACATCCTGACTTACTGTGCCAGCTGTGCCAGCTTCACTCCATGGCCAGAACACACTCAGCAAGATTAGAAAGCTCTTAAACGAAGACATAGGAGGAAGACTTTGTAGACTTCTGATAGGGAGAGATTTCTTAATGCACTCAGTGTATGGGCAATGAAGGAAAATTATTTTAAAACATGATGTTGGATTATGCTTATCACAGTTCCATCCAAGATTATTGTAGAATTACTATTGTTTTGTGAATGGAAGGATGTGCTGAGTTCAGTATTTACTAAATGAACTCTCTAGGAAAGAATTGATAATTTCTTCCTATGTTCTGGAAAGTTTAATCAGTGTTAGAATCTGTAGGATATGCAGAATTTCTGTGAGAAAACATTTAGCACTTTGATGAGATGTATCTTTGTTGTGTCCAGCGACTTGAATTTCTTCAGTAAAAATCGTTCTGTGTTGTACTAAATAATTGTATGAAATTTGCATATTATTGGCTATTCTTAATTATTTTCCTTTTTATTTAAATCTTTTCTCTCCCTGCAGAATTGAAATTCCTCCCTCTTGAAGAATGGCTTGGTTGGGGTGCAGAGCTTTTAGGAGTCTTCTCTGGAAGAATTTTATTTATAAGGCAAGTTGAATTTTCTGTAGTTGTGTTGCAACAGCTCTAAGGCCACACAGAATGACAACCTGATTCACTGTATCAATTTATTATATTTTCATTTTTCTAGTTCCAAGTCTGGGATTATATGTACAAATATAGAGTTCCCACAGAATTCAATAACAGTAGAATACCACATAGAAATGAAAATGAAAACGAGTCAGGGGTTTTGTTATTACAGATTGAAGCTGTACTTGATGACCACTTACATATTCTTTTTCTATGATGTATCTGTCAACTTAATGTAAAAGAGTTAATCATTTGTGAAGTTAAAGACTTCTGAGATCAGTTAGCATAATCTTATTTTCTTTTCCACTTCTAGAGGCGGCGAATTTTGAATTTACTTGTTGAAATGTTCTTGACGGTTGTTTTTTGTTTTGTGATTTTGTTAACACGCAAATATATTGCTGCAAAGAAGAGTGGACCTTACTATTATGCTGCTCAGAATGTTGAGAACGTACCTGCATTCATCAGGATTCCCCCCGTTACTCCCTATCCTTGGGAACTAGCTTACGTGCCTTCCAAAAGTACAGTAGTACAGAATATTGTTGAAAATGTGAAACAAAGTTTACACACCAATATGAAAGGTTAGAAATTAAGATTTTTCTGTTAAAAAATATATTATTGAACTGTTTTGGCAAAGACATACCTTTTTAAAAATTTATTTATTTTATATTAATTACATTGCATTATGTGACACAGTTTCATAGGCTCTTGGATACCCCCAACTCTTCCCCATACTCTGCCCCCATGGTGGATTTCTCCACCTTGTTGCAATATTACAGTTAAATTCAGTCAAGATTCTTTCATCATAAGCATGTACCATGCATAGAGTCCATATTGTCCAGATAAATTCAATAGTCTCTTGGGGAGACCATCTCTCTGAAGGCAGAGCTGGCAGAATATTGTCCCGATCAATTTAAAGCCACAACATAACATCAACAACAATTTACAACATTGTGGACTTATTTGACATGATATTGAGTAACCAATATGGAACTCTCAAGTAAAACCTTGTAATGTACCATGAGAACTAGGTATTAATCTCCTAAATATATTATGGATTCTGTTAAGCTTGATGCATGCAATTTTTTTTCTATGGAGTCTGGAAAAGGTAATAATATTTTAAAATTCAAAGGCTGATTTGTATTAATCTGGGTTGCTTTCCATTTCTGTGATATGAAGTCTTCCTTATTTTTAGTTGTGCTTCTGAGTAACTCCAGGGATATACAAAGGCACATGGTCATCATGAGCCTTTATTCTGAATGCATACTCAGCAGTCATTAAAGTGTTGTTTATATACAAAGCATATGTAAGTCATAAGGGTGTTGATCAATTTTTTAATGCTATTAAAACATTTCTAAGGCTGGATAATGTATAAAGAATAGAGGTTTATCTGTCTTATGCTTTGGGAGGTTGACTGACCAAGGTCGTGTGGCTGTATCTATTTGACCTTCACTCAGGGCCCTCTTGCCTACATTACAATATGACAAATGGCATCAAGGTGGGAACAGATGCTAGAAGGGAAAGTTACATGATAATATAGGAAGCCAAAGACCAGGAAAGGACTAGTCTTGATTTGTGTGTGTGTGTGTGTGTGTGTGTCTTTGTTTGCTTTTTTAAAATAACAACCCACTCATGGAAACTAACATATCACTCCAAGCTGGGAGTCATCAACTCAATCTGGGTCTCAGATGGGAGACTAACCTCCCAGGGTGTATATTAATGGGAAGCTGGAATCAGAACCTCGGTACTCCAATAAGAGACGTGGGGCCTGTCTGAATCACTACACTGAGCACCTGCCCCCTTTTCTTCTTTTGGGCCAGGTTATTTGTGTGTGTGTGTGAGAGAGAGAGAGACAGACAGACAGACAGACAGCTGTAAGAATGACTGACTTTGTGGGCAGGTATCCAGTATGTACCCTGTTAGTATAGAACAAGACAAAGAAGCGATCACAGACATAACAGCTAGACAAGTTCATTTGGGAACAGACCTGAAAGGGACTCACTACTACCAAGGGAAGAGAATGCTATTTTTGCAGATTAGAGGCTTACACAGTCAGGGCTTCTTTCAGTTCTGTTAGGTAGGGTTGGGCTGATTTGCTGGGACTTTTCAAACTCAGCAGGCATGGATTCTTTCAAACATTTGACAGAGTTGACCCCCAAGATTGTGGTGCAGTTATAAGATAGCAATACTCCTAATGAAGCATACCAAAATACCCACATCCACCTATGTGCAGTGTTTTAGACGATGAAAACACAGGAGTCTTCACCAAAGTTCCATGTTTCCTACATAGAAAAGACCCTATCAAGACTGGGGGCTATAAGTTGGAGAGATTTGTTTGTAAATAATTAGTAAATCAAGGTGGCTTGGGGAAATGACTTGATAATAGTCTGTGATATTCAGAAAGAGTTAGGCCTTGGAGCCCAGGAACCAAGTCCCCAACAGGCTATTAAAATCCTTGATATCCTACATACAGAAAATATATGTTTATTGTTATCCTACATACAGAAAATATATGTTTATTGTTAAGAAAATCATATACATATGTTTAAAATGAATATTTTGACTTAAATTAAGAGAGCCAAAAAATTTAGTCAGGTTAAATTTAGTTTATCCTAAATCAGTTATTTCATACATTGAGTGTAACTTCCACAAATCTTTAAAATGATATTTAAAATGAAATCACAATGATTTCATTCCCAAACTTCTAAGTATTTTTATATAGATATTAAGATAAAATTTTAAATTATGTTGACCAGTTTTTTTCTAATCTTCAATGTGGAAATTTCAAAGCATTGAAACACCTTTTTCAATAGGTATCAAATATTATTATTTTAAACTTGCTATAAAGTTTTAAACATTATCTACGTTTAAATGTGTGTACTCCAAATATCTATTATTTTGTTATGCCAGTTTTTGAAGAACAACATTTTGAAACTTATACTAGTATGGTAACTCTTTGTCTATAAAAATAGTTTCTCAGGGGGGAAGTGCTGCCATATATTTCACCTTTATATGGACAGCTCATATACCAGATTTCTCTTTGTCTCTATAGTTCTGGGCTTTTCTTTGGAAACAGACTTTGAAGATTATGTTAAACAAATTAATAACAGTAAGAAAGTTGTGGCTGCTATTGTTTTTGACCACAACTTCCAAAATAGCAATGATCCCCTGCCACTTAAGGTAAGAAAACTTTATATAGAAACCTTGTAATTGTACTTCCAGTTTCCAGAGATTTAATGAAGTAAAAGTGTCATTATTTAATCTTATAAGTGGTGAGACTAACTTTCCCAAGATTGCATTGCTTGTACATGGTAGAGCAAGGCATTTGATTCAAAATCTAACTTGTTTATCAGTGGTTTATTTTGATGAGGAACTTATTATAGCCTACCAAGCCCTATTCTTAATATCACAAGAAAAAATATCAAGTAAGAACATTATTTCACCACTATGTCTGATGTGGCCATTATCTGTAGTCCAGAGGAAGTGAAGTGATTGTACATTTCCTAGATCAAAGTATCTGATGTGATGAAGCAGATGCATGTGCGCTAGTGAGGGACACAGCAGGAAAAGACATTTGCTCAGTTTTATATCCCCATTTCTACTTCTAAATCTAGAGAATAACTCTGAAGCTTAGCCAGTCTGAATTAGAATTATGGCAACTGGAGACACAGGGAAAAGTTCTAATAATGGCCTTGAAAATATGAAAAGAGTACTTTGAATTGGTCTCTGCTGCTGGCATGCGTGGAGCCACAATACTGCCCTTAGGACACAGGTGGTGTCAACATAACTAGAAGTAAAGAAAGTCACCACATTCTAAGCAAAGTAGAATGGGATTTCCTTATTCTGCACTATCACTCCCTTATTACTTCCATAGGTGTCGCCTTCCCGCTTTACTGACTCAGTATGGGCTGATGATGTAGGCTCAACATTGTGGGTAGAGCAAGGCAAAATGTTTTTGGCACAATTGGGATCTATTAAGAAAAACAGGAGATCACCTGCCTTTGTATAGTCCTGCTAACCTTGCCCCCATGGTGCTTGCCCTTACTGACCCTCCAAGACTGTTGCTTGGACTCTACATTGTCTATCCTTCCAACGCACCCCCTTTTCTTCCTTTATTTTCCAGTTAAAGGTCCTAAGCATATCTTTGTAGTTGAATTTTATGCTACAATGTAATTAGCAAATATTTCCTCAACTAGAATTTGAGCTAATTGTGTAAAAGGGCTTTAAACATTATCTGGCTTCCTGAAACATTTGTCTTCATTTAGCCAGTTGTGAGTTGATTTGTGAACATGTGAATATTCACTTGCACATCTTTCTGATCTGATGTTCCTCATCTGACCCTTCAGATTTTTTTGAAACTCTTGATTCATTTGTTGTCATCTAAAGCTACTTAGATACAACATGATGTACTTTGAAAACAACTCGGCTGTTCAGAGTTAGTATTATCTTTTCAGTGAATAATTAAAAATATGTAACACTCTACACTTAATCACTTAGCCTATTACTGCCCTGTCTTCCTTTAAAAGTCTTAAGTTAAAATAGCTTTTAGGAGGGGAAGAGACTTTCTACTTAGAACGTTTGGCCTGCATAATGGGAAGATAAATTAGTGTTTCTTTCATGACATTTTATTTCCCAGCTGTCTGTTTAGGAAAAAATACTTTCACAGTGACATATACAGGTTTCGCCTGTATTTGGTTACCTCAGCTCTACAGTAAACATCCACATGTTATGGAGAGTTCAGTTAAAAACAATTTTGCAGAGTTAGGGGAGGCAGATTAAAAGAGAAACATGCACAAGCTTAGGTGTGAGCTGAGCCTTCTGCTGTGTGCCTTTTGAGACGTTTGCTGTCGCCTCCTGGTGTTCAGTGTTTTGGTGATCCACGTGCCTTAAAATCACATATTACCACATGTACTTTTGGTCTCCTTGTGTTTCTGACTCTTCCTGCTTAAATATTGTTTATTCATTTTTATTTCTGCTAGGTAAAATACCACCTGCGTTTTAGCAGTATTAAGAAAAACAGGAGATTTATGTACGAATTTCAAGAGGATTCTTGGCTAACACATTCTCTCTTTCCATCTTTCCCTTCTTTGGGACCCAGAAACCAGTATGATACACTTGGGGGAAATCCCGGTAAGTGGATTTTATGTCTGTTAATTTCCCAGTTGTATAGTAAGAATTGTTATAAGTTAGTACTTATATTCATTCCTTCAGCTTTGTGATAAAAGCCAGCTATTTTTAACCTACTACACTGATTTTTTTTTTCATTTAAACTTTCATTATCTAGAACCACATACCGAAACTATACACTTGATTAGTCTATTTTATGACCTTTTTGTCTTTCCTGGATAAAAGAAATTGTATGACTTTGTATTTAGATGTAGAATTATTTTTAAAATTTGCCTTTATTGTATCAATGTGTTTTTGGGTATTGACACAGATAATGATATTTTTTATGTTATTCTGTTGGAATGATGAACAGTTTTCACTATCATTATAATTTAAACTTATGTTAACTATTAAACTTTTATTTTAAAGACTTATTTTTATTGGAAAGTCAAATATACAGAGAGAAAGAGAGACAGAGAGGGAGCTCTTCCATTTGCTAATTCACTCCCAAAATGGTTGCAATGGCTGGAGCTGAGCCAATCTGAAGTCAGGAGCCAGGAGCTTCTTCTGTGTCTCCCATGTGGGTGCAGGGACCCAAACCTTTGGATCATCCTCTCCTCCTTTCCCACAAGCAGGGAGCTGGATGGGAAGTGGAGCAGCCAGGACAAGAACCGGCACCCATATGGAATTCCCGGTGCATGCAAGGCGAGGACTTTAGCTGCTAGACTACTGTGCTGGGCCAAACTATTTAACTTTAAATACTACCACTAAAAATGTTTTTAATATAGAGTGTTATTTTAATCTACAATTTAAGCAAGTTTACTTTGAATAAGTTATTCAACAAAATAAGTAGCATCATGACCAATTTATCTTAATTCTTAAAAATTTTAGCTAGAAATATAAAATATAACTTGACAGAGCATTGTAATCATCAAAAGTAACCATAATTAAATATTCTGAAGCACCAAAGTTATGAAATTATAGCTGTCTAACCTAGATTTTCATCCATATAAAATTTGGGATAAATTTCCAAAAGGAAACTAGTTGCTAAGTTAGGGTGATGGGATTGTGTGGTATGTTATTGCTATTAACTTGAAAAACACTTTGAAAATTTTCTTTTTTTTGAAGAAAGGTAGATTTTTTTTTTTTAAAGAGAGGAGAGGCAGAGAGAAAGAGGTCTTCCATCTGCTGGTTCACTCCCCAGACCACAGTTGGGTCAGCTGAGCTGATCCAAAGCTGGAAGCCAGGAGCTTCTTCCAAGATTCTCACGTGGGTGCAAGGCCCCAAGGCTTAGGACCGTCTTCCACTGCTTTCTCAGAGAGCTGGATCAGACGTGCAGTGGCCGGTACACTTGCACATGAATGGTTGGCCCATATACTACCTCAACAGCCCCGAACCTTATCTTTCTGGTCATAAAATTTGAAGTAAAATTTATACCTCTTGAAATTATGTTGCTACATTATGATTCCAGTCATAGACAATGCCTTGAAATGCCTATGAGTTTGATGGAAAAAAAAAAAAAAGAAATGTAGAAAGCTGTTAGAGTTAAGATTTTTCAGGTTTATATGTAGAGGCCCAAGGGCACTGCTAGAGGAAGGGGGTCTGTGCACACACCACGGTCGGCAGAGCATTCTGCAGTGGTAGCCCAATCAGTCTGCTCTTAGGAGTGGAAAACCAAATGACACACTTACAGATCCATAGGGACGTGAATAGAAGAGTCTTGTGTTGGACTCACCTTCTTTGTTAGGACAACTAGTGAGAAAGACTGGCGTTTGTTTTAACACTGATGTATGTGTTTTAAAACTCTGTAGCTTTAACAAACTACCAGGTTAACAGGATTATATTTCTGTGTATCAGTGATAAATATTTAGAAAAGGCTGAAAATAATATGGTAAAACCTTACAGGCAAGAATACTTAGAATTATCCCACAACTTGGAACTATTTAACAGTTACAACGCCTCTTGACCAGCAAACATAAGCATAACATACCTTAGCAACTTTTGAAATGGCCCTATCCATTGTGGACATTTGGGGGAGTAAACCAGCAGAAAGGAAATCTCTGTTTCTTTTGCTTTGTAAGTGAAAATAAAACTAAAGAATTTTCAAGGTAAGCTAAACTGGGTCCATACATTTTTGAAATTCATGCATAGTTTTCTTACAATATGAATTTTCTGTGAAATCTTGAAGATCACGTGTGTAAATGGGCTAAATACATTTTAAAATACAAAATTAGTTTCTACTCTTTCTACCAGGAAGACATATACTGCCTTTGTAACTTTCTGTAAAATTAGATTATTTTTCCAACATAAAATAAATATATTCTTAAACTCTCCAACCGAACAGGTGCATTCTCTTAATATGTGAAAAACATTGTAGCTTACTGGTAAAAAGTATTGAATGTATTCCTTCCTTCCTAATGTTAGGAATAAAGTAAAAAACTTTTGTCATTTATATTCAGCATCATAACTGGCATTCTAGTATATACTGGAAAGGAAATAAAAAGTTTTAAAATTACGAAATTATTTTATGTATTTGTATTAGAAGAGCCTTTTTGCAACAGTTAATTTTGTTGTTTGCTCTTTAAAAAAAAAAAATGTTTGCTCTACTTGGAAGTCAGTTACAGAGAGAAAGAACTTCCCATTTGCTGGTGCATTCCCCAAATGGCCACAATCAGCAGAGCTGGCTGGTCCAAAGCTGTGAGACAGGCATTTCTTAAGGGTCTCCCACATGTAGGGTCTGCAGACTTGGACCAGCCTCTGCCATTTTCCACGCCATTATCAGGAAGTTGAATTTGAAGTGGAGCAGCTGGGAGTCAAGCCAGCGCCTGTAGGGGAAGATTAGTCCAAATACACCACTGCAATAATCCTGCTTTTGTTTTTATTTTTGTTTTTGCCTTTGATGTAGTCATGTATACTGGGAGTAGGATTTGAGAAGGGCATTCGTGTAAGCAGTTTTGTCACTGAATGAGCATCAGAGTATACTTGCACAGACTAAGATACCATGTCACTCTGTGATATTGTAGGACTGCCATTGTATATGTGGTCTATTTTTTACTGAAATGTTACTGTGGGGCATGTGGCTGTACATTAATTGCCTTTTCTTTGTTCAGCTGAGCTATATTTTGGCTTGTTACACCTAGCAATCTTTGTTTTCCTCATTTAGGGTATATCAGTGAAGGATTCCTGGCTGTTCAGCATGCCGTGGATAAGGCCATCATGAAGTATCATAACAGAACAGCTGCAGAAGCACTGTTTAATGATGTCAGGGTTTTTGTTAAGAGGTTTCCATACCCATTATTTTATCAAGATGCCTTCTTTTTATTTGCTTCCGTTTTCATACCTTTCATCATTGTGTGTATCTTCTCTATAAATCATCTTACCCTGCTTCAATCTCTTGTGTGGGAAAAGGCCAATCGACTGAAGGTAATTCCACTTTTCTTGTAGTAGGTAGAACTTCTATAGGAAATTATGAATCTGTATTGGGAGGGTTGAATTACCTGTGCACACACGAAACAGCAGCAGTCAAGTAGCAAATGCTTAGTTCTATGCATATTTAAAGTTTTCCCCCACCACCCCCACTAGAATTCTTAGTAGGATTTTTAGTTATAATTATAGAAAATTGCAAGACTATTATAAATAGATATTAAACACAAAATGCCCTAAAACAAGTTTGGAACAAAGAAATAATCTGTACTTTGAAATTTTATCTAGATCAACTGAGACATGACTTAATTCCTAGACTGTATGGTCCTCTGATTTTTTTAAGACCAATTTTTAATCTCTGATTCTTTTTTTCTAAACGGTCTTAGTTCTTCCAGATATTGTGTCTTAGTCTATCACATGTTATGTTAAGTCAAGTATTTTATAAATAAGAATTCACTAATCTATTTAACCAATGATTTCTTCACTGATTACTTGTATATCTACTTATTTATTACTAATTACAAAGTACTTGCTTTGTTCTTGGAATGCCCATGAACCTGGCTTTGTTTTCTGGTCTATAATATGTCACATAACCTTTCTAACTTATTTTCTTGGGTATAAACATAGATTATTAGTACCTGATTTACATGACTGTCATAATATTGAACGAAATTTATGAAAAACTATTACAACTCAGCCTGTTGCTGTGAGCTATAAATAGCTAAGTAACACATTTTTTTTTATTCTTTATTCTTTAATTTTGTTTTCCACAAGTTTTTGGAAGTTTCCTTATCTTGAATTGCTGAACTGAAACATGGTGCTGTTTGATATCTTCCTTTTCAAATCTGATGTCCTTTATTTAATCTTGTGTGTGCTAGGCAGACTCAGACCTTCACACTGTTTTCAGAAGGACTAGTGTTTGGCATAGCAGTAAAGACACCACTTAGGTTGCCTGCATCCTGTATCAGAGTGCCTCTACTTCTGATCCCACTAGGAGGCTGAGAATGAATTCCCAGCTTCTGGCTTCACCCTGACCCAACCCTGGCTGGTAAGGGAGATTTGGGGAGCAAATGAATGACAGAGCGAAATCTGTGTATGTCACTCTCTTCCTTTTTCTTTTTCAAGTAAATTAAGTAAATAAATGTTTACTTTAAAAAATGTACAAAACACTTTCATAAAAAGTGATACCAGCGGAGCCTAGTGGCTAAAGTCCTCTCCTTGCACATGTTGAGATCCCATTTGGGCACTGGTTCATGTTCCAGATGCTCCACTTCCCATCCAGCTCCTTGTATATCATCATAAGATATACAGAAAGGAGGAGATAAAGAGGGGAAATCTTCCATCTGATGATTCACTCCCCAAGTGACTGTAATGGCCAGAGCTGAGCTTATCCAAAGCCAGGAACCTGGAACCTCTTCCGGGTCTCCCACGTAGGTGCAGGGTCCCATGGTCTTGGGCCATCCTCGAGTGCTTTCCCAGGCCACAAACAAGGAGCTGGATGGAAAGCAGGACACAGGGTTGCCAGGATTAAAACCGGTGCCCATATGGGATCTTGGCACATTCAAGGTGAGGATTTTAGGCACTAGGCCACCATGCCAGGCCCAATTATATACTATTAATTGAAAGAAGTGGTAGGTGCCCTTTAAATATTTCTTTTGAATTAGGAAACAAGACTATTAGAAGGAGACAGATTGAGATATAAGATGGATATCTAACAGTTTTCTATTGAAAGTCTCAAAAAGGTTTCCTTTATTTGATGAGAATGAGCCAGAAGCACTGTAACTAAGAAGGATCCTGTCAGTGAAGGTGTCTCAGGCATTTTTCTGCTGAAGCTTTAGCTAACTTTGTTAAGACACTCATACATAACAAGCAGACACTCAAACACTCACTCTTCTTCAGGCTTATAGAAAGTCAACCGGCGTGAATATCCCCCACCAACCCTGGCCAAATAAAAAGCTTTTGCTCTTGATCAGTTTGCTTTTACTTGGACTGAACCACGGAAACAGTCGAAAACCATTGTTTTGATTGTACTTTGTGCATGGATCATACTGGCAAAGCCATGGTTCATCTCATAATTCTTTAAAGAAACGTTTCAGGATCTTAAACCTACTTGTTTAAAATATCCGCTGCTCTTACCTACAACTGATGTAGGTACAATAGCTTTTGGAACATATCAAAGAGTTTGCTCAACATTATTTGTCAGTCAGAATTATGTAGGCTGAACCATTGGAAGCTTCTGTGGTTCGGGCTTTTGTGTCTGCTGTTATTGTTGTTCTTCCTCAATCAGGGAATGAGAGTAATCTCTCCTCACACATTGAGGTGAATGGTCCACCTCTACCAGCTTGATCATCAATAGCATCTCATCTCTTCTCAAAATGAATTATCCATGAGTGAACTGCTGATTTGGGAATTGCACTGTCCTCAAAAATTTTTCGAAAAGCTTCAGTGATTTCATCACTACTCTTCCACAAAGCTTCGTTATAAATCTGATGTTTGTTTCTGCTTCAGTTCTAACAGCATTCATGCAGCTCAGAGAACGACTGTTTTCAAACTTAAACTTCTTGGTCCCTCAAACTAGATCCTGCTCAGACATGTGACAACTTGTTATGATAATATCTGCTGCAAAAGTGTTTGAAATCTATGTTAGCTTTCTCATGAGACCCATTTTCCACAAACTCTTTGAAGGCTCTTTACATTTGCTCCAGATGGGTCTAAACTACAAAGTTTAATCTTGAAACAGCAGTAGAACTTAATAGAAAAACTTAAAATAGATTCTTAAAACTCATAACCACTAATTTGGACATCCATTTTGGTTTTCCACATTATATTCTTAATTAAATATTTTTATATCATTTTTGTTAAGCCTTGATAAGTGACATATTTCTGCTTCTGTAAATAACTGCTTCTGAAGAAAATGTAAAATTCATGAACATTGTAACATGTATTTTGTCAATTTTTTATGTTTAATTCTTATTTCTAGCCGTTATAACTGAATTAGGACATATTTACATTTTAAAATGTTAATATAGAGAGATTTAGATTTCATGTATTCCGTAGATCTAATTCTGAGAAGATAAGCATACTTCTTTTCTCTGCCTCCCTCTACACTTCCCTTCTTTTTTCTTTTTAGTTTTTGCAAAAAACGTATTTTTTATTTTTGTGTAATTTTATGAGTAGACTTCATTTCTCACCAAGTAGATTCAGAAACTTAGGGTTCCCTCACCTTCCCCCTTCCCTCCCTGTCTTTCCTTTATCTTTTTTCCCTATCAAAATAGCATATTCATTCACTTAACAGCAAAAAGCTTAACTTTATGATATATAAAGACATCATGACATAGCAAGTAAAGAAAAAAGAAAAGAAAATTTTCAAAAATTAAAATAGAAATCCTACTCATGTGCGTGATTATGGATGCAGACTGCAAACACCAGTTAATTCTCAGTATGCTGATATCACTATACAAATTATGTTTTTTGTACTCTATTAATTATCATAAATCAGAAGGAATACATGATATTTGCCTTTTGGGGATTGGCTTCTTCATGAAGTATAATCGTTTCCTGCTCTATCTATTTTGTTGTGAAAGATAAGATTTCACGCTACAAAAATATATATATATGTCATTTCAGTCCACTCTATAATCACAGGCATAATGCACCATTAGCTGCAATATCCAACAAGTGATAAGTGGAAACATCACAGACCCACAGGAGTATAAGCCAGGGCTGGAGACAATAATCAAATCGCAAGACGTTCATTTTATTTCATGTACATTTTTTGTAATCTATATTAACTTCCTCTTATCAGAATGAATGATATTTGTCTTTTTGGAACTAACTTATTTCTCTAAGCATAATTGGTTCCCAGTTGGCATTCATTTTGTCACAAAAGACTATAATTTGATTTTTTGTGTGTGTGGCTGAGACCTTCCATATTGTAGATATACTGTAATTTTTGTATCCAGTCATCAGTTGATGAACATCTGGGTTAATTCTACAATTTAGTTATTGTGAATTCAGTTACAGTAAGCATGGGGGTAGAATTTTTTAGTACTCCCTGAAAGAGGACGTAATAAAAAGAAAGTAAAGAAGTAAAAATACCAGTTTAAGATTTTGTTGCTTGTTTTGGTGCCTTCCCACTGATGTCAGATGAATTGCCAGGAGGGTGCTATATGGGATTGTGTAATTCACAGTCTTTACCAGCTTAATTGTTTTAATAAAGTTATTTAGTATGCTGAACCCTGGTTTCCTTCTCTCTAAATAGCATTTGTCACCTCATCCATTATGGTTACAGATATTAAAGCAGATAATATTTATGAATTCAACTTTGAAAACTCTAATTACTAAGTGGTTAAATTATTTTATTTGATATTTGACTTGTGTTAACTCTCCCACAGGAATACCAGCTCATGATAGGACTCAGTAATTGGATGCTCTGGGCTGCCTATTTCTTCACATTCTTCGTTTCTTATTTGATTATCGTCATTTTTATATGCATAATTTTCTATGTCGAGGCAAGTATGTGCATTGTGCATGAGCTAAACCTAGAAGCACATTGTGGAGCTAATACATCTCTGTTTGGGAATGAAAAAATAGCTTGTGTTGATTGTGGGAAAGTGGGGTTTCCTTAGTCTCTCAATGAACCAAACTTGAAACCTGGGTGAATGGACCTTCTGTAGAAAATGAATTACTAAGTCTTCATGTCACTGTGTAGTCTTATCACTTTCACTGGGATTATTGAAGTTTTTTAAGATGCTTTCTTTATTCTTATTCATTTTGCTGTGATATCACTTCAAGCATGACTAACCTGGCTTTTAAATTTTTTTTTTCTAGACTGAATCTATGCCAATCTTCCAATACAGTAGCCCAATTATTGTCTTCATCTTTTTGCTGATTTATTCTGTTACCTCCGTGTGCTTCAGCCTTATGATTAGCACATTTTTCAGTAATGGTGAGTCTTAACGATTTTTCCTGTGGTTCAGTGCCCAAACAAAATTGTATTTGGAAATACCATTCTGTGTTAGTTGCTACCCTAATGTTAGCCTCTGTTTGTGTACGATCTAAAATGGCAAATGCCATATTCACATGAATGATTTGAAAGGGAATGAAGAGAGTGATAACTATAGAGAAGAAAACATCTATGATTAACAGCTTGATATGATACAGTATAATATAATAGCATTGGATTTGAGGGGTCTTTTTTAAGTTTAACTGCTACTTCAGATGTAGTGTTTGTCTAACCCTCTCACTGAGAAGAAATGAGATGGAAATAACTTTGTGTGTTATATTGGAGGGGATAATGCTGCCTGTGGTGATGATCCTGGTACATGTGAAGAAAAAGGAAAAAAAAATGCTTTTTAACACTTAGCCAGTAAGTGCTAAATGTATGTCTGTTATGTATTTGAAATATGCTTCCCCTGTAGAACTGAAATTGACATGGCAGTAATAAAAATCCTACACACAAAAATATTTGAAAGTTATAGTAATATAAAAGTTCTTCAGGGAAACAAAAGCAACAGGAAATTTACTATGTCAGATAAAAAATTTATTATGAGGAACAGTTTTGCACAATTGTGACCCAGCTGCATGTGCAGGATTTCATATGGACACCGGTTCATGTCCTTGCTGCTCTGCTTCCCATCCAGCTCCCTGCTTGTGGCCTGGGAAAGCAGTGAAGGATGGCCCAAAGCCCTGGGACCCTGCACCCATGCGGGAGACCTGTAGGAAATTTCTGCCTCCTGGCTTTGTATCAGCTCAGCTCTGGCCATTGCTGCCACTTGGGGAGTGAATCATCAGACAGAAGATCTTCCTCTCTATCACTCCTCCTCTCTGTATTTCCTCTTGTGTTTCTGTCTTTCCAAGAAAAGTAAATAAATCTTATATATATATGTGTGTAATATATTATATATATATTAATGGGTACCGACACCTTGGCAACATAGGGTCAGCATCTGCCTTCAGCACTGATATCATATATAGACACTAGTTATTGCCCCTGTTGTCCACTTCCAGTCCGGCTCTCTACTTATTCCTGGGAAAAGCCACAAAAGATGACCCAGAAAAGCTCCTGGCTTCAGATTGGCCCAGCTCCTGTCATTGTGATCATTTTGAAGGTGAACCAACACATGGAAGATATCCTCTCTCTCTAGCTTTCTCTCTCATTCTCTTGTTCTCTCTCCCCTCTTCTACTTTTCTCCTTTTCTCTAACTCTGCATTTCAAATAAAAACAAAACCTTTTTTAAAAAAGAATTAAAGGTGCTGTGAACATCAATGTGCAGTTTGAAAGCACAGATTTTCAACCCCCTTAGGTAAATACCAAGGGGTATAGTTGCTGGTTTATAAGCTTAGCTTTGTAATTAATTGCCAAGCTGTCTTCTAAAGTGACAATGTATCCTTTTTTGCAATTCTAACAGCAAAGAGAATCTGTTGTTGCATATTCTTGCCAGTATTTGGTGCTGTGTTCCAGATTTTGACCATTGTAAGAGTGTAGTGGTATCTCTAGTTTTTATTGGCATTTCCCTGAGAAATACTCACATGCTAATTTGCTGTATGTATGTCACATTTGGTGAGGTATCTGTTAAGATCTTTGGACTGTTTTTTAACAATATAATTCCTATTGTTAAGGCTTAAGTGTTGTTTGCATAGTTGATTTAATGGTTCTTTATCAGATGTATCTTTTGCAATATTCTGCAAAAGCCATATTTGTAGGCTTATCTTCTCCTCCTCTTAGTAGCGATCTTTTGTGCATTATGCCAAAGTAATGAACATCCCTAAGATTACCTAGGTGCTCTTCTGAGTTATTTTCTCGGAGTTTTATAGTTTCGTTCCTTACATTTAGGTCTTTGATCTGTTTTGAGTACTTTTGATGGATGTAACATCGAAGTCTAACTGGAATTTTTGCATATGAATGACCAGTTGTTCTAATATGATGTATCAAAACTACTGCCTCTGCACATTGTATTCACTTTGTGCCTTTGCCTGAGGACTAACTGTACTTGCATGGATCGATTTCTGTATTCTCTCTTCTGTTCCACTGATTTGTCTATTCTTTGACCGATATTGCATAATCTTTATTGTAGCGTAGTATAAAACTACGTCTTGAAATTAGATACTGTCCTTTTTGTAGATAGCATTTAACAAGTTGAGATATCACACTTCTATTTCTACTTTTCTAGAAATGAGTGTTGCATCTTATCAGATGCTTTTTCTGTGTTTATTGATATAATCATGTTCTTTTTCTCCTTTAGCATTCAGTGTAATTGATTTTTTAAAAACTATATATTATATTTTATTTGCAAAGCAGAATACCAGATCTCACACTTCTTTGTCCATTTCTCAAATATCCTCAACAGCCTGAGGTGGGCCAGGCTGAAGCCCAGGAACTCGGTCTGAGTCTCCTATGTGAATAGTAAGGACCCAACTCTTTGAACCAACACCTGCTGACTCTTAAGCTGATCATTAGCTGGAATATGGAATGGAGAACAGATTTGAATCTAGGCACTTTCATAAAGTATTTGGGTATTACAAGTGATGGTTTAGCCATTGTACCAAACACTTCCCCATCAATGAATTTTTGAATTTTGAACCAGCCTTACCTACCTTGACTTTGTCCCAGTAGATTTTAGCATATAATTAGTTTATACACTGTTTTAATTTTTCTACCATTGCATAAAATAGTTTTACATTTATGAGTTATATTATTGGTTTATAGGATATTTTTCTTGTCATTTTTTTTCTGGTTTTGTTTTGAGTCATGCTAACTTTATAAATTACTTAGCATTCCCTCTGCTCTTGAAAAAGGTTATAAAAGGGCCTGGTAGTGTAGCCTAGTGGCTAAAGTCCTTACCTTGCACACACCTTATGGGCATCAGTTCGTGTCCTGGCAGCCCTGCTTTTCATCCAGCTCCTTGGTTGTGGCCTAGGAAAGCAGTAGAGGATGGCCCAAAGCCTTGGGACCCTGCACCCACATGAGAGACCCAGAAGAGACTCCTGGTTCCTGGCTTTGGATTGGCTCAGCTCCAGCTGTTACGGCCACTGAGGAAGTGAATCGAGACAGAAGATGTTGCTCTCTGTTTCCCCTCCTCTGAGTATCCTCGGTGACAGTGTTTCGAAGCCACTACATAAAGTGACAGTGTTTCTCTTCTTTATGAGCATGTGCCATATTCTTTTTTTTTTATTTCTATTCTTCATCATTTTTTATTGAAACTGAGGCATTTCCAGTCTTATAATGTGGTCTCTTTGGATATTAGAGTCACACTGTGAAACTACTAATATTTGACACTGCATCTACGTTTTTTACACTGACTTTGTCTTTGCTAGGACATCCTTCTTTCCTCCGTCCCCTGTATTGTGACTTAGACTAAGTCTTATAATATCTAGAAACATAATCTACATTGTACTAGTAGCAGTATTCACATTTTAGATTACTTATGCTGAGTAATAACAAATGAATCTATAAATTTTATTGAAATAATATAATGCTCATAGCCAATCATGAAGAATGATAAATTCCAAAATGAATTAGCTCCTAAGTTATCATATTTTGGCCTTTTACTTATTTATTTTTGAGCATTTACTGTGTCCCAGATATTATGTGCTAAGAGAAACAATGTGGAATAAGAAAGTCAAGTTTCTATTTCTTATAGAACTTTGTTTTTTTACATTCTTAAAGCAAATATATGTTTTATTATACTTAAGACACCTAAATTAACTACTTTTTATTTGCAGCCTATTTCACTGCCACTTTGGGAGGTTTCTGTTTTTTTCTCAGCTATCTCCCAGCTGCTGAGCTGTTAGCCGACTATGGGCAGCTGACATTCTCACAGAAGCTGTTGGGCTGTCTCAGTTCAAATTATGCATTGGCACTGGGATTTAAATTCATAGTTGAATCAGAAATGACGAGTGAGTATAGATCTTATGCATTGCACTGTTCCAGCAGATATTTTTGTAATTTTACTGTATATTCTTTGTTTGGATAGTGATTCATAGCGCTAAACTGCCCTTCAAAAATTTCTGCTTTACATCACCACTTGCAGCATGTACATGGTACCACATTCTCTGCACACACTACAAATGTAGTAATGCCTCTTTCTACTCCTTTTGGAGTTACAGCCTTCTATCTACTGGAGGGGTATGAAATGACACAATTCCTTCTCTTTTCTGTCTCCATTGTATTATATATTTAAAAAAATATTTTAGACTTGTGTCTTGTAGTTAAAATCCACTCTTACTTTTCAGTGATTATGGTTTTTTAAAATTATAAATGCCAGTGAACATGAATACTTAATATGAGGAGGAGTGAAGAGAGATGAACCACCATCTTAACCTGTACACTTGCTTATTTTTCTTAAAGCCACTTTCCAAAATTTTTGCTAAGCTTGATTTTTGTTTCAATCATTTGTAGTAAAGTGCTTTTTTTTAGAATCTGGTAGGGGGACACTATATGATTACTAACTCAGATGTACTGTGGGCCAACATAAATCTGAGAGTGTAAGAAAATGTTTGACTCTGGTATGAATCCCAAGAGAGCATTAGTATGGTATTTTTTTCACTATTTAGTTACAATACAGAAGTATAATTTTGTTTTAGTTTCAGCAGGCACTTAATGTCTTCTCTTATGTCTTAGAAACTGGAATTAAATGGAATAATCTCTTCTCACAAAACGGATATGACAACTTTTTCTTTGCCTATGTTCTGTTAATGCTACTAATTGATGCCTTCTTGTATGTCCTTGTGGCTTGGTATATAGACGCTGTATGTCCTGGAAAGTATGGTATCCCAAAGCCATGGAACTTTTTCTTGAAAGTGAGTTCTAATTCTAATATTATTTATAGAGGCAGAAGGTTTGATGAATTTATTTTTCATTATCTGAAAACTAACACGAGTTGGGCCTGGCACAATAACCTGGTGGCTAAATCCTAACCTTGTATACACTGGAATCCCATATGGTCACCAGTTTGTGTCCCAGATGCTCCACTTCTCATTCAGCTCCCTGCTAGTGGCCTGGGAAATCAACATAGGATTGCCCAAAGCCATTGGACCCTGCACCTATGTGGGAGATCCCGAAGAAGCCTCTGGCTCTGGGAGAGACAGGATAGTGACATAGGGTGTGGACAGGCTTAAATTTACAGAGAATCACTAGCCAGAAAGAAGCAGAGAGGGTGCATTCCAGGAAATAGAAAACAGGCTGATAGCAGAGGGGTACCTGGAGACCTGAGGACACAGGGAAGCAGCAGTGACAATGAAGTAGTTTTGCAGTGAACAAATACTCCAGCAGCGGTCAGCAAGCGGTAAACTGAGGAGCCAGAGCTCCTCTGGCAGTCGGGTGGGAGGGACTTCACTGGGAGTTCAGGAGGTGAACCCAGGCCAAAAAAAAAAAATGACCTGTCCTGCTGATTTGTTTGATTTGACCACAAGCAGAAATAAACCAGCAGAACCCAAGAAGGCAGTGCATGTATAGGGTGAATTTCACAGCCCATATTGCCACAATGCCACTTCAGGAACCAATTGGTGTTGTGAGGCAAAGGTTGTGATACTGGAAGGATAAGAGCGAGCTGTGCCTGCATTGCACTAGACCCAGAGGGAAAAAAGTACTGACTTTGCATTCTACAGATTCCACCAAAAAATAGGTCTGAGTGGCTCTCAGAGCTAACAGTAGGCAGGTTCTGGCAAAATCAGCACCACCAACACACCAATTATTTAGGACATCTGGCATCTTCCTAATCCTAGAAACTGCTTGCACCAGAAGTGAGAGAACGGTTGTACAGGGAATGGTGCAGCCCCAGCAAAGGATCACAGAAGTGAAGATTGGTGAGCCAGGAGCTGGGGCTACAGGAGACAGTGATTGAAACCTAACACAAGAATCCAAACCTGAAACTTGCTGGAAGGAGAGGCACAAGTGACTGCAAACAGAGAACTGGGTGCCAAACACCATCAGTAAAATTGACCTATAGACCTATGGGAGATACAAGTTAGGAACCTGCTCTAAAGACAAGAATACAAGAGAAGCACATATAAAAGTTCAAGGAGTTTAAGGAATATGTCACACAGGAAATAGCAACAATGAAACAAAATCAAGCTGAATTGTTAGAAATGAAGGACACAATGAAGCAAATTAAAATTCAGTGGAAAGTCTCCATAATAAAATGATTGAGGCAGAAGAAAGAATTTCAGAATTAGAAGATGTTTCTTGCCACAATGGGGAAATGATCAAAAAGCTGCAAGTCGAGCTGAATCAAGCCAAAAAATGTCATCAGGAATTAAGAGACACTATTAAAGGGTCAGTAGAAGAGTTATGGGAGTTCCAAAAGGCACAGAAAAAAGAAGCTGGGCTTAAAGATGTAGTCAATGAAATATTAAATGAAAATTTCCCTAGTGTGGAAAAATAACTTGAAACAACATACAGCAGGGGTATGGAACTCCCAATAGATCTCAAAAAGTGAACCTTATCACGACATGATAATCAAAACCTCTTCAGATGAACTAAGGAAAAGATCCTTAAATATGCATGTGAAAAAAAATCAGTTGACATTTAGAGTATCCCCAGTTCAGACCATCATAGAGTGAAACTGGATACCAGTAAGTCAAAATATCCTCAGAAGACATGCAAAGATCTGGGGGCTAAGTAATATGATGTTAATGAACAATGGATGATGGAGGAAGTCAAAGGCAAAATTTAAAGATTTCTTGAAATAATGAAAGCATCAACATATCAAAACTTATGGGACACAAGGCAGTGTAAAGAGGAAATTTTATCTTAATCAATGCTTATGTCAAGAAGTTAGAAAAGCACCAAATCAATTAGCTTACCATACATTTGAAGCAGTGAGAAAAATAGCAGCAAAACCATCTCAAGATTATTAAGAAAAAAGAAATAACTAAAATAAGGGAGGAATTGAACCAAATAGAGACCAAACAAACAATACACAAGATCAATGAATCAAAGAGCTGCTTCTTCAAGAAAATCAACAAAATAGATACTCCAGTAGCCCAACTAATCAAAAAAGGAGAGAGAAGATATGAACCAATAGGTCAGAGATATATAACAGGAAATATAACCATAAATATGTTGGGCATACATGAAGTTATTAGGAACTGTTAGAAGCAACTATATGCCAACAAATCAGAAGACCTAGAAGAAATGGATAGATTTTTGGACACATACAATCTACCAAAACTGAATCATGAAGCAATTAATAATCTAAATAGACCTATAACAAGGACTGAGATTGAATCAGTAATTAAATTCCTCCCAACCAAGAAAAGCCCTGAACCAGATGGCTTCACTGCAGAATTCTACCAAATGTTTCAAGAACTTACCCCAATTCTCCACAAGCAATTCCAAACAATAGAAATGGAGGCGGTCCTTCCAAGCTCTTTCTATGGGGACAGTTTCACCATAATACAAAATACAGATACAGATTCACGGAAAGAGAAAACTACCGACTGATATCCCTAATGATCATAGACACAAAGATCCTCAACAAAATACTAGCCAACATGAAATAACAGTACATTATGCAGATCATTCACCTGTATCAGGTGATATTTATCCCTGCCATGATTTTAATATAATAGTCTGATTTAATCAAGCTATAGCCAAATAGTCACAAAATTGAATCTCAAGAAGTTTTCCGTAATACATCTCAATACAAAAGCTGAAAGACAAGAGGTATTTTCTGATACTTAGTTATTCAGTTCTCTGCCAGTGATTGTATCTTTTTTTTTTTTTTTTTTTTACTTCATTCTTAGTACTCTTACTGGTCTGGGAAACCAGCTGTGGAAACATCTGGATTACACCAATTTCATGAGCCAGTACAAAGCAAGTATTTTGAAGCTGAACCTACTGGTTTGGTAACAGGTATCACAATCAAACACTTGCACAAGGTATTGTCTCAGAGATCTCTTTTTCTTCATGTGACTGTGTTATAAACATTCATTACTAGAAATGTCAAGAAAAATATCATTTGTTACCAAAAGGTCTTAGCCATCATTTTTATTCCCTTTAAGAAAGATCAAGGTGTATGTAGCATATAATAAAAGCTACATGTTCTCTTTCCTCCAGAATTGAATTAAATTCTTTTGTGAAATATAACAGTATCTTACACAGTTGGTCTTATTTTAAAAGTTAGAACCTAGTGGAACCTTTATGATTTGACTATAATAACATTGATCTCTGACCACAAATGGTTTACATACATCCACTTGAAATGTCCTCTGCTTCAGTGTGTATCAGGAGAGATAGTTGGTTCTCTTAGTTTATCTAGATAATTTGCAGGCAAGAAGTATTGATCTGAGCCCCTAATTTCATAACTCGGAAAAACCATGAGACTTGAAAACTGACTGACTTTTGGAGTATTTAAGCTCTTTTATCCCTTGTTGCCTTCATTGTATTATGTGGTGTCTAAATTTTGGGTAAAACTCAATATTTTACCTGATACCTTTAAGAAAATCTACATATCTGAAACATTTGTGTGAATATTATTAGCCTGTGAAGTAAGGTTGATGGAAGGGGTTGGTTACTTCAAAGAGTTCTAGGTACTGAT
This sequence comes from Ochotona curzoniae, assembly GCF_017591425.1. NCBI lineage: Eukaryota > Metazoa > Chordata > Mammalia > Lagomorpha > Ochotonidae > Ochotona > Ochotona curzoniae. The sequence continues at coordinate 432,991 of NW_024467012.1, forward strand.
ATAGCAATGAAAAATGAGATAAGATCTGTGCCCACAAGAAACTTAGATTCTAGTGTGATTAAAGTGGGTTAGCAATCAAATGAGCAAGATGTTTATAGTAAAGGGGGTGATGATGTAGCAATTAAGGAGTAAGATGGCAAAGTGAGAATTTTCAGATAAGGTGTACAATGAAGTCCCTCAGCAAACAGCCATGTGGATACTGCTCACTCTTTTTAATAGTAATTGCTGAATAAAACCACCTTGTCCAAATTTCGCCTATTTCTCTGGGACAACCTATATTCAATAAATATTCAAGATGGGCTTTTAAAGGTCTTGCTCTTTCATCTGTCCTAAGTCTGTTCTTAGTGGTTTTCCAAGCCATAGAACTTGCCTAGTTGATCTTGTTGTTATAGTAATGAAGCCCAACTAGTCTTTCCCCCATATCTATATTGTTCTCTTATTTTCACAGATGTTTGTCTCAAAAACACCCCTGTGTACTAATTACCTTCTTCCTGTATGTTAACTTGAACCTTAGGCTGTATTTTAGGGGAAAGTTAACTAGTGATTGTTGATAGCCTGAGTTGGTTGAATAAGTGAATGATAACCTGAGAATACATTTGGATAGAAAGTGGCAATATAGTGTTCACAGACAGTGAATTAAGATGGTATACCAAGGGAATGAAGCTCACTAGCTAGTAACATGTATCCAGCACTTGAAATTATGAGGAAATTAGTCATTTGTAATTTGATGGCAATTGTTGGGGAGAAATTTTACTCTGGAGACAAAGGCTGAAAGGCTCTATATGATTAATCATCTGAGGACAAGTGTGAAATTGAGTCCAGTGTGAAATTTAGTGTGTCTTTCAGAAACTATAGAAAGAGATTTTCATCTCAGCAACTGAAGGGCAGAGAAGGCTGAGACTTAAGCTTCAAGCTGACTCATAAGAATAAAACTCTAGGGCTTGGTATGGTAGCCTAGTAGCTGAAGTCCTCACCTTGCATGTACCAAAATCCCATATGGTCACCAGTTCATGTCCTGACTAACCTGCTTCCCATCCAGCTCCCTGCTTGTGGTCTGGAAAAGCAGTGGAGGGTGGTCCAAAGCCTTGGAAGCCTACACCCAAATGGGAGACCTGAAAGAAGCTCTGGGCTTCGGATTGGCTCAGCTCCATCCATTGCAGCTACTTGGGGAGTGAGCCAACATGTGGAAAATCTTTCTCTCCATGTCTCCATCTCTCCTTCTCTCTGTAAATCTGCCTTTCCAAGAAAAGTAAATGTATCTTCTGAAAAAAGAATAAAACTCCAGATAAAGTTAAATTCTCAGCGATTTGAATTCAGAGTGTTATTATACACTTGATCTTAGCCAAAAGTCTGAAAATCAATCAGAGTATTGTTGTAAATGAATGGTACTGAGACACAGGATGAGAAATCTAGGACTCTGAAACATCAGTTTTGTTTTCTCTTGATTCTGCAAAGGAGAAGGGACACAGGGCTGTGCCTTGCTGTCAAACTACATCATCATCCTTCAGGACAGTCATTGGATGGTGCCTTCAGGACCTCGATGATGTGAGGAAGAGTGTTCTGAGGGTGTTACTTGAGCAATTTTGATAGTTCTGAGAACTTGTTGGTTTTGTTGCTCCAGGGTTGAGAAAATCTTTCCATTGTTAATTGATAAAGACTACCTTAGTGTATCCACAGACTCAGGAACATAATGCAAAGCTTGGCCAGAAGAATTATCCAACCTGTTCTACTTTCCATCCTCCATCCTCTGCTGGCCTAGATTAGCTGACCATCATGTTCCCCATGTGCATCTGGACATGCTGTCTACCACACAGGCATCAGCAACTGAGTGGTGCAGGCCAGGTCATGTTGAATTTCAATACCTGCCAGATCACATGAGGGCTGGAGGTGGGTCACACTAGTCTAGGCTGCTGTACCTGCCAGCAAGAGCTGAGCCTGGAGGTGGGATGGGTTGAACCAGGTTGCAACACCTGCTGGCAAATGCTGAGACTAAGGGCAGGCCATCTCAGATTGAACTGCAGCACCTGATAGAACACTCAGGTGGGAGTGGACACCAGGGCTGGGAGTGGACCTGTTAGGGGAACTTCGGGGACTCCCTTATCAGGCTGCTGCTTCCACTGGTGAGTGTGACACTAGGACGAGTGGCAGTCCAGTCTGAGGCAGGCTGTCATACCCACTGGCATGCACGAGAGTCAGAATGGGTGCGGGTCAGCCAGGCTAGGTTGCAGCACCAGCTGGCAGGCCCTGGACTGGGTGTGAGTCATGTCAGGCTGAACTGCAATATCCCTGGCAGGTGCAAGATGTGGAGCTGGTAACATGCTTGGTAGGGGATCTGTGGGCATTCCCCTACCAGGCTGTAATGTCATAGTAGCTTTGGGACTGGAATTCAGTGGAACCTGGAACCTTGAAGAGAATATTGGTAAAAGTTTAAAATGCCTCGAATACACTATTAGTAGAAACCTAGATCTCTTGGACTGTTCAATTGAAGACTTACACAATGGTGAGGATCTGTTTTTCAGAACTAAAGGAAAGAAAATTCTTGCTATGTATTATTAGAAAGTTTATTGGACCTTGTGCAGTAGCCTAGCAGCTAAAATCCTTGCCTTGTGTGCACCAAGATCCCATATGGGCACAGGTTCATATCCTGGTGGCCCCGCTTTCCACTCAGTTCTCTGCTTGTGGCCTGGGAAAGCAGTCGAGGACGGTCCACAGCCTTGGGACTCTGTACCTGTGTGGGAGACCTGGAAGAGGCTCCTGGCTTCAGATCAGCACAACTCCGGCCGTTGTGGTCAGTTTAAGAGTGAATCATCGATGGAAGATCTCCCTCTCCGTATCCTCTTCTCTCTGTATATCTGACTTTCCAATAAAAAAAATAAATCTTAAAAAAAAGAAAAGGAAGTTTTTCAACGTCATCACATTCAGCAATACTGAATTGATTGGTATAAGAATTATTTCCAGGCATATTGTTGAGGGAACTTTTTCTGGCTTCATTGTTCTTGCATTCTTGTTGTAAAATGTAACAAATGTGGTGCTTCCAAGAGCTATTCAGCCAAACAGGAACTACAACAACTTGAGGGCATTGCTCTCAGATACTTCCAAAGATGAAGATTGTCTCAAACGTTTTGTGGAAGGGACTTATTGCCAAAATGTGCTTAATATTTTCTATGAAGTTGCACTAGAAGAAACACAACCAATTAAGAACAGAACAGACAATACAAAACTTAAAAAAGAAGGCTTTGGAAGGCTAAACTTCTGTAAGTAGGAAGTGGGCAGAAAAAAAACCTCAGCTGCAGATGCAAGCTGCCTTTCAAGGAAGAATTCAGAAAGCAGGCCAAGAGCTGTGGAGCATCATTCTTTGAGTCCTAATCAAGGAACTGCCAATAGGCCAACTATTGGATTTCAGGTTTTCTGTTGACTCCCATGTGCCTTTTTTTTTTTTTCTTTAATGAGAGCATTTATGGTGGTTAACCTGTGTTTGGTTTGTAGGAAAGAGTAAAGTGTAGAGATCTACGTTACTGTGGTTTCCATGTCTTCATACACTAGAGGATGTTTTGAAGCTTCATCATCACCTAGGCCCAATTTAAGTATCGAGACTCTGCACTTTGAGCATATGCTATAAACTAGAGGTGAGGAACTTTTTTCTACTAAGGACAGTTTGGGTCTTTATAATATAATTCACAAGTCATACAAAGTTATCAACTTAAAAATCAGCCTGCCATAGATCTATTGGTGGATTCTCAGTAATGACAGTGTATCCATCACAAACCAAAGCAAGTAATTGACCCAGTCGCAGTGACTTTTTCAGATGTGATGTAATAGCACACTTACACAACCTAAAGAAAGCAGAAGCAGAAATTTTGGTAATCATTTAAATGTACAGCAGGAGTCTACGTTTATGTGTTAATCCAAGTCTATATTACCAACTTATCTCTCTGTCCTAATATAATTGAAAGGAACCTGAAATGGCTGTTCATCTTGTAGAGATTTGATGAACACTGGTGCACTGCATTGATGCCGCACTGTTTCAGTAGGACTAGATACGGTGCAAGTGGGGTGGAGTATGGTGGGGGTAGGTATAGATAAAGCCTATAAAGATTAGAGAGCTCATCACACATCAATAAAATGTTTAAGAATTGATATTCTTGGACCAGCTACTACATTCTTTACAAAGTAAAACATACTTTTGTGCATCATTATGCTTTATACTTCCCACTGTGAAAAATAATAACAGTAGGCCTTTTCCAGTTTTAAAAGCAGTGTTTGTATTACTGAATATGAATGATGACATCAGCTGTCAAATTTGAGTGCCGTCCAAAGAGGGAAAGGTTCCAACAGCAGATCTAGATTTTATGGTATTAGAAATATCAGCATTGACTCATAACTCCAACCATGGGGAGAGTAACCAGACCTGTGATTTGAGAGTGGAGTGCATGTGTCAAAACTGGACTTCCTCAATGGCTTTGATGGAGCAGTGGATGGCATACTTAGAGGCACATGGAGGATATGTCAAACCATTGGAGCCTGTGGAGCAGAGAAAGGAGAGCAGAGCAAATTGGTCAACTGCCCCAGTGAAGTAGGACAAGAAATTTCTGGGTGAATGGAAACTTAGAAGTGGACTGTGTCAGCCAAAGGACCTTGGAAAGATATCCTCATCCTTGCATCTGCAAGATCAACAGCATTTCAGAGCTATCAAAACCACTTAAGCAAAACCATTGGAGCATGTGCCACATGGGAACCTTGGGGTAACATTGGGTGGTGGTTCCCCATCCCCAGGTACTGAGGTAATTGGGAGGTTAGGGATGCTCTCCCCTAGTTTCTCCCCTTCCCCCAGATACAAGGAAAAGAAATTGTGAAAACAATGGTCTCACCCACTTTCCCCAGATATCCTGGACCCCTCCCACCCTGATCAACTATGTAAATGTCATCAAAAATAAAATTTTTTAAAGAGATGTCAACATTTTGATTTTATGCTAAATCTCACTGGGAAAATAACAATAAAAACTTCTAATATTTTAAATCAAGAACATTCCATCTGCAGTCGAATTAGGGAATCATATCTTTCTCTTGGCCTGCTGCTATTGGCCCTTGATAGGGAAGAAGCAATTGCATTGTGACTTCTGAACACACGTTTTCAGACCTGACTATCATTAGTTATTTTTTATCAGCCTGATAAATCAGTAAGGGCAAATAAAATGATCAATTATTCAAAATGAAAGTAAGTACATAAGAGATTGAACATGAGTATAATCAAATTATATGAGCAAGGTTTGTATACTGAAAGCCCAAATCCTTATGTTATTCACCACTCTTAAATCAGCACTTCTCCCTCAGCTCACAATTATAGTTTTGCTGGAGATCCACTTTAATTAATTTACACAATAGAGAAAAGCTTGAGTTTGGTTTATCAGCTTGGTACACAGGTAAAAGCCAGAAATTATTAGTTGCACCAGAGCCCCCAAGTGAGAATTATGTTCAAAGTTAAAGAGAAGGGCTATCCCACTGAGCAAAATAACTTTAGAACAGTCATGTGGTCTTTTATACCACGTACCTTGGCTCCAGACTTCCGAACTTATGGACAGTTATGAATGTTATGGACAGTTGGTTGAGGACCTCAAAGGAGAATGAATGGAAGATTAGGAATAAAAAATTCTAAGGGAAGGGCATGTATTGATAACTGTTAAGAATGAGAAACAATGTAAAGATCTCTGTGAAGCATGTTATCCACCAGAAACCAAAGAAGAGACATAGAATAACCAAGTTTACAGGTGACTCATTCAGTGGACATCCCATGGCTTTTCAGTCATCTCAGTAGTTGGAAGAGGTACAAGATACCTGTATGGGCTCTGTGGCAGCTCATTTTGTCATCAACAAAGCTCAATGAGCACAATTTCTTAAGGAAAACAGCCAGTATTTGGTGAGCAGATTAGTCCAGTGGACCTCTTTCCTCCCAAAGGATCTTCATTTCATCTTGTTAGGAATCAACATATATTTCAGTCATGTTTTTGGCTTTTGTTCTTTTAGGGCCTCTGTCAATATCACAGTTTTTTTTTCTTTTTAATTATCAGTAGAAAGGAATGGATGACATTTGTTTATCTACTAGTATGGGATTCCACAACATATCACATCAGACAGGAAATACACTTTACAGTAAAGAAGGCATAGCAGTGAGATGACAACCATGGGGTGCATTAACCACATACATCCAGAGCCTGTGAACCTAGAGAAGTCATGAAATGCTAGGCTAAAGACATATTTTGAGGCAGCTTCCTGAAGATAGTAACTTTCAAAAATAAGGTGCCACCCTCCAGGGTGTAGATGCTAACACACATGGCCATTATTACAGTGCTGTGTCCCCAAAAGGTAGAATGCATATTTTGAAATCGAAGTTTACAAGCAGTAGTGCTTCTTGCCAAAGCTTCTAGCAATCCATTTGGGAAATTTTGTGCTTCCTGTCGTGAGCCACTTTGAATTGTAAACTTGTTAACAATGCACTTTGGACAAGAGACCAACAGACAAGAAAAGGAATGAACATTCTGGCAAAAAAAAAAAAAAAGCAGAATTGACTATGATCTTCAGGAAGTAGGTTAGGTTATTACCAGTGATAACAAAGAGGAGTAAATTAGGAATCCCCACAATCCACTTGTATGTATGCACTGCCCAGATGCCACCCTCTAAACTTCAGTCATGAAGAATGTTGCAGACTCAACTCCAGCTCAGCTGTCACTTCGAAATTTCTTGTGATGAAAAGAGCACCCACAAACAAGTTCATGCTCCTCCTTCAGGCTACTAAAACCCTGAAAGTGGCCACCCTGAGAATGGTAAGGCCTTCTCCCTTGACTTGAGATGACTCTATGGGACCACTAGAGCTTGAGTGCCCCTCGGTGGGGTTCCCCTGAAGCTGTGAAGTAACTACATGGTGGCTGCACTTTATCCTCCACAAAATCAGCTCTTCCTTCCACAGGCACCAATCACGAGAATGCTTCTTAATAGACTTTATATATCCCAATTTTATGAGAAGTGCTTCCTGGGAATCAAATCTGCAGCGGTGACTTTTGTGCTGAAACCAGAATAAAAAAGAATGATTGATAGTTGAAAAATTGAGAACATAAGATTCAAACCAACAGAAATAAAATTCAAAGACCAGAGATTGGAAAGTGCTTCATATATCGAGGAGCAAAGATGAAATAGAAGTGAATGAAGCAGAGATTTACATGAGATGAACTTGGGAATAAAGCCATGATACAAACTACTCAGGAGCTATACGAAAGTTTTGATCTCTGTTTTTAAATGTCAGATATTCATAGGCCTTTGTGAAGGGGAGGGTCATAGTCTGTTTCGTATTTTGAAAAGACCATTCAGACTTGTGTGACGTGAATGAGTGGAAGAGATAAATTAGAGACTTCCCAGTAGATCAGCCAGAATGGCCTTGTAGCCCAGGCTGGTGACAATGGAGATAGAATTGTAAAGATTCAAATGTATTTTGTCATAAGAATGGAAAATGTTTGTTCACTGGTCCAATGTATGACTGAGCAAAGTAGAAGAAAGTACAGTGGCTGTTGGTTTTGTGGCTGGAGGACCTGAACGGTTATTTGAGCAGTTTATGGATTTTGGAGATCCTAGAGGAGAATTTAGGGTTTATTGTGGTTTACTTACTGGTGTTTTGGTTTTACCTTTGCATTAAAATTTTTATTAACATAATTCTTGTTCTTCTTTATGGGACATAGAAATACATTTTGTTAGAGGAATACAGCATAAAGTGATCAAATCCATCAACATTTTTGAGCATAAGTACATTTCTGAACACATTTGGCAAAAAGAACAGACAATGGTCATAAGATCTGTGGCCAGGAGTCCCAGTGGGTAAGATCCCGGTAGTAGTCAGTGGTGTCCAGGGTAGAAGGAATGTGGGGGAGACAGTCCACAAGTCTGAAAAGGCAGGTGCTTTGTTAGTAGAGTCCTGGGAGCAGGATCACACTTCTGTTCTGCCTCTACTGTCCCATGTAGTATAGAGTGCTGCACAAGAGATGATGCTAGGGGTCACTGTTGCTCTGCTGAATCACGTTGGATCAATGAAACTACAGTCTATTTTGCTAATAAGGTGGGATGTCTGTGGTGCCCCAGGGAAAGTGGTTACGCAGAGAATTCCGTATTGTACAGCTGGAGGGATTCCCTCAGTGGATTCTTTCTCTTTTTTTCTTTAAAAAAAAAAAGCATATGTATAAAAATTACATTGCATTATGTGACACAGTTTCACAGGCTCTGGGATTCCTCCCACCCCTCCCCATGCCTTCCCCCCATGGTGGATTCCTCCACCTTGTTGCTGTATTACATTTCAAGGATCCTTTCTCTTGATGGTGAAACACTACAACATCTGTGATTTTGCGAGGATAATATATGTTTTTATTTTCTTATTAAAAGCTACCATGAATTCTGCAGGTAGCTCTCCTTTACTGGGCTCCTTACTCTGTGATAACATAAATTCTTCCTGTAGCTGGGATTACTAGTACAAGGTGTCCAGGTAGTTGGAATCTGCTAAGAAACTGGAATTCTGACCATCAGGTTAGGGATTTGTTTGCATGTTAACTTTGTTTCTCAGTCTGCCATTCCATCCCATTTTTCCTTCTCAATTCTCTTGACTGCTTTACTGAATTACTGTATTCTTTTTCAGGCACTTACCTAAAAGTGTAGCTACTTATTTGTCAATTTGGTTCTCTTACATGTGTGAGAAGGTGAATGCTGGGCACTTCTATTTGACCATATTGTGAAAAGGGGGGGTGGGGCTTGGGTTCTAAGTATAGGAGTATAAACTTAAGAGCTCCATTTTGAGTATAAGCACTTTAGACATTCATCTAAGCAGAGATTTCATAAGCAGTTACTGCAAGATGAATAAAGGTAAGGAAAAAACTACCATTTGGGGTAGAAATGAAATGATGTCTTATTTTCTGTTAAGCAAGATATTTGCTTTTATTCATGATTAATAAATTGTATTGGAAGGAAAACGTGACTTAATTCTGAACTAGATTTTGTTTGTATTTATTTCTCTGAAAGGCAGAGAAGGGGCGATGGAGAGATAGAGAGAGAAACCTCCCATCCATTGGCACTTGAGTCAACTTTTGCTGCCTCCCCTGGCAAATATTAGCAGGGGGCTGGATTGGGAGAGGAGCAGCTAGGACTTGACCTGGTGCGTAGGTGGGGTGCTGGTGTTTCAGGAAGCAGCTTACCTACTAGGTCATGCCAGCTGACATGGGTTTTAATACTTACCCTTCCACTGCATTTTTATATTTCTTTTACTTCCAATTTATTGGAAATTTTGTCAATATCTTCTTAGAGGCATAAATAGCATCCACACATCCATGCATAGCTGCTCCAGGCAAGCAGATATTCATGTACCACCTCTCATTAAAGGTATTTTTGCTTAAATTTTAACCTAGTTGGTTGCCTCACTTCTCTCATTTGTTCAAGAAAAGTAAACGATTCAGTTTCTGTTTGTCACTAGCATAGGAATGGTGTTCTTTGTTGTCTCCATCTTAAGGAACTTGGGGTGAACATCCATGTGTAAGTTTTGAATCGGCCATTCCTCCAAATTAGGACAAAGACTGGCTGAAGAACAGTGTGATATTATCAGTTTTAAGATGGCAGCTGAAACAAAGCAGGAATGAGTAAGAATACTCAGGAGATATTTGTAATTCCATGAAGTTGTAAGATGCCTGTTTTGTCTTCAAATTTTGTCTTTTTCCTTTTTTCCTTTTTTTTTTTACAAACTCATCCATTCACAATTTTATTTTTTCTCGTGAGATGAATGATACAGCATTGTTTTTTCTGTAGATAGCTGATATGAGTTCTTGTTACAAAATAATTGTGATAGATATAAAATAGCATTTGTGGCTTCCCTCCCCCCATAGGTATTCTACCATAAGGGCACTATGAAAGTAGCTATAAAGGAACTGTCTCTGAATTTGTATGAGGGGCAGATCACTGTTCTTCTAGGACACAATGGGGCAGGAAAATCCACTACTCTGTCAATTCTGTCAGGTAGGTCTTCAACTCTATTCAAAGAGTGGTTTTATATAGAAATGGTGAGGCTTTCAGCTATCCTGTACTATATGGTCATTTCAGAAACACATAGCTTAGTATGTGTAAACTTTAAAGTTGGCAAATGATTAAATTTAATGTTCCTTTGGGGATTATTATATGATTACAAAAAGGTCAATCTACCAACAAGGCCTAAAAATCCTTAATATGTATACAGAGCAAATCCTCAATTTCAGTACACACACTCAACTGATAGTTAGGTAATTATAAATAAGTAGTGTAAGTATCTATTTCTATCAAGTAAGTTAAAAAGAAATTGTATGAAAATTGAAAAAATATATATATATAATTTTGCTGGGCTGTAACATATAAAAGATATTGTATGAATATTTGATAATAACAGCACAAAGGAGCTATGTGGGAATAAATGATAGTGGAATGAGGAAATTGGAAATTTACAGATTTGTGGAAATTATCTCTAAGTACCCATGATCAAAGAAAAAAATCACAAAGAAAATTAGGACATAATTTGATACAAATCAAGATACAACATACCACAATTTTGTCATATGAGTCACAATTTTACTGACTATAAGTGACTACATTTTAGAAAAAAAATTAAACTGAAAGCAAGTTGAGAAAACTGCATATAGATTATGCAAGTTAACGAAACCGGGAATATTAAAATACTACAGAAAGTGAACTAAAATATGTTCTTTTTAATAATTATTAGAAGTGACAAAGTTTAGTGAGATGAGCCAGGAGAAATAAAGCAGATTCGATTACTAAAGCCAAAAATGAAAAGTCTTTCACAGAAACTAGAATTGAAAGGGTCAAATAAGCTCATGTTAAAGCAATTAAAATTACAGTAACTGGCTAGAAATGAAAAGTGGAGCAAATGTCAAATGAATGAGACTGTAGGAAAACAGGAGTAATTTGGGACATATGGTCTCTTATAATAGATATGTCTGAACACATCTGGCTTCTTGGTAATGTTTTTGTAATAGGAGTACGAAATTGCCAGATTTAAAATGACATTTTCCCCATTTGAATTTAATCGACTGTAACAGCTATGGATGACGTGCTATTACATGTTTTTGAATGATTCTAAGTGTATTTTAGGTTACTATGTGCTGTTTCCTCTAACTGGATTTTAAATTTTCTAAGGATAATAGTTTTATTGCCCTGAATTTTCAGAATTTAAGAATTTGTCATAGTCTAAGGCAGTGTACAGATTATAACAATTCATAATTGTCGCCAAATGACTGATGGCAGTGTTTATTATTCAAATGATTTTTTTGCTGAAAATTAGAGCATAAAGATATAGAAAAGTACAAAATAAAGTATTTTTTTTATCTCTCTGTCCCTAAAATATCAGCATATTTTTTGGATTTTTCTCCTATGTGAGATATATTGCTCAATGTAATGAATAATCCACATGCATATTTAAGAATTGAAGTACTAGTAAGTAGTTAGTTGTGAAATTCCCTCAGAAAAGCTGTTGCTGTCCGTATATTCTTGATTCTAGGTCTCTATCCTCCTACTAGTGGACAGGCCTACATTTATGGATATGACATCTCAACCCAGATGACTCAGATCAGAAAATCACTGGGGCTATGTCCCCAACAGAATTTATTGTTTGATTACTTGACAGTGTCAGAACACCTTCAATTCTATTGTGCGGTGAGCCAAAGAGGATCTTTCTTTACACCCCCTACTCCCATTTATGTACTCGTAGTTTAGCAACTAGAAATATCCTTATAGAAGTTGAGATTGACTTTTGTTGGATTTTCCTTCAGATATAAGAGTGACAAAGGGAATAAATCACCATATAAATGATTTTAGGAAAGAGCTGATGTGAAATATTTCTAAGAATGGAGTTGGAAGCACCCATCTAATCTAACCCTTTTCTAGATAAAAGGAGTATCTCAAGAGCAGTGTCTAGAGGAGACTGACCACATGCTGTCTGCTTTTAACCTGCTGGAAAAGCGTGATATGTTTTCAAAGTCACTGAGTGGAGGAATGCAGCGCAAACTTTCCATCATTATAGCACTTATAGGGAACTCCAAGGTAAAACAAAACTAAAATTTTATCCCCATTATATGTTACAACTGCCTAAAACACTTGGCAACACAAACTTGGGAGTTGATATGGATCTAACATCTTAGACGCAACCTCCTCATTGAGAATCAGTGAAGAGTTCACATCATCAATCTCATTTCTATGAAATGACCAAATGGTTAGAATTATTCTAACATTCCTAATTTCAGTGTTTTCCACATTTACTGTCTTTTCTTATTATCTCATTGCCTTGACTTACTGCCTTAGTTGAGCAAGTAACTAAAAAAGCAAAGCCAAAAGAAACCCATGACTGGGAAGACACTTTTGGCACCTAGACATAATATTTACAATGGTCATTGAATTGTCCTCCCGGTCGTCAGGTGGTAATACTTGATGAACCAACATCTGGCATGGACCCAGCTTCGAGGCAGGCCACCTGGGATCTCCTTCAGAACTATAAAGAGAACCGTACCATGTTACTGACCACCCACTACATGGATGAAGCTGACGTTTTGGGTGACCGCATCGCCATCATGGTTCAGGGACACTTGCGGTGCTGTGGATCTTCAATTTTCCTGAAAAAATTATATGGTATGTCTTTTTTTATCATTCCTAGGATATTGATGCCTTGATAATACAATAAGTATTAATAATGTCCTTGTAATTTTCACTATTGACTATCTACCCAGTACTTCAGTTAATCCCTCTACCATGCTAAACTTTCAACTATAAGCCCTTTTGAAGTAAGACTCATTTTCCCTTCAAACTTCAAAATTATTTCCCACTATTATATTTACTGTGTTCTCCATTGTTCATGTTTGTGTCTACCATATGATTTCTACTTAAAATTAAATTTAATCTATCTCTTTACTGAAATAGGTGGTTGGCAGATAGGTAGGTGAGTGGGTAAATGGATTATTATCCATTTATTATCCTTATTAAATTAATTCTGCTCTGAAGAGTTTTTCCAATCTAAAGAATTTTTTAAATGCATCCTGACAGCTTCCTAAAGTCTCTTTGGCAATTATTCAGGATTCATCATGCATCAGTCTTCTTTGACCTTTTGAAACTCTTTGTGTTCTTCCTAGGAAGTCTTTGCTGACCTGAAGACTGCAAAGATATCTTTTTTTTTTTTTTCTTGACATTTTACAATCCTAAGTTTACAATGCTAAGGACTTATGATGGAGACGCTTTAACACCTTTGATGAAAATCATTGGATGATCTGCAAATACATATATGTCCAAATTTTCTGTTGTTTAATCTAAAACTAACCATTTAGGATTACCAGTCATTAATAGTTTATCTTGAGTTACTAAACTCTTAAAAGGAGGTAACTTAAATCCACCAATTTTTTTTCTCTTTAAAAAAATCACTTGAATTATTTTAAGGCCTTTTTGTTTCCATTTAATCTTAGTCATTTTATCAAATGGTACATACAAATCTTGTGGAATGTTGGTTCATATTACTTTTAATCTGTATGTTATTTTGGGGAAGAATGAGCTTCTTAATAGTATTGAACTTTTTGCTTTATGAACTTGATGTTATTTATTGATGTAAAGGTTTATCTCTATTCTTAAAACCCTTTTATTAGCAACATCACACAAAACAGATTATATTTTAATTGTTTAGTGAAAATGTACTATTATTTCTGGCTAAAGTGCATCCTTTAAACAGATGAACATTTGTGGATAATAAATTGCCTCATTTTTGCTTGTCTTAAGTTTTGACATATTTTGCTGTTTGTAGAACAAGACGTTGCTGATTTTTGCCCATGAACTGTAATACTGATACTGCATCATGTTTTGACTAGCACAGTTTCTGCTGAAAAATCAGTAATTCGTATCTTTAATTTTTTATGTGTGTTGTATTTCCAAACTATTGTTCACAGTGGCTGCATTAATTTGCATTCATCAATAACGCGTCAGAGTTCCCCTTTCTCTATGCCATTGCTAGCGTTTGTTATGTGTGTTGCTTCTCATGCCAGTACAATGCAATTATACCTTTCTAGTATGTGTATTTGTTCGATTTTGATTTCAGAGGCAGTGTGACCTCGTAAGAGTTTGGTAGAGCTCTGTATCTTTCAGTATTTGGGAATTATGTAAATTGTATTGGAATTAGTTTCTCTTTAAATACTTTGTAGAATTCAGTAGTAAAGTCATCAGGCCTTAGATGTTTTTTTGGTGGAAAACTTTTAAGCACTGCTTCAATCTTGTTACTTGTTTTGAGGGGTTTTTTTTTTTTTTTAGATTTTCAAAATCTTCTTGATTTAATCTTTATTGGTTGTATGTATCTGGGACTTTGTCCATTTTCATAGTTTCCCAATGTTCTACCATACAGTTATTCATGGTAGTTTCTTATAATTTTAGTATTCTGTTGTATTAGTTATTATTTTTCATATCTAATTTCAAAGTTTTTCTCCTTTTTCCCTTTGTAAGTTACTATAAAAAGCTTTTCATTTTGTTCATCTTTTGTATTGTTTTTTTGTTTGAATTTTTATTTATGTATGCCCTAATTCTTGTTATTTTTTTGCCTCCTGCTTATTTTGGTTTTGGTTGCTTTTTGTATCGTCCCCTAAGTCCTTAAGATGCACAGTTAGGTCATTTGTTTAGAATCTTTCTGTGTTTTTAATGTAAGAACAAGCTTCTATAAACATGGCTCTTGACATTGTTTTCGCTGTATCCCTCAGTCCCAACCTCCATCCTCTCTTTCTCTCTCAATTCTCTCTCTCTTTATAACTCTGCCTTTTCAAGCAAATAATTATTTCCTCAAAATAAAATTAGAAGTCAGATAACAGCGACTACCTTCCATAACTGGTTATATGATCCAGATCGTTATCAGTTTCTAAGAATTGATGCAAATTCTAAAAAGAAGAATTTGCGAGGTTTCTTAGAGTTGTAATCAAATGACTTGTGACATGCTGTATTTTTAGCTCATTCAAGCAATAGGAAGCTAAGTATAGTCTCACAAGCATATGGAAAGTCCGAAATTGTTTTATTTCTCCCTCTGAATGAATTTTCTCAGGTGTGGGATACCACATAGTCATGGTGAAAACACCTCATTGTGATGTTGAAGAAGTTGCAAAATTGATTCATAATTATGTGCCAGTAGCTACAATGAAGAGCAATGTTGGAACTGAATTGTCATTTATTCTACCCCAAGACTATATACACAGGTATGAATCTAAAAAGTACTAAATGGTTGGCTTTAAATATCCAGAAATCATTGTGGTTTTTCCTGGTTTCTTATTTAACTTTTTATTAAAATATAACTTCTTTCAAGCTATCATTTGCACTGAGGAGAGAGATATTACCTAATGACTGTAACCATGAGTATAGTTTATTCTTGGTAGACTAAAAATCACTGCTGGTGAGTAAAGAGGAGTAATAAGAAAGTACAGGTCAGAGCCATTGTGGAACAACAGCTCAAGACACTACCTGTGACACTGGCTTCCTGTATGGTCACTGATTCAAGTTCCAGGTACTCTACTTCCAATCCACCTCCCTACAGATGTTCTGGAAGGGTGGGGAGGAGCAGGAAAAGGTGGCCTGAGTGCTTGAGCCCCTGCCACCCATGTGGAAGACCAAGATGGAGTGCATTCTTCTGGCTTCAGCCTGGCCCGACTCCCAACTCTGGTGGTCATTTGGAAAATGAACCAGATAGTGAAGATAGTCTGTCTCTCCCTCCCTCACTCCTGTCTCCCTGTCTCTTACTCCTCCCTCCTTCCCTCCCTCTGAACCCTGCCTTTCAAGTCAATACATCTTTTTTAAAAATGTGATTTAAAAATGAAACTATTTAAATGGTACTTTTTAGAGTTAAGGCAACAAGAACTCAGAGGCAATAAGCAGTAGAAAGTCTCCAATTACCATCAAAGAGAATAAGAGAGAGAACTCAGCCTGCGGTAATCATCCTTAAAAAAACAAAACAAACAAACAGACGAACGAACAAACAGCAGTGGGCTTCTGGCAATAGCAGTAGTGAAGTCACTTGTTCCTCTGCTTCAAATCCAACGTCAGGTTAAGGTGCACCCTGAAGACAACTCAAGTGCTTGTGTCCCTATTACCACATGGGACATCTAGGTAGAATCTTGAACTCCTGGCTAAGGTCTGGCCTAGCCTAGACTGTTGTGGGTACTTGGAGGGTTAAAGCAAATGAAAGAGATCTTATTCACTCACTCACTTACTCAGTCACTCTTGTTATGCCTTTCAAAATAAAAAATAAATAAATTGATAAACGTGGGGAAAAAATCACCATAATTATCCAAGAACCAGGAACAGTGGGAAATTTTTGCTGTATCAGTTTATTAGTTTCTTTCTATTTGTTTTTCCACATTTCTGATTTACCAGAAGCATGAATTAATAACCAATGAAGTGAAGAATTAGCTACATATTCCTCACTGATGAGAGCTAATCCGTTTAGAATAAAAAGATACACATATGAAAGCCGTCTAGTCTGTTGCCAGCTCTTACTCTGCCTGTCTGCCTCCAGGTTTGAAGCTCTGTTTACTAATCTGGAAAGCAAACAGCCAGAACTGGGTATTGCTAGCTTTGGTGTCTCTATCACTACCATGGAAGAAGTCTTCCTCAGGTAAGTGATAATGTATAGAGAAAAGTAAACCTTGGGTGGAGGGGTTGGAGTGGGAAGGACCAACTAGAAATATGTAGGCTTTGGGGAGGCGGAAGTGAATTTGGGAGCCACTGCTCTACTTTAGTGACCCTGCTGCCTCCAAGCAATGTCCCTGCCAACCAGTGAGCAAACCAGGGAAGCTTCTGTGTTGGAAACTGCTATTCACAGTCTCTAACCAACATATGGGGAGGAGTTTGAAGTGCAAAGCTTATGGTTTCGCTGCTTTTGCTTTTTGTTTGGATGCAGGGTCAGTCATATGGAAAATGTATCGGCAGATAGCCAAGCTGTGCAACCTTCCTCCCGAGAGGTTCAACCCACCACAAACTGGAATAGGAATGCATCAGAAGTCAGAGAAGTGCATTCTTCCTTGTCACGGGAAACTGTTAGGTTTAATACTGGGGTAAGCGCCTTGACTGAGAAATCTGATATACTTCTGGTTTGGGTAAAGTGCATTTCGTTTTTTGTTTTTGTTTTGTTTTGTTTTCTTAAGATTTATTTTACTTTCATTGTAAAGTCAGATACACAGAGAGAGGAAGATCTTCTGTCCAATGATTCACTCCCCAAGTGACCCCAACGGCTGGTGCTGTGCCAATTCGAAGCCAGGAGCCAGGAACCTCCTCCAGGTCTCCCACATGGGTGCAGGGTCCCCAAGGCTTTGGGCCGTCCTCGACTGCTTTCCCAGGCCACAAGCAGGGAGCTGGATGTGAAGTGAAACTGCCGGGATTAGAACCGGCGACCATATGAGATCATGGCGCTTTCAGGGCGAGGACCCTAACCCCTAGACCACCACGCCAGGCCCTGCATTTCGTTTTAATGGTTAAGTGCAAGGCATTTGAGGTTCAGTCACTGAGGGCCCCAACAAGAAATGCAGTCTCTTGCATCACACCTAACTGATACACTGTTACAGAAGAGAGGTTCTGGGTAATGTGCTAAGGTATGGAGAAAAGACAAACCTTGGAAGAAAAAGACAGCAGTCATTCCTCTGTTCTTTTTTATATTCTTTTCAAATTGATAACCCAGACATTTGTTGCTCCATTGAAGATAAAATAAGGTTATTAGTGAGCCTGATTCTTAAAATCTTCAACAATATGTTTTTAAGTTTCTGCAGTGGAAGCTGTTACTGCCTGTCAGACCATTCCCTAAGCACTGTGATTCCCACTTGGAAAGTCTCTGAGTTAGCACATCTCTTGCATTCTGCACTGTTTATTCCTCCAGTAAAGTACCATTGTTAATGTGGTTATCAGGATCTAAGCAAAACCCTGCTGTTGAGATTTAAATGCTATATCAAAAGCCAGCAATCAGTGGCCATGGCTATGTCTCAGTACAACTTTATGTACAAAAACAGGCCATAACTTGTTCTTACCTGGCGTATGCCACAAAAGCAGATCATGCTAGGATGTCCTTTAATACTTTGCTGCAGGTTCCAGTCCATGTACTTAATGTAGGTGAAGTTTGTATGATTATGCTATATATCTTCATATCATAACATTTCAATGCAGTCATGTTAATTTATTTCATCATGGAGCATTGGTTTAGGCGTGTACTATCATGACGTTCTGTTTCTTCTTTCTTCTGTTGTTAGTGTCTGCTCTATTGCCAGCAGTTTCGTGCCATGTTCTTAAAGAGAATGATGTTCAGTCGGCGCAACTGGAAACTCATGTTGTTACAGACACTGGGACTTGTAGCTTCCTTTGCCTTTATGTTTGAGATTGGTAAACCTTCAAATGCTGATGAGAATGCCAGAGAAATGAATTTGGGCGAATATGGTCAGACCACTGTGCCTTTTTCCATTTCTGGAAATTCAAATTTCACTACAGATTTCTTAAAACTTCTTGAGAGTAAGCTAACATCTGAAAACCAGAAACTTAAAGAAGTAGAAGGTAAGATCCAGTAAAAGAAAATAAAAATAAAACAATGTTCTTAAGTAATCTTTTTTCTTACTTTCAAAGAAGAATCTTAACTATACTATTTGTGTACTAACTCTGTTTTTTTGTTGTTGTCTTTTTCTACTGCTAGTCATCAATATTGATTTTACAAATTTTTATTACCCTCAGTTCAATCAAGCATTAGCATCTGAGTAAGTCAGATAATTTGTCCCATATAAGACACATAGGAAATACAGAGACTGAATTTAACCAGATCTTCCTTGAATTCACAAACTTACAATTCACTGTACCATATCAACTTTCTGAAAAAAAAGTCTATTCCCTTTTAAGAATAATTACTTCCTCCTAAATACTAAATAAATTACTTCCTTCCTCTTGTAAGTGCCCCCTGTTGAACAGTGGACCTTAGGTTAGCAAACAGGTTGCAGAATTGGCAAGCCTGAGTTTATCTTCTCCAGTGAATTGGTTTAATTTTTGGCAGGTAGTAAGGTAGAGGTAAGCAGTAAAGCCAATTAGAAATTGAAGTAATTTGAGGCTTAGTTGAAATTATTATAGTCTATGTGGGTACTTCAACAAGTTTGTGGAGATATGTAATCAAAAGATCAATATATTTTGATGTAAATAATTTTTAATCCATGCACATTTTTTGCAGCACTCATTTTTTTCATAAACTTTTTGAATGCCTCTTTTATATCTTCATTACTGTTAGAACATGCCACTGCTTAGAGAGCCATTTTGGAGAACTCAAAATTTTATGAAGACAAACGTATCATTAAATAAATAAAGGAAAAGGAGTTGTAAAATGTTGAATTTCCTTTAATGCGTTTTACTCTTCCCAGAGTTTTGGTCACACGATGTAGATTGTTTTTCTAGATCTCCAATACCCTCAAAGAGGTTCTTTAAAAGTATATGTGATCCACATACCCTTCTAGGTAGGACACAGATTAGTTACTCCTCACTGAGGTATTGAGGATTTCTCTGCACATCCCTCCTAAAATTGTTCTGCACTTCAACTGTTGACATAAGCCTTATTAGAGTTATAAGCCAGCTTAGACTATCCAAAAATCTGCCAAGTTCAGCAAAATTATGCTTCAACACTATAAACTGCTAAATACTAAAATGAAAATAGATACGAGACAGCTGAATAGTACCCTATAGCCATTTTAAGGTGTATAGAAGCCAATTGTATATAAACTAAAATTGAAATGTCAGTGAAGTAGTCATAGTATATGGTTAAGAACTTGTATACTGTAACATATCGGTTACTCAATACCATGTCAAATAATTCGATGATGTTGTAAATCGTTGTTGATGTTATGTTGTAGCTTTTAATTGATTGGGATGATATTCTGCCAGCCCTGCCTTCAGACCAGAGATGGTCTCCCCAAGAAACCATTGAATTTATCTGGACAATAAGATGCTGGACTCTATGCCTGGTATATGCTTGCAATGAAAGAATCTTGACTGAATTTGAACTATAATACTGCAACAAGGTGGAGAAATCCACCATGGGGTGGGGAGGGTGTAAGAAGTGGGGGGAATCCCAGAGTCTATGAAACGATATCATATAATGCAAAGTAATTAATATTAAAAGAAAGTATATGTGATCAGGCCCGGCACGATAGCGTAATGGTTAAAGTCCTCACCTTGCATGTGCCACGATCCCATATGGATGGCCGGTTCTAATCTCGGTGACCCCACTTCCCATCCAGCTCCCTGCTTGTGGCCTGGGAAAGCAGTCCAGGATGGCCCAAAGCCTTGGGGACCCTGCACCCGTGTGGGAGACCTGGAAGAGTTCCTGGCTCCTGGCTTCGAATTGGCACAGCACCAGCCGTTGCACTCACTTGGGGAGTGAATCATCGGACGGAAGATCTTCCTCTCTCTGTCTCTCCTCCTCTCTGTATATCCGCCTTTCCGATAAAAATAAATAAATCTTTAAAAAAAAAAAAGTATATGTGATCAGACCTGGCGTGGTAGCCTAGTAGTTAGTCCACACTTTGCATGTGCCAGGATCCCATATTAGCATCAATCCATATCCTGGCTGCTCCATTTCCAGCTCTCTGCTTGTGGCCTTGGAAAGCAGGAGAGGATGTCTCAAAGCCTTGGAACTCTGTATTCATGTGGGAGACTCTGAAGAAGCTCCTGGTTCCTGGCTTTGGATTGGTTCAGCTCCAGCCATTGCAGCTACTTGGGGAGTAAATCAGTGGATGAAAGATCTTTCTCTTTGTCTCTCTTTCTCTCTGTAAATCTGAATTTCCAATAAAATAAAATCTTTATGTATATATATACATACATTTATATATTTATATATATCTTTTCTTGTTTTGTATAAAGTATTATCAGTTGTACTATATAAACAATCAGTGCCGTAAGTGGAACTAATTATACCTAAGTATAACACAGCTAAGCAAATTGAGAGATTCATATTGTGTTTTCTCATTGAAGTTATAGTTTATATTATAGATTTTAAACTGAGAGTTTCAGATTTAATGATGGAATAATGTACTTGAGTGGAATAACAATTGTTTTGAGCAATCATTATGGGAAATTGAAAGGTATAATAGATTAAACTCTTTGTTTTTACCTGCGTGCGTTGTATGTGACATGAATTATGGATACATTGACCAATATTGTTTTCTTATCCTAGATAGCCTACTGAATTACTTGATGGAAAGTAAAGATAAACGTGCATGCATTATTGCATTTTCCATTGACATTAAAGGAAGTCAGACAATATTCACTGCTCTGTTCAATAATGAAGCATACCATTCACCCTCTCTGGCCTTAGCAGTGTTAGACAACGTTCTATTCATGTCACTTTCTGGCAAGAATGCTTCGTTAACAATCTCCAATAAGCCTCAGCCACGTCGTAGCATTATAAATAAGGAAAAGCGACGGTATGCTATCCTTTTCATTAGAACTAAGTTTCACATTTTAAATAATTTTTCCAGCCTATGTGATACATGCCAGTATTAACTGTTTATAATAGTGTGTGTTTCCTATCTTTTTGATTTTTTATGTATCTTCTTTTGTTCCTTATTCTGTAGATTAGAAAATGGAAATGTGGTGGCCTCAAATATGCAACTTGGCATAGCTATTATGATCAGTGGATTTTGTCTCCTAACAGTGACTGAGAGAATCTCCAAGGCAAAGCAGATCCAATTTTTGAGTGGGACCTCTGTCTTAGTGTACTGGATTTCTGCCTTATTGTATGATTTCATCATCTTCCTCATTTCTATCTTATTACTGCTGGTGAGTGTTAGGTAAAGTTTCTCAACTTTATTTTCTCTCTGTAACATGAAAAAAAATTCCAAGTGTTCTTTTTACAAATCTAGCTCTGCCCGTAACAGCACAGATTGTTCATGGACCCATGTCCCATTTATTATCAACTTATGCTAGCTCTCACAACTTCTCTACAGGTAGAAAAACTGTTACCCTTGTCTCATGTAACCAGTTTTGTTGTCTGGTGATCCTTCTGTCTCTCCTTACACCACTGGAATCTTCTGTGGTTTCACTCTGAATCTCTTCAATGTATTACCTAGATTTATATATCCACACATATAATTCTTTCTATAAATTGGACTCTATCTTGGGACTCAGCATTAGTTTGGCTTAAATCTAAGTCCCATCTCAAGCTCCTGTTGGAGCACTGTGTGCACAATCACTATTGTAAGGTTAAGCTATTTTCCATGATTTGCATTCCTTAACTCTATGAGAGTAAGTACACATCATACACTGGAGAGGTAAATGAGGTTGATTGTCCTTATTCACATAAAAGTCATATCCGTATAATACCAACAAGTGAAAAATTACAGCAAAAATAAAACATTTGAGTGCATGCCACCCTGCTCCCAGAACGCTATACAACAATATTAACAAAGAAACTATATAGACATTTCCAATTCTGAGTTTCTTTCTTGTGCCTCAATCATTCTGTTGTTGAAGCTTTCCACTGAATTTTAATTTGCTCCATTGTGTCCTTCATTTCTAATAATTCAGCTTGATTTTGTTTCAGTGTTGCTATTTCCTAGGTAACAAATTCCTTAAATTCCTGTATGTACTTCTTGTTGCTAAGAAACTTTATAGCAAAGTTTTAAAGTTTTTTTTTTATTCCCTATTTCCTCAATGTCTTCCTCAGTTAACTCTGAGGTTAAGAAAGGGTTTTTCTCCTTTGCGGGGCAGGCATCAATAATATTAATTGTACCTCTTTCGTTTTGCTCTTGGTCATTGTACTTCTGGTTAGCATATTCTTCTCCTTAGGTTCCTATACTGTGTCACCCACAGGTCTACAATTCAACTTTATTTATTTTGGTTGGTGCATGGTTCTTTGTTTGTAGTCTTTTGTGCCCTTCCCTCCAGCAAGTTTCAGGTCCGGATTCTTGTGTTAGGTTCCACCACAGTCTCTGTAGCTCCAGCTCCTCCTGTGATCCCGTGCTGTGGCTGCACCGTGCCTGTATTACCTTTCTCCTACGTCCGTTTGCAAGCAATGAATCTCAACTGAACTTGAACTATGGTTATGCAACAAGGTGGAGGAATGCACCATGGGGGGAGGGGTATGGGAGGGGTGGGGGGAATCCCCAGCGCCTATAAAACTGTACTACATAATACAATGTAAGCAACAATAAAAAAAATAAAATAAATAAATAAATAAATAACTGGGTTGTTGGTGGTGCAAAACTTGTCAAAACCTGCCTGCTGTTAGGTCTGAGAACCACCTGGACCTATATTATTATTTACCCAGTGGGACCAGTGCAGTGCACTGAGCTTGTGGTTTGGGAAAGCAATAGAGGATGGCCCGAAACTTTGGGACCCTGCACCCACGTGGGAGACCCACTTTGAATCAACTCAGCTCTGGCTCTTGTGGCCACTTGGGGAGTGAACCAGCGGATGGAAAATCTTTCTATCTCTACTTATCTCTGTAAATCTGTGTTTCCAAAGAAATATTAAAAAAAAAAAGACTGTGAAAATGTAAGCCACAGTGATATATCATTATATGTTAGTCAACAATTTTAATAAAAATGCCATTTCAAAATAATGACAGTGATATGGAACAATAGTAGCTTCTGGAAACAGATTAGCATTATCTTCTGAGATTGATGTATGCATAACCTGTGACCCAGTTTTTACAGTTCCCATCAAGTACCCATGGAAATATGTATATAGTTTAACCAGGAAGCATGTATATTGAAATCTTCACAGCCCTTATTGATACTTGTTGTAGATTGAACTCTATCCCCACAACAATGATATGTTGAAGTCCTAATCCTTGTAAGCCACAGCATAACTATATTTAAAGATAGGACCATCAAAGAGGCAATTAAATTAAAATAAGCCTATTGCCATGGGTCTTCATCTAATCCAACCTTTAAAAAAAAAAAAACTGTTCCATGCAGAAAACAAGATAATCAAGTGTGGTGGGTTTTACTCATCAGCATGTCCTCTGGAGATGTGGAACTGACTTGGCACATCTCAAAGGTGTGTTTAAGTGGCAGGTTATGTCATTTAATGAGTACCTTTGTACTAAGTAAAATGGAATTTACTATCTCTTTTTCTAAGGATTCTGATGTGTTTTTCTGTTTGTACTTGCCCTTCACCTTTTATCTTGCCCCTCTCTCTGCGCTCTGTGTTTCAGATTGCATTCAGATACTACAGACTTAATATTTACATCACGGAATACCACATTCTGGAAACAATGCTGATCTTCATATTGTTTGGCTGGTCTGCCATCCCCTTCATCTATGTGTTGAGCTTCCTGTTTACTGGAGCAGCTTCTGCCTACATCAAACTGATCCTGCTCAGCTACTTTTCAGGCACTCTGTGTGTTCTCATAGACAGCACGGTAGATTACAGTAAGTGTAAGGGTTGAACAAAACGTTCCCTTCCTCAAGAAGAGAGCAGCCAATAAGTAAGCAGACTTACAGATACCTAGGAACTTGTACGTGTGGTGGGGAAATCCATACTTGATGTAAGTCAGTGAACTTTGTGTGGTAGGTGTCATGTCAACTCCAGGATCCTCACATTAAAATGCCAGGACTGAGCCTGTGTACCTGGTCCTCCGACAGGATACCTCCTCTCTGTCTCCACTGCCTCCTATAGTTCCAACATATGACTTAAGGATTGTTTTGCAACTGAGTTAGAAAATTTTGGCAGGAAGAAGTGAAAAAGTCGAATATAGGCCCACAAAGAAATAATAATAAAAGAAAAAAATTAAGTAGAAGAAAAATAAAAAATAGAAGAAAAAGAAAATAGTGCTTTAAAAAAGAAAGTGGCTAAGCATTTTCAGGATTGTTCAGACAAAAATCCCCAGTTTCAAATGTTCACTGAATTTTTCTGTTTTAATCCTTGCCAAGATAAGTTACCATGAAACTAGAACATGAAGGATAAAGAAAAGATGCTCTAGGCAGCCAGAGAAAAAACTGAAATCTTTATGTTTAAATGTCCAGCATAACCATTGAATGTTTTTCAAGTATCACTGTGTTTCAGAAAAATGCAATAGATAAGCAATAGAAAAAAAAGTGGAATTTGAAACTAAATTATATTCAAAAGATGCAAAGGGGAAAAAGATGAAATTTAAAAATGAATAAGTAATGTGATAATAATTAACTCAAATGCGTCAATAATAAAAAGTGGCAACAAAACATGTTTTTTAGATAAGTGACAGATTTGCCATTCTAAAAGATTCACCTCAACTTCAGATTTTCATTTCATATTGTTTAAAGGAAGTACTATTTAAAAAATGAAGATGCAGGAAATTTGAGAATGGTGAAGGACATATCACAAAAAAAAACTGACGTAGTTATTTTTAGTCCCAGAGAGGAGGGCATTAGATAAACACATTCACAAGATAACAAATTCACATAAACAAGGAGTTGAAGAATTGCAAAAGCTTATTTACCTATAAATTCAAAATTTCCAGAATTGTCTGAATTAAAAGGTAAAATAAGCATCACAGGAGATTTTTAACCCTTCTTCTTGTAACTGACGGTTAAAACAGTAGGTAAATGAATAAATGCTAGAAACAAACTCACAGTTAATAGCCAGATATAGAACACAAAACCTCAAACTTTCAAAAACTGACCATGAGAATAATATATAGGATACTGTCACCATTGTTCAATTAAGTTAAAAATCAGTAAGTGACACGTGAGGTAAGAACACACAATTATAAACTTAAAAGCACTTTCACATCATTAAAGGACATAAGAGGATATCGTAACAGAAATTAGAAAATAGATACAACTGAAGAGTAACATAAAATCTCCTCAGCTAAATAATTGTTTTTAGGAAATTTTATAGCCTTCACTGCTAACATTAGAATGGCTAAAGTCAGAAAAATAACAACAAATCAAAGTAGAACAAATGAACAAATGAAAGCAAATATTAACTAAGTAAAATCTGAGTAAATTATTTTCAATAAGTTCATAATAGTTAGATGAAAGGACTCATCAAATTGATAAAATGGCTGGTCCATAAAAAGAAAAAGGAAAACTAGTAAATAAAATATTAGCAATAAAAAGGAGATAGATATCTGAACAAAAATATAAATAAAGTATATGCAGTTATACATGTATTTACATATACACACAAGGTTTAAATACTATTAAAACATAGGATGATATGATAAATATAGGCCAACAACTGTGTATACTTTGAATAAATTGTAGCTGCATTTCTTTAAAAAAGGCAATTTACTAAGTATTACATAAGAAAAGCTAAAAATTTGAAATATAGCACACGAGTTCAAATAACTAATAGTTAAAAATCATTTTCACAAGAAAATGACAGACCTAGACTTCACCAAAAATGCTTGAGAATTTTACATTTATCAACACAAGCTGTGTGACCAGCTATAAACTGTAACAAATTTGTTGGGGGGAATAATCAACATCCTTCAAAAATAATCATCTGGTTTTTAATTTCTAGAGTTGGACTTGTTTGTTAGTGGGGCTTATTGTTCTAGGGGTGTTCATTTCTTGAAAAGTAACCTGGTTTTGTCATCATTTTTAAAGTGGGAAGATTGTCAAACAACACCAAAAAGTTGCTACGCGAGTCATTCCATTTATTTCCCAATTACAACCTTGCAAAGTGCATAGGTGAATATACCAGAATCTACAGAATGAAGATACTGTGCCTTTCTCAAAAGACTCCATCTACCGTACTTGATTGTAGTAAAGAAAGTAAGTATGTCTGAGCCTCACAGAAATCGCTTTCAAGGGCAGACCAGGAAATATCCAAAGAGCCTGCCTTTCTTCCAAAGAAAGGAGTTTTAGGAAACATGTTCCAGGTAGGAAGTAGTGATGTGGATGACAAAGAGCAGCACGATGAAGAGAAATGAGAAGAACAGGAAGAACACGGCATATGGAACAGGAAAGGGTAAACATGCAGTTTTAGCTTTAGCATCTGTGTGATAAAACTTCATCTTTCATTAATCTGAAAATCCTTGTTGTGATAGTGTAAAGTGAGGAGGAATGATTAGTAAGCCTGATCCTCACTGTGTAATAGTCGGTGACTTTGAGAGATAACAGTGAGAAAGTGTAAACTGTATAGACAGTAAAATTTAGGGGATATGTTGAAGTGGAGAAAAAAATGAAAGAAATATTTAAAATATAGTGATTTGAGGAGTTATGATATGATTGAGCCTCCAGGAGAGCTGTAGGTTATTTATTTATTTATTTATTTATTGGAAAGGCAGATTTACGGACAGAAGGAGAAATAGAAAGATCTGCCCGCCGGCTCACTCCCCAAGTGGCCACAACAGTTGGAGCTGAGCCAATGCAAAGCCAGGAGCCTGGAGCTTCTTCCAGTTCTCCCGCGTGGGTGCATTGAGCCATCCTCTCCTAATTTCCCCAGGCCAGAAACAGGGAGTTGGATGGGAAGTAGAGCAGCCAAGGCACAAATCGGCAACCATATGGGATCCTTGCAAGTACAAGGCAAGGATTTAGCTGCCAAGCCATCGTGGTGGGCATGGGGCTATTTTTATGCAACAATGTTTGAGAGTACCAATTTCTCCAAATCCTTCCCAACCCTTGTTGTTTTCGTGTGTGTGTGTGTGTGTGTTTGTGTGTGTGTGTTTTGTTTTAAATATAATCCTCCAGGTAGATTCTGCCTCTCGTGGTTTTGATTTATATTACTCCTCTGGTGATGTTGAATGTCATTGTTTTCACTTTTGTTGAAGCCTAGTCCTTGTTTTCTTTCTCTTGCTCTCTCTCTTCCCCTTTTTTTAGTTCTTTTTTTTTTCGTTTGTTTATAATTTATCTGTTGTAATTAGGTCTTTAAAGCATCTTTCGATGTTTGTATATGGTATAATACAGGATTCAAGTTTGATTATTTCACAGTGGCTATCCAGTTGCTTCAGCACCATTCATTAGACTTTCTGTCACTGAATTGACTGGGCACTCTTGCTGAAATTAGTTGGTCATAGAAATTTGAATTGATTACTAGACTCTCAGTTATTACATTAATGAAAACATTTGTCCTTCCTCCATTACCACCTCCACCTTGAATGATGTAGCTTTATAGTAAATTTTGAAATTGGAACTTGGCTGCTTCTTAATTCTTGATAATTTTGGGTACATTTGAGAATCCATGCTACGCACAGAAACACACAAAGCCAAACTTTTTATTGGGATTTACATAAAATATTTAAAGATTTATATATTTATTTGACGTCAGAGTTACAGAAAGAGAGGAAGAGAAAAAGAAGGATCTTCCATCTGTTGATTTACTCCCCACATGGTTGCAAAGATCAGAACTGGGCAAAACCAAAGCCAGGGGGTTCACCTGGATTTCCCATGAAGGAAATATTCATTTAGGAAAATTTTTAATTGTTGATTGTTTCTTATAAATGTAAAATTATTTTACTATATACTAATAATTTGAGGAAGGAATTAGTACTCGTTTTATTTTATTTCATATAAATGTCAGATCTACTGGAGTAAATTTGTTCATGATCTGATATTTTAACCTCTGTAAGATTTATAGTTACATCCCAGTTTTCATTCATGATATTCCTAATATTGCTTATCATCTATTCTTTCTTGATTTTGTCAATTTCTTTAGTGTTCTCAAAAAACTTTACATTTTGTTGATTCTGTGTATTATCTTTGTTGATCTGTGTAGTATCTTTATCTTGCATAAATGAAGGTATGGAGAGTGCTAAGACTACTAAAAATTGATCTACATAATGAGCCAGCCATCCCAATTTGGGGGATATATCCCTAGAAAATGAAATCTGCATACGAGAAAGGGACCTACAACCCTATATTTGTAGCAGTACAATCTGAAGTATTGAAAATATGGAAACAACCCAGATCCCTGTCAAAAGAGGAATGGAAAAATAAACTGTAATACATCTACTTCATGGTGTACTGCTCAGCCATTAAAAAGAAAGAAATTCTGTATTTGCAACACAGTGATCCCAACTAACCACCATTATGTTCAGTGAAACAAGCCAATCCCAGAAGGACAAATATCACATATATGTGAGCATGGGTACATGTCCCAGTTGCTCCAGCTCCAATCCAGCTTGTGGCCTGGGAAAGCAGTGGAGGATGGCCCAAGGTATTGGGCACCAATTCCCGCATGAGAAACACCCCCAAAAGATCTGGCTTTGTGCTCGCCCAGCTCTGGCTCTTACTCCCATTTGGGACATGAACCAACAGATGGAACTCTCACCTCTGTAACTCACTCAAGTAAAATAAATAAATCTTTAGAAAAAAATCTTCAGAAAAAGATAGTTTTTTTTTAAGAAAAATTAGATTTTTCTTTAAGAGAAAACATGTTCCCAAAGGTGATGTAGGGAATGATACTATTTTATAAAGTTTAAATTTTGATGTTATTTATTTAAATATACATAAAATAATCCACTTGTATATGTCAGTTGAGTAGGAATGCAGAACACAGTTCATCATAATAGTTACCTCGGAATGATGGAAATGGGAAGATACACATAAGTATTTGCCAACTATTTTCACACTTTTAATTTGGGGGAGGGATTAATTCATTATGATATTATACTTAGCATTTATATATATGTGTGAGAAGTGAAAAAAACAACTAGGTTAGATGGTCTACCCAGAAATCTAATGACTCTATTAATTACTAGATTTTTATTAAATGTGGCTATTCAATTAAATATGACCATAAAATTCAATTGTATTTTATGTATGAACTACAAGAAAAACACATGATTCATTAAAAGGGTACAGGTGCCTAAACTGCCACAGTTGAGCAGAAAATATAGTGTTAGATTATAAACCCAAGCATCAAAAAATTTGTCAGTCTATTTTGATATAAATGTCAGAGGAATGATTTATTTAACTGATATTATATTTACCTGTAATTGAAATTTATAATTTGCATGATAAACTGGGGAAGAGGATTAAGAAATTCACAGCAGAGAAAAAAAACCCAAGTGATGAAGATCCCTTCAACAATGATAATTTATGTGGTTAGTATGTATCCTTTTTTTCTTTGATGTGACAAAAACAGCACTTCTGTGGTCTTTCTTCCAAAAATCCATAACCCCAGTTGAATCATGAAAAATAAAATGAACAATCCAGTTAAAGAACTTCTAATTTCTATTCTACAAAATAGCAATTCTCAAAAAAGTCGTGACTTTAAAAAAGAAAAATATGAGATATTAACCAGCCAAAATGAATCTAAAGAGACACAACTAAATGTGGCCTCCTCGATTAGATTATGGAACACAATCTTTTTAAAACTAGGAAATATGATAAAGTTAGGTACTTAATGTATTGCCACCTTATTAATTCTGATGTTGAACACATTAATGTGTGTTGTTAATAAGGGACACTGGGGTTCATGGTTATACGAAAGTCTCTATTATCAGTGTACGGTAACATTAAGTTCTCTTGTCTCCTTGCCCTCTTTCTCTCCCTGTCTTTTCAGATACTGAAAAGAACATTTACTCTTTGGAAAAGGGTATGCTTGGAAAGTATTTTATTATTATGGCCATCACAGGCTTTATTTTACTTCTCCTGCTTTTACTTTGCGAGACTACTTGTTGGCGAGTAAGAGCATTTCTCAATCAACAAGTTTTCTTTAGAATCTATAAGATATTCAAGAAGGTGAGTACAATTAAGAAGAGCACTAAGAGCATTGCAGATTAGACCTGAAAAGCCTAATCCTGCTTATTGCATATGTTCATGGTTTATGATTATTATATATATTCATAAATATACAATGTCATATTTTGATATACATTTGCATTTGGGATGATTAGATCAACTTGATTCTCAATTATATTTCCTCATGTTCTTATGATATTTTAAGGTCTTTCTTACCTTTTACTTGTTAAGCTTGTTTATATAAAATGAGTAATTTCACATTTTTCATGATACAAATTAGAACCATAGAGATGCCTCTCTGTCAACAGCTATTCATTTCACTTCACAGTAACAGGTCTGACTTTCAGATATATAGATAAGTCATGACATAGCAAGCAGAGGAGAAAAAACAAAATAAGGTAAAATTAAAATGGAGATCCTGCTATTACTCAGGATATTGGTGCAGGCTAGAAAAACAGTTAGTTGCCACTATGCTAATCTGATATACAGAGATTATGTCTTTTGGTGCTGTGTATGTTAGTTGTCATGGATCAACGAGCATACAAGTTTGCCCTTTGGGACCTGGCTTATTTCAATAAGTATAATGGTTTCCAGTTGCATCCATTTACTTGTAAAAGGCAAGGTTTTTTTTTTTTTGTGGTAAAAACATTTAAAATCTCTTTTAGCAATTTGAAAAATGTACACTGTGTTGTTTTATGCAGGCCTCTCTAATAACCATCATTCATTCCATCCTCTACTTCTGTGAGTTTGGCTTGTATAGATTCCACATATAAGCAAGATCTTGTGGTATTTTTCTTTCTGTGCTTGACTTACTTAAGAAAATGTTCATAATGTAACATAATGTTTCCTAGTGTTGATTTATGTAAGTATCCATGTTGTCACGGATTACAAACTGCCCCTCTTAACATTTCATGGGGCATATTTACCACATTTTCCTCCTTTATCATATTTATTTACTTTTTGAGAGAGAAACAATCTTTCATCTGCTGGTTCACTCCTCAGATGGCCTAAATAGCAAGCACTGAGCAAAACCAAGAAGTCAGTAACCAGAAACTTCATCCAAGTGGTCCTATGGGAGTGGCAGAGACCCAAACATCTGGATGATGTATTGCTTTTCTGAGGCCATGAGCAGGGAGTTGGATAGGGAGTGGAGCTACATCACAGTGCTGGCCCCATACCGCTTTTTCCTAATCTATCTGTAGATGAATACTTAGATTGATTTGTATCCTAGAGGTTGTGAATAATGTTGCAATGAAAATGCCAGTGCGGGTATCTTTATAAAACGGTGACTTGATTTTCTTTGGGAACTTATCCAAAAAGAACGACAGAGCTCCCATCTGTTCCTCAGATACCCCTAACAGTTGAATACCCATAAGAGCCAGAACTGGGCAAGAGCCAAAGCCAGGAGGTGAGAATCCAATCCCAATTTCCCATGAGGGTGCCAGGGACCCAACTCCTTCAAGCCGAAGCCATTGCCTCTCAAGGGCGACCTGGTTGGGAAATTGGAGTAAGACACTAGAACCAGAAATTGAAGCCAGGCGTGGTATTGTACCATGTGAGAATCTTAACCTTTAGGCTAAACTTTATCTTGCTGGCTTGAGTTTCTGACTTGTTATTTCAATGTGAAGGCAGCAGAGGGAAACAGAAGATGGTCCAAGTACCGGAGTTCCCTGCCATCCATGTGGAAAGCCAGGGTGAAGTTTCTGGAGCCTGGCCTTAACTTGGCCCAGCTCTGATGGAAGATCCCTGTTTCTACCTCTCTGTCACTCAGACTTTTAAATAAATAAATCATTTTTGGTGGAA
Source organism: Ochotona curzoniae (assembly GCF_017591425.1). Lineage (NCBI taxonomy): Eukaryota > Metazoa > Chordata > Mammalia > Lagomorpha > Ochotonidae > Ochotona > Ochotona curzoniae. The sequence continues at coordinate 465,486 of NW_024467012.1, forward strand.
TCAACTGTTAACCCTACGGGAGGGGAGGCTACTATTAATATAAGTGTTTTCTGATTCCGAGATTTTCTCCTTGCTCTTTTGGTTTCAGCATTTTTACTAACATGCTAGTATGAATATTTTTCTGTTTGCCATACTTGCTATCCAGTAAATTCCCTGGAATTGTAAACTAATGTTTTTGAGCATATTTGGGCCATTCTAAGCCAATGCTCTGAATTTTTTTAGCTCCTCTCTTACCTTTATATTTAACAATATCAAAAAGATTTTGATCATGTTTCTCTTTTTTAAAAAAAAAATTATGTTTGTTGGAAAGACAGATTTTACAGAGAAAAGGAGAGACAGAGAGGAATATCTTCCATCTGTTGGTTCACTCCCCAGGTGGCTTCAGTTGCCGGAGCTGAACCAATCCGAAGCCAGGAGCCAGGGGTTTCTTCTGTGTCTCCCACACGGGTGCAGTGAGCTAATTTTAGTAAGAGGTTGGCATACAGTCAGAAAATTAGGACAAGGAAATTTTAACGAAGAGTATGTGAGACTCAGGACTGATAGTATCTGGCATCTGCATTCAGTACACTGTGCTGGGGCTCAGTTACCTTCTGAAGCTTCACTGTTTAGTGAAGACAACCAAACAATATTCATATCTGAAACATTTACCTTGAAAATATATGTGAAATGGCCCAGTGAGTTTCACAGGAAAAGTAAACCTGCTGATTATCTGAGCTCCCATTCCATTTTAATTTTGGCATTGTCAAGATTGTATTTTTTAAAGTTTCCCTGCTTTCTTGAGATGAGGATCCAGGTGATAAAGTAAATTCTTTGAGAACTTTAAATTTTATCTTTCAAAGATTTTAATCACACATGATAGCATGTTAATTCATTCTTTCTCTACTGTAGGAAAATCTTTTCCCTCTTGTCTGGTTCACAGAAGCCTATTTCTCAAAAGTTAGTCAAGCTGTGCATGACAGTGAAGTGGGTGTGTAGGAAGTCTCCTGGAAATTATTCAAACCTTCTATTTTTATATCTCTGATATTATCCCTCAGTTTAGCTCTTACAAAGCCACTCATTCTAGAGCATTTGCCTGAAGAGTATCCATCTCCATGCTTCTTGTCTTGAAAATACAGAATAGAGTGACCAATGAACTATCTGGAAAATCTGAAGATGAAGATGTACAAAATGAGAGAATTGCAATATTAGAGCATCCTGAAAGGTTTCTGAATTCTATGGTTCTTATTAAAGAACTCACGAAGGTAATGTCATTTAGTGGCTAACATATGCTATTTTCATTCCTACTTAAGAACGTAACTTTGCTGCCTACTGGTCTACCTCCCCACCTCTAAATAAGTATGTACTTATGCATACCGATTTCCTTCAAACTCTATTTGTATCCTTTCAAAGAAAGCAGGCTGAGGTGGTGATCCTTAGGATACTGAGATACTGGTGGTATTTTGACCTGTAAACATTCTTCATTCTCTTTTATGAATTTTTTTAGATATACTTTAATATTACATCCGTCTTCGCTGTGAGAAATATCTCTGTTGCAATCCAAAAGAGAGAGTGCTTCGGCTTGCTTGGATTCAACGGAGCTGGAAAAACTACCACCTTCGAAATTTTGACTGGAGAGGAGAGTGCTACCTCTGGGGATGTGTTGATTGATGGTGTTAGCATCAACAAAAATATCCTAAAGGTAAGATTTATTACAGTATGATATTTGAGAAGCATAATGACTCAAGAATGTAGGTAACGCTAATGTCTAGGATTAATAGATGGGAATTCATGTAAGCTTTGTTGTTGATACTGTAGATGCCATCAGTGGAATCCGAGTTGAGAAATAGTTGAAGAGAGTCTCTCCAAGTTTGCCATTTTGAAACATCTCTTATATTTCATCATGTGACAAGTAGTTCTATTTCCCATTTATTTGGGCCTTTTAATATGTTAAGATTGATTTTTATTGTTGTAAAATACTTGACATAATATTTACCATTTTAAGCATTTCTACAATGCCTAATACAATTCATTTGCATTAAGTACATTAACATTTTTACGCATCTATTCCCACTATCTCCAAAACCTTTTCATTACCTCAAACTAAAACCTGTACCAGTTAAGCAGGAGAAACACCCTAGTCTAAATCTTCCCGCTTTGCTAACAACTATTCTAATTCATCTCTATGAATTTGACTATGCATTAGGTACCTCATATAGTAGAACTTTAAAATATTTATCTTTGTGTCTAGTATATTCCATCTATGTTAATGCCTTCAAGAATTTTATTAGAATTTTATTTAGCTTAGATTTAAGCAATATATATCAGTATGAACATTAATAATATATTAATTCATCTGTTAGTGAACATTTAGGATGTTTTCGCCTTTTATCTATGGCATCTAATACTGCTGTCAGAATGACATGCAAATATCTGAGTCCAATTTCAATCATTTTGAGTATGTAATTGCAGAATCTATGGTAATTCTATTTTTTTTTTTTTGAGAAACTTCCACACTGTATTCTGTATCAGCTACACCATTTTCCATTCCAGTCAGCAGTGCACACGAGTTCCAATTTCTTCACATTATCACCAAGAATTTTTACTTTCCTTCTTAATAGTATGTATCCTAGAACACTTGTGATGATATCTCAATGTAGTATTAATTGACATTTCCCTAATGGTTAATGATGGCAGGCATTTTCCTATGTTTATTAGTCATTTATATCTTCTTTGGAAAAATGTCAAAGTCTTTTGCACGCTTTTTTTGTTGAGTTGATTTGAAGAACTTCTTCATGTATTTCAAATGTTAATCCCTTCATATATCTCATGATTTATTATTTTTATCCTTTATATGGGTTTCATTTTACAATATCCTTTGATACATAATGGTCTTTAACTTGATTAAGCCCAATTTACTTAATTTTATGTTGCCTGTTATTTAAAATCATACAAACTTCTCATTAAATCCAATGTCATGAAGGTCTCTACCTATTTTTTTCCTCTACGAGTTTAAAGCTTTAGTTTATATGCTTAAGTCTTTCATCCAGTTGAGACATGGCTGCAGGTTCTTCCGTGCCATCTGTAGATGTTCAGTGTGATGGATGACTTCGGTCTTTACGTAAGACAATTCTTGGAATTAGGTGAGGTCAAGAATTGGCTATTGTCCTCAATTTGATGCCTTGCTGGAATATATGACTGCTGAAGAAATACTGATAATGTATGCCAGAGTTTGGGGAGTCTCTGAGTCCCATATTCATCTGTATGTGAACCAATATTTGAATTCAATGGAACTGGAGCCTCTTGCTAACAAGATTATTAGTACCTTTAGGTGAGTCATTGAGCTTGCTGCTCTTTTTGTTGTTGTTGTTGTTATTGTTGTTAATGATAAGGTGTTTCCTGGCATTCTTGATGTTTGAAATAAGTGCACACAGTTCTACCTAAGCTCCTCTGTCACATAATTTACTAATTATGAAACAATATAACAATTTTCTTTCAGAGTCCAGTAATAAACAGACAAATGTGGTTCAATATCTTTCCCTTTGTTGAGATGAAACTTAAAATTCTATTTCTATTTGAATTTTAGCCTCTGAATCTCAAAGGGGAGCACCTTTCTATATTGCATTGCTACAGTTCTTTTTCTCCAAATAAAGAGGAATGTGTGCCCTTTAGGTTTATGTATCTGAGAAGCCTTAACAACATAAAAAATGTAAGCTCTGATAATGTTGCCAAAATGTGACAAAATTATTCTTCTATATTTTCAGTTAAAATAAGTTGTGTGTGTGTACATGCACACACATTTGGAGCACGCGTGTACACGGGTGTATATACAAAAATGTTCTTGGTCCTCTTATCTTGTTATTCCTGCTGGCATTGTGGATATACAGCCTGTTTGCTGAGACTCTGAGCATTTAAGTTATTTGTGCTATTTCTTTTTAAATAACTGATCTGTACAGCCTCCTCTTCTCCCGCTTTCTGTTTGTCTTTGGCTGTGAAGTGGAGGAAACAAACGCAGGCTGAGTACTGCTATTGCCATAATGGGAAGATCCTCAGTCGTCTTCCTGGATGAGCCATCAGCCGGCATGGACCCAGTAGCCCGACGCCTGCTCTGGAATGCAGTGACCAAGACACGGGATCATGGAAAAGCTATTGTCATCACCTCACACAGGTATAGCTCATGGAGAGGCATACCCGAGGTTTGGCAGGAGCTATAGTGATTATAAGAGGGAAATATCTGAGGCCAAGAATTTACAACAATGAACTTGCCTGAATGCAAGGAGTCGTTATTCACGTGTTAACCATGATGAATAAAGCCGCCAAGAATCCTCCATGAAGTTTTTTTTTTTTTAATCAAGAGTGGGGAGCAAAAATGAAGTTCATGGAAATGTTCCACTTATGCTGTTGATCACTAAACATTAGCACTAAACTTACGCTGTTTATCACTAAACATACAGCTCCTGATTGAAAGGAAAATCACCAAGTTCTAGCTCTGATTGAACTACACCATGTCCTCCCAAACAGAACTTTGTAGTCTTATATTATTTTCTTCTCCTATTTTGCAAGTATGGAAGAATGTGATGCTCTGTGTACCAGGCTAGGCATCATGGTCAAGGGGAGGTTCATGTGCCTGGGCAGCCCTCAGCATCTCAAGAACAAGTTCGGCAATATTTACATCGTGAAGATCAAGGTCAACAATGAAGACGAGTTGGAAAATGTGAAAAATTTTATCAAAACCACATTTCCAGGTAAATAAGGTTGTGCTAACTTTGTTAGAGATGTATTGTATTTGTTGTTCTCACCATCTTTAGAACTTGGATCTTCAGTACTGCTTTACAATAAGTTCATAGCGATCTTTTAAACAATATGTTGTTCATAATAAATATATTTAAATGTTATGCCAATTTGAACAGATCAATCAAAAAGTGAAATGGCTATCATGTTGATGTAGGTGTTGATGATTTGGGGATGCAGAGACTGGGAAGTCACACACGTGAGTGAGTGCATTACTAATGCTTGCCCTAGATGGGTGGTTTCATCAGTGCTTGTTTGGAATACTTAATTATGCTCTGAAATGCACCTATTTCAAATAAAAAGAGCTTTGCATAAGCAAGAACGCAGTAAATGCATTATGGTTAATACTAAGAAAGTCTATACATGATTATAGCCATGCATTTTTTTCTTCAAATTAGAAACAAAACCACCTTCTTATCTTTAATCCCATCAGTGATTCTTGTAACAGAGATGTGAACACACAGACTTTAGTGATTCATATTGTGTGATTTACTCTTTCACATAATTGAAGAAGTGCATAGTGTTTAGCATAATAACACAAATTTGTGCCCCTCTCACCTCTTTCAAATGCTGTATTTGCACACACACAGAACCAGAAAGAAAATTCTCCCAATTCATATTTTATAACCTGATGTTTAGAAATAAAGTATTATAGCAACAGAATTTATAAAAATTGGGAATTTTTGCATTGAATATGTAAGTTGATATGTTTGTTGACATAATTGCTATAAACTCTGCATATTCAATGTAGCTCATCATGAATAAACCAGAAGCATTAATTATGTCATGTATGTCAAAAAGGTAGGGGGTTTGGGAAGTCATATCCACTTTGTACTAACCCCATCTGTTCACTCCTCCTTTTTATGTAATTAAGTGCTTGCAGCAATATTTCAGCAATTATAAATGGAATCTGTAAGATTATTCACCTGTCTTGTTTTCCTTCCTTAGGTAGTATCTTGAAGCACCATAATCAAAAGATCCTTAACTACTACATTCCCAGCAAGGACAGAAGCTGGGGAAAGGTGATGGTAGAAACTATGCTTTATAACATAATCGATTAAAATAGCACTAATGATGAGACTATATTGGGATTCAGGAATTTGAAGTGAGATCCTGGTATTGTGGGAGGAGTAAAACCTTTGTGTTACTTTTCAAGCAAAATGCACTATGATTCCAGGTCCAAAAGGGAATGAGGACGGAAAACTACTCTTGGTTTCCCACTTACCCAGTTCTGCCTTCTCATTTCCCCTTTCTATACTTCTTGCCCCCATCATCAACTTGACAGAAGTTGGGAGAAGTGAAGGAAAAACTCAACCTGGATAAGGGCCCGGGAAGGTGATCAGATCCCAATTCACTGTCCTTTTGTTCTTCCCAAAGATGTTTGGCATTTTGGAGAACGCCAAAAAGGAATTGGATTTAGAAGATTATTCTATCAGTCAGATCACCCTGGAACAAGTCTTTCTCACCTTTGCTAATCCAGAAGACATAGATGTTTATGCTCCACAAAAGAAGCCATGATATACAATTGCAGTCAGTGACACTTTTAGCTTTCTTAAACTACACCTGGCTACCTAGAGAGACATTTTGTTGTTTGTATAGCTTGGTATAAATATATTCGTTTAATAAATATTTTCACAAACAAAAATGCTTGTTCCTTTCTTTTCAGATTTAGATGAGTGAATTGTAGTGACACTAGTCCCAAAATAAATCTTATAATTTAATTGTAAGAGGATGTTTGTACCAAGAACATTTAGAAGTACACAGAAAAAAAATATGTTTAAAAGTAGCATTTCACTTGCTACTCTAGTTTTTAATAAAGGAGAAATGAATTATAGAGGGAAGTGGAGATTTTCTGATGCATGTCTAATCATAGAGTATACCCATAAACAACATGAGAAATTTAAGCACATATCCAGGATTTGTGGGCAGATGAGGAAACAATTAAGGTGTTTCTTGTAGAATTAGATGATAAAGTTGCTGTATTTTGGGGATGGCTTATTCAACATTTTCAGATTTCTTTTTAAATATTTATTTTCAGGGCTCTACGTGATGACTCAGTGACTAAATCCTGCCTCTGACTTTGGATCGGCTCAGCTCCAGAAAGGCAGATTTACAGAGAGAAGGAGAGACAGATCTTCCATTCTCTAGTTCACTCCCTAAGTGGCTGCAACTGCAAGAGCTGAACCAATCCGAAGCCAGGAGCCAGGAGTTTCCTCTGGGTCTTCCAGGTGAATGCAGTGTCCCAAGGCTTTAGGCCATCTTTTCCTGCTTTCCCAGGACACGCACCAGTGACCATATGGTATTGCAGTCTTTAGAAATAAAGAATCAGCCAGTTAAACCATTGCACCAGTCCCATTTTTAGATTGTTAATTGGATGTGGCCAACTAAAAATTATATATTAAAAAAGCCTTATGAATTGCTTGTATGTGGTATTTATATCTATTGTCTTTCATCAGCTATTCTGTATTCCCTTTGTCTCAGCTAACACCTCACTTAATTACGGATCTTTACCTGGTAAGTAAAAAGTAGTCCTTCCTGATAGGATTGTTGTATTTTTCCATTGACTTTAATTATAAGGCATTATAATACAAAAGGATGTCCTAAGGTATCTTCTATAATCCAGATATTCTCTAGTTTCACTTTGGAGTAGTAGTCCGGTTCCCCGTGGCCGTCGGGATCAGTCACTCCAATGAGAACCGTAACTCCCTTCTTTGCCTGTTGATTGAGGGGCATAATGAGTCCAAAGTGGCCTGGTGGCCAGGTCCAGTTCAATGCAATCACTACTATGTCGCTTAGTGCTACAGGTTAGAAGAACATAAAATTGCAAGAATAGAAAGAAAAAAAAAATTTTGCTTGTGAGTCATTTCACTGCCACTTCCACCCAGCCACTTCTGGACCAAATGAATCCCCACTGTGGCAGAAACAGCACCATAGGAGACTGATTCAGAAGCATGTGGAAGTTTCTAGAGAAACATCTGCAGTCCTTCAAAGTATTGCTCTCTAGTTGACCATTGTGTAAAACTAGTTGCTTTTGGGTGGTGGTGGTGAACATTTCTAAGCCCAGTGAAGCCCACAAGCACATCTTTTGCTTTGAATTGAGTTCCTTATGCAGAAGCAACGCTATGTGGAAGACCACATTGGTGAATAAGGCATTTGGTAAGTTCACAAACAGCAGATCTGGCAGATACATTGACTGCACGTCCTTCAGGGTAGTCAGGCCTGTTGGGAAAATTAATCAGAAAAAGAGAGACCTCAACGGATCAGGAGCCACATTTTATTTATGGAAAGCAAAGGAGTTGTCCAGCAGCCTCAAAGAGAGCACAGGGGCCTGCAAGCTAGTGCCAAGCAGGGGTTTTTATACGTGAAAGGGGGGGGGGGGTGTTTTTCTTTTGTTTGATTGCAAGAGTGTGGGAGAGCAAGTTTTTTGTCTGCACTGTTTGGGCAGGGAGGGAGCAGCCTCTTCGGGTTAGGAAGCCAACCCAGGAACTCCCCTTCAAGTTTCACCTCAAGTAGCTGCAAAATGCTTTGTCTTCTTGGGGTTTCTTAGACAGTGACACTCTACTAAACCAAAAGGTCAGAACGTCCCCTAAAGCATATACGGAGAACTTATCAAACCGATTTTTCCAAGGGCTATGACGGTTTCATAGAGAATTCCCAGCGCCTTAAAAGGCATCTGAGCCTGTCCAAAAATACAAAATCTCATGCATGCAGAACCTAGGCAGTATAAACACCATTGCTGGGGGAAAAAAGAGAAAAGAAAAAAATCCTGCTGCAAAGATAATCGATTTTATCGAGCTTACGCAAATGTGCCATAAAAAAGTAAACAGCTTGAAACTCGGAAACAGCACCGAGGCTGGTAAGCAGCAGCAGGTAGAGCGGAGATTAAGGCCGTACCTCTGGCTCCTTCCCACTCACGCAGCCCCGACGCGGCTCCCTGCAGTTGCGCGCGCGAGGCCGAGGCCCGCGGGGCGCCTGCGCGGTGGGGCGGTTGTGAGGAGCGTTGAGAGGCGGCGGCGCGCGCTCCAGACTGGCGCCCCTCAGCGGCGGCGGCGGCGGCGGCGGTCGTGGCGGTTGCGACGCCTGAGCGGTGAGTGCCCAGGCTGTGCCCCCGGCTCTTCCTCCTCCTGCCTGAGGCGCCTTGCGCTGGCCGCCCCGCTCGCCGGGGTCCTGCAGGTCCCCAGGACGCCCTCCGGAGACGAACAGGCACTCCGGGTGCCGACCCTCCACGCCTTGTCCTCCCTCAGAAGCTAAACGAACCGTGAGGGACTTTTGGGGTTTGGGGTCCGTTCCTCTGGTTATTACTCGCGTGACAGAAGGCGAAGGTTTGGGGAGCTCAGTGGACCTGACTCCCGGCTCTTCTGCCGTTTTCTGGCTCACCTCTCCCGGGCTCATCTGTGAAATGGGAATCCTGGAGGCAGGGCGACCACCTCCAAAGGGGAGGCTGGTCCCACAGCGAGATAAACAGAAGGTTCCCTGAGTGGCCCGACCTGCCTCCCCAAAAAGGATGAGAGGATGAGGACTGTGAAGGACCCGCCATTCCCGAAGTCTCACATTTAATTAGCAGAATTTGGCTCGGGTCAGTTTTTGAAAACTGCGCAACCCAGGAAAAGGAGGGAAATCATTTTAGTAGAAAATAAAAATTCGCTTTTTTTTTCTCCATAACGTGGTCCTTTCCTGTAACAGGACTGGCATGCAGTTGTACAGAATACACATCTCACCTTGCAGAACCGAAAACACCCGAGGCCACTTGCCGGGCCCGCAGCCTCTCGGTGTCACCAGGTGCTGGAAGAAGGTAGCGGACTGTGCTGAGTAAGGGATTGGGCTGCTATGGTTTCCTCCCGGCTTCTTCAAGGCCCAAAGGCAGTGGGTCTCCCAGAATCAAGTGGAGTATTGAACAGCGTGTGGTGAGCCGGTGTGCAGGTCTCTGGCTGTCCACAGCGCTGGTGACCTTTCGGGAGACCCACGTGTTCTCAAAATACTGTGATGGGGAAGTGTGGCTCAACATTTCCCACTTTGTGTTTTTATGTTTTCAATATTACTTGAAGAAACAGATGTCACTCTCAGGTTTGCCCATGGTCTTGCTCCTGAGTAGATACAGCTTTCTGGACTTCTAAAGGTGTGTGTGATCCTAGGCAGGTTCTTTTGTTTATCTCTTTTCCTGATTATCTAACACAATCACTCTGCTGGTCCTTTTGCTTTTCACTCTATCAATAAGAAACCAGGTCTTTATCCTTCATTTTTGTTGATGTTGCTTTAATATTTTTTAAAGGAAGCGTGACAGAGAAATCTTTTATCTGCTGATTCATCCCCCAGTGACCATCAAAGCCAGTAGGTGGTCCAGGATGAAGCCAGCAACCTTGAATTTCAACTGCATCTCCTAGTGCAGGTGGCAGGAGATCAAGTACTAAGCCATTGTGTGCTACTTTCCAGCTTGTTAATAGAGAGCTTAGTAGTGGGGCTTCTGATCCAATGCAGGATGCTGCCATCCTGAGTAGTTGCTTAACCAGCCATGTTACAACGCCAAAACTTCCTTGTTTTTGACAAGAATCCCTGGCATGAGTTTTGAGTTTTATGCGCCAAACAAAAACTTTACTCATCAGCAGAGATGCAGAATTCTTCATCTTGTATCCCACCTCTGTTCCTGGGCAGAATCTCAGTTCTATCTCATCAGAACTGAGAGTTGAGAGATCGGTATGCTTCTCCCAGTGCACCCACCCTCAGTCTTGAGCAGGCACAGGCACCTGGCAACTCTGGATTGTTTGGTTTATTTGTCCTGTCCCTCCTCGCATGTATTATCTGCCCTACGGAAGGTTTGCTCAAGGGTGAACAGATCCCTGTTGTTCTCAATGCAAGGTGCCAGTGCCAGTAGTAGAGCTTCTTCCCTATAAAAGGAAATTGAGTGGGTTAAGAAATCCTGAGACTGTTCATTTTCATCTGCCTGGAATGTAACTGCTTCATCCTGGAGTGAAAAGGGTGAGAACTGCCCAGCAGTCTTCCCCTTATAGAGTGCAACCATAGCCCTCGACTGGGCGTGTCATAGAAACGGAGTCCCGTCATCGTGTCACACTTGCCTGGAATAAAGCTCATAATGTGGCACTGAGGGGTTGGGGGCAGTTGGTATTTTTATTAAAATCAGTTGATGATCTTAAATAAGTATTTTTTTTCATTTCTGTATGCCTCTAAGTAGATTCTCAAAGCTTCTAATATATTTTAAATTTTCAACACATAAATGGTTGTTCTCCTGTGGAGAAGAACCATTGACTTCTTTTTTTTTTTTTTTTAAAGATTTATTTTTATTATTTTTTATTGGAAAGGCGGATACACAAAGAGGAGAGACAGAGAGGAAGATCCTCCGTCCGATGATTCACCCCCCAAGTGAGCGCAACGGGCCGATACTATGCCGATCCGAAGCCAGGAGCCTCTTCCGGGTCTCCCACGCGGGTGCAGGGTCCCAAAGCCTTGGGCCGTCCCAGGCCACAGGCAGGGAATGGTATGTTCCCTGTGGAGAAGAACCATTGACTTCTAATACATGATACATAATGAGTGACACATAGTAAATGTGCAATAAATGCCTTAACAGTGAATAAAAACTCCTAATACTTTAAATGGTGTGTTATACTCTAAGAACCTTAAAAAAATTAATCCTTTCCAGTGGTTTTGCTTTTCATAATTTGCCATGATGGTAATGTTTATTGTATATACTGTCAACTATTTTAATGAAAGTTGTATAAAAATCAAATCTCTTTGGCTTTGTGCCAACTTTACGTGGACAAATGGAACCACATCTTATTGATACTGATTTTTCTGTTTCCCTGTTTCCCAATGTTTTATACATAGTAGAACTTCACTGCATATTAAATGAAGGAAAAAGACCTATACAGTTTTCTTTAATTACATAAACTTTTTTGCTATCAATGTTTGAGACTGGTTAAGGAAAAGAGTAAGAAAAAGAAACAGCCCTAATATTTACTTGATGTTCAGATGATTAGTAACTTTGCATTTCAAAGAATGACTTTTCTCCATCTCAGGAGAAGAATTTCTCCATTCGGTGGAAGAATGAAATTGTTGACACTCAACCAATTTGCAGTACTCCTCTGGAAAAATTTTACGATAAAGGTAGGTGAATGCAGCCATGGAGTAGACATAATTATCCATTTGTTCAATTTCTGTAAATCACATAGAGCAAATCACACAGAGCAAAATTACTCTAGAGCTGTAGACAGTTCTTCCAAATCTGTAAAACTAAGTGATTCAATAATGTGATGTCTAGCAGAGGTAATGACACAGACCAGGCAGCAGTGATACTCATAGAGTAAAATAAAAGTTCAATATAAGAGAACTGTCTGTCCATTTGCATCTAATGTATTCTCTTGACTGTCACCGCCCCTTTGTTCCTCTTTTAGAGGAGGCATTGGACAACACTGATTTTGGAAATCTTCTCAGGATTGGTATTTGCACTAATGCTTCTGGTATTCCGTGCACTTACTGAAGCAAAGACTAAAGGACCATACAATTACACTTCACAGCCCATCAGTACTTTGCCTGCCTTCATTAAAAATGCAAAAAACTGGGAATTGGTTTACGTACCTTCTAATATTAGTGTAGTCAAAGAAATCACTGAAAATGTGAAGAGGAATCTCAACATCAGTATAAGAGGTTAGTCATTAAAGATTTCTACAAGAAATGACTGTTTTTAGAGACACTTAATCAAATAATGTTGGTGAAGAATAAAGTTGGAGAAACTACTTTCCTCCATTTTAGGATGTACATATAAGAATAGTAATTCAGACAGTAAAGGTATAGACACATAGTAATGAAAATGAATAGCTAAGCCAGAAATAAGCCTACATTAACATGCCAAAATAAAATTGTGCAACAGTATGAAAGAATTAATTGAGAACATAATTTTTTTCCACAAACATTGGTGTCACAATTGGACTCCAATTGCTAAAGCAATGAAACTTAAATTTTTAGGCAAAAAAAAAAAAACAGTGACTCACAGATCTAAATGTGAAAAGATTTTCAAATAATTTAGGAAAGAATGTAAGATAAAATCTTTGCAACTTATGATAATCCTTAGATGTTATATCAATATCATGATGTATAGAGGTTAAAAGATAACTAGGACTTTTAGTATATAATGCTAACATAAACAACAATTGGTTGTTCTTGAGTTTATTCATATCTAGTGTTTTACTACTTTATTGTAATGTTGAATCCTTATCATAATAGGCAGATTTACATTTTCCTATTTATATTGTAATTTTCATATATATATAAGAAAATTGAAAGCTTCTGAGATTGTCAAATCCAGATGAGAAGATACAATGCAGTAGGCATCTCTACTTCCAGATCAATGATTGACTTGCAATAAAACTATTAAATATATCTTGACATTAGGATGCTGGACTCTGCCATTGTTCATAGCTACAATGTCAGAATACACTTAAATGGCATTATGATGGACTTATGACTGTTTATGAAGGACTATACTGTTGTAATAATATAGGGGAAATCAGTGGAGGAAGAGGCTTTAGGGAGAGGAGAGGGAAAATCCCAGAGCCTATGGATTAGTATCATACAATTTTTAAAAAGTAGCAAAAAAAATTGAGAACTTCACTGGGAACATTTAATAATTCACAAAAACTAAAAAAATAACTTAAAAAGTGAAATAACTCAAAAAGTGAAAATATTTACCATGGCTATTGCTTAATTTGGTTTTAAAGAACCAAGAGAGAGGAAAATACTTTTAGATTTTAACTGCTTTTTCCTGAAGGTCAGGGTTTTTGTCTTACTGAAAATCTTCCTCTTACAATTTATCACAGTAGGCTTGTTATTAGTGAATCCTCTTTGTTTGCCATCACCTGAGAATGTTTTTATTTTAGTTTCATTCTGAGTGATATTTTTACTGAATATAGAACTCTGCATTGAGAAATATTTTCTTTCAACATTAAAAATATATGCATCTGTCTCACTGGGTGTGAAATATTTTCCCATTGTGTTTTATGTCTTTCATCGGATGGCTTATATTGCTTTGTATGTCAAATATCCATTAGTTAGTCATGATGCGAATATTTAAGAAACATTAAAATTTATAATATTTGCAGGAACTCAAACTGACCTTTCTGATATGGGTTACAGGCATTCCAATTAGCAGTTTAACTGTGATGTGCCAACAGAAAAAAAAAATTATAATATTTAGATAGGATTTTGTTCATGTGAAGTAGTATCCAACTTCTCAAAAAGATGTATTGTTAAAAATTTTTATGGAAGTAGACTTTTTTTCTCTATAGTTCGGGGCTTTTCTTCAGAAACTGAGTTTGAGAAGTACATTCAATATGATTATTCATCTCACTATGCACTAGCTGCCATTGTTTTCGACCATGACTTCAAAAGTAAAGATGATTCTCTACCACTTCAGGTAAGAACATCTTAGCTGTCTTAATTTTTTTCCTCTTTCCTTTCTCCCTTCCCCCCTCCTCCTTCCTTCAGTCCCTCCTTCTCTCTCTCTTCTTTCCTTCCTTCTGTCTGTCTTTCCTTCCTTGCTGAGGTTGAGACGAAGCCTTAGCTTGAATGTCTCAAAACACCAGCCTCCAATTTCAGATTTTCTTTTTTCTATTTGATATTACCTATTCTTAAGACTTTGAACTATGCTTTTATTTGATTCATTGAGTTCTCCAATTCCAATATTTCTGGTTTTTTTCAGTATTCTGTCTTTTTACTAAATTTCTGATTAACATTATGCATTGTGTCCCTGATTTTATATAATTGTCTAGTTGTATTCTTTTGATTATCTTTGAGTATCATTATGTATAATCTTTTTAAAGATCTTCAAATTGACCAGCACTTGCTAAATATTATTTATTTTGCCCCATATGGGGGAAGCAGTTGACAGTTGAGGAAGGAAGAATATGGAGGGTGGAAGGGGAAATCCCTAAGGTTATGGAACTCGATCATGAAAAATAAAAATTTTTTTAATTCGTTCTTATCACATCCTATCAAAGATACCAGTCCCAACAAACTGTTGCTCCTACTTGGAAGTCTGGGTCCATGTCTCAGAGTATCTCTCTGTCAACCTTGGAAACCAAGTTCGGGGGCTTGCATCATGGCCTAACAGATGAAACCGCCTTCTGGAACACCAATATCCCAAATGGGTGCCGGCTCAAGTCCCAGTTGCTCTGCTTTCAATCCAACTTCCTACTAATGTGCCTAGGAAAGCAGCAAAAGATGACTCAAGTCTGAATCCTTATACTCAAGTTAGGGACATGGATGAAGCTCCTGGCTTCAGCCTAGCCTTGCCCAGGCTGTTGCAGCAATTTGTGGAATGAACCAAGTTATAAAAATTTTCTCTCTTCCTCCCTGCCTGGCTTCCTCTACCTTCCTTCCTCCCTTTACCTCCATTCTTCCATTCTCTCTCTTCTATCTCTCCCTGTGTGAGTATGTGTGTGTATAACTCTGCCACTTAAATACATAAATATTTTTTAAAATCAAAAAGAAACCAACTCCTACCTTGCTGACCTCCCCACCTTGAATTTCTGAGTGTCAGTCCCTCAGTCTTTCCAGTCAGTTTATACTTTTTATTAATTCCCACCTCTTGCTTCTGCTACCTTCGTCCTAGGTCTAATGATCGCTTCCTGTTGTTTCTGTTGCCAACTTAGAATTCTCTTGTCCTTTTAGTTGCAGAATATGGTGTTCGTTTTCTGGCAATACAATGAACAGATAATAGTACATTCTTATGTAGACGTGTCATAATTTTCCAGTCTTCTCCCTGGAAGCAATTAAGTTAATTCAGATATATTTCTACCACAGATAAATTTACAAAGTTGCACATGTTTTCTTCATATTCTTGGAGGTGTTTAGTACATACATGTTTCTTGAAGCAGAATAAATTCCTGGTATGCTTTGAATGTTGTCTACAAGATTTATGTTGAAACTTAATTGCTATTCTGAGAGTATTAATGGAGGGGACTTTTGAAAGATAATTAGGAATTGTGAGCTCCATCTGCCAGTGAGATTAATATTGGTATAAAAGAGCAAGTTTGTCCCCTTTTATCTCTTTGCACTGCTGCCCTTTACCTTCTGCAGTGGGGAGGGACTAAGTGTTACTGCCTTGCAGAGGACTTAGTGTTCAAGGTGCTGTCTTTGAATCAGAATCTCCAAACCTGAAACTGCTCTGATAGCAAATTTCTAAAGCTCCAGAAATGTAAGAAAAATAATTTCCTGTTCAGCATGTATTGACCAATCTCATATATTCTAGAATAGCATCATAGACTGAAGCAATGCTTATAAAATTTGTTAGATATGTTATGATACTCCATGAAAAGTGTACTGTTAAAAAGGATCTGTTTTTCTACAACTTTGTTAAGAGTATGTTAAGCTTTTGGTTTGACATTACAATACCTTAAAAAAATCTCTGCAATTTTAAGTAATGTTTGTTTATCTCATTGCCTTACATTAAGACTCTTTCCTTATATGTGTGTCATATCTTGTTATGTGCATTATCTGTCTTTGGAGTTGAATTCAAATCAGGTACAACTGGAGCATACTGATCCATGTTATGGTTCAGAGTTACTATCATTCTTAGATACTCAGAATCATTTTGACATCAGATAAGTCTCGTGTTCCACATCACATGGTTGCCCATTTGCTTTTAACTTTCCATGTTTCCAACATTTGCTTTTCAGTTTTGTTTTTTATTTAAACATAGCTTGTTTCCTGTTGCTACTTCTAGGTAAAATATCATCTGCGTTTTGCTAGGGTACAGAGGACTCTTTGGTGGCCAGACAGGATAGGATGGAAAACAGGCTTTCTCTTTCCCAATCGTCCTTCTGTAGGACCCAGGAACCCATCTCAGTCTGACGGAGGAAGTCCTGGTAAGCAAATCATAAACATACTGAAATTTTTTTTGATCACAGTTGTATACTAGAACACACACTCGGGTGTGTGTGTGCACCCATACACACATTTATTTAACAAATGAGAAAAGGTGTCTGTTCCTAATTTGTGATGAGCTTTTCAATTGAAAATTTCTATTCGGTCAAGATAAATATTCAGCTCTACAGTTAATGCCAAACTGTTACATACAGCTATAAACATTGTTTTTTGTTCAATTTTGATTCTTATAACAATGTACCTATCTTTTTACAATTGTAGTTGAGTAATTTGCTTTGCAAATATGTAAATTTACATTTATTGACATTTCTTGCCTATTTGTACCTATACATATTTCTCTTGACTAGATGTAAAAGGTTTTTTTTTTAAAAAAGATTTATTTATTTTTATTACAAAGTCAGATATACAGAGAAGAGGAGAGACAGAGAGGAAGATCTTCAGTCCAATGAGTCACTCCCCAAGTGACTGTAACAGCCGGTGTGAATGTATGCATATGTGTATATACACACACTCTGGATATTAGTTTCTTGTCATGAATAATTTTCAAATATTTTTCTTGATTTTGTAGGTTATCCATTCATTCCATTGATTGATCATTTCCTTTGCTGTGCAAATAACTTCTTAGTTTGATGTGACCTTTTAGTTTGATGTACTGTTCTTTTTTTCTTCCTGATTGTTTTATATATCATACGTTCATTTATTTCTCTCTTAATGTCTAACTATTCTCTCTAATTCTGTTTTCCACAAGCATGCAGATGTATGATAGATACAGTAATTGTGTATAACTGGTCTTCATACAGAATTCAATTTTGATTTTGTAGGTGACATACTATGACTTAACTTGAACTTCCTTCTTCTTTTTGTACCTGAACTGTTCTGTGGCCTGTTTCACTTAACAATGTTTGCTCCGTCTTGCAGGGTATATCAAAGAAGGATTCATGGTTATACAGTATGCCTTGGATAAGGCCATCATGCTATATCATGAGAACAACACTGGACAAAAATTGTTTGATGGTATTAGCATTTTTATACAGAGGTTTCCATACCCAGCTTATTGTCATGATGGATTACTTAAGATCATTGGTTCTTTTCTCCCTTTGATATTCATACTCATATTCTCTCCAATTGTACTTTCCAATGTTCGATACATTGTGTGGGAAAAGGAGAAAAGATTAAAGGTAATAACACTGATGAAATTTCTATAAATATTTTTAAAAATTTTGTATGGAAAATTGCATTATTTCTACTTATTCAGCTTTAGTGGAGGGTTGTTACAAACTTGTAGCAGTAAATCCAACTACAGAAAAGAATGAACACTGGAGCCCCTTACTAATGTCTAAAGCTGGGAGAACTTCAGAAACAAACGGACCCTGAGAAGTAGCACAATTCATGGAGGGAGACAGAAAGTGGTCATCAGAGGAACATAAAGTCCCTGATATGAAAAGTACTGGTTCACTTCAAACAAAACCATCTCCTTCATAAATTAAGTCTCCTCACTAAGTGTGTTTATTTTGATGTGTACTTCCTTAGACAACATGTCTGATTTTCAAAAAATAATTATTAATTATATAAAAAGCAAGAAAAAGATAGTCCAAATAAGTCATCAGTTACCAGAGCCTGTAATGACACAGATGTTGAAAATGTCAAAAAATTTAAAATAACTATGGTCAATATTTTAAAGTCTGTGAGATTCATTAGAAGGACCGTTGGACTCTGCATACAATTTATCTCACAGCTAATATATAACAGTGATGTAAGAATTTAAAGCTGTGTCACAAGGAGAAAAAAATGTAAGCAAAGCCTGAGGAAATCTACCTGCTGGCTTTCTCATGTAAACCCACATGGATTTAGGGAGCAGTCCTGCTTCAACAGTGAAAACCCCATCATATGTTAGTAAAATTTCTATCCGTGAGGGATTCAAGCACCCAATGTTTCAATTCAGAATTGGTCATGTAGACTCACCCTGTCTAAAATATTCCGAATTCCAAACATCATGATTACATACACAGTATAAACTGTACTCTTTGTACAGACACCAAGTGCCCATATGCCAGCCAAGAACCAGTCATACAAACGTTGTCTTTCTAATAATAGCAGACTCAGACTCAAACCTTCTGCATTCTTTTTAAATACAGTAGATAATAGGCAAATAAATCAGAATGATAGCAGTCAAATGAAATTTGTAAAGATGAAAAACACACTAACATAAATGAAGAATGCTGTTGACAGGCTTGTCAGTATGCCCGATCCAGCTGAGGAAAGAATCTAAAAGTTGAATACAAGGGGTATTATATTCAAACTTAAGAAATTATAGGAGGTAAAAAGGCATTATTGTAGACATTTTCCTCCAGTATTCCTGGAAGCAGGGTATACTAGAAATGCAATACTCATCTTGGTGCTTTAAAGCTTTTTAAATGTTAGTTTATTTTGACCCAACCAGGTGTACTATATTTTTAAAAGTCTTTGAACTCAGGAGAAATATATTTTAGGCTAGTACTACCTACCTTTTTTAACTGCATTTTTTTAAAATCAACACATTAGACTTTCTGAGCCTTGACTTTCTCGTTTATAAGATAGAGGTATTATTTCCATTTATGAAGGTTTCTATAAGGATTAAATTTTTTAAATTACATGTAAGTCCTATAAGCTGAAGATATATATGATATTTGGTTACTGTTGTATTATCTACAGGAATACCAACTCATAACTGGACTCAAAAGCTGGATGATCTGGGTTGCCTATTTCTTGACATTCTTCTTTTGGTATATAATTATTATCTCTTTCCTATGTATGCTGTTCTTTGTCAAGGCAAGTGTCTAGCTTTATATTGTCCAATATAAATGCAATTGACCATATAGGTAATCTTAAATTTTAGTAGCTACTAGAAATTTTTAAAGTAACAAGAAATAAGTGAAAAATTTTCAGCAAATATTTAGCTCAAATTTGATATATATATATATACACACACATACATATATGTGTCGAAATGTAAGCTATTTAAAATTTGAGTTGTTTTACAATTTTTGTGTCAAGTATTCAAAATCCAGTGAGTTTTGTATTTACACTGTATCTGAATTCAGACAATTATATTTAAGAAATACTTTACATATGTTTAATGTGGTATTCTTATTTAAACTGAATAACACTCAAGCCTCTGTTCCTCAGTCATACTAGCTGCATTTCTGGTGCTTGAGAGCTTAATGTGGCTAATGAGTACTGTATGCACAACTGAACTCTACCTGTGGGCGTTGTACTGCAGTTCTGCAGAAGGAAAGAATAAGCATGGCCTGGACTGATCAGCCTCAGGTTGCCAGGAAAGTGAAATAGGATTTTTCATTGATTCCCCTACTCCGGAGATTCAGAGGCAGCCCAGTCTCTAGGCTAGACTTACATCCTCTTACAAAGAGGTTAACTCTTCATCCCACTGAGTTTTAATCACTAATTATCACATTAGGACATCATTTTTCTCCTCTCGCCTTGAAATTTTGTGACACTACTTAATGCACGTCCTAGCTGATAGTATGTAATTGTTTTCTTTCAGATTTTTAATAGGCCAGTCTTCCGCTACAGTGACACAAGTTTCATCTTTCTCTTTCTGATGTGTTATGCCGTTGCAGCCATCTTCTTTGGCTTTATGATTAGCACATTCTTCAACAAAGGTGAGTCACAACAGCTCCTGTAACAAAAATTCCATTTTAATTTACCAGATATATTGGATGCTCCTTTTAGCTGCCTCATGTATAGCCTTTGCATATATTCTAACATAGGTGATGAATTTCCTTTCTAAACATCTTCCGTAACTTTTTTCTTTCCCTAATAAACTCAAACCTTCTTGAGTTCCTGGGGCATACCAGAGGCTGCCCTGGCCTGTGCATGTTTGTCCTGCCTCACAATCCTTTTCTTTCTTAGTTCCAAATTAAACCTTTTCACATAAATATTCATCTCTACATTGTTGTTTTACTTTGACACTATCATTCATGTCTTGGTTTATCTTCATCAACTCACATCTGACAATGATGACTCACTCATTTTGGAGTGGGAGATGTTTAGTTTTTTTTTTTTTTTAGAACAAAAGTGTTTTTTTTTGAAAAATGAGATCCTGATATTTATAGGCTAGATGAAACTGGAGCCCTTTGTATTTTGTGTTATAAGCCAGACACAAAAAGACAGTTACCCCAACCAAAATGTATAAATGTTGGATAGATGGCTTTCTGGCTCAACCAATTCATTTCCCTTAGGTCGTCTCCCTCGCAAGTATGGGAAGTCTCTGAAATGTGTAAATGAAAAGGTGACAGGCCTAGATAACTTAGAATTTAGAGTGACAGGTCCCTCCCCTCCCTGTGATTTTGTCATTGCTCTCTATACATAGATCTTTCAAGAAGTACTGCCAAAACCTCCAGATCACCAACAGGCAACAAGATCCAGGAAGAGCTGGTCTCCCAAACCAAAGGACTAGTAAAGGGTTGCCTAACAGCTGAAAAAGCGCTTTAGTAATTTTTTGTGTACTTACCGTACTCCAAACACCCAGTAGAAACACTTCACTCTCCAATGTCGTAGACATTTTTCCTCCATTCTTTACCCGTCCTGTGGAGCCAAATGATACTCCAGTCACTGCTAGAGAACTGACATCAGAAACCAGCAGTGAGCTGAAATGCCACACCCCACACCACGCTGAGTCAGAGGGACTGAATAAGGTGAGTAGGTGACACAAGTCAGTTCTCATAAACCCTCTGGTGTCAGGGAGGCTGAAGAGGAACCTATCCTAACTAGCCTTCTGTTCCCCCACACTTTCCTTACCTATATTATGTCATTATGGATACAAGAAAATTACAAATCGTGCCAAGAAAAAAGCAAAATCACAGGAATGAAAAATTACAGGCCTGGCACAACAGCTTAATTGGCTAATCCTCTAATTACAAGCGTATATGGATCCCATATGGCACATGTTCATATCCCAGCTACTAAACTTCACTACCAGCTCCCTGCTTGTGGCCAGGAAAAGCAGCAGAGGATAGGCTAAAGCCTTGGAACCCGGAATTCTTGTGAGACACCAGGAAGAAGTTCCTATCTCCTGGCTTCAGATCAGATTAGCTCTGACCTTTTGCAGCCATTTAGCAATTGAGCCAGAGGGTGGAGATCTTTCTTTCTGTTTCTCCTTTCTCTGTAAATCTCCATTTCCAATAAAAAATAAATCTTTTTTTTTTAATGAAAAATTTCAACAGACATCAACTGACATAAAACAGATACTGTAATTATCTGAAAAATATTTAAGCACCCATCTTAAGGATAGTTTGTCAAGCAATTAAGAGTTCTGTTGATACAGATGAAAAATAAAAATCTTGCCAAAAAAAAGGAGAACCTGCAAATAAGAACCAAACTACAGATTTGAAAATAATGAGAGTATAGAATAAGTAAAATTGAAGATAGGAAGCTTAAGGAAACACAGATAAATTCATGACAAGACATAATTAAACTTCTAAAATTATAATTTAAAAAATGTAAAACAAGAAGAGAGGAGCCATGTATTACATACAGGTGGATAAATGTCACTTCAAATGTCTGAAAATTTCCTATTTAAAACCAGAAGAATCGGCATGCTTTTTAAGTACTAAAGAATTGCAACTAGGGAATATTTATGCAGCAAAACTATCTTTTAGGATTGATTAGGAAATATGTTATCTTTTTAATTAATTCAAAAATTTTTTTTATTTAATTGGGTTAAATTTTTTTATGATACAGTTTCCAAGGCTCTGGAAATTTCCCTCCCCCACTTTACCCCCCTCCCCCCGATTTTCCCTAGTTTATCACAGAAATATAGTCCTTCAGAAAACAATTTTAAGTCGATCCTTCAGCTATTTAAGTGTATCCTCACGTTTTAGGTATGGACGGTGGCAGAGTCCAGCCTCCTGTTGTAAAGATATATTTAACAATTCCACTGGGAGTCCATTTTTTTTTGGAAGTAGAGATGCATATTGTATTGTATCTTTATTTTTAAAGATTATTTATTCGAAATATAGAATTGCAAAAAGAGGAGAAGCAGATATCTTGTTACCCACTCATTCACTCCCTAAATGACCACGTAGATGCAGAGGCCCAAGTGGTTGGGCCATTTTCTGCTGCTTTCTCAGGCACCTTGACAGTGTGCTGGGTTGGCAGTGAAGCAGCCGAGACATGAACCTGCACCTCTGTGAGATGCTATGGAGACTTAACTCCCTGTGCCACAGAGCTGGCCCTTACTCTTACGAACTTGTAAGATGTAAAGTCTGTTTTATCTGTTAAGAGAACCACTGCTACTCTTTTTTGCATGGAATATCTTTTTAGTTCTTTAATTTACAACCTGCGCATGCTTTTGGAATTAAACATCATGTAGTTTGAAATGTTTGTTCTGTCTTTTATTGGAGAGTTTAATCAAATTTTATTCAAAATTATTCAAAATAATTCCTGATGAGAAATGTACTGCTTCCATTTTGCTAGCTTATTTCTCCCCAGTTTCTTGCATTGCTACAGTCTATTGTAGGGTGTGGGTTTTTTGTTGTTGCTTCTGGAGTGGAAGTTTTAATTTCTTCTTATTTTCTTTTGTTTGTATTGCACAGTTTCTTGTGGTTTCCCATTGAAGTTGCATTCAAATGCCCAATATTACAACACTCTAAATTGATAACTGCTTAACCTCAATAACATGTAAGATCTCCAATTTAATTATTGATATCACAAAGGATATCAATAATTTTGTGTCTAAAAATGAGATGATAATTGTTCTATAAAATTTTTATTAAATCTTGTAGAAAATAAAAAAGAGTTGCAAACCAAAGTTACAATGATACTAGCTGTAATAATTGTCCGTGATTCTAAATTTAACAGATATATTTCTTCGTATGGTCTCAAGTTAGTGAGACCTAATAACCTTTCATTTCAGTCTGAAGGACTTCCTTAGCATTTAGAGCAGATATTTTTGGTTGTATGTAGATGTCCGAGTTTCTCCATTATTAAAAATTCTTTTTATTTGAGACAGACACACAAACAGAGTCCCCATTCTCTGGATTACTCCCCAAATGCTCACAATTGCAGGGACTAGCCAGATCAAAACTGACAATCAGGGATCCAGTCCAGCTCTGCTCTGAGGTGGCAGGAACCCAAATAAATAGAGCCAACACTTGTTCGATCCCAAGGTGTGGTTACTGAGAAATTTGAATCAGGAGCTGAGCCTGTACTCTGATAAGGGTTGCAGGCATCCCAGCTGACAGCTCAACTGCCAGACCAAATGCCCACACTTCTCTGTTTTGAAGGACAGTTTACTTCATGTAAAATTCTTGACTTGCAGTATGTTCTTTTTCTTTCAGCAATTTAAATCAATCTTTTGGCTTCCTAGATTGCTGAACAGAGCTCTGATGAAGTCTTATTGAGGATCCCCTATATGTGACAAGTCACTTCTCTCTTGAAACTTTTTAGGTCCTCTTGATCTTTTGGCAGTTGGATTATATCATATCTTGGTGTGAGTTTTCTTAAGTTCATCCTACTTGGAGATTGTTGAGCTTCTTGAATGTTTATATGTTTATATTTACGTCTTTTATCAAGTTTTTAAAATAATCACTCTATCTAGTCTTCTTCATTCTTCTGGGATTCCCAAAATGCATAAGACCTCATGGGGTCCTATGGGGTCCTTTGTATGTTTATTTTACTCCTCAGTATTTTTGATAGGCGCTCCACAAGCCCCAGAAAAAGCAAGGAGGAAACATAAATGATGTAAAACCCTCCAGGAGGAATGCTTGCTTCGGCAGCACATATACTAAAAACCCTCCAGGAGTCTTGAGAAATGAGAGAAATATGTTTACTTTTAAGAGGAGCCAGCAAATGGAATCTCTGTGTCTCTCCTTCTCTGTGCAAATCTGCCTTTCCCATAAAAATAAATACAACTTTTTAAAAAAGTACTGGGACAGAGAAGTCCAGAAAACGTATGATGGCTTAGATTAAGATAATGTTAATGGTATAAAATTGAAATGGTAGATTTTTTTGTACAGATGCAGTTTGGAGATTCTTAAGGGACTTATTGAGGGCATAGTATATAATATGGATAAACTCAATAGAAGAATGCAAGTCCATAATATTAGTGAGTAGCATGTCATACTTTTATCTGGTTTTATCTTCACTCAAATTCTTTTATAGGCATACAGAAATCTCATGCTTGTGTATTTAACTACATCCAAGTCTCAATATTCAATATTTATGATTGTATTCAACTGTTCTTTTATTATTCAATTTTTAAAATGAGACCAAAAGCATATATTTAAAATTCATCAAGGGCTTTTCTTCAACCTACAACTTCAAACTCTTTGGGAACTTTATAGATTCAGTGTAGTTCATAGCAATGCTACACATTTATAATTTTTCAAGCAGAAGCCATAAATGAGCTTTAGGAAGGGAAGGTAATGTTTCCTAGTACCCTAGTTTCTGGGGTGCAAAACAGACACTAGTTTCCTGTTAAAATTTACATATTAGTGCTTTCTTGTATGAAGAGTTAATTGTAATTCACTGTTATACAGACTGCCTTTAACTGACTTGATTAAGTCCTTCTTCCTTGCAGTTCCTTTGGCTGCTTCTGCTGGAAATATCCTGTTTTTTGCCAGTTTCTTTCCATTTAACTTTATCATTCAACACTATGGAGAAATAACTCTTGCTTACAAGGTAGTTGCCTGTCTCAGCTCAAATGTCGCATTGGCCCTGGGGATTAATCTTTTGTTCAAGTTGGAAACAAAAGGTGAGTGTTTGCTTTTCTGATTCAGTTCTTTAACAAGTGGTCTAAGGAATTGTGAGGGATACAGTGGATGCAAAGATAAAATGTTACAATGATTCTTTGTGCCAGATTTCTATATTTATGTAAGGCAATTATGTGAACTATGAAACATTGTGTTTAAAGTTCCCCATCGCTCCACAATTAATCAAAATTACATTATCAAATCAAATAGATTTTTAAAAAAGATTTTTTTTTTGCTTGAAAGTCACAGAGAGTAACGGAGCAGCCAGCACTGAGCCAGTCCAAAGACGGGAGCCAGGAACTTCTTCCAAGTCTCCACGTGGGTGCAGGAGCCCAGAGCTTTACACTGTGCTTTTTGCTACTGTTCCCAGGACATTAGCAGGGAGCTGGATCAGAAGTTGTACAACCAGGGCTAGAATCAGCATTTGTATGGGATGCTGGCTCCACAGTCAGAGGATTAGTGTGATTTGAAACTGCCCCAGCTCCCAAATCAAATAATTTTAAATATTGCATAACTTGCTCTGTTGCCTTAATAATTTGCCTTGGATCTCTTCTAATATAATGCTATGCTTCTTTCTTTTTTTTTTTTATTTGTTCCTTAAGTACTGTTTCTGCTATAAATGAGTACTGCAATTAATTAACTCAGTCTCTATCAATGCATGTCTAAGGTATTTCCAATGTTTTCCTGTTATCCATAATGGTATACATATATTTAGCTACATAGTAATCTGAAAAAAAATCGCATTAAATAATTACAGCTTAGTTTTTATTTGAATCACAGAAGAATATCACAGTCTGTTTATTCTGCTAAAAATACATTAGTTTTTCCACATTTTTTCAAATAATACATTGTTCTAATTTATTTCCTGTAATCATTTTTCCTCTGAATTCCTCACTATAGGGGGAAAAAAACTAAAGCTAGTATGACTCTGATGTAAATATTTATGGAGGTTGTTCTGAAAGAATCAGTGTTATATAAGTTCTTCTCCCTTCCCTTATTCTGGGTGGTATGGGTACAGGTGAGAATTGAGGAGATCTTAGAAGTGGGGATTTCAACTCTTTTCATTCTCTTTGGGTCTTTTGCCTCTGTAGCAAAGTACCTGGCTTGAGCTGCCTTATGGACCCTTACTGATGGAAGTATGACTGGTGAAGTATGACACAGTTTCACAGCATCAATTGGCAGGCCTAATTTTAGCCACATGCCCCAGCTTTGAAAGAAGTCAACCACTTATTTGTCTGCTAAGACTTTCTTTGGTCCTCAATAACTCATAAAGATTTCTTCAGGTTCTAAATGTCACTTGCAAAAAAGAAGTCGGGCACACCACTGCTGCAGGTCCATTTCTCTAACTGCTTCACTCCAACAGCACCAGTGCAACTACAGCACCATGTGGCTATTTCTCACTGATACAAGCTGAGCTTTTCCGTATAGTATCCCTGCAATAGGAAATATGGAGCCCATGTGCTTGTTAGTAATGTATTGACTACCTTAGTTTTAATCTTTTTTTTTTTCTTGGAGTGGGATGGTACTGGTTTTCCTCTGTGTCTTCCTTTCTATAATAAAATTTCCTTTTCAAAATTACATTTACATTGCTATATCCCAAATAATATAACCCTTGGTATAGGATAAAGAAAAACAGGTTTACTAATCCAGGACCAAATGTATGAACCAATTTAGGCAGATTTTTCAGATTTTTATATCCTTTACACCATGAAATAATTTTACTTTTTTCTAACTTTTTCTTTTTAATGGCACTTCAGTGTGTTTTCAGATTGAGTGAGAGGAGGAATTTGAGTCCTGTATATGTTATAGATATCATAACAATTCTTAATCTACAGCTCATTAGACTTGAGTTTATGTTATTTTCTTCCAAAAGTTTAATCTAAGTAAAATGTTCAGTCTTTTCATTCATTGGTATACTTAAATCTTGTCAAAAAAAAAGTTCTTCCGTACCCAGGGTAATAAAGATAATCATCCTACACTTTCTTCTAAAACTTAATAACAAAAATGATCTTTATATTTAGCTTTTCAATAATCAGTTTCTCTTCCTATTAGTCATGAGGCAAGAACTCTGTTTTATTTTTTGTGTGTGACAGCTGAACTATGACATCTACCTGAGGCATTTGTTTTCTACTGATCTCTAATTCCACCTTTGTTTCACATATATTTCCCACATATGCATGGCTCTTTTCCTGGCAAGCATTTCTACTGCAGTTCTGTTTTTTTATTTTCCCTGTGTTCCAGCACCACACTGGTTTTACCTTAGCTTTATATTATATTTTATCTCTTAATCTTTGTCTCTACATCTTGCTGTTTTATTTTTCTTACTACATTTCTTTATACTTGAATTTTAGGATCAGTCAGGTTCTATAAAAATTTCTGTTTGGAATTAGAGACCTTACTATATTATATTTAAATCTTTCAAGGAATAGCCAATACTAAGAATGTATGTGGCGCAAGTGGTTAAAGGTCCTCACCTTGCACGCTCCCATATTAAAGCAGTCTTTCAAGACCCGGAAGAGGCTGGATCCATAGTATTGTTGCGCTCACTTAGTGAATCATCAGACGGAAGTTCTTCCTCTCTGTCTCTCGTATATCCGCCTTTCCAATGATAAAATAATGAATGTATGTGTGTATATGTAATTTATTTACAAGCACTAATGTAAGTCTGTGTCCATAAAACAGTAAAACTTTATGTTGCTTTATCTGCATGTGGGACTCTCATTGGTTTCATCCAAAGTCGGATATCCACTCTTGGCTTTCTTTTTTTCTTTTTTTCTACCATTCTTGGTTTTCTAATTTGTTTTTTTACCGTTTTTTTTTTATATCATTTGACTATTGTTTTCTGTGTCATTTTTTTTTTATATCAGTAACCCTTATTGTACTTAGGGCAGGAGAATTTCACAAGTTATAGGAGCCTTTATAAAATCGATATTCTGCCTTCTCTCCCCCGCCCCCATGGCTTCTGTTTTTTCTCTTCACTGCCTCTGAAAATGGCTTTTTTTTAGTAAGCTGTTTTTATTCTAATAAATATTTTTTCTAAATTATTATCTTTTCTGTTATCTTGCTAAAATGTACAGTATTCACAAATGTTCTTTCAATTAATGGTTCAGTCTCAACCGAATGCTTGACTTGTTATTCTTTATATCTGTTGGTAAACAGTGAAGGACCATATTGATGACTTTGTTTTTCTAAATTTATATAGAAGCCTATTTAGCTAAGCATGCTAATTTTTCTCTTCTGTTCCATAGTCAGCATTCATCCATAGTGCTGTTGCATTATTTTTTTCAAAATGTATACAGACTCATGATTATTTCAGTGGAAGATTAACCTGGCAGGACAGTAGGACCAAATACTACTGCTTTTTGTTGTTACTGTTTTGTTATTATTGCTTGTTTTTTGAGTCTCAGTCATCTTTTTTTAATTAATCATTCCTATTTTTTTAAAAATTTTACAATGATATATAGATGCTACCATTTTCTAGATCTAGATACAAAGCAATATAGTAGGTAGATTGAATTGCAATGGCAAACTGAAACAATTAAACTTTTTTCTTTACTGTTTAATTCACAGAGCTCTCATGTTTACTGCCTTTTGTTTTTTTTTTTTTTTTCAGAGATTGGTGCTAAATGGCGTAATTTTTGGACACCAGCCATCCTTGAGGATAACCTTGTCTTTGGCTATCTAGTTGGAATGCTTTTACTTGATGCTTTCTTGTATGGCCTTGTTGCCTGGTATCTAGAAACTGTCTTTCCCGGGCAGAATGGCTTGCCCCAACCATGGTACTTTTTCTTTATGGTAAGCTTTAGTGCTACTGTTATTGCAAAAGGCTTTAGTCCTTAAGAGCCTGTGCTGTAATATTTATCATCAAATAAGAAGATCAAATGGCAAATTGCTCTTCTCTATATACCTTACCTACTGAAACGCTAGCTATTTCTTCATACAACTCAAAACCATCTGCATATGCAGATACATACATCTGGGGATAAGACACTGAAAACCTTTGTTGAATTAAAAATTGTGAATTCTGTAACCTTTATGCACCCAGATAAATAACACTTTGTTATAATCCTTTTACTAGGGAAATAGATTGACAGTTTTTTTTTTTTTGAAGCTTTATATCAATACTTCTAAAGGGTTTTATAAGTCTTTCTGCAGTTTATTTCCTCATATCTTTGGTGTCAGAATAATGCTGTTTTCATAGAATAGCTAAAAAGTATTTCCTTCTGTATCTTTGGAAGAGTTGGAGAAAGATTATTGTTACTTGTTGTTTGATATAATTCGATTCAGCCATCTGGTCCTGAAATTTTCTTCTAAGGAGGTTCTTGATCACTAACTCAATCGCTGGTTGCTAATTAATCTATTCAAATAGAGTGTTTCCTTTATTAATATTCATTTGGGTAATTACATTTGCTCTTTTTTTTAGCGTTCATACTGGTGTGGAAAACCAAGAATTAATAAGAACAAAGAAATCAGTGACCATGCGGAAATCCAAAGCCGCTTTTTTGAAGATGAACCTATTAGTTTGGTGACGGGTATCCAGATCAAACGTTTGCACAAGGTACGATTTCCAGTACATCTTTTTTGCAAAGAGACTCGTTTGTCCACATGCAATGGAAGTATTCGTAACAGGTCATTACAAGAAAACAAATGTAGAGTCATAATACAGTTGCTATCTAAAAGGCAGAACTTGACTGGAACTGCATTTAATAGAACAAACAAATATGAGGATATCTCAAAGTTTTAGGGAAAAACAACTAAAAGACAAGTTTATTTTGGAGCAAAAACAACTTTTGAAATACATGCATACTAAGCAAACTTCAAAGATTTTATAAAATACATGTGGAAAAATTATGCATTTATTGGAAATGTTTTTTAAACTTACCTATTAATGCCATTTTTATAGATGAAGCTCTACAAATATCATCTGACTTGCTGCATTCATTATGCATTACTTTGAATATTATCTGATGGACTTAGCAACAAGTGCTACTTGTTTGCATAATAATTTATATGATGAAAATAAGCTTGATGTAATAGTAACCTTTAGATCTGAGTGGGAGGATTTCTGCAAGGTACTTTAACTAGATAAAGAATTGTATTATTTAATAGAAGAATAGCTACACCAGCTTGTTTTTCCTTTCTATTAGCCTAGAATATTCTTTTCCATTCTCTCACTTTCAGTTTCTGCATATCTTTGTTGATGAGATGCATCTCCTGTAGCAAGATATTTGGGTTTTGCTTTTTGATCCAGTCTGCTAATGTGTGACATTTGATTGATGGGTTAAAGTATTTACATTCAGGTTTAGTATTGACAGGTAGTGATTTGGTCCATGAAAGATGTCTGTTATGTCATAGGAATTTGATGACAACACAGCAGTAAACAACTTGTCTTTGAATGTGTATAAGGATCAGATCACTATTCTTCTGGGGCATAATGGAGCAGGAAAGACCACAGTGTTGTCTATTCTCACAGGTATGTGTTCACTTCTTCCAGAACAAAAGTCAGGCTCCTTTTAAGACCGAAGAAACATCAATGAATTTTACCAATAAATGCGCAATAAATTTAGTAATGCTTAAAGTTGTAATTATTGCTACAGTTCCAATTTTTTACAGTCAAGATGTTGTAATAAACACTTTGTAATGCATGCAAATTATACAATACAACTACATTATGTAATAAATGAACTTTTTACTTAGTCAAAATATTTATGTATATGTCAGATATTTCTGTAGGAGTCTATAGTATGATATTGATTATTAGATAATTTATCTCAATTTTGTACTCTAGCGGGGATACATAGACAATCAATTTGGAATTTACAATACCACATGCAAAAGGAGATTTTATGATAGAATGTTCCTTACCCAATAAAGAGGGGATGTGACATTGAATTTGACGAGAGTATATTAATGGGCTATGAAGGGAAGGACAAGAACTATTATAGAATTTGCAAACACTACTTAGTGTATTGAAACCTACTATACTGATCCAAGGGTTAATATTTTTTCTGAACTATTCCTTCTGAGTAATCCACAAGTAGACTTAATTTGAGATGTTGTTTGCTTAATCCTAGGTCGTTTTCCTCCTACCAAAGGGAAGGCCTATATTAATGGGTGTGACATTTCAGATAACATAATTGAAATTCGAAAAAACCTGGGCTTCTGTCCACAGCATGACTTGTTGTTCAATGATTTGACAGTAACAGAACATCTTTTTTTCTACTCAGTGGTGAGTCAGAGATATATTCTATGAATTTGAAGAATAAATTTGACATTTTTATCTTTTAATATGTGTAGAGATCTATAACTTTTAACGCATCTGTACCCTTAGATCATAGAAACTCAATTCACAAATTCCAAGATATGGAATCAACTTGGAATTCCAAATTTCCAAGATATGGAATCATCAATGGGTGACCGAAAAAGAAAATTTAATCACTCAGTCCTAAAAGGGAATGAAATCTTGTCTTCCTTCTAAATCTAACTAGAAACCACTATACTTAGTGAAATAAGCCAGTTCCATGAATACAAATATAATATGTTTTCTCTGATTTTGACAACTAGTGCACAGAGCACAAAAATGTAATCTGTAGCAGCAGCAAAACAGTCATTCCAGGATTTGATTATTGTGTACAGTCTTTGTTTATATTCTTGAAGATAAGTGAGGGTTTTTTTAAAAAAAAAATTCTTGTTATTATTTTCTTCTTACTATGTGCTGATATCTTTACCTGATGGAGTAATAAGTCTGTGATTGCGAACTGAATTGAAAGTATGCTATTGTAAATAATAATAATAAGGGAGGTGGGTGGGGAATGTGAGAAGGAAGGAGGGTAGGATGGGAAGTATTATTAGCTCCTAAATCTGTATTACAATACAGGTGAAATTTGTCCACTTTTCTATAAACTTATTAAGATTTTTTTATAAGAAAGACATATTTACAGAGAGAAGAAGAGAAAGATCTTCCATCCTCTGGTTCACTCCTCAACTGGTCGCAATAGCCAGAGCTAAGCTGATCTAAAACCAGAAGCCAGCAGCTTCTTCTGGGTTTCCCACGCAGGTACAGGACCCCAAAGCTTTGGACCATCCTCCACTGCTTTCCCATGTCACAAGCAGGGAGCAGGATGGGAAGTGGGGCTGCTGGGATTAGAACTGATGCCCATATGGAATCCCAGCACGTGCAAGACAAGGACTTTAGCCATAAGGCTACCATACGGGAACCAACTGCTCCACTTTTGATCCAGATTGCTGCTCATGTGCCTGGAAAAGCAGTGAAAAATGGTCCAAGTGCTTGGGATCCTAATAACCATGTGGGAACTCAATTGGGTTCCAGGCTCCTGACTTCAGCCTGGTCTGTTCCTGCCTGGTTATGGCCATTTGGGGTGTGAACCAGCAGATGGGGAAATCTCTCTCTCCTCCCCAAGTTCTCCCTCTCTCTTTGGAATTGCCTTTCAAGTAATTAATTAGTTAGTTCAATAAAATTTTCTATTAAAAACTTACAAAGGGCCTGGTGTGATGGCTCTATCTCCAAATGTTGGGATGCCTCCTCTCTGTAAATCTGACTTTCCAATACTAAATAAATTGATTTTTTTAAAGTGGAACCATTAAATTGAACCTCCACTCCTATCACATGCCTATATCACAGGCTTAATCCATTGCACCACAATGATGGACCCTGCTTAGGCATTTTAACATTTGGTAATTTGGAAAATAATTCCAAAGCCCAGGTAATCGTGCCATTGGTGTCTGCCCCTTTGTCTTTTCCTATGTAAGATGAGATTTTTGGTTTTTTGTTGTATGCCAAACAATTTTGGGTTTTATTCTGGATAGTTTGAGTAATACATTGAGGCTTTACATCTTATTTCTTTTTTAAAAAGGCTTATCTTTATTTGAAAGGTAGAGTTACAGAAGGAGAGACAAAAAGAGAAAGATCTTCCATCTGCTGGTTCAAAAATAGCCACAACAGGCAGAGCTTTGACGGTCAGAAGCCAGGAGTCTCCTTGGGGTCTCCTACATGGGTGCAGAAGCCCAAAGACTTGAGTCATTCTCTGTTGCTTTCCCACCACATTAGCAGTGAGCTGTGTTGGAAATGGACAACTGGTATTTGAATTGACACACATATGGGATGCCAGTGCCAAAGGTGAAAGCTTAGTCAGCCCTTCTGCATCTTATTTCTAACCTTTCTATGTTGTATGTACCAAATCAGTATGCAAAGTATTTACAGTGCTATTTCAGTCTCTCCCATAGTTGTAATATTCATCAGGCTTGCAACTAGGCAGATGCCTACTCATTTGTACTATTTCTTTTTTAAAAAAAAAAGATTTATTTTTGTTGGAAAAATCAGTTATACTAAGAGGTGGAGAGACAGAGGAAGATCTTCCATCCGATGATTCATTCCCCAAGTGGCCACAACAGCCGGAGCTGAGCCAATCTGAAGCCAGGAGCCAGGATATTCTTCTGGTTCTCTAATGCGGGTGCAGGGTCCCAAGACTTTGGGCCATCCTCCACTGCCTTTCCAGACCACAAGCAGGGAGCTGGATGGGAAACAAGGCAGCTGGGCCATGAGCCAGGCCCACTATGGGATCCCAGTGCATGGAAGGCAAGGACCTTAGCCACTAGGCTACCACACTGGGCCCCATTTATACTATTTCTAACGTATGAAATTACTAATTAGGATTTGTGTAAATTTTTAAGTAAGCACAAGAATTCATAAGCGAGTTTATAATATCACTTTTTTTGCTTATTTACTGTTATCTTTCTAGTGCCCTCTGATTGCTCAGTATCCCTTTATCCTCCAATCATTATTAATTACCCACTTTCCTTGATTGTAACATATACCAGTAGCATAAAAACAGCAAGCATTATAATGCAGTTACTTTTGATTTTTCCCTCTTACAGCCACGTCTTCACTGAAGTGGAAAAGGTCTCTCTTCCTTGGAGTTTTAGTTCTTGCAGGATTTCCATTCTTGTCTGTTCTTCTCACCATCCCTGGCACAAGGATTCCATGAATTATGGAACAAGAGAACAGAGAAAAAAAATAGTTGCCCCCAACTCTGTTAGTTTCAGGAGTGTCCTTTTCCTTTCCTAAATCAAGAATGAGAGAATGTCTGCTTAATCTCATTCTGCTTAGACTGTACTGCTCACTCCATGCTTTGGAATGCTTTGATTTCAGACCATTGTATCTACAGGGAAGAAATAGTAAACTCACCACTGTTTTAGTAATACCTTAATTTTTGTGTTCATCCTGCCCCAGCTGCTGATATTTGACTTTTCAGAGTTTTTCCATGTTGAATGTTTGAATTCAATAGGAAATTAAGAGGCATGTGCATTTGCTCCATTATACCTGAAGCCATCAATTGGCTTTCGTTTCCTTGCGATGATGTCCAAACTCTTTATTAAAAAGTTATGGGAAAAAAAATTGAGAAACCCTCTCAAAAGCATATCTCATTTCATATGTAAGATATTGTGATCCAAGAGCTTTCTGAGAAAAAAAAAAAAGGTCAGAACACTATGTAAATTCTGTCCTCTTTCTAGCTAAAAGGAGTGCCTCAGAGGATATATTCTATGGAAATTGCCCACATGCTGTCTATTTTTAACCTGCTGGAAAAGCGTGATGATTTCCCAAGGACACTGAGTGGAGGAATGAAGCGCAAACTGTCCATCATCATAGCATTTATAGGGGGCGCCAAGGTATTGGTGGGTATGGGGAGGGAGAGACAGCACACAGTATGGGGGATGGGACAATGACTCTTACATCCTGCTAGCTTATCTTAGAAATCTCAGCTGACAATAAGCAAAGAGTAGATATGATGCCAAAAGGAGGCTTGCTAGAGATTCACAATGTCTGTCTAGCTATCATTATCATAGAGTGGAAATCTTTATTTTCCCCTAGAATTAAAAAAAAAAAAAAAAAACTCTGAATTCTGTATCCTGGCTTCAGTGTGTTCCCATCAAATAGTAGGTAAGCCTAAAAGTGGCATAGCATCATCAGTGGTCATGGAATTTTCCTTCTAACTTTAGGTAGTGATACTTGATGAACCATCATCTGGCATGGACCCAACCTCAAGGAGGGTCACCTGGCATCTCCTTCAGCGGTATAAGTACAATCGTACCATCTTAATGACTACCCAGTTCATGGATGAAGCTGACATTCTGGGTGACCGCATTGCCATCATGGTCATGGGGACCCTGCACTGTTGTGGCTCTTCAGTCTTCCTGAAACAAATATATGGTCTCTCTATCTCTCTTTGATCATTCTTAAATTATTGTTGTATTAATAACATTATCCTGTAGTGATATTCATTATTATATGTTGCTCATATACCCAAAACTCAGTAACAGCCCTCTGTCTTCCTGAGTCTTAGCCATAGAGTTGATTTTTGCAGTGTGTAGATTTCATTATGTACTTACCCCGTGATTGTCAGAACATAACATCAGACACAGGATGTCCTCTTATGAAGACCATGCTTATTTGCAAAATTTTTTACGTAATGACAGTTTTCTTTGTCCCTACAACACAACTGTGCCTCCAGATATATTTGAGTAACTGATTGATGAGAAGGTAAGAAGAGAAATAAGACATCTATGACCCTGGTTTTATGCCAAATCAACATAAAATCCCTGAAATGTTGAGATAACTCTGAAATGTGACAATTGACAGTAAAATGTAGTGCATAATGAAAGGATTATATAAGTAGAACAAGAATGTTCTGGACTCTGGTAAATATGCAGCTTGCAAGGGAGATAAATGAATATATTAAATAATAAGTTATTGAAGCCAAAATTATAGACATAGGCTTCTAAAATGAGAAGATATAAATGTATGTGTAAATAATTAAGGATTATTTACTTCAGTGATTCATAAATTATTTAGTATTATTTTTATTCAATTTCAGTTATATTCTGTATATTGATTGTTATACTACCCAGTTCTATTGAAAATAATTCCGAATAATAACTTCACTTTATAAAATACCTAACTTTCACCCAGACATATCAACAAAACTTTCCTACCATCATATTTAAATACCCATTAATTAGTTCAGAGTTTATGACGACCTAACACGTTTTTATGTTTCTTACATAGATCCAAAAAATCGATCATAAGCTTTAAGTATAGACCTTCTAGGTGATGATTTATTTAACTGGCTTTTCATCCTCTCAGTGCATGGTTTTACATATTTGAAAAGCAAAGACAGACAAAAAGAGATCCTTTATCTTATTGTTCACTCCTCAAATATCTGCAACAGCTAGGGCTAGACCAGGCCAAATGCAAAAATTTAGAACTCTCTGGTCTCCCTCATGCAAGGCAGAGAAACGCGAACTTAATCCATCACCTGCTCCATTCCAGGCACATTCTCAGGAGCCTGATTAGAAGAGTTATCAGAACTGGAACCCTGTCACTTTGACGTAGGATGTGGTAGCTTAACACAGGATGTCACAATACCTGCACACCTTTGTCTCAGCTTAATAATGTTTCCTCAACATTTTATATGTCCTTTATCTGCTTTCTATTTCCTTAACATTCTGTTCAATTATCTGTCTTGTTTGGCTAGGAAGTATGTTTTTATTATGATATCAGTTTTTTAAAACATCATTTGGAAGCTTTAAATATGAGCCTTGTTAGAGTCATAACCAAATGTCATGCACATTCCACACTATCCTCTTTGTGGACCTTGGCAGCCAAAGTTGATCCCAACAAGGGAATTAGAAATTTCTTCCTTTGTTATTCTAAATGGTTTCTCTCAGGTGCTGGATATCATATAGTTTTGCAGAAAGGACCACATTGTGATGTACAAAAGATCTCCGCAGTGATTCGTTCTCATGTTCCAAATGCCGCTATGGAGAATGATAATGAAGACGAATTATCATTTATCTTGCCCAGAGCATATACAACAAGGTATGGATCCAGAGAGTTCTAGATTAATAGTTTTGGAGTGGCCAGTAATCATTTTCTTTTAATTTTTGTAGATTTAATAAGCTTAGTGAGCAATGTTTTTGTAACTAAAAAGTCTCCAGTGAACAGCTGTCATTCACCACCTAGAGTTAGGGTGCTCTTAGCTGAAGATACCTCTCACTAAACAAAAGACGGCCTTGTATATTCAGTATTCTCAAGACATATTTTGCCGGAGTACAGCCCCAGCTGAGTTCAGAACTCGAGAAGGGTGTGTGGATGAGGCGCAAAGAGAAATGAAACAGACCACTACAATTCCAGGATCATAATGGACAATGCGAGAAAGCTGTCCGCTTTATTTATACAGAAGCTATCACAAAGGCTGGCATAGACTTTTCACACCTGGTCAAGCGGGCATTCCTAAGGATATTATGCCAACATGTTTCCTTGAGGCACAATATGTGGTCAGGAAGTTTGCAGTAGATGGCACATATCAATCAATAACACATTCCTGCTACAATCCTCATTCTACAACTTCGTCTTGAATCAGTTAAGGAAGGAAATGCATCACAGGAGGAGGGAGCTAAAGATCAAGAAGAGAGGAAAGAATAGATTCCCACTACACCTGGGGACTTAACACCCTTGATCAGCATATGGT
The DNA here is from genome assembly GCF_017591425.1 of Ochotona curzoniae. Taxonomy (NCBI): domain Eukaryota; kingdom Metazoa; phylum Chordata; class Mammalia; order Lagomorpha; family Ochotonidae; genus Ochotona; species Ochotona curzoniae. Next base: position 503,443 of record NW_024467012.1, read on the forward strand.
CAGTGGGGGGCAGGAGAACCCTAAGCATAGGTCCCTGCTATACCCTTGATTAACATGATCATTGGGGGACTTAACACCCTTGGTTGGCATATGTTCAATGGGGAAGGCCGAAACAGCATGAATAATAAAAGGCCTTTTTGCTGAAACAATATCAGCAACATCAACTTCCAAGCTCACATTGGTAGTAAACACCAACTCCCGCAGTGGTAGACAAGGCCTAAACAGAATTCTCAGCATGGTTGTCCAGTGTCCATGCAAAGGGAGGTGGGCCCTGTGGTGCAGCAGAGGGAAATTCCTTGAGGCCCTGCCTGTAATGGAACAATGGAACTCTTCGCACCCTGCTGTCTTCCACACCCACCACATGGACCCCAGCAATATTTGATATTTTCCTTTTTAGCTTGGGTTTGGAGGGGGGAATGATGATGAGCAGGGAGAAGTAAGGGAGAGGTTGCAACCTAGTGGCTATTGCTTATTGGCGTTATTAAAGGATAACTCATGGTAATATATTCATAGTGTATCACTTTTCTTGTATAAATGTATTAAATGATAAGGGTAAAAGGTAGTTTGGATAACTATTTTCGGAGTTAGAGGTGACAAAGACACAAAGATTGACCCCAGCAGTTAGCCAGATTAGTTGTAGAAGGAACAGAAAAGGATGATTTTAGCTGGAATGACCATCCTAGTTAAGAAAAGTGGAAACTAAGAGTGTGAAATTACCATGTAATGCAGCAATTCCACATCTGGGTGTATGTAATAACCCAAGGAGCTAAAAATAGGCACTGGAGCACAGATCTGTACACCAGTGTCCACAGCAGCAGCATTCACAGTACACAAAATTTGGAAATGAGATAAGCAATATACAATATATAACAAGGAATATTATTCAGTCTTTTTTTAGAAAAAGGAATAATATGTACTGTATGCTAAAACATGAGTGAATCCAGAAATAAGTATGCTAATTGAAATAAGCCAGACACGAAAAGATGAATATTTTATTCTTTGGAAATTCAAAGAAATGAAGAATTGAGACTAAAAGGAAAGGAGAAGAGCGAAATTACTCTTTAATGGATATAGAGTTTCACTTTGGGTTGTCAGAAATGTTTCAGAATTAGGTAATGTTGATGGCTGTATGACATTGTGAAGGTACTTAGTGGTACTTAAATTGTATACTTCAAATAATTTTAAATGGAGCCAACAAAATACTCTATCTGGGTGAATATATTTCTCCCATGGATAGGGTGGATAAGGTGGTGCACTCAACAGTTTTTGTCATTTCTTCAGAGGGAAACAAATCTACAGAGTTTTTTCAGTAAACGGGCAAGATTTTTGGGCAAGAAACAGAGGAGGAATAAATAAGTACATAATTTCTATAAGGCAGAAAGTCCTGTGTTATGTGAACAAGACCACCTCAACTTATATTAGTGTCACTCTATTGATAAAATTCATACAGTGGTTAAAAATTTTAATTTAAATGGCAAATGTTTACATTACACAATCTACTACAATAAAAGATAATAGGGAAGAAGACAATTGGAAATATTAAATGAGAAGTGTTCACATTTTTCATTCAATTAAAGTGAATTTAAGTAAATAAAATTTACCTAATAAATCTAATCCTAGTTCCTTATTTCTTCTGCCCTTCTAGATTTGAAGGTTTGTTTAATGAACTGGAAGTGAAACAGAAAGACCTTGGCATTGCCAGCTTCAGTGCTTCAGTCACTACCATGGAAGATGTCTATGTTAAGTGAGTAATAAAGACCCAGCTTCAGAATGGTCCAGCTTGGTTTGTTATAGATATTTGAGGAGTAAACAAGCAGATGGAAGATACAACTTTCTCTCTCTCTCTCTCTCTCTCTCTCTCTCTCTGTGTGTGTGTGTGTGTGTGTGTGTGACAGAGAAGAGCTGATGCTATGACAGCAGCCATTTAGATCATATCCCACATCCTGCTGATAGAATTTTTCTGTGAATGATATGAGTGTCACCTTAGCTCTTGTCCCATTCTTGAGCACTGGCTAAAAGCTCCCTTATCTCTACCCAGAATCCTTAGATATCCACTGAAGGAGCAGAAACCCTAAAGACACAGACTAGTTCAAAGTCAAAAACATTTCATCAAAGGAGGAAACCAACAAGTGGTTCCAAAAAATAAATATAGAAAAAGAAGAATATAGAATATAAATATAGAAAGAACAAACATGAACAAGGAAGGCAATTTGACTTCCCAAAAGGAACACGATGACGCTTCAATATTAGAATGTGAAAACAGATTGATGAAAAGCAAGTAATTATCAATAATAAACTTGAGTATAAATGATCTTAACTCTCCAATTAAAAGAAATAGATTGGGGGCCAGCACAGTGGAACTATTCTTACACCTGCAGTGTTGGTATCCCATATGGGCACCAGTTTGTGTCCTGGCTGCTCTAGTTACAATTCTGTTCTGAAGATCAATGGCAGTGATCATTACATGGAAATATAAATATACTTGGGCCCAGCACAATGGCTCAATTGGATAATCCTCCACCTACTAGTACCAGGATCCCATGTGGGTGCCAATTCACATCCCAGCTGCTCCACTTTCCATCCAGCTTCCTGCTGGTAGCCAGGGAGGGCAGCAGAGGGTGGCCCAAGGAACCTGCACCAACACAAGAGATGTGGAGGAAGCTCCTGGCTCCTGGCTTTGGATCAGCTCAGCTCTGGCTATTGCAGTCATTTTGGGAGTGAACCAACGGATGAAAGCTCTTTCTGTCTGTCTCTCTTTGTAAAATCTGCCTTTCCAATAAAAATAAATCTTAAGAAAAAGGAATACAGATATACTTAATATCAGTAAGCTTTGCATCTAAATGAGTGATACAGTAAATGTCATGTTATAGGTATTTTACTGTAATTTTTAATTTTAAAAATATGTGTATAAAATTTAAAAGTTTACAAAACTGCAAAAGATACATTGGATAGATATGTAGAATTAGTTTAGGTGTTTGTATTATTTTGAAAGTAGTCAACCATTCATTTGTAGCAGAGTAATTCAAAAATACGTGTCTCTAGGGTAACCATTTGACTTTATAATACACAAGCCAACAAAATGTAAAACTGTAGTAAAATCTGATGATTCCAAATGAAAGTTAAAAGGTAAATGAGAGCAAATGGAAAACAAATGGAAAGATGTTATTTATAAACCAAAATATGTCACTTTTTGCATTACAATCATGTGACACATAAAATGTTTTGGTCAACAATGGGCAGTACATACTAGCCACCTAGACATAGCATCTGGAGATTCTTTGGCTAGTTCATATGAGATATTCCCAGTGAAAATTTATTGTCAGTGAATAAATAATTTAAAAACTTACAAGTGATAAAATATTCAGTAATTATATGTTACAGCACATGGTCGTCATTTTACTATTAAGCAAGAAAACAAGCTTTAAGGACATTTTGAAGTTCTAAAATCTGTATTTGACTTTTGATTTTTAAAAGTCAGCTAAAACATCGATTTATTCATTGTGAACCTCATAGTTGAGAGTTTACTCATGTTGTATTCTGTGTAACTGCCATCAGGAAGATACATACATGATTGTAATAGCTCTGTGATTTAGAATATACCTTTTGGATAACTATTTTCCACTAAGCATTTTACCACTTCTACTGTTAAAAATAATTTTTCCATTCTTCTGCTAGGCTGTCACATTTTTCTTTCTAATACTGTCCTGAGCATTTCCCTCCTTAGATGATAACTGTTTGTGTATCTCTCTTTAATCTTTAAATATCCACACCTGAAGACCAAGCTTCAGACATAAACAATAACAGAAGTTGTAAAGACTTTTTTTTTCAGTTGTCTCTATCATTTTATAAAATTTTCAAAATGAATTCCCCCAAAAGGAGAACTTAAATGTGAGTCATTTAACTTAAACAAGTTAAACTTAATGAGATACGGTATATCAGAACTGTTTCCCTCGCGTGTGCATTTTACTCCGATTGGAACGATGGAACCCTGCCAGAGATCGGCAGTATTTCTCAGACTTATTTCTTGGGAATCACTGTCACCAGACTACTTCTATACAGTGTTCTTCTTTCCAATAAATGAGAAAAATGAGTGAATCTTCTATATTTAAAATTTCAACATTCAAGTAAGAGACTGAGAATATGATTGAAACAAGCTACTTTCTGCTTTGTGTGTGTGTGTGTTTATAGGGTCAATAAGCTGGCAACATCTGAATTAAAAGTTCGGGCTCTCAACTCCCTTTATTTGAAAGCCCAAAACATAAAGCAGAATCAGAATCAGAATATGAATATACCCAGAACAAGTGAAAGAACAGTTACTTTCAATTTGCATGACACTGCTGCCATTAAATTTAATACTGGGGTAAGTATATTTACTAAAAATACTAAATGTGTTTGGTTGGGGTGTAAGATCTTCACACTGGTTTTATCTAATCCTTAGAAAAACATTTGGGCCAGTGAGCACTATAACTCCCATTAAGAGATGCAAAAGAAATAGATTCTAGATGAAGATTACAGCTGTTGCTCTCACCATTGTTACTTCTCAGATTAAAAGTTTGCCTTGCAAATTTACCCTTTGTTCAGTTCTAACAAGGCCAGAACTTAGAAATACAGTACTCAAATGATTTTTTTTTTTACCAAATTGAGAACATTTTTCTCACCATAAATTGTAACAACCAGGCAAAAAATCATATTTATATGGTGATGTTTTCTTTATGAGGCAGAAGAAATAATTGTTTTTAAAATTAAGTAATATGTAATTTTGATTATCATCTGAAATATGTAATATGTTCATGAAGGAAAACCATTTTCTTTTTTCCTTTTTAAAGATTTATTTATTTTTTTAATTGGAAAGGCAGATATTAAGAGAGAAAGATCTGTCTGCTGGTTCACTCCCCAAGTATTTGCAACAGCCAGAGCTGAACCAATCTAAAACCAGGTACCGGGAGCTTTTCCCGGGTCTTCCATGTAGGCACAGGGTCCGACAGCTTTAGACCATCCTTGACTGCTTTTCCAGTCCACACGCAGTGAGCTAGATGGAAAGTGGAGCAGCCAGGACACAAACCGGCACCCATATAGGACCCTGCACATGCAATGCAAGGACTTTAGCCACTAGACTAGCACACTGGGTCTGGAAAACCATTTTCTTAAGGGAAAAAGTTGGTCTCTTCAATAAATGCTGTTGGGGCAAGTGGATATCCAATTGCAGATGTAAGAAACAAGACTCCAATTAAGCCAGGTCTTAATCCTTTTACTTAATACCTTAAACAAATATAATATTTTTGTTATTTTCTTGGGCTCATTTTAATGCTTACAATAATATTAAGTATATATATTTTCACCATGTTTTTTTAAGCATGTATATTAATGGTTTTTAGCATGAATATCCTACTTGAATCACTAACTACTGTAATGTTTTCTTCTTTTTTAGTTTCCACTTTACCTCCAGCAATTTTATTCCATGTTTATAAAAAGGGCACTATTCAGTTGGCGCAACTGGAAGTTTATGTTGCTACAGTTAATAGTGATTTTAGTTGTTACTTCATATCTCTTATTAAGTCTGGAAGTAGGAAGTGTGCATTCCCGAGAAATTGATCTGAGTCAATACGGTCGAACTACTGTTCCTTACTCACTTTCAGGGAATTCTGATCTGGCTCTGAAACTCATAAAGAACCTTGAGATTTTTCTACACGCCAAGAACCAACAACTAAAAAAAGTACCAGGTAAAATCCACAGGGTAGCATGTAAGAAGATAATTTTGTATCTCTTGGAAAGGACTTAACTGTAGTTTACAGTTACTCGTTTATTTTTTTTTTCAACCTTAATGAAGACTGTTAATTCAAAAGAAAAAAAAAATATTCAATTCAAGATATATTGGTGGGGCCAACACAATGGTTTAACTGGCTAATCCTCTACCTGCAATTGCTGGCACATCATATGAGTGCTGGTTTATGTCCCAGCTACTCCACTTCACATCCAGCTCCCTACTTATGGTCTGGGAAAGCTGCAAAGGATGGCCCAGAGCTTTGGGACCTTAGACCCGTGTGAAAGACCTGGTGGAAGCTCCTGGATCCTGGCTTCAGATCAGCCCAGCTCCAGCCATTGTGGCTATTTGGGGAGTGAACCAAAGGATGGAAGATTGATCTCTCTTCTTCTTCTTGTGTCTGTAAATCTATTTTTCCAATAGAAATAAATATTAAAAAATTTTAAAAGATAATTGGTAGCAAAACTTAATAATTAGTGTATATGTTTTGACTTTAGGAGACCTTCCAGCTACTTGCATTAGCTTTCAGAATCAAAATACTATAGTATAACAGCATAGAATTTTTATTTTAACTAACCAGGTTATATTCAAACATGTCGCTGAACTCTGACAGGTTAAAATGTTGATTCCAAAATCTGAAAGTTGACCTTAATTCTATTGGCCATTCTAAAATGGTCAGACTCTTTTTTTTTTAAAGATTTTTTATTTAAAAGATAGATTTACAAAGAAAAGAGAGACACAGAAAGATCTTCCATCACTTGCTCACTCCTCCAAATGGCCACAATGGCTGTAGCTAAGCCAATCCTTCTCCAGGTCTCCCATGTCGATGTAAATCTAAATCCTCACCTTGCACATGCCAGGATCCCATATGGGCACTGCTCCACCTCCCAGCCAGCTCCCTGCTTATGCAACTGGGAAAGCAACAGAGGATAGCGCAAAGCCTTAGAATGCTACACCCGCGTGAGATACCCAGAAGAAGCTCCTGACTCCTGGCTTTGGATAAACTCAGCTCTGGCCATTGTGGCCACTTGTGGAGTGAACCAGTGGGCAGAAGATCTTTTTATTTGTCCTTCTCTCTGTAAATTTGCCTTCCCCATAAAAATAAATCAATCTTAAAAAAAAATCCTACATCTAATACATTTTTCCTTCAGCAAGTGAAAAGAAAGGCATTCCCATGTAAACACATAGAATTTATCACCAGCAAACTTTGCTACCTTTGAGAAATATTAAAGAAATTTGTTCACTCCGAAATTAAGAAACTGGACAGTAAATCTGCTACATATGAAGAAATGAGAGCATCTGTTGGCAAAAAAAAAAATCGTAACAGATGTAAATATTAAAAAGCAGGCAGGCCTTATGACACAGCAGGTTAAGCCACTGCTTTGAGATGCCCCCTTATACAACAGTGCCCGTTTAAGTTCTGGTTCTTCTACTTCTGATCCAACTTTCTTCTGCTGCACCAAGGAGGCAGTCAGCCATATTCCAAGTACTTAAGTCCGTGCCACACATGTGGGGAACTCAAATGGAGTTCCTGGCTCCTGACTGCCATCTGTGCCAGCCCTAGCTATTGCAGGCACTTAAGAAATGAACCAGCAACTTTCAAATTTGGTATATCTGTCCCATCTTCCAAATATAAAATTTTTAGAGAGTCAAACAACAAAGGAACTTAAAACACTACAGTCTAAAATATATACTTAAATCAAAAAGGTACAAATGAAGAATCACCAAAAGGAAAACACATAGAAAGAAATCCTCTAATCCAAAGTGTTCAGTACTGGGCACAGTGCTGTGGCTTATCAGGTTAAGCCAGCGTCTGCAGCACCAGCATCCCGTATAGGCACCAATTAGTCTCAGCTGCCCCACTTGCGATCCAGCTCCCTGCTAATGCACCTGGAAATGCAGTGAAAGATGGCCCAAGTGGCCCCTACCCGCCCTGTGTGAGACCCAGAGAAGCTCTTAGCTCCTGGATTTGAACTGGCCCAGCTCTGGCCGTTGCAGCCATTTGAAGAGTGAACTAGTGGATAGAAGATTCTCGCTCTCTGTATCCTTTCTGTCCTTTCTAACTGCCTCTTAAAAAAAAAAAAAAACTTACGATAGCTTCAGAAACAAAAACATATTCATGAAGTTAAAAGAAATGAAAATTGGAAACATTTAAAATATTGTTGAGGAAAAGTAAACATACACAGAGACACACTTTGTGTTGAGATTGGAAGACTAAATATTGTTAGGGTAGCATTTCTTCCGAAATTTATCTTGATTCAGTGTCAATTTCTATCATAATTCAGCTAAATTTTTTATTTTTATTTATTTATTTATTTTTATTACAAAGAGAGGAGGAGCGATAGAGAGGAAGATCTTCCATCCGATGATTCACTCCCCAAGTGACCGCAATGGCCAGTACTGCACCGATCCGAAGCCAGGAGCCAGGAACCTCCTCCAGGTCTCACACATGGATGCATGATCCCAAAGCTTTGGGCTGTCCTCGACTGCTTTCCCAGGCCACAAGCAGGGAGCTGGATGGGAAGTGAAACTGCCGAGATTACAGCCAGCACCCATATGGGAACATGGCACGTTCAAGACGAGGATTTTAGCCGTTAGGTCATAGCACTGGACCCCAACTAAACTTTTTAACTTCTATTGAATTGTCTACTGTATCTGAGATTACTATAGGGATCAGTGATAGAACCAAATTCTTGAAGAAAAAGATGAATATTTGAAATAACCAATATGGGAAATTTTTAAAAAGCAATAATGAATTACCAAAAATGATTTTTTATCCTTTCTCTCCTATATATATATATATATGTATATATATAGTATATATATAGTAGGTGATATATTAAATACTGAGTCATTGACCGACTTCTCTATTTTAGGCAATGTAAAGGATTTCATTATCCAAACTAATGAGTGTCGTGAGCTCTGCATTATTGCACTTTCCATTGAAGTTGAGGAAAACAATATAGTATTGACTGTTTTGTTCAACAATGAAGCGTATCATTCAGCTCCAACATCCCTGGCGGTGTTAGACAACGTACTTTTTATGTCGCTTTCTGGCTTCAATGCCTCCATCAGAGTCTCCAACAAGCCTCAACCCCTCCCCATCTATGGTTCTAACATGGTGTATGTATGATTTTTTTTTCTTTTTACTGAAATTGAACCCTAAGATGTTCTGTTGATGTCTGGGCAACTTTATTTGAAAACATGTACTGAAATCACCATTTTCACTTTTATTTCATCTTCTGTAGGCCTACAAATGGACTACAAATAGTATTATGTTTGGCTTTTGGCATTTCTGTTGTGGTGGGTAACTTCTGTCTTCAGACAGTGAATGAGAGAATCAGTAAAACAAAGCACATCCAGTTTGTGAGTGGGGTCTATGTGCTTGCTTACTGGCTTTCTGCTTTGTTGTGGGATCTCATCAGCTTCTTCATTTCCTGCTGCTTACTACTGGTGAGTGTTAATTGAAATTAACCTCAAGTGTCATTTTACTTATGTTCTCCCCCGCCCCCCCTCAAGAAAAACCTGTCCACTTAATCGTATCCTGAAACTAATGCTTGTCAAAGATTTGAAATTATGTTGTCTTGTTATGCCAGAGTGTATTATAGAAACCTCATTATGCAAATGTTCTCTTTTTAAAAAAATGTATTTTTATTTCAAAGGCAAAGTTACAGAGAAAAGGAGAGACAAAGAGGTCCCCAAATGGCCATAATGGCTGGAGCTGAGCTGATCCAAAGCCAGTAGCCAGGAGTCAGGAGCTTCTTCTAGTTCTCCCATGTTGGTGCAGGGTCCCAGGGACTTGGGGACTATCCTTTATTGCCTTTCCAGTTGCATTAGCAGGGGGCTGGATTGGCAATGGAACAGCCAAGACTAGTACCAGCACTCAGGTGGCACGCCAGTGCTACAGGTAGAGAATTCACCTGAAGTGCCACCACCTTGGCACAAACTTTCTTTTTCAAGAATAGCGTTTTTCTTTGTAAAGTCTGTCTTACATTGGCATTCTGTATGTTTGCTCATCATTGTGCCAAAATCCCCTGTGAAACTCTAAATGATATCTGTCACCAGTGTCTACTGAATTCCAATGCTAATCCTCTTTGTCCCTTCACAACACACAAAAATTCTATTTGGAGGGCTGCCTGAATGTAAACAGTTATCTGTTTATACAACAAACATTGAGCTCCTGCTATTGTTATGAATACAGCAGAGAGAAAATAGACAAGGTTTATCTGTTGATAAATTTTAGTCAGCATTAAAATTACTGGTCTTGCCAAAGGATTACACAGATAATTCAGTATTGATTTGGAAATATTCCTCAAAATTATGCCCTTCGCATCATCATACAGCTTAGAACTAGAAAGTCGATAGGAAGATTTTTCCCCCTTCCAGGCCAGAATGCATCAGTCACAACTTTACCATTTTCATATTATTCCATTTCCCTTTTGTTCATGAACATATTTTTAAATGCAGAGCCAAGTAAAGATTTTTTTATAAGAGTTAATCTAGTTTTCTAACATGTTTTGTAAAAATCACTGTTTTCTCATGAAAAATCAAAAGTAAATAAAAATAATTTTAATTTAAAGAACATTGTTTTCCATGGTCTTGAAACACTTTTCATTTCGTCTTGACTAACAGTATTCATTCAATGTATCTTACATTGTTTTTCTGTTGAGTTAACATAGCTCTAGTGTACCACTATCAGTCTATAGTAATTATGGCAGTTACATGTTATAGATAAACTTTGAAATCAGTTTATCTTATTTCCAAAATAAAATAAAATAAAGTTCCGTTGCTATTTTTACTTACACTCATTTGGGGAAAATTTACCTTTTCTTGTGTTCAGGTCCTGCTTAACAGTGAGTGGTGGTGAATGCCTCAATTTCCTCAAATACACATTTCAGTTTTCTTTGAAGGAGGTTCCAGCCGAGGAACCTGTAAACCTCACACACCTTGGAGCAAAGGTGCTGCTGAGTGATCCAGCATTTCTCTCTGACTAAATTTGTGATTTCCTCTTAGTTGGCATGAGGGAAACCATACGATAATTGTAACTGTTAAGGTTTTTTTTTTTTTTTACCCTCTGTCACTATTATCTTGATATACTACCTTTAAAGACTATTTCTAAACTTCTAGAGATGTTTTTATTCTTTTGACTCTTCTTTCCTTCTATTAGTTAGCCTTCTGAGTAATTATTTCATCACTCAAAAAGAGGCAGTCACTTTGCTATAACTGGGGAAACTTTACCAATTAAAATCAGTTTTTAATCACTCTTGAGATTCTCTCTTCTTCTTGTAATCCATTCTAAATTTGTGCTCCCTTGTCTGATTCTCAGATACAATAAAGACTAATTCAGGAATCCAGGACCCAAATTACTGAGATGGAGACAAGAGCAGAGACCAGGGTGCAGTCCAAGTGCCAGGAGTAGGGCAAACTCTTCAATCACTGACTTCCTATGCATTTTTCTAGGATAATTCAAAAACCGACTTTATGCATATGTAATTTTTTTTTTTTACTTTGGTCATGGAAAAAATTAAAACTACAGTGAAGAGAGAAAACAATTATAGTCATTCTGTTGACCGGAATGTTCTCTGTTAAGGAAGGACTGGGTTGTTCACTTCAGGTTCAAGAAGTTAAGACTCTTGAAACTATGAACAAAGGGATTTAAGTTAGGAAATTTCCCGTGCTGTAATGAAGTGTTTTTCCTTACTAAGTGTTCTGTCTTGACTTATCGCACACTTTCTTTGACTTTGCTTTTTGCCTTTATGCTCTGCAATCCAGGTAGTATTTGTGCTCTGTGACGTGGATGCGTTTGTGGTAGATTACCACTTCCTAGACACAGTGTTGATCTTTATGCTGTACGGCTGGTGTGTCGTTCCTTTCATTTATCTTGGAAGTTTCCTGTTTTCTAGTAGTACCACTGCCTACATCAAGATTACTTTGTTTAACTACTTTTCAACCGTTTTCAGTATCATCATTCACACTGTAATAAAAAATCATGGTAAGAACCTGACACAGTTTTCCTTTTTTTGGGGGGGGGAAATACTTTTAAATACATTGGGATGAAAAGGTCGAAGATTAAAATATGTAAAAATTTTGAAAAGCCTGTGCTTTTTTGGAAATCAATAAATGTTTATTGAGTGGATACGTGCGCATAGGTCTGGGCAAAATGAGAAAGAGGAAAAAGGAAGGAGAGGGAAGGATGACTGGAAAAGGGGGAGGGGTAAAAGGGAGCAGTATAACAAGGGAGGAAGACAGATCCCAGGGAAATATTATTAAAAAATGCTTCTCTTTTGAACTCTGTAATTGACAAACTGTCTGGGTAAACAAATTTAGGATCATCTAGTAGACTGGCAACTCTGAATGGTTTAAACATTGATGGAGGAGTTTGTTTTTCTAGTCAGGTTCTATATATTTTTTTAATTTAATGGAAGATAACCCATCATCTTTTCAATCACAGAGACTGAATTTTCAAACCCCACTAAAAACCTCGTAAGTCGTGTATTAATGGTGCTTCCTACATACAACTTTGCAATGAGTATCAGCAGATTGTTTGATGACTATGAGGTGAAAAAGCTGTGTGCCAAGCCATTTCGAAATGTTTACTTGGACTGCAGTGAACCATGTGAGTATTTGGACTCCTCAGGTTCCCCAAAACAATGTATTCCATTACAGCCTTTTGTACTGAGGTTCAGAGTGTGAACGGTAAGTGAAAGCTGTCATCACTCCAAAGGAGACAAGTAAGACTGGCTATTTTGTGTCTTATTTTCAGAGTGAAAACTCAGAATCCAAGACAAATTTCGCTAAGTCATTACCATATTTAGAATAAATCAGTATTAGTCACTCACCTACGATGTGCAAGTAGTTTTATGTCCAGTATTATATGGGGTTTTTTTGTAACATTCAATATTAATTTATGTATAATAAATATATATAGCTGAGTATATTTCACTAAGATTGTGACTTCAGAATTAATGTCAAGTAGATGAAGGCAATTATGAAATTTAATCTTTTATTATTAAATGGAAATTTAGCTGCAGTAAATTCACAGAATAGTCAAAGAACTATTTTAAGACTGAGGTAAGAAATGTGTATAGATAAATATTTGATTTTAGGAATAACTAGGGAGGGACTTTATCTGTTTCAAAATCACTTCAGTAATTGAAATATTATTTAATGCAAAGAAAACATAATGTTAGGCTTTTTAAATTATTTTTATTATTTTTCATGATACATTTTGTAGGTATAGGGCTTCCCCATTTTCCCTCCAACTTTGTCCCTCCCCAATTTCTGCTCCCACCACTGACATTCTTTACCAAGGGCTACCCCATATTGTTACCTTCATTTTCCCACCCAATTTCCCAACTGTTGCTCCCTTGCTCAAGTGGTTTTGATATTGCAACAGTTATGAATCGCTGTCAATCTTGCCACTCCAAGCACTAACTGATTGACCTTATTTTTTATTTAACAGCTACAGATTTAACATGCTGCTGTTTAAATAGATCACAGAATTGTAAATATAGACAAAGATAGAAAATCTAGTATCATAAATAAAGAGATCACAGCATAGAAAACTTACTAAGATACTGCCCAGAGCCAATGGCGTCCCAGGTGAAGGTGTCTGCTTACAGCACCCAAGGCTTTCCTCTGTCACATGTGCCAGGCTGCCTGGGCATGGTGGAGGCCGTGTCTGGTAAAGAACTTGATGAAGAGGAGCTGCTGTTGAAAAGGCATCCTAAAGAGAACAGGTTGCAAGCCGAAATTCAGGGTATAAAAAAACTGCTGTTCCCAAGAATGAAAAAAGAGGAAGAAGCAGCTCACTGAAAATGTTGCTAGGCTGGAATGAGAACCGGAACAGACACATAAAGAGGAGCTAGGTGTATTAAAGCTAATGTCTGAGAACAGGATAGTTTCTGTTGCTGATAACATTTCAAACTTAGCATTGGAGAAGCAGCCACCATGATACCCAAAGCACAAAAAAAGGACAAAAAAGAAGCTGCACTGGAAAAGGAGGGAAGGAAAGAATAGCAGAAGCTGAAATTAAGGATTTATCTGGAGCTAGGCATACAGAAAGTGAAAACTTGCTCAAATATTGGCTGCTGGAGAGTTGGAAATTAAACAAATAACATCAGATGGCCATTGTATGTATTGAGCCATTGAAGATCAACTGGAAGAACAGAATTGTGCTCTGACTGTGGCGGCCGTAAGATGTCAGACTGCTGAATATATGCAAAGCCATGTGGAAGACTTCCTGCCGTTTCTAACAAGCCCCAATTTGAGAAATATGTATACTTGAGAAGAGTTTGGAAAGTACTGTAATGAAAGTGTAAACACAGCTGCATGGGGAGGTCAGCTTGAGCTGAGAGCTCTAGCTCACATTTTACAACCTCCTGGGAGAATAGTAGAGGATGGACCAAGGCCCTGCCACCCTCACCTACATGGGGGACCTGGAGGAATCTCCTGGCCCTGGCTTCAGATTGGCTCAGCTCCAGCCATTGTGGCCACTTGAAGAGTGAACCAGCGGATGGAGGATCTTTGTCTGTCCTTCTCTCTGTAAATCTGACTTTCCAATAAATCTTTTTTTAAAGGTAAATATTACAATAAAACAAATTCATAGTGCATTTCTGTATATTAACGTAGATTTGACAAAAAATACAATTATTATAAAAAGAGGATGGTTTTATTATCTTTGCTTCTCAGTGATGTCCCTTATTTTCATATCCAGAATAGAATTGTTTTTGTTAGAAAACTTTCTCTGTAGTACGGTAAAAAAAAAAAAATTTCAGCTATAGTGCTCTTAAATTTTATTTTGTTAAGTTATTTTGAGTATGCTCTGTTAAAACTTTTTCCATATTTATGGAATAGAGTTATCTTTGAAGGTCCTTAAGGATATCTGCGTGGTCTATAGTAAGGATTAGATACCTTTATTTTATATGCTTTATTCAGTTACTAAGTATTCTATTCACACAGGCTCAGTCTTTAAAATTCATTTTCTATGTGATTTTTATTACCAAAGCTGATACTAAACCAGAACAAGGATGAGTAACTGAAGAACTTTAATAATCAAGGATATCAGAGAAGATCAAACAGTGCATCAATGCAGTTACTTGTTTCCTGTATTCTGTATTTCTCTATATATATTTCTTTAAACTCATGAACAAGTCATCCTATATATTTTACTATTTAGTTCCATCTTAAAGATCAGATATTAAAGTAAGGCTACCTTCCTGTCATCCCCAGTTCTTCAGAATGATGTCTATAATTTTGGAGAACATGGAATTGCAAAGTTCCTGATTACATTGGCTGTCATGGGTTTATTTTTCCTCCTCTTGCTTTTGCTTCTGGAGACTGTACTATGGAGCCTGAAAAGTTGTATCTTTTATTACATTGTGTCTGATGTCTATAGGAAAATCATAAAAAGAAAAGTGAGTAACAAATGTGGACTTTAGATAATTCGAAGAAAGCTCAATATTATACCAGAGGGTATAGATTTACATTTGCATACCTCCATTATTTCATAGAATATCACTCAGTTATTCCCAAACTAAGCTGGCATCACCATGATGGCAAACTAATATTCCACTCATAGCACATCCCATATATAAGTGTCCTGGCTGTTCAACTTGTAATCCAGCATCCTGCCTCTGGCCTAGGAAAATGAGAAGATAGCTCTAGTCCTTGGCCCCCCTGCACCCATGTGAAAGACTCAGAAAAGCTCCTGTCTGGCTTTGGATTGGCTCGGCTGTGGTCATTGCAGACATCTCGGGAGTGAAGAGTGGATGGAAGAGTCAGTGCCTCTCTCTCTCTCTCTCTCACTCTCTCTCTCTCTCTCTCTCACACACACACACAAACACACATCTTCCTGTAAATCTGCCTTTCAAATAAAAACAAATCTTTTTAAAATAAACATAACATCTTTTCCACTCAGATTCTTCCAGAAAGTAAAAGAGAAAAGAGAATTTACCAACTTTTATAGAGGTCATAATTACCATGGTACCAAAACTAGAGAAATACAATGCAAGACATTAGTGTTCCTCATGAACATAGATACACAGATGCTTAACAAAATAGTCACAAATATAATCCAGTAAAAGATGAATGTGAAAGAAATAATAGAACAAGTGGTGTTTGTTCCACAAATATAAGGTTGGCTTAATGTTTGAATCAGTGTATTCCACAATATTCAATATCTTCAGTAAAAAAAAAGTCATATCAGGGCCCGGCATGGTAGCCTAGTGGCTAACGTCCTCGCTAAAATTCAGGCTTGTGGCCTTGTTAAAGCAGTTGAGAACAACCCAAAGCCTTGGGACCCTGCACCCATGTGAGAAACCCAAAAGAGGCTCCTGGCTGCTGGTTTTGGGCCGTCACAGCTCTGGCAGTTGTCGTCACTTGGGTAGTGAATGGACAGAAGATCTTCCTCTCTGTGCATCTGAGTTTCCAATAAAAACAAAAATAAAAAGTCATATCAATTATTTCAGGAAAAAGCATTTAAAATTTTTCAACTTCATTTACCATAATAACAGCATACTTTCTGCTATCAGTTTAATATCTGATATGGCCTCTATCCAAGAAAAATATAGTGAATGGATTTTTGGAATTAAGAGTTGGAATAAGAGCTTTCTCCTTCCACTCCATGCATTGACATGGCATTGCAGTACCTCCAGGAATGGTGTACCCACTCAGGGAGGGGAACAATGGCATAGTTAAAAAGAAAGGAGCTAGTTTTCTTCCTAATAAATGGCATCTATGCAATGCCTACAGCTAACCTAGTGGTGAAAGACCAAATGTTTTCCTGCTACGATTGAAAATAGGACAAGAATGACAGTTTTCTCCACTCCTGTACAACTATACACCATAAGGTAGCTCTCCTCCTTAGCATGTAGACTTAACTGAACAGATTCAGCCTAAATGTTCCTTAACTAATACTTTACTTGATGCCGAAATTGGTAAGATGTTGCCCAATCAATACAAATTACTGCTCACAGAACATACCATATTATTATTTCATTCTTATGTATTCCTAAGTCTCTACTACAGTCTTTTTTTAATGTGGCTTTTCAGTTTTTCTGAAATCTTCATTCTTTGAATACATTCTTGCCTATTCTTCAAATTCAGTTCATACTCTACCCATGAAAAAACCATCTCTCAGAGGGAAAAATGAGTTTATTCTCTCCTCTCCTGCATGTTATGGTGTCTTGAATATATTTTAATTGTAACAAATCACATCAAACAATAACTAATTAGTAGTATCAGATTTATTTTCCATTAATTGTCTAAGTTATTGGCAAGAACATACTGCCTACTTACAGCTGTAGACATTTGCTCATGACTGTACATATAAACAAGCCAAATGTAAACAAGCCAAGAATGTGTTTGAGCCCAGGAAATTGGTGGAAAGGCTCCAAAAAGTTGCATTTTCCAACTTCTGGGAGTTGACATTCTTATATCATTTCAAGCAACTCACTTTAAATGAGTCGTCCAAAGAGTACTCACATCTATAATCCTTGTCTTGAAAATGCAGGCCACAGTGTCCAACGAAGTAACCGAACACTATGAAGATGAAAATGTTAAAAATGAAAGAAATAAAGCACTGAATATGCTTCAAATCTCACAGAAAGCTCCGCTGCTTATCAAAGAACTTGGAAAGGTAAAGCAGTCACCATCGCCCTGAGCCGTACCTGTTTTTCTTGCCAAGAATTTGTGGTTGGTCCTGCTAGTTCATTTGGAATGCCACAGTTGCTATACATATTCTGGTAAAATAGAGAGCTTAATAGGAAAGAACTCTTGTGAAACTGTCCACAGGAGGCCATCTGTCAGTTTATGGTGTTGCTAACCACCCATAGTCAGTGCTGCTTTACATTATGTGTGGTGTGTGTGTGTGTGTATGTGCTTTTTCCTCAGGTTTATTTTAAATGTCCAGTTGTGCAAGCTGTAAGAAATATCTCCCTCGTAGTCAAAAAGTCAGAATGCTTTGGAATATTTGGGTTAAGTGGAGCTGGAAAAACCACCACATTCAAAATGTTGACTGGAGATGAGACTGTCACCTCTGGAGTTGTATTAATTGATGGCATCAGCATCATTGAACATATCAGAAAGGTATTTTTCTTGTTTTTAATATTACTTGTTTTTATTGGAAAGGCAGATCATATTTATAGAGAGCAGGAGAGATAGGAATACCTGCCTACTGGTTCACTCCCCAGATCACCACAATGGCTGGAGTTGAGCCAATTCAAAGCCAGGAGCCAAGAGCTTCTTCTGGGTCTCCTGCGTGGTTACAAGATCCCAAGGCTTTGGGCCACCTTCTGCTTTTCCAGGCCATAAACAAGGAGCTGGATGGAGAGTGAATCAGCCAGGACACAAACTGGCGCCCATATGGGATCCTGATGCTTACAAGGTAAGGATTTAGCCATTGAGCCATCATGCTGGACCCCAGAAAAGTATTTTTTCAACCTCGTCACTGACTTGGTGCTTTAAAGAAGGTAACTAGGCAGGATGGGGGACATGGAAAGAAAACTAAGGGACTTGAAACTATAAATTTTATTTTTCAGAAAGTAACAAAAGTCTAATGAGCAGTGATAGGCGTGATAACATACTGACTTTGAGGAAAGGCAAGCCTTCCTCTGGCTGCGGGACATCTGTAAGCATGACGGTCAAATTGGAAATAGGAAGAATAGTAATTGCATTTTAACCTGCAGTAGCATAGAGTTTGAAATAAAACAGCAATTTTATTTTTTTAAAAAGTTATGAAAATAGAATTAATGGAACAGGACTGGCATTATGGCTTAACAGGCAAAGCTGTCACCTGCAATGCCAGTATCTCATATGGGTGCCCATTGAGTCCTGCCTGTGCCACTACTAATCTCCTTGTGATTCCCTTTTATTTCCGCCATAGTCGTGGAGTAGCCATATTTCTTTCTTTCTTTCTTTTCTTTTCTTTTCTTTTTTTTTTTTTTTTGGTCAATTTAATATTTTTTGGAAACTTTTTAAACAAATTTTTGTTACTAGAAAAAGTACAGATTATAGGTGCATAGATACAGGTCCATAAGTGCAGAACCTTGTTTGTGTCTTGTTCCATCATAGTCAAGGAGTTACCTGCTCTAGTTGGTTCATAGTGCACAAGAATTACAGGGTCCAGCACAGTCTGTCATCCCAGTCAGCTCATGCATATGCTGGTGATTGCAATTGCTGGGTCAGTTCTGTTTCCAGCCCTGTCTTGCATGTGAACCAGTGGGTGTTGCAGTCCAGCCCAATCCTGACCACTTAATACTCGGCCCTTATGCAAAACAGTAGGAGCTGCAGCCTAGTCGGGGCGATTCCCCATAACCTCCACCAGGCCTGCCCCCTACCTAGGTTCCCATGCTTGCCAGTATGTAGTGCAAACTTACTCAGTCTGTTATCAGGTTTTTTAAAAAGCATTTATTTATTTGAAAGACAGTGCGATAAAGAGAAATAGATCAAGAGAGATCCTCCATCAGTTCACTGCCTCAGAGGCCCACAGGGACCAGGGCTGGACTAGGCTGAAGCCAGGAGCCCAAAAGTTGATTACAGTCTCACAGGTACGTGGCAGGGATTCAAATACTTGAGCCATCTATTGTCAGCCCCCAAGATGTGCAACAGCAGGAAGCTAGAAGCAGAGCTGGGACATTATTGTGTGGGATGTAAGTTTCTTTCTAATTTCCTTTACTTATTTGAGCATTATTGTAAGAATTTCTTTAAAGCTTTTTCTGATCATCTTGATATCTTGATTATTTGGGAATCAGTCTCTATTTTCTTTTCCCTGAAGTAAGAGTAGTATTTGCCTGGTTCTTCACTTTTCAGTTAGTTTTGATTGCATCCTTAACTTTGTGATAATATATTGTAGAATGCTTTCATTTTTTTATATTCCTTCAAGTAGTTTTGAATGTTTTCAACAGGCATTTAAGATAGCTGAACCTCACACATCAAAACTTTGTATTAGTCATTAGCTGATATCTCACTTTTTTATAGCATTAACTTGTATAAAGTATTTTACATAATATCTACTGTATAGCTAGCTATACATACCTTACATACAATAGATTCATGGGCATATGAATATATGAGCTACAGTTAATTATTTTGAAAGCATTGATCTAATAGATGTTATTTGACTATTACTAGAATTAGAATTCTGCATACTAATGTCTAGAACTGTTTCATAGTAATATTTAACATTTATTTATTCCTTTGAAAGGCAGAGCATCAGAGAAGAAATCTTCCATGTACTGGCTCCTTGTTTAGAGGGTTGCACCAGCCAGGGCTGGGCCAAGTGCTTGGACCATCATCCTCTGCTTTCCCTACAGTAACAGGAAACTGCATCAATAGCAGAGGAGTTAGGACTCAGACACTCTGATATGGGATCTGGGCACCCCAAGTAGTGACTTAACCCACTGTAACACAACATCCCCTCGTTTTCCTAATATATTTGGATATGCAACTTCATCTAACAACAACAACAAAAAAAAAAAACCTTTGGGTGCACAATAGCATGCATGTATTGAAAAATCCCAGTTATGAATGTTAGTATTCCATTTTACCCCCGTAAGTTCCAGCTATAAAGATTCTATAGAACTGAGAAAAAATTCTTAGTGAATGGTCTATGAAAAATTCATGATGAGATTCTTTTTAATGTCATGAGTCAAAAACTTGAAGGTCTTCAATTTCATCTCTGTGAATTGCATGCTGGGTTTATTGGTGAATGTGGGTCTGTGACTTACGGTTGTGTTATTGATTCAGGTTAGGTCAAGAATTGGTTATTGTCCTCAGCCTGACTCCATGCTGAACCACATGACAGGTCGAGAACTGCTGGTCATGTATGCCAGGCTGTGGGGGGTCCCTGAGCCAGATATCTGCAAATATGTGGAAGCCTTTTTGCATTCCGTGTCCCTGGATGCCTATGCCGACAAGTTTGTTTACACATACAGGTGAGACTTTACACTGCTGCAAGTAGTAGTAAGCTGCCTACCCATGCTTAATCCTTGATTATACTTAATACTTGACTCTACTGTTTAGCATCAAGCCTGCAAACTCATCTTAAATCCCAATCACATAGAACCAATGACTGTGAAATAAACCTAATGGGCTGTCAAGGTTCAGATACCAGTAATAAAGCAAATCCCACTTATATGTTGATTTTTTTTTTTACTGACATGAACCATAGCCTTTGCATTTAGAAAAAAGAAAAAGAACACCTTTATTTCTGTTTCCATGAATTATTTTGTCATCTCCCCTAAAACAAAAGCAGTTCATCATTGATGATGTTGAAACAAATTACTGAAAAAATTATTTCTATGAAAATGAATTGATACATACATACATTTGGATGTCAGTGTGCTTTGTTAGTCATTACCAAATCAGCATTCTAGGTGTATGAGCTAGTTCTGTCGTGCGAATTAATGACATGTGTTTTATCTTTTTTTTTTCCCCTCCACTTTTCTTTCTCCTTCTTTGGCTTCAAAGTGGAGGACACAAACGTAGACTTAACGCTGTTATCGCCCTCATGGGAAAGTCCTCAGTCGTCTTCCTGGATGAGCCATCAACTGGCATGGACCCAATAGCCCGGCATCTCCTCTGGGATACCATTAAATGGATCTGTAAAACTGGTAAAGCTATCATCCTAACTTCTCACAGGTACGGCACATTGGGAGGCTCAGCTGAACGATATAAATGGTTGCAATCAGTATAAAATAGAATTAATTGGAGCAAGAATATAGTCACTCTAGATGAACTGCAGAGGAGGGCATGTGGGTAGAGGCTGAACATGTTACATAAGTAGTTCAGAAATCCTCATTTGAGCAATTAGAATCAAGAATTGAGTGACAATAAAGCAATTAATTTCCTAGTATCGATTTAATGGATTACTTTGAACTTTAAAATCTCTTCCCAGATATAAAGTTCTAAGCTTTCTAATTCTAAGTCTTCCAGTCCTGGCTGTTTGCAGTGCAGTATTTGTCCTCTGAAAGGAAGTCTCTTCAGCCCTGTCTCCTTTGTTCTCCTAGCATGGAAGAATGCGAGGCCCTCTGTACCAGGCTCGCCATCATGGCAAAAGGCAGATTCACCTACCTAGGCAGCCCTCGGCACCTCAGCATAAAGTATGGTAATATATGCATTCTGACAGCAAAAATTAATATTGATAAGAATGAAGAAAAATTACAGATGTTCAAAAATTTCATTGAAAATACTTTTCCAGGTAATGTAAGTAGGGCTGACTTGTGGGGATTGTGTTAAGTCATATTTATTTGAGCTGCTGCATATCCTAAATAATTATTTTTCCAATAATACAGTGATGTGTATTGAGCATTTACATTAAGCTCATTTTGTATAATTTCTATGAACTTGTCACAATTGTGCTAAGAAGCTTGCACAGAATGGTCGAGGTTCTTGCTAATATCTTATAGGAATCAGCCAATAAGATAAACCTATTCTTCTGTCTTTGTGTAAAGATAAATTGTTGGGGATCAGTGTCTTATTCATAATCTTTGTTAATTAATTCAAGTTCCTTTCTTGTTAAGCACACTTTCTCTTCCTTTTCCTGATTCCTAAATCAGCCAATTCTTAAGAAATATAAACAGGGAGAGTCAACTCCCTGTTCTCCTCTTAAGGAAATTACCAAGAAAAGTGGCATGAAGATCATTCTGCTTCATGTGCTGACTTCAGTCGGTCACCCTTGCACACACAGTACAATAGTCATTTATAGCATCTAGTTTTTTTTTCTATCCCTGCTACTTTATTCTAATCATTAAACAGATTTATAACAAACATTTTAATAATTTTGATTTGATAGGTACCTTTCCATCTTTTTATTATTTTCTATTTGATAAGTTAGATATACAGAGAGGAAGATTCTCTGTCCACTGATTCACTCCCCAAGCGGCCACAGTGGCTGGAGCCCAGCCAATCAAAGCCAGGAGACAGGAGTATCCTCCAGGTCTCCCACGTGGGCATAGGGTCCCAAAACCTTGGGCCGTTTCGACTGCTCTCCCCCAGGCCACAAGCAGGGAGCAGAATGGGAAACAGGGCCACCAGGATGTGAAACAGCACCCACATGGTATCCTAGTGCCTGCAAGCGAGGACTCTAGCCGCTAGGCTACCGCGCCAGGCCCGGTACCTTTCCATTTTCTGTTACAATAAAATACTAGAGACTGGGACATTAAAAAAAAAAAAGTTCTCAGTTCTGTAGGCTAGGGAGCCCAAGTGTATGACACTGTTATCTACTCAGCAGGTTGTGAGGGGACCTTGTTCCTGCATAAAATGATAGGACAGAGCAAGTGCACCTCTCCCTTCTCATAAAACCACAGGTGCAATTATGGGGCTCCACTCACAGCCTCGTCTAATCCTAATTATCTCCTACAGCATGTACCTCATAACACTTAAAAAGGCTGAAAAATCAATTCTTCTAAAATATGTGAAAGTGGCAATGAACACCCCAAAGATTATGGAGAAGGATCTAGGAGCCAAAACGTCCGCACAAGTAACAGAGGCCTAAGTTAAAAACCAGAACTGTAGGGGTCAGCACGATGGCTCAGTTAACCCATCTTCCACCTCCAAATGCCAGTAACACATATGGATACCAGTTCATGTCCCAGCTGCTCCACTTCCAATCCCGCTCCCTGCTTATGACCTGGAAAAGCAAACAGAGGATGGTCCAGGTCATTGGGACCCTGCACCCACGTGGAAACCCAGAAGCTCCTGGCTCCTGGCTACGGATAGGATCGGCTCAGCTCTGGCCATTTGAGGAGTAGAACCAGTAGATGGTACATCTTTCTTTCTGTCTCCCCTTCTCTCCGTAAATCTGCCTTTCCAGTAAAAGTGAACAAAAATGTTTTTAAAAAGCATACCTAATATAATGGTAAAGTGGAGACTATGGAATCATATAAAATGCTCAGTTAAAATTGCAAAAGGCCAAAAGGGATGAAAGGCAAAAATAGGAACAAAGAGCAAGAGCAACAGATAGTAATAAAATCTCCTAAACATAGTAAGCCTGCTGAATGTCATGGGTTTCTACCAAAAAAAAAAAAAAAAAAAAAAGAGTTCTCAAAATGGATCTAAGAATACCCACCTGTACACTGTCTATAACAAACACACTAATATAAAGACACATATATGTTAAATGGATGGAGAATTATATACAATACTAATGTTCATCAGAAGAAGGTAGAAGTAACTATGTTCATTTCAGACAGAAAGTTGTGAGGAGAAAAGAGGGTTACTCTATAAAGGCATTAATTCTGAAACAAGACATAATGGCCCTTGAAGTGCATGTGTTGCCATGAAAGTGCATCAACATACGACAGGCAAAAACTGACAAGACTGCAAACAGAGAGAGATGAGTCCATTAATGTAGTTGGAGCGAAAATGTAGTGGTTAAGGTCCTCGCCTTGCACACCCAGGATCCCATATGGGCGCCGGTTCTAATCCCAGCAGCCCCACTTCCCATCCAGCTCCCTGCTTGTAGCCTGGGAAAGCAGTCGAGGACGGCCCAAAGCTTTAGGAGATCCAGAAGAAGCTCCTGGCTCCTGGCTCCAGATGGGCTCAGTTCCAGCTGTTGTAGCCGCTTGGGGAGTGAATCATTGGAAGGAAGATCTTCCTCTCTGTCTCTCCTCTTCTCTGTATATCTGCCTTTCCAATAAAAATAAATAAATCTTTTTTTAAAATGTAGTTGTGAGACATCAGCACTCCTCCATTGGAAGTGGACAGATGTTTCATGCAAAAATCAACAACACTGACATTGGACCTAATGAAGAATAGCAAAATTGAAACATTCTTCTGCAGTTCACATGGAATACTCCCGAACACAGACCACATTGCAAGCCATAAAACACACTTTAATAAATTTAAAAGAATGCAAATACAATGCTTGGCATCAGAATATAATGTAATTAAACTAGAATTCAGTATCATAAAGATAACTGATTAATCCCAAAATATTTGGATATTAAACATACTCCTAAATAACATCTCACAAAGGAAATCTCAAGAATAATTTTAAACACTCTGAAATGAACAAAAGTGGAAATTTATCTAAATTTGTGTGACTCAGTGAAAGAAGAGGTTAGAAGGGAATTTGCTGCATTTAATGCATTTATTAGAAATAAAGAAATATCTAAAATCATGCATTTTGAGCTTCCATATAAACTGGAAGAAGAACAAAATCAAAGTAATAAGGGAAAATTATAAATAAAAATACAGTCAAAATAATGAAATTAAAAACAATAAAAGCAAAAGAAAACAATAAAGTTGATAAACCTCTAAACAGGCTAATAAATAGTTGAAAATTACTAATATCACAAATAAATAATGAATATTACTATAGATCCATAAAGACTAAAAGTATTATCAAGGAATCTTATGAATTACTCTGTGCACAATAATTTGAAAGCAGGTTAACTGGACCAATTCTTTGAAAAATAAAATCTGCCAAAACTTGTAAATAAAGACACTGAATAGTTCTACCTTTTAAAGAAACTGAAATAAGTAATTTGCAACTTTCCAAGACAGAAAGCACCAGGTCCCATTGGGATCATTGGTGAATTCTACCAATCGTTTTAAAAGAAAAATTGTACCAGTTCTTTTTGGCATCTTCCAGAACATACAGAGAATACTGTCTAGTATTTTTATAAGGCTGACAATATGCTAATATGAGAAAAACCTAAGATCTTACAAGAAAACCATAGAAAAATATCTTTCATGAATAGAGATGCAAATATCCTTAGCTAAAAACGTTATTAAACTGAACCCAAATGTATATAAAATAATTATACATCATGACCAAATGAGATTTATCCAAGATATGAAAGTCTGCTTCAGCATTTAAATTCAATTAATAGACTGCTTCACAGAAACAGGTTAAAGAAGCAAACCATACAATTGTATACATAAATGAAAGCAAAACTATTTGATAAAATCCAACCAAACTTCATGATAAAAACTCTGATTAAACTAGGAAGGGAGGGAAACTTCCTCAACTTGCAAAAAGTATGTGTATGAAAATGGTAATTAGCTTATTCAGTGGTGGGAAATTCAGTTTTGCTGCTAAGATCAGGAACAAGGCCAGTGTTCTGTCTCACCGTTACTTATACGACCCAGTCCATAGAATAAGATAAAGATAGAATTAAATCTATGCATGTTTGGGAAAGAAAGTATTAAACTGTGTTTATAGAGAACATGATTATCTATGTAGAAAAACCTGGACGAATTGACAAAAACTCCTGGAATTAATAAACTGTTATATAGTAAGGGTAAAGACAATGTTAATATAAAGAAATATTTCACTTTCTTGTACACCAGCAGTAGACAAACAGAATTTTTAAAGTGAAAAACAGTATTACTTACATTAACTTTACCAAAAATAAAATAAATGCTTCCTGGCTTATAATTGGGTTATATACCATAGCTGGTTTATATACTCACTGCATATGGGTTATATTCTGAGCTCAATTAGTTTGGATAATTGGAATTTGAATTATTTAGAGATTTTTTTGTTAAGCTCTATCAAATAAGGACCTTCTCTTCACTACTCACTTGTCAAAATCTTTCCTTCATTAGGTAACATCATAAACCAAGAATATCAAGGGACTATTTTCTGCCACATTCCCAGTGAGGAAATTTGCTGGGGAAAGGTGATTGTAGAAACAGTATGATTGTAACATGTGTTAATAGAGGACTGCTAGGAAGCCTTTGGACTGGGATCCTGACAGTGACCGAGGATCAGACACTGCAAATCACTGTTCAGAGACTTCTCCAGGCACTTCAATTGAGATTTCTGAACCTAAACTCTATTACCATTCCATCCCTATCAAGAAAATGGGAATATAAAACTGCTTCCTCTCCTGATTTTCAGACATCTTTTTCCTTTTTTTTTACTTTCCCCTTATGGATGTTTAGGGTTTGGTGGAGGAGAGGTTGTATTTTGGCTCTGGGCCTTTTCTTTTCTTTGTTCTTTTCTTCCCTAAGCATAAACCTGGAATGCTAGTGGGGGTGGGTGGGTTCGTGTGGGAATACTGCAGCGGTAACAACATGGTTTCCTTTTCTGTTAAAGGTGTTTCGTGTTTTGGAGGAAGCAAAAGTGTTATTCAGTTTACAAGATTATTCCATCAGCAAGATAACACTGGAAGAAATCTTCCTGACTTATGCTGATATTGATCAAATGCAAGATGATCATAACAGATCAACTGTGACATGCAGCTCCAGTCAGTGAGCGCCCTCTGTATCTCAGCCTCCGCCTGCCACTGCCTGCACAGAGATGCTAATCGCTCTGTTGCGCTCACTCTTCCTTTGAGCTCTTGCCCTGGGCCTCGCACTCTCTGCGCACAAGCAAACACAAACTGAAACTCCAAAGAAGAAAACTCACCATTTGGGGGAGTTAAAGTGAGTGACCTGTTGTCAAGAACTAGAGAGAATCTGAGACGTTCCCTTTCCTCCAAATTAACAAATCAGCTTGCCCACACTTCTGCTGGTGATGGCAAAACACATGGGCAATCCTGGGACAACATCAGAGAACTCTATCACAGCAATCGCAATAAAAGAATGTAAACAGTGCCAATTTCCCAACAGTCCCCATTTTTCACAGTGCAGCCAAAGAGCTAAATGATGTTTGCTCTATGATAGGAGAGAAATCCTGAGCTTGCAGAACCCAGTTCCTTTATAACAGTCAGTAAGCAAACCTGCCTGATGTTTGCTCTGGAAGAAAATACTTTTATTACACCCGTTATATTGAACATTAAAATAAATCTCTCCTCTTGTCCAGAGGCAGATACTGTCTTTCTTCAAAGGCCATTTGTTCTGTAGTCATGCTTACAAAAAAATAAAATAGTCTAGAACAAAAATTAGCGAATACTTCTGCTTATAACTCATGCAGAAATGCAAGAGACTCCTGAAAAAGTGTGTCCCAGTAATATCTATCTTTAATATCTATATCGTCTTACCCTCTGGAAAAATTTCTCCAAACATTGTAGATTACCTCTATCCTGTTCTTTGAGTTCTATCGATTGTAACCTTAGAAACAGTATGAATGATTTAAAAAAAGAAAAAAAAAAGTAGAACAACTGCCACAGAAATGAGGATGATGGAGACACGGGTGCTAACATTTTGCATAGGAAAAGGGGCTGTCACCAGACGTCTACTACAGATTTCTCAGGAAGGCTAAGGAAAATGACAAAGTGTGGTCAGAGTTATCCGATAAAAAAGATGAAAGACCAGCAGCCAAATTTTCATATGCATGGAACAAGGGTTCTAAATTTGTATGCATCATCATCCTGGCATCTTAATTATCCTCCTGGATTCCATTTTTCCTGGTACACTTCTCCTAATTGTTGATTTCCACTATCCTGTTGCCAGAGTAAAATCACATGTAATCTAGTCAAGAGGGGAAGAAGGAGTGTCGATATATGGGATCCTACTTTGAGTAGTCTCTCAAAATTATTGAGGATATTTCTGCAGTCTCCCTCCTGACATCTAGAGTTACCGATGAGTACTCCTTTGGAGGTAAAGCCAGCTCTTGGCTTCCCTCAAATCTTTTTTTCCCCCTCTATCCCTGACACTCATGAGAATGACTGTTGGTATTACTAACATCTTAATCGTTTTGTCACCCAACAGACTCTGAATATAAACTCTTAGACTCTGGAAAAAAAAATGTCTTATTTAATAGTTTCTCCCCTCTGCTTTTCCCAGGACTCTGCTACTATATTCACTGTTTCTTTACAAGTTTATATACCTTGCTTTTATGTTATTTCAACTTTATTTTTTTTTTAATGTGATTTGTTTGAGGGGCAGACAGAAAGGGTTTTCTTCCATAGGTCCACTTCACCAAATGCCCACAATAACCATGACAGTGCCAGACCAAAACCAGGAGCTGGAAATGAAATTTCCCACAAGAGTGGCAAGAGTCCAACCATATGAACCCTCACTGCTTTCTCCCAGGGTCTGCATTAGCAGGAAGATCTACAGTCAGGAACTGGAGCTGGGAATTGAACCAAAGCACTTAAATGTGGAATATTGGCATCTGAACCACCCCTTTTTAAAACTGCTTTTCCATGTAAATTTTAGAGCCACCTTCGTAGTGTCTGTAAAAAGATCGTTGAAGATTTTGGTTAGTTTGCATTGAATCTGTAGATCTATTTCTCACCATATAGATTCTACTAATATGTTAATTCACACCAAATTATCTCCTTTCCCCCCCCCTTTTTTTTTTTTTACTAATTATGGGATTTGTTCCCTCTCTTTAGTCTAAATCATTTACACATGCACTTACTGTATTGTGTAGTTCCTCCTTTTGAACCCCCAAAGGGGCATCATACTGTATGTAGTCACTGAATGTTTTTTTTTTTCAAATTAGCAGTTTCTAAGACTCAACTGTGCTGTTCAGCATAAGTATAGTTAATCTTTCATAATTTCAATAATCCATTATCGAATACTGAAGATACTTCCTGTTTGCTACACAATGTAATGCCCTTCAAGGTGCTTTTGTGCTAGTGTAAAATCATCTCTTAGTCACTAGACCCAGAAGTGCAGATCATGAGTGACAAAGTAGGGAAGCATTCAACTTCCACAACATGATGCTAAGTTATCTTCCAAAAATATTGCAGTGATTCACATTAGCCCTTCCAACTTGTCAAAGACCTTGATTCACATCCTGTCCAACTCCTGCAACCAAATATGTTCCTTAAATGGATATAAAATGTAACTAGTTTTGGCCTTATTTTGCATGTTCCTGCTTAACTAATGAGACCTCAAGCATCTGCCTTGCATGTACCAGCACTTTGACATGGACGTACTCATATGGTTACTGATACTTTCGAGTTTGAGACAGACATGCTGTTCACAGTAAGACTATAAAATACTTGACATAGTATACAGTCCGTAGGAGGTACTCAATATATTTTTAAAGAGTATTTATTTGAAAGACAGTTACAGAAAAAGGGGGATACAGATTTTCAGTCCGTTGATTGACTCCCCAAATGGCCACAATGGCCATTTGTTAAAAATGTAGTCAGTGCCCTTCTCTGAGGTGACTTTACAATAAACTCATCGATAACTTCGGGTGAGAGGATGGCTTTCCCCTCACCCATTCTAATCTTAAGACCGGGTGCTTATTCAAGAGGATTTAGTCAAACAAGATTCTCTCTAGCAGTAACTGCTACGACCTGATTAGCTCCTTTTGCAACCTTTGCTCATTTTTAGAAGATTAAACAGAGAGGCAGAGATCTATCATCTGCTGGTTCCCTACTGAAATGCCCACAACATACAAGGCTAAGTCAGCTAAGGCAGGAAGCAGTGCTCCGTAGTTCCCACAGGGGTGTACTTGAGCCATCTCCTGCTGCCTTCCAGGTGTGCAATAGAAGGAAGTTGGAGTCAGCGGCACAGCTAAGACTTGATTCTAGGCAACCGGATATGGGATAACTGTGATAAAAAAAAAAAAAAAAGGCCCAGCTCACTCTCTATGGCTGTGGATCCATCATAAGCTTACCAAGAACTGTCTTTATATGTATGTACTTCATAAGATTATCAAAGGCCATACTTGGTACGTCTGTCTGTTCAGGGACACAGGGCGGAAACTAGCAGGATGGCAGGCTGGCATTATGTACTGCTCTTCTAAAATTCTTGTGGCGTAAGAAGGCACAGGAAGGGCGTGGCACAGTCTAGTGGCTAAAACCCTCACCTTGCATACGCCAGGATCCCATATGGATGCCCGTACCTATCCTGGCTGCTCCACTTCCCTTCCAACTCCCTGCTTGTGACCTTGGAAATCAGTTGAGGACTGCCCAAACCCTTGGAACCCTACGCCCATGTGGGAGACCTGGAAGAGGCTCCTGACTCCTGGCTTTGAATCAGCTCAACTCTGGCCTTTGCGGCCTCTTGGGGAGCGAGTGAGCGGATAGAAGATCTTCCTCTCTGTCTCTCCTTCTCTCTATAAATCTGACTTTCCAATAAAAACATTTTTTTAAAGGCACTAAAAGACAATTCATAGCAGGTAGGGAAATCTCTGGCTTTGAAGCCTCATATCTCACAAGTGCCCATTTCTCTTGAAACACAATCCCACAGGCTGAGCTTCCAGAGTCTCCACAATAGGCAAGACCAAGTGACAAAGGTCACTACACCCCAGGATGCCCAGGGCATGGCCTCTTTGTCAGGTGTGTGTGCTTCTTCGTGTCCAGCTATCATTTCTCAAGGTCTGTTTCTACCACAAGTAACATTGCCTAGTAACATAGTTACTACCACATCTTTACCTGGTTACCGGGAGAACATAGCTGAAGACTCAAGTAGAAATCTCATGTAGAATGAAGAAAAGGAGTAACACACCACGATGCTTCCAAGACTTATTTAGTCACTTGCAAATGATAGAGATACATGGATTTGTGTATGAGATAGATGAATGGGGTGGATGGGGAGAGACAGACAAAGAACACTAGCTATGGAGATCTATGCATGATTCAGATCCTGTGGCCCGACACTTCCCCTGGATTTAGCCACATATACCCTGTGAGGGTAGCAAGACCAGTGCCTTACCCTCCCTTAGGTGTGACGCATATCCTGGCACTTCACTTATGACAAACGCCACCTTCAATCGTGTCATTAAGGAACTTGAAATTCAACACAGAGAAAAATATGATGATTGAAACTGGGTGACAGATAAAGAGGAAGGAGTTCATTGTACTAGCCTTTCAATTTCTATTTATGTCTGAAAACGTCAGTCATGTTTTGTTTCTTTAGTTAAAGGAAGTAAAGGTTAAATATCAATTGACCATGTAAGGCAGAGCCCTCCACAAGAGCCAATTCAGGTGGAGTACTTGACATGGCAGTAGTAGATTTGACCACAGGATGGCACTCTTGTGTGTTTGAAGCTTGACAGGAACTTGTGCAACACTGTAAAACACTGGCTCAAAAAAAAAAAAAAAAAAAACACTGGATCAACTACATATTTTATAATTTATCAGACTATACCAATTTTTCAAATTCCCCCACAGAATGAATAGAATTTTCTTTATTCATTAGGAGATTATGCTTACAGTAACATTTGTAGATTGGGTTACAATATGGGTTATAAGTGAACTTTTTTTTAAAGATTTTATTTTTATTGCAAAGTCAGATATACAGAGAGGAGGAGAGACAGAGAGGAAGATCTTTCATTCTCTGATTCACTCCCCAAGTGGCTACAATGGCCAGAGCTGCACCCATCCAAAGCCAGGAGCCCAGAGCCTCTTCCGGATCTCCCACATGGGTGCAGGGTCCCAAGGCTTTGGGCCATCCTCAACTGATTTCTCAGGCTACAAGCAGGGAACAGGAAGGGAAACGGGGCCACTGGGATTAGAACCGGCACCCATATGGGATCCTAGCACATGCAAGGTGAGGACTTTAACCGCTAGACTACTGCGCTAGGGCCCTATAAGGGAACATTTAATAGCACATGTCTGTGCCCAGGTACATGGAGATGTGTGTCACTGCCATCTTACCTGAACTGCGAAATGATAACATTCCACTGCTCAGATTCTAAGCTGGGAGTGGTAATCTAAAAGTGTTGGAAACAGGGCCCAGCACAGTAGCCTAATAGCTAAAGTTCTAGCCTTGTATGCGTGGAGATCCCATAAGGGTACGGGTTCCTCCCTAACTCTGTATATCTGACTTTCCAATAAGTAAGTTTTTTAAAAGTGTTAGAAATAGTATTGTACGACACATGAGTAAAACTGAACTTTATGCTGAAAAACTAAATCATTGAAGAGTTTGAAGTACAGAAAACTTATGAGCATTTCC
The DNA here is from genome assembly GCF_017591425.1 of Ochotona curzoniae. Lineage (NCBI taxonomy): Eukaryota > Metazoa > Chordata > Mammalia > Lagomorpha > Ochotonidae > Ochotona > Ochotona curzoniae. The sequence continues at coordinate 535,958 of NW_024467012.1, forward strand.
AGAGTTTCTCTTGTCAGTACAATACTTTCATGAATTTTGCCATGTATCCAAATCACCAAGAGCTGCTTAACATTTTTTAAAGGATCTATGTATTCCAAAGTCAGGGCACCAGAATAGAGAAAGATATTCCACCCACTGGTTCACTCCTCAAATGGCTGCAGCAACTAGTGCTGGGCTAAGAGGAAGCCGGGAGACTGGAAATCTGATTTCCCACGTGGCAGGAACCCTTGCACTTGAACCACCAACCCACTGCCTTTCCAAGCACATTTGCAGGGAGCTGGCTTGTAAACAGAGCAGCCAAGACTGGAATCAGGACTCCCATATGGGATGCACATCAAAAGCAGCTGCTGAACCTGCGGAACCACAACACCAGCCCCTATGTAACATTTTTTAGATGAACTTTTCCTTTTGTAAATGTCTTTAAAGAGGAAGCTTATAATTAGCATTGCTTGCCATAATAAACTATTAAAATGGAACTGTGCTTTTTCATGTTCCAGTTTGAAACCATCAGATGCACCATGTAAATCTACCACATGAAGGGAAATTACCTGACCAGCAGATGGAAGATCTCACACTCCCTCACCACTCTGCCTTTCAAATAAACATATCATGCAGTATGGATTGGATGGGTGGTTATGAGTTGGTAAGGGCCACTCTCCTGAGGCCCCTCCTCTCTATAGTGTGTATCTTTGTTTTCCCAATAAAACACTTGCCACTCACTCTTTGCCTTTGTCCCAATAGCTCCCGAGTGCCTTCCTAAAGCCAAGTCAAAGACCTGAGCACTGGCAGCCCTCACTCCCCGACACCATGGCGTCTGCCGGGCATTGTAAGTCCAAGCACTGTAAGTATGCACGCTGCTTTGTTTTATGTTCATTAGTTATCAAATTAATTTTTTTTAACATGACAGTAGAAGCCAGAGTTGTAGTGTTGCATATCAAGCCACCACCTTTGGGCACCAACCTTCCATTTGAACACTGGTTTGTGTCTCCTAACTGCTCCACTTCAAATTCTGCTCCTTGTTAGTACTCCTGGGGAAAGTGGCAGATGAGCCCAATGCTTGGGGCCCTGCCACACCCCTGGGAGACCAGAACGAAGCTCCTGGCTTTGGCCTGGCCCGTCTTGGCTGTAACAGCTAGCTGGGCAGTGAAGCAGCAGATGGAAGACAGCTGACTTACTGCTTCTTTCTCTGTAACCTCTGCCTTCTGGGTAAAATTTTCTTAAATGTGAATACTAATATTTTATTCACATAAAAAATGTTTCCTGGGCTTCATCTAGTTTTTTGTTTGGTTTTGAAATATTTTATTTTAAAAAAATTTTGACTTTCAAAAAAAAGATACTAGAATGGACCAGATTCTTCATAACTGGTTATTGGAAGATCGCTGGAGAGAAAGAGCAGAGACATATTTACATGTGGAGAATTTCTGCGACAAGGCAAAAATTAGGCAGATTTAGCCATGCCTCCTTTCTTTGATTTTATTTTTGATGTTTACATAGTTGATTAGGGTGGGAAGGCTAAGTGGAAAAGTGGGTGAGACCTTTGTTTACACATTTTCCTTTTCTTCCCCCTGTACCTGGGGGAAGGGAGGGGGGTCAGGGGAGAAGCCTCACCTAGCCTCCCAACCCCGCCTCTGTACCCCGGAATGTGGAACAGCCACTCAGTGTCATCCAGGGTCCCCATGTGGAGCATGCTGAGGGTTCTGCTAGAGTGGCTTCCATAGCTCTGAAATGCGCTTGATCTCACCACTCCAAGGATGAGGGGGAATTCATTCCAAGGTCCACTGGCTGACACTGTCCAGCTTTAGAGTCTCCATTCACCCAGATACTTGCTGTTGATGCTTGGCTGGGGTAGTTGACCAATTTGTTCTGCCCTCCTTCCTGTGCTACGGTACCAGATGTCCTCTGCAGGCGCCAATGGATTGCCAAATCCAACATGTGCAACTGGGCACGCCGTCCACCGTTGGCTAGGCCTTCTAACGTCTACATGACCGGAGCTTTTGAAACTTTAAACACGCACCTGCCACCTCAGGATCCAGACTGGAGCCAATGGGGGAACCTGGAAGCTCTCCATTTCTAACAAAACTCCCAAGTGATATCCCTGCTGGTACTTTGTTTCCCAAGCGGGAAACACGGGGCCCGTAGCACGCCTTAACCTCTAGCCTGGCAGCTCCACAATCATTCCCTTCGAAAGCTACAACCCTTTGTGGGCAGGCAGTATCCTGCTCCTGTGGGAAGCACACACTCTCCTAGAGAAAACACTTCTCAAACAAAACACTAGCCCCCAAAAGTCAATTCCACGCGGGCATGGTCCTTCGCTGTGTTCGCTTGGGTTTCGAACCCACGGACGTGCATCGCCGGCCTGTTCTGGAGGACACAGCCTGGACGAGGCCCCTGCTCTCACGGAGATTGAGGATCTAGTGAAGGCTTCACCAAGCGAGAAGCGGACAAGGAGCAAGACGCCGGCCCACAGAACACAGCCATGGACACATCCCTCCAAACATCTGTCCCCTGGCACCCGGAAGTCCGAGCGCTGAGCCTAGAGCGGCCCCGGGCGAGGCGCCGTCTCATTGGTCGATCCAGATCGGAAGGATCCAAACTAGTGACGGGGGGTGTTTAAGGAGGGCTGACCTAAAAGCTGACAGAATAACAGAGTAGAAATTTGAATAAGTGGGATAATCCCCCCCAAAAAGTTAACGTCCATTGTCTTTTGTAGAACTTAGCTTTGAGACTATACTGTCTCTTTAAGGGACTGGACTGGTCCGACCTTCTCCAGAGAGCAGTAGAGCGCCGCCTGCCTAGAGAGGCCCCCTCGGGGAGTCAGGGGGCGTGGGAGAGTGTTCGCGGGGAAAGCTGGGACACGCTTGTCCTCCGCCACCATCTTGCTTTCCTTTAAGCCGGCACAGTGACCGTGGGTGAAAACCTTGAGGCGCCATGAAGCTGCTCTCCAGGGCCGGGTCCTTCTCGGTGAGCTCTGGTGGCCGGTTTCTGTGAAGGGCTTTTGTAGCCGTTCATCCAACAAGAAGTTAGGGAGTTGGAAGGTGCTGGACCTGGTTTGCCTGGCCTGGGGGCTCCGGTCCGCCCTTGAGGCGGACTCTGCGAGCAGTGTAGCTACCGGCAGGCCCGGGCATCGGGAAGCCCTGCTGGTTCTGTGAGCAGAAGAGACCTGATTCCCGAAAGCCAGAGTCCCTTTCGAGGGCGTGAGGGCGGAGACGAAGCGGACCCGGTCGGGAGACGTCTGAAGGTCACTCCTATACTTGGTGCCTGAGGAGGCTCCGGGGTCGGGGGGAGGCAGAGAGCCGGGCGCAGGCCTCGCCCCCATCCTCAAACGGGGCGTCGGCACCCCCCAACAGTTGAGGGGGCTTACAAATACAAGTCTAGTCGGTGAGCCCATTGCAGGTAGAGGTTTGAACGTGTCCCTCCCTTCTCAGAGAAGGATGGGAGCAGAGGTTTTTTTTTTTTTTTTTTTTTTTTACTAAGTTGAGAGGTATTTGCATAGTGCTTACGGCTTAAATATTCTGAAATTTTCAGTGAGAGGTGATTTCCGTCCTACGCAACAACCGTGTCCGTGTCTAGAGGTGCTTTGATTTTTGCCACCTATGGGGAGGCTGCCCCTGTGGCATTTGGAGCCCAAGGGGAGTACTGCTTGGTATCCTATGATGCAAGGAAGCGACCCCTGCAACAGAAAGTCATCCCAGCCCATAGTGCCATAAGCTGTTGGTTTCCTGTCCCCTGAGTTGAAGTCCTGTGGATTATACAAACTGGGCTGTAACTGTTAACACGCTTCCTGGCAGGCCTAGATTGACCAGTGATTAATAATGCTTCGAGGGCAGCCCACTTAAACTGGGGGGAGCAGGGGACCAAAATGACCTCTTCCATTCTTTTTTCTTCTAATCAGAGAACCTCAAAGATAACAGCTAGATGACAGTAAACTTGAAAGCAACGCTTTGCTTCCTATTATAGCACTTAATTTTGTATCAGGATCCATGTATTATACCTATTAAAGCAGTTAACAAGTACAGGACAGTCTGTTAGCGTAATTCTTGGTTGATCTGAATGGGACAGATAAGCACACAGCACACGCGGTGTCGTTGTTGAGGCACATTTCTGAAGAAGCCAACAAACTGACTTGGCACTGGGACTAAGGCTGATTTATAAACTGCTGTCCCCCCTAGATCATAAAGTTTACTTTTAAAAAAGTTGAAGGCTCCATTCAGGACTAGGCTTAATTCTGCCGTGTCTAGCATGTAAGTAGCGAGTGACAAAGCAAAGCGAATTATAAATTATAATTAAGCTATACTGAGAGTGGATGAAAAATGGCAACCTGGTTGGTGTGGCGCACGCAGAGGCGGGCGTCACAGCCTATGGAGTGTGAGGGGAAGTTCTACCAGAAACTCCAGCTTAGGGTTGGATCTTGGGAGTATCAGCGGATTTTTTTTTTAATATTTTGATTTTGTTATTATTCGAATGTGTATTTGCCCCATTTCCATTTTCACACATGTGGAGGTTCAAAATTTGTCGTGGATCAAGGACTCCCTATATTCTGCCTCCCAGCAGACCTGGGCATGGAAACACTTGGTGTTTTGTGGCACCAAGAGCCACAAAAATCTTTACCAGTTATGTTCTCTTTAGCTAGAGCCTGAGGAAGGAGCTCCTGAAGCCCCTTTTCGGGTGTCACGCTGGGCTTCGATTGCTGGTGTTTGTTTTCTTTCGGGCAGAATCTAGCCACGTCTTCTCAGCACACCCGGTCCATGTTGGTGTGCATCTCCCTTTGGAACCCATGGTTTGGGGGACAGCAGCTGATCCATGTTTCTTCAGTCAACATCTGCGGCTAGTAACCTCCCAAACCATAGTCATCACCAGGGTGACTTCGATGCCACTGCCTATGGTTTGCCAACTAAGCGAAGTTATGCATTTTGAACCCATTGTCTGACATGTAAGGGACTCCTTTTGCCCTGCCAGTAGAGGCATACTGTATATATTGAGAACCTGCAGTGATAGAGTGACTGTTAATCTCAGGATGGTATAAACATTTTGTCAAAAAAAAAAAAAAAGTAGGCCCCTTGGTGGTGAATCTTGGTGTAGCACAGAACAGAATGAAGACAGAATGGAAATCATAAGTTCTCACAGGAAATTGATATACTTTGGAAGGTTGCTAAAATGTTTACAGAAAATAAGTCATTTCAGATGGAAAGAAAACACTAAGAAAATGAGGTTTACTGGATAGTTACTGGAGACATTAAGCTAAAATCTTTATGGCAAGTGAACAAAAAATTTTCAAGCATCAAGTGCTAGGAAGAACTATTTGAAATGTTACTGATACAGTTAAAAGATCAAATAAAAGGCAAGAATTTTTTTTTTAAGAATATTTATTTTATTTGAAAGGCAGATTTACAGAGACAGGAAAGAGAGAATCTTCAATCTGTTGGTTCCTAAATGTCTGAAACAGCCAGAGCGGGACTGGTGCAAAGCTGGGAACCAGGAGCTTCTTCCAGTTGCCCCTCGTAGGTACAGGGACCTAAGCACTTGGGTCGTCCACTGCTGCTTTCCCAGACCACTGGCAGGGAGCTGGGTGGGAGGTGAGGCAGCCAGGACACAAGCCAGCGCCTGTATGGGATGTCGGCAACTCAGGTGGAGGATTAACCCTAAACACTATTCGTGAAGAATGATCATAAAGATCTCAGTGTTCTCTGTAAACCCCAAACACACTCAGGAGTTGCTTGTGTAAGCTGCTGGGTCAATGAGACAGTCAGCTAGGTTCTCCCAACAAGTGGTTACTGAGCTTTTTGCCCTTGCGCTCTCTAAGGCTTGGCTACACTTCAGATGCCATGCTTTTATACCAGGCACTGTTTGAGTGGCCTGTATGACCGGTCCCTTTTGTGTGTGTGTTTTGTTTGTTTTGCTTTTGTTTTTCAGAGATTTTATTCCCTCAAAGTTGCTCCCAAAGTGAAAGCATCGGCGGCCCCTGCAGGAGCGCCTCTGTCCCCCCAGGACCTCGAGGTCAGTCCCATGGGATGCTCACTGGAACCCAGACATCCTTCCTCTCCCTGTCAAAGAAAGAAATTAATTACATCTCGGCTTCATTTTGAATACAGTTCACCAAATTACCAAATGGCCTAGTGATTGCTTCCCTGGAAAACTATGCCCCTGCGTCCAGAATCGGTTTGTTCATCAAGGCGGGCAGTAGATACGAGGACTCCAACAACCTTGGGACCTCTCATTTGCTGCGTCTCGCATCCAGTCTGGTAAGGCTCTTCACTGCCTCCGCGTTGGGAAATGCTGTGCTTGTTTGGGCCCTTGGAAAAACTAAAAGCAAGGCTCCTGTGTGAATCTTCCTAAGCCGCCTTTACCAAATTGCCACAAACAAGATGGCTTAAGCAAAGGAAGTTTATCCTCTCGCAGGCTAGAAATCAAAGGTGGCTAGGTCCAGTCCATGTATCCAAGTCTAGGGAAGATGTGAGCAGGACTGTGCCCGCTCTGAGGGACCTGGGGCAGGATCCTTCTTTGCCTCTCCCCGGCTCCTTCACCTTCCATGGATCACTTCGTCTCTGCCCTTCTATCCTGCCCCCTTCCTGCTGTCCACATCCAGATTGCCCTCCTAGAAGGACACCAGTTATTCAGTGTGGGGCCCACTCTCCTCCAGAGGGAGCCTCATTTTAAATGCTTGCATCTGCAGAGACCCCATTTACAAACAAAAAGACATTCACCAGTTCTGGGGAGACGGGAAGTCTGTTGGGAGAACATTCAGCCCAACAGAGTCCCTTCTATGAAATGGGAAGCTGCAGGATATGTGCCATAGGGAAGCACTAAATCAGTGTCCCCCTGGATATTGGTGGTTAGTGTCATCATAAGAAATCTTAGAATGTTAGAAGAGAAAATGAAAGAGAATTATTCATCTTCCCCATCTAACAAGTCTGTCTCAGAATAAAAAGGAGAGCCAGTTTGAGTTTGATTGTAGAATTTTTACGTTTGTGCACTGATATGAAAATTTTGCTTTTGCTCTTTGCTAATATATACATATATAAATGGATCTACTTTTTAGTTATATTTTTTTCTGGGACTGCTAATGATGATATAAAAGATTTTGCTGACTGTGTGCTATTTAGCAAACTTGGCATTAAAAAACTACTAAAAAATCATTCTTTCTTTTTTTCAAGACTACAAAAGGAGCTTCATCTTTCAAGATAACCCGTGGGATTGAAGCAGTTGGCGGTACACTAAGGTTTGTTGAACAAGTAATAGGCATCAGTGGCAATGTCAGAGAACACGCCATTGTAGAAGAACTCTTCTCCATTGTCATGAAGGCTGAGGATTTCCTAAGCACAACACAAGAGGGGAAGGACTAATGAATCTGACTGTATCAAAATGTAAAACAGTAGCACGTAACTGGGAATGACTATACAGCACACAAGAGGTTGGAATAAACCACAAAACAGGCTAACACAGCTAAACAGGAAATCAACAAAGGGTAGGACAGCTTATTCTCAGAACAGGAAGCCAGAAACTGGTCCCTCCCACGGGAGAATACACAAATCGTAAACCTTGCAATGTTTGAGTGACAGTTCTATGGTGCCAGTGGCAATTGGCAGCCATGACCACCAACCGTCTCCAGAACTTTTTCATCTTCCCCTGCTGAAACTGGCAACCCATTGAACAGTGACTCCCTGTTCCCTGCCCCTCCTCACCGCTTTTTGGTTTTCAGTCCCAGCCTTTCCACTGCTGTGGGTGGGTGCCTCCTGTAAGTGGAATCATACAGTAGTTGTCCTTTTGTAACTAACTTCTTTAACTTAAGATTCTCAGTATTCATCCAGATTGTAGCAGGGATCAGAATTTCATTCCTTTTAAAGATAGACTGATTGGCAATGATAAACCTTTTTGGTTTTAGCTAATGAATAGTTAAATTTTTGTCAGGTTAGCCTTTTAACTTTGGGGTAGTACTTCAGTAATTTTTTTTTTCCATGGGAATTGTTTGATTTAACAAAGCAGGCAAAGAAAAAAAAGCTTTTCCTTCTGGATAATTCACTATAATTTGTTTCCAATTCAGTGTGACTGCAACAAGAGAAAAGATGGCATACACTGTGGAATGCCTGAGAGATGATGTGTAAGTACCTGCCTGTATTTTAAAGAATGGAAGCTGCTCAGTCTTTGTAATGCATCACCAAGACCTCTGACTTTGCTTCTACATTTTTGTTTACAAACTTTCACACTTAACATTATCTAAACCATAATACTGAGAGCATTTCAGTCATATACAACCTTGAATGGGGTTTTAATTTTTTCTTTTTTGATTGAAAAGCAGATTTACAGAGAGAAGGAGAGACAAAGATCTTCCATCCACTGGTTTACTCCCTAAGTGGCAGCAACAGGCAGAGCCGAGCCAATCAGGAACCAGGATCCTCTTCCGGGTCTCCCATGCAGGTTGCAGGGTCCCAAGGCTTTGGGCCATCCTCCACTGCTTTCCCAAGCTACAAACAGGGAGCTGGATGGGAAGTAGAGCAGCCAGCACATGAACCAGTGCCTGTACAGGATCCTTGCATTGAAAGGCAAGGATTTAGCCATTAGGCCGTCATGTTATGCCAGGTTTTTAATTTTGGGTTTGGGTCAAGCGTGCAAGGTAATGAGGACTCAGTTACTCAGGAGGACTACATCAGTGCCTGGCTTAGTCTGTTTCTGCTCCAGCTTCTTGCTCATGCATACCTTGGGAGACAGCATGCAATGGCTCAGATAGTTGGGTCCCTGCTACCCACAGGGGAGGTACCAGTGAGTTCTGGTCTCCTGGCTTTGCCTGGCCCAGCCCTAGCTTTGTGAGGCATATAAGATAGTAAAAACAGTGGATGAAAGAACTCTACCAGTCTTTCAAATTGGGGGAAAGAAAAATTAGAGGCTGGTGCCATGGTGTAGCATACTAAGTACGCCAGCACTGCTGGCATTCCATGTAAGTGCCAGTTCAAGTCTCAGCTGCTCCACTTCTGACTCAGCACCCTGCTAATGTACCTGGCAAATTAATGGAGGGTGGCCCAAATTGGGCCACTGCACCCACATGGGAGACACTGAAGAAGCTGTTGGCTTCAGAACAACCCAGCTCCAGCCTTTGTGGCCATCTGGAGAGTGAAGCAGCAAGTGGAGGATCTCCGTCTCCTCTCCCTGAGTAACTCTGCCTTTCAAATGAAAGTAAATACTTTTTGTTAAGTTATTTTAAAGTGAAAATACTTGACCTGTAACTCTTGATGTCTTCTATAGTGATATTCTAATGGAGTTCCTGCTCAATGTCACCACAGCACCAGAATTCCGTCGCTGGGAAGTAGCTGCACTTCAGTCTCAGCTAAGGACTGACAAAGCTGTGGCTTTCCAGAATCCACAGACTCGTAAGTAACATTTTCACATTGCTTTCACAGTTTCTATGAAATGGCTCCTTGTGTCTCTGTTTCCTGGAGGGGGGAACCTGGCCTCGGCATTGAGTCAAAATCTAATTCAGTGATTGGTCCAGTCACACAAAATAGGCTGGTGGCAGGACTGTAATTAGATTCAGACTTCCTAAACCCCAGACTTTAACAGCTTCCTTACGACAGGAGGCAGGTTAAAGGGAGCAGCATGTTTAGGTGGGTCCCAGCATGTAAAAGTTGAAGTTGCATGGCCCACTACAACAGTCTAGTGGCTAAATTCTCACCTTGCAAGGTCCCGGATCCAGTAGAAGCAGCAGGTCATATCTCAGCTGCTCCATTTCCCATCCAGCTCCCTGCTTGTGGCCTGGGAAAGCCTTGGGACCCTGCACCCACATGGGAATCCGAGAAGGGGCTCCTAGCCTCTTGTTTTGGATTGTCCGCTCTAGCCACTTAGAGAGTGAACCAGCAGATGAAAGATCTGTCTCTCTGTCTCTTTTCTGTATATCTGCCTTTCTAATAGAAATAAATAAATGAAGTTGCTAGAAGTTAAATGTTAATAAGTTTGAAATCCTCTTACTACTTGAATGCTATAAAATGATTAAATTTGTATAAGCCTGTGATTTTTTCCAGGTTTTAAAAATGTTATTCTTGTCTTCACTTAAATTATATTTCAGTAACTGCTTCATTACTGATTTTACAGATGTCATTGAAAATTTGCATGCTGCAGCCTACCGGAATGCCTTGGCTAATTCCTTATATTGTCCAGACTATAGGATTGGAAAAGTGACATCAGAGGAGGTACAGATAAAATCTATTCCATTTTAAAATGTGTTTGTTTTCACCTTAAATTCCGCATTTATCTCTCCTGTTTTAGGTTTGTTTGCTCATTTTTCTTTATCTCCAAAATATGGAACACTGAGTGTTAAATTTGACGGTGTGATGTACGCAAAAATCTTAATTCACTACTCCTGCCACACACTGTGAAGAATTTGGTATTAGCAACATTTGAAATCATATCTAACTCAAAAATGTAAAGTTTTTTTTTTAAGATTTATATATTTTTATTGGAAAGTCAGATATACAGAGAGGAGGAGAGACAGAGAGGAAGATCTTTCATCTGTTGATTCCCAAAGTGGCTGCAGAGGCTGGAGCTGAGTCAATCCAAAACCAGGAGCTTCTTCCAGTTCTCCCACGTGTGTGGAGGGTCCCAAGGCTTTGGGCCATCCTCAACTGCTTTCCCAGGCCACAGCAGGGAATTGGATAGGAAGTGGTAACCACTAGGCTACCACACTGGGCCCAATACTTTTCTTATTTCGTTTATTGGAAAGGCTGAATGCCAGAGAGATACAGAAAAAGAGAGATCAGTGGATCTTCTGCTCTCTGGTCCATTACCCAAGTGGCCTTAATAGACCAAAAGTGTCTGCGTGCAGTCCCATGTGAGTTCCAGTTTGAGTCCCAGCTGCTCTGGTTGCAGTCCAGCTCCCTGCTGATACACCTGAGAAAGCAGTAGAAGATGGCAGGAATATTCTGGATTCTGCCACCAGTGGGGAAGACCTGGGTAGAGCTCTATGCTCCTGGCTTCAGCCTGGCCCAGCCCTGTTGTAGCCACCTGGGGAGTTAACCAGCAGGTGGAAGATCTCTCTCCGTCTGTCTCTCCTTGTAACTCTGCCTTTCAAATAAATTAGTACTAACTTTTAAAAAGAGAAATTGGTGATAAAATGCTTGGAGCAATGGCAACATCTATAGAAAAGCATCTATAAAAATAGAAAAGAACTTTCCAAGGTATCTTTGTAAACTTCATAAATATAGACAACATTTATTTTAGCGTATAGGTCCTTTTTTTTTCTTTAAGATTTGCTTAATTTAATTTGAAAGGCAGAGTTAAATAGAGAGGGAAAGACAGAGAGATATTCCATCTACCTGTTTGCTGCCCAAATGGCCGCAATGATCAGAGCTGGGCCAAAGCTGGAACCACAAGTTTCTCTAGGTCTCCCACATATGTCAGGGGGCCAAGGCTTTGACCATCGCTGCTTTCCCAAGCTGTGAGCAGGGAGCTGGATTGAAAGCGGGACATCTGAGACATGACCCAAGTGCCCAAATCAGATGCTGGCACTGCAAGGAGAAGATTAGCTTGCTATACCACCGTGCCAACCTTAGGGTATAGATTCTCATAAAATGATTAAATGTTCAGTCTTCCTTCCTCAAGGGCCTTTCCAGCCTTCAAGACAAATGTTAGGGGCTTGTATTATGGCACAGCAGGTTAAGCTGCAGCCCGAGATGCTGGCATCCCATATTGGATGACTGGTTCAAATCCTGGCTTTCCTGCTTCCAGTCTCCTCCCCTCTGATTGTGCCTAGGATGGCAGCAGCAGATGGCCCCAGCTCATGTGGAAGACACAGATGGAAGTTCCAGGTTCCTCTCGGCTTTAGCCTGAGCCACCCTAGCCGTTGTGGCCTTTTGGAAGAGAACCAGAGAATGGAAGACTTGCTCTGTTTCTGTCTCTGTCCCTTCCATCATCATCTTAAAAATACACAAATAATATTTTTTATACCACAATTGACCAACCACGGGTAATTGAAACTTTATAAAGCAACATCTTGGCTAAGGGGGATTCCCATTATTCATGTTATATGCATATTTGTACTTTACACATAGAAGGAATAAATTGAAGTTTTTAATGTGATTTCACCAAGAATCAATTTCCAACCTCCTGGAGGCAACATGAACTCTTACTGAAAAATGCACATCTCTGCCCTGCTTTTCTATATGAAATCTAAGGCAATAGCATAAATCAGTGATTTCTCAAATCCCACTGATTCTCAGCTCACCAGGTTGATTGGTTATTTGAGTAGTTGGCTGGTCTTAAAATTCTAAGATTCCAGGTTAATCTACCCAATCCTTAAATGGACCAATTGTATTGGTACTGACATTTAATTAACAAACCATGTAATCCACTTATTTAAAGTTTGCAATTCTTGGTTTTCATTATATTCACAAAGTTGTATAACCATGACCTCATTGAAGTTCTGTTTCTTTTCTGCAGAAATTTTCATAATAAAATCTCAGGGTAATAATTGACACTAATTGATTCCTGATAACTCATTATGGCAGCTTTTAAATTTAAATATTTCTTTCCTGCCAAACCCACTTTTGCATTTGTATAACTCCTTATATTTAGTCCAATATAATCTAACAAGTGTTTTTAACTTCCTCAGTTACATCACTATGTTCAGAACCATTTCACAAGCGCCAGGATGGCCTTGGTTGGACTTGGTAAGTGGGAAGTCGCCTGCATGACGGTTGACTTCCTTAAACTGTGATGATGTGAATGTAGAATTGAACAGAATTTGAAGCTTCAATCTTGTGTTTATGTCAGGCAGTGCATGGTAGTATTGTTGATTGTTTTAGAAAGCAGATTCCAGCATTTTACTCTAAACAGAGAGGTCATACAAACTTTTAAGAACTTTTAACTTAACAGAAGCCTAACCACAAAACTTACAGTTCATAGGAAAAGTAAATTATTTGTGTGTATGTATGTATTGCTAGTTATCTATTTAGTTTTTTAAATGGTCAGCCTCAGAAGAAATTTTCAATCTGTGAGATGGACAGAAAATTTTTTAAAACACTTAAAAGAGTAGTATATGATAAATAGTAGGTAGTTTTGGGGTGGCATTATGGTAGGACAGCTCTTGTTTTCTTTACTGTTTATTTCTGTAATGTTTGTGTTCTACAGTCACATATCTCAAAAAAAAAATGGGTGCTTACAGTGTATTCTAGAAATTACAGATCTAGCTTTGTGTCTGTTTTTTCTTGGAACAGGTGTGAGTCATCCTGTGCTGAAGCAATACGCTGAACAGTTCCTCAATATGAGGGGTGGGCTTGGTTTGGCTGGTACAAAGGCCAAATACAGAGGAGGTGAGTCTTTTGATCTTTCAATCTGTCAGATGGAAGGTAGAACAGTGTATTGAGGGGAATAGACCTGGCCATTTACAAGTAGGAGAATTATGTGGTTGAGTTTTCTGTGTTTTGTGCACACAGTGGGGTAGGATGGCCTTGGGAAAGCAGCGCCACAGAAAAGCTGCCTGTTGAGGGGTTACTGCTGTGTCATGGGAATGCAAGAATAAAGCCAGTAGTGACTAAGCTAGTTTCTTCACTCTCACATGGGCGCAGGTGAAATCCGAGAACAGACTGGAGACAGCCTTGTCCATGCTGCTCTTGTAGCCGAAAGTGCTGCCGTCGGAAGTGCAGAAGCAAATGCATTCAGTGTCCTTCAACACGTCCTCGGTGCCGGACCCCACGTCAAGAGGGGCAGCAATGCCACCAGCCTCCTCTACCAGGCCGTTGCCAAGGGGACTCACCAGCCATTTGATGTTAGTGCATGCTGTTGGTATCTCCGTCTTTGTTGAAAAGGCCCGGAGTTTGTGAAGGAATACTGGTCATCTGCTGTTGGAGTTAGTCTGCTCTTCAATTCTAAGATGAACACAGCAAAAGTCTGTGCAGTTGACAAGACAGCCAGGTTTAATTCTAATACCTTATCATGTCTTTCAGTTATTCTAATTTAGGAAGAGGAGTTGACTCCTTAGAAAGTCAGAAATTCATGCTCCAGTTCCCTTTAAAGTGTTAGACATTAGACTCATCGTTTTTCTTCTGTCCTCTGTTTACGTGAGTGCTGCCTGAATTTCACTTGTTTATATTTTCCAACCAAGTGGACAAAATAGACATCAAAAATACACAACTCTTCAATTTAAGGTTAAATTTTGAAAGAAATTATGACGTTTGTTTGTAGAGAAAGGAGAAAATGCTTTTTTGTGATAGTGAAGAAAGTTCTAAAGTTTTCAAAGTAATGGTGTTTAAGTCAGAAGAATATAAAATGCTGACAAAGTGTCACTTAGTGCTGTTTGCCCATTGTAGTAGCCTGCATGTCCTTCAGTTGTATCACTTTGGAAAGTAACCAATGCAGCTGCGCATTAGCCCTAATTGTGAAGATGCTGCTTGGGACACCTGCATGTCTGGTCACAGTGCCTGGGTTCCACTCTTGATTCCTACTCCTGCTAATTACACCCTGTGAGGCCACAGGTGATGGTTCAAGTGCCCGGGTCCCTGTCCTCTGTATGGATACCTGGAATAGGTTCCTAGCTCCTATCTTTAGCCTGAAGGGACCTAAGCATTTGGGGAATGAACCAGCAGATGGAATCCGTTTCTCTTTACCTCTCAAATGAATAGGCAACAAATGTAGTGAGTTGTGGGCCTGGGCATTGCTCATAATTTAACTATAGTACATTTAAATTTTAATCCCTGTGTTTAAGTAATAGATGTTGTTTGTTTTGAGAAGCAGATCAGGAAGGGGAGAGAGAGAAAGCTCATCTGCTGATTCACTCACCAAAGGCCTGCACTTGCCTAGACTGGACCAAGCCAAGTTCAGTGCCTGGGCTCCCAGTCCAGCTGGCTGTCCCATGTGGGTGGCAGGGACCCACATACCTGAGCCACCAGTGCTGCTGCCAGGGTGTACATGTGCAGAAAGCTGAGTCAGGAGCCTGAGCCGCGGAATCTGTTCTGGATGCACGTGGCTAGATGTCCATCCCGATTGATAAAGATCAGACTTCTGCCATTTGATTTCCCAACTGTAATGTACAACATGGGCATTCTCAACCTGCCAAGGAAATCTTGAAGGACTTAGAAGATACCAAACCCTTTGAATCTTTGGAACAGTCATAAGAGTATCTAGACCTCAGTTCAAAAGGCTTAATTTAATCCTAAAGTGACTTTCGTGGCTGCCTTCTTAATTGCCTCCAGATTCTCTTGGCTCATACTGTTGTTTTCTTCATACTTTACATTTCTCTATTTAGTATTACTCGTGATTCCGTGCTGGAGCTGAATCCTAATCCAGTGACCTAATTTAATAAATGTTCTAATTCAGTGTCTGGTCAGAGATAAAGATGTGAATAAGACAATCCCATAATTAAACCTAGAGTAATTGACATGCATTCCTGTAATTCCCATGACTGAACCAATTGATGGTTTTTATGCTTTAATGTGCTTAAAAATCACCTGGAACAAGATAGTGAACAGTCCATTGCAGGATATGGAAGTGTGGTTTTAATAACAACCAAGGTGACTTTTGCATTAGTGGCTCATTAAATACTGCCAAAGGTGCAGCGCTCGGGACACTGTTTGGTGTGTGACTCCCACAGAGCAGGATGCCCGACGGCAGCTTCCTGTACACACTGGAAGCCAGCGATGGCGCAAGAGCTTCCCTCAGTCTGTGCTATCAATATGAGAGACCAGGATTGAGTTTGAGCCTCCTGGCTTCAACCTGCTATTGCAAGCATTTGGGGATTAAGACAATAAATGTAAGATCTCTTCTCCCCACCTTTCAAATAAAAGTAAAAATAAGTAAGTATTTTTAATTTTTAAGAAAAGATGTAAAAACACTACGAAGCTCTACACCAGGCAAAGAGCTTCACCCTAAGGAGGTTAAACCTACGTGGGTTACAAATAGCAGTGTCCCTGGATTGAGAGGCTGAAGTGGCTGCCTTGGACATCTGGGTAACAGTTAATATTTGGAAAGTCATGTTTGCAAAAGAAGGTTAGGAAATGCCCAGCAAAAAGGAAAGTGTTCAGTCATTTGAGGAAGATTTAAGTGGGGGAAAGAAAGTCAGCTGAAACCATCGTAGTCCCGAGAGATGACCTCTAGCTAGAGCACTGAGGTCCTGGAGAACTGGATGGGTGAAGTACTAATGGGGTGTATTTTGCTAATACCATAAAGACAAGTTTTTATTGGACACAATGACCCACACAAATAATTCTGCTGTATTTCAGGTTTCCGCTTTTCATGCCAGCTACTCGGATTCTGGACTCTTCGGGATTTATACTGTCTCCCAGGCAGCCGCTGCCGGAGATGTAAGTTACAAACTCACCAACTTCATAAGTGGTTTTTTTTCTCCTCCACCACTAGCATATTTTTAGTTAAAGTATGGAATAATTGAACATCATACTTTATCAGAACTCGGTGCAGTGTTACCATTGAAGTGGATTGCTGTGGGAAGTTTTTAAATACATACTGATGCTTCCAGGAAAAAGGGAGAAATACTTGCTTGGTATTTGGTTCCCTTTGGACAAGTGGTGTAGAGTTGGCTCTGTGACACCTAAATTGAGAACTCAGGAGAGTTCAAGGACAAAATGTATGTGAGTTTTCAGTACTGAAGTTGTGTTAAACTCGAGCTTATGTACACATGATGTAAGAAGAAAACTGAAGCTCAAATTCTTGGAAATACCACAGTTTAAGAAACTGTTTAAGCAAATGAGGAAAATGGCTAAGAAATCAGGAAGCAACAAAAGAGGAAGTGATATACCCTGGAGGGCTAAAGAGAATGAAGAGTGCCATATTGGTCCACTGTGGATTAACTTAACATCTCTTGCAAAGTAGAGCATCACTGGTGATTTTCCGGGCTTCAACGCCAGAGCTAAAAGTTGTCATTGGAGCACATTTGGGAGTTATCTTAAGTTGTTTTAGTTTTATTTGCTCAGCAGAAACAGGGAGAAGCAGAGAGATCCTCCATCTGCTGATGACTTCCCAAATGCTGGCAACAGCCCAGGCTAGGCCAGGGCCATCATCCACTGCACCCCAGCACATTACCAGGAAAGTGGATCAGAAGCACAAAGTTGCTGACCCTTAAACCAAGCATTCTGATATGATCTAGGGAGAGCCCAAGCAGCAGCTTAACTCACTACACCACAACACCCCTCCCCACCCAATCAGAGAATTGGAAACAGCACTGTTGGAAGCAAGATAGTAGGGAGATAAGAAATAGACCCATCCTTGGTGAGGCAGGGAGCTAAGTCAGTTTTGAGAATGGGAAAAGGATCATTTCTCAGCCTTTTGGCAAAGATCAAGTGGAGAATGAGAAAAGGTAAAAAGTTTAAAAGAAGTAATAAGATTTGGGACAGTCGAATGGTTGGATATACCTACAATGGGCAGCAAGAGCAGTACAGATGTCTCCCCGTCATGAGTCGCCACAAATTCATAGCACAGTCAGAATTGTTGGGCGATTTTCCTCAGTAGTATTCACTTACCTAGAGGAGAAGCTGGGGCGACAGGCCGTTGGGTTTATCATGTGGCATAGCCCAGCCCTGGCGGTTGCAACATACAGGCAATGAACGGCAGATGGAAAGTTGGCATCCTTTCTGTAATTCTTACGTTTCAAGTAGATCACAAGGGAGTTGGAAACACTGGATTGAAGGGGTAATTTATGAATATAGACCAGGATGAAAGGGGGGAACCAGGGCCTGACTGAGAGAACAAAACACACCAAGGTACCTGGAGATCAGGTGAAATGTAAAGACAGCTTGATTGATGTCCGAGGGCTGGAACTCTTGGAATTAGGTTACATTCCCATCTGAGGTGTGACTCCCAGGCTCAGGCAGACGTGTAAACCCCAAAGGGAAGCCTTGCTGGGAGTCGCCCAGCCAGGGGGGATGTGCCTCCCAGCCAGCTTTTAGCAGCCTAACACTGAGTTGGGCCACGCCTTCTTTCTCCTTTCTGTACTTCACACTCCTCAGAGACCAAACTAATGAAACTGCAGAAGCATTTTCTCTTTCTCTGTCTTTTTTTTTTTTTTAAGATTTATTTTTGAGCCTGGCGCAATAGCATAGTGATTAAATTCCTCACCTTGAACGCGCCAGGATCCCATATGGGCATTGTTTTTAATCCCAGCAGCCCCACTTCCCGTCGAGCTCCCTGCTTGTGGCCTGGGAAAGCACTCAAGGACGGCCCAAAGACTTGGGACCCTGCACCCACGTGGGGGAACTGGAAGAGGCTCCTAGCTTCAGATTGGCTCAGCTCCAGCTGTTGTGGCCACTTGGGGAGTGAATCATCAAATGGAAGATCTTCCTCTCTGTCCTCCTCTGTATATCTGACTTTCCAATAAAAATAAATAAATCTTTAAAAAAATAATAAATTTATTTTTATTGAAAAGTCAGATATTCAGAGAGGAAGATCTGTCCATTAATTCATTACCCAAGCAGCCACAGCTGCAGGAGCTGAGCCAGTCTTAAGCCAGGAGCCCAGAGCCTCTTCAGGATCTCCCATGCAGGTGCAGGGTCTCAAGGCTGTGGGTTGTTTTTGATGCTTTCCTAGGCCACAAGCAGGGAGCTGGATGGGAAGCAGGACCACCAGGATTAGAACCAGCACCCATATGGGATCCCTGTGCATGCAAAGTGAACCACTAGGCACTGCACTGGACCCAACATTCTCTCTTTTTAAAGTTAGTGTCTCAGAATTTCATGTGGTAATGACAGCCAGGGGAAATGAATGTCCTACAATTTTGTGATAAGAGGAAATCGGTAGCAGAGCCAGAATGGTGGCAGCATTGGAATGGAGAAAATCTTTTTAATTGGGGAAGCAGAGAAAGAGAACTCCTGTTTGCTGGTTCATTCCCCAAATGCCTGTGCAAAGCTGGGTGCGAGTAACTCGGGCCAGGCCTCCCAGGGTCGGGGGCAGGAGCCCAGCTCCGTGGCCATCACGTGCTGCCTGGCAGGGCCTGCACTCACGGACATGAGCAGCTTCGCCACAGTAGCAGAGAATGGCACTGTGAGAGGCTGGAGAGACTTTAGAGGGCCTTACTCCTTGTGGGCGATGAGAAGGTCAAGTGCTTGCTTCTGCTGTCCGTCTTCTGTGCTGCCCCACTGCACCCTGCCCGCCTGGATGGCACAGGCTGTACCACCAGCTGCTTTATGGAACGCAACGGTGAGAATCAAGGAGAAGCCACAGAATTTCAAATGGACACTGTACCGCTTCTCCGGAACTAGCCTTCCATCCTGTGATTCTGCCTCAGTGGAGGGTCACCTGAAGGTCACAGGAGATTGGCCAAAGATGGCTGACTTGGGCTTGTCTGTCCTAGGTTATCAAGGCTGCCTACAATCAAGTAAAAACAGTTGCTCAAGGAAACCTCTCCAGTGCGGATGTCCAGACTGCCAAGTAAGTCTGAGTACTAACTACATTTCCTATTTTACTGACTTTTTTTTTTTTTTTTTTTTTTTTTTAAAGATTTATTTTTATTATTTTTTCATTGGAAAGGCAGATATACAGAGAGAGGAGAGAGAGAGAGAGGAAGATCTTCCGTCCGATGATTCACTCCCCAAGTGAGCGCAACGGGCCGATACTATGCCGATCCGAAGCCAGGAGCCTCTTCCGGGTCTCCCGCACGGGTGCAGGTTCCCAAAGCCTTGGGTAGTCCTCCACTGCTTTCCCAGGCCACAAGCAGGGAGCTGGAAGGGAAGCGGGGCTGCCGGGATTAGAACCGGCGCCCATATGGGATCCCGGGGTTGCAAGGCGAGGACTTAACCACTTGCGCCACCGCGCCGGGCCCTTTACTGACTTTATACTTGTATTTTTTTTTCTAAATAAAGGGAAAAAGAAACACACCTCTGTTCCATCACCTAGAAATATAATCAGTAACATTTTGCCTACTTTCTTGACCATTTTGTTTTTAATTTGAAAGGCAGTTAACAGAGAGATGGAGAGAGGAAGAAAGATAACTTCCAACCTCTCTTTCCAAATGGCTGCAGTGGGTCGAGCTGGGTCAAGCTGACACCAGGAGCCTGGAGCACTGCCCAAATCTCCCACTTGGCTGGCAGAGGAACAAGCACTTGGGCCATCTTTCATTGCCTTCCCAGGCCCGTTAGCAGGGAGCTAGATTGACAGCAAGCAGCCACGACTGAAACCAGCACTCTTAATATGGGATGCAAGTCATTGTGGTTTTTGTTTGTTTTTATTTATTTTTATTGGAAAGGCAGATTTACAGAGAGGAGGAAACGGGAAGATCTTCCATCCGCTGATTTATTCTCCCCAAGTGGCCGCAGTGGCCAGAGCTGAGCTGATCTGAAGCCAGGAGCTATGAGCTTCTTCTGGGTCTCCCACACGTGTGCAGGATCCTAAGGCCTTGAGACATCCTCCACTGCTTTCCCAGGCCACAAGCAGGGAGCTGGATGGGAAGTGGAGCATCTGGGATACAAACTGGTGCCCATATGAGATCCCAGTGTGTGCAAGACAAAGACTTTAACCATTAGGCTATCGTGCCAGGCTTGTAAGAAGTCATTTAACTTGGAAAATCTACATTTCGAAAGTATAAATTACCAAAAATATCTTTAAACTTTATATTAATTTCTTGGTGTAGATGCCCGACTAGATCAGCAGCTATAAACATGGTAACAAAGGCTTCATGTTGAAATGTGTGTATAATGGGTTTTTTTGATAGCACATAAACTCTGACCTGTGCCAGTTTAAATATTGTACACATGGAACTAAGTGTCAATAGAGTAAAACAAAGCTTGATGAGAGTAAATTGAAACACTGGATATACTTATGAAAACTCTAAATTTCAAAGCTAGTCTAAGAACTATGATAGGACAATGTATAGAAAATGGAATTTGTGTTGTTAATGTCAAAGGGGGTTTTTTGTTTTGTTTTTTTGTTGTGTGTGTGTGTGCCATTTTGATGGCAGTGTTACTTTTCCTTGTAAGGTCCTTCCTGTATATAGGGAAAGAGAAAATGAGCTGCCACTGCTGGAGGAAAAGCTGTTACAGCTTGGCCAGGAAATGAAACTTTTTTAATTAAGTTGGAAATAGGGTAAAGGGACTGCATTAAGTTGTAGTCACGCTTAAATGTTCATGTGGGTATAGAATGCAAAAGGATGACAGTTTAAGATTCCTTAATTTACCTGTTAAGTAAACTTACTGAATACTGTATTTATAAGCAATAATAGCAAAATTGTGGCAGAATTGTGAATTGGTTCTGGTTTTATTTGAAATTGATGTTTTTTGGGTCCTTCTTAGGTTTTTTTTTTGTTGTGGTGGTTTTTTGTTTTTGTTTTAGTTTATTTGAAAGGCAGATTGGCACAGAGATCTTCCGTCCTCTGGTTCAGTGCCCAAGTGGCCCCAGCAGCTGGGCTTGTGCCAGGCTGAAGCTAGGAGCTGTGTGCTTCTTCCAGCTCCCCCCCGGGCAGCAGGAGCTCACGTGCTTGGACTGTGGAGCAGCTGGGACTTGGATCACACCCGTATGGGATCCCAGTGTCTCAGCTTAACACATTATGCAAGAACACCATCTTCACCTTGGGGTTTATAAGACCTGTACTGTCCTCCCCTAGCTGCCCTGTCCATGTGCCCACTCCCGTTGAGTCAGGTAAGTCCCAGCAGGGAAGTAGTGCCTAGAAAACTGTGTAATCGGCACACACATGCTGCTCTAAGTGGCCAGTGCCTTAGGAGGCAGCCTAGCAGGCCCACAGTGGGTACAGCTACTGCCGGCAGCACCATAAGCCCATATAGGTGCCAGTTCAAATTCTGGCTTTGCCACCTCCAATCCAACTCCCTGCTAGTGTGCCTGGAAAAGCAATGGAGGATGACCTAAGTCCTTGGGCCCCTGAACCCACATGAGAGAATGGGAAGAAGTTCCTGGCTTCCGACCAGCCCAGCTCTGACTTGTTGCAGCCATTTGAGGAGTAAACCAGAAAATGGAAGATCCCTCTATAACTCTGCCTTTCAAATACATAAATCAAAAAAACAGGCAATTTAGACTGACTCCAGCTTCCTGCTAATTCAGACACTGGGAGGCGTCAGTGATGGCTCAGGTGATTGAGTTCCTGGCCTAGTCCCAGCCTTTGAGGGGTGGCTGCTCTCTAACAAAAAATTTTGAATGTCTCACGTTAAAATAGTTTGACCTGGTTCTGAATTCTAATCCATAATCAGAATGCAGTCTGTTGAAGTGTAATTATAGTTTTGTTTTGATACTTTCCAAATAATAATATAATAAAGCATAGGTAGGACTGGTGCTGTGAGTTAACCAGTAAAGCTACTACCTGCAACACGGGCACTGGTTTGAGTCCCAGCTGCTCCACTTCCAGTCCAGCTCCCTGTTAACGCACCTGGGAAAGCAACAGGGCATGGTCCAGGTGTTTCCCCTGCATCCTCGTGGGAGATCCCAAAGACACTTCTGGCTCCAGGCTTCCTGCTTTTCCCTAATCTCTGTGTAACTGTCCTTCAAATAAATTAAATAAATCTTAAAATATATATAATGTAAGTAATAAAATGCTTGGTGAGGAAATAGAATGGAGACCTTTAACACTGTAAGCTGTTAATTTGCCTATTTACCAAAAACTTGTTGAAGAGTTCTAGGACAAACTTCGAAGCTGCCTTGCTGTACAGAACTGACTGCTGCCTCTCTGTGGACAGGAACAAGCTGAAAGCTGGCTACCTCATGTCCGTGGAGTCTTCAGAGGGCTTCCTGGATGAAGTCGGGTCCCAGGCTCTGGTTGCTGGCTCTTACATGCCACCATCCACAGTCCTTCAGCAGATTGACTCCGTGGCTGACGCTGATATCATAAATGTAAGCAAACGACAACCTGAGCTTCAGCAGTGGCGGTCTTACTCTTCACGATCTCTCAGCAGCAGTGCCACCTTAGAATAATGGGGGTGGGTAGAAGAAAAAAGATGCTCTGAGATACCTAGCATCACCCAGCCTCTGCATCTTACATACTGTCAATCTGTGAGTCCCACCCATTAAAAAACAGCCAGCCTGGAATAATGTGCACTCACCGTGTGATATAAGACTACTAGGATATAGAGTTTGACTTTAACAGGCCAGTGTATTTTGATTAATTGCCATTGTGTTACAAGAACAAAAAACCAGGCCTGCCTGCCTGAAACTGGTGCACAGTGTCCGTGTGGGTCGGCCTGTCCCTCTAGCTGGATCACCTCCACTGCGGTTCAGAGAGCTGCATTTAGAATGGACCATTCCGAGGGACAGCTGAGCCTTCCTCCCACATCCCACAGAACAAAACACCAGCCATTGTCTGGCTGTCTCACAGGAGGCCGTTGTGGAATCGCTAATTTGAGCTGATTTTCTTCTTCTGTTTGTTTATTTAAAGGCTGCAAAGAAGTTTGTTTCTGGCCAGAAATCGATGGCAGCAAGTGGAAACTTGGGTCATACACCGTTTGTGGATGAGTTATAATATGGAACGTCAAAGCTGAACATTTTTCCCAACCCAGGCCAGAGAAAACATCAGAGTTAAAAGTCTCTAATAAAATGTTTATCTTTGCATGAATGCTGGTAATTATTCCCAGCTGACTTAGTCAATAAAACATCCTACTTAAATGTTTTCCTGCATTTCTCATAATTAATCAAGTACTTATTACATAATGAGATCTTTTAGATGAATGAGACAGGAATGTAATCAGTGTAAAATTAGAGTAAGGGTTAAGTGGCCATCAAGGTAAGAATTTCTAGATCATTTTTGGTGATGGTGTGGTTTTGGTGTTTTTGTTTGTTTTTTGTGTGTGTGTGTGTGCGTGGTTTTTGTTTTTGTTGCTTTTATCTTTTTTTAAAAAGTTGAAATTTTGACATTTAGGGTGAGTATTTAAGTGGTCTGGTTCCCTTTTTACCCTTTTTGCAAGATTATTTCTGAGAAGAGAGATTCCTATAAGTCATATGCTGTTATTCCCATTATTTTGTTTTATTTATTTATTTATCTTCATTTTCTCTCCTAACTCTCCCTCATCTGTTTCAATCCTGTTTCTTGCAAATAATCAACATGAAGTCAAAGTAGGGCTGGAAGGGAAGAGAATGGATTCTAATGTGAACCACTAGCCAAAAATGTTTTTTTTTCCCCCCAGTAGGATACTTGAAGCTGGAAAGGGGGGGGGGGGTATTTACCCATAAAAAGTGAAGTTTTCTGCCATGCTCAGACACTCTGATGTTGATTTACTCTGAGTTGAGAAATGCTCGGGAAGGTCTTGGTCATGGAGTGATGTCGCTGTCCTGAGCATCAGGTGTGTGACGCCTGCCAGGGCCCGCGGGCGATGCCACCGAGGACGCAGTCTCCCGAGGCTGTGTACGTCACAGAGAATTCACTCCGAAGTCAGCAAATCTGTGTCTGGCAGCGCGCAACAACTGGGA
Organism: Ochotona curzoniae; assembly: GCF_017591425.1. Taxonomy (NCBI): domain Eukaryota; kingdom Metazoa; phylum Chordata; class Mammalia; order Lagomorpha; family Ochotonidae; genus Ochotona; species Ochotona curzoniae. The sequence continues at coordinate 560,282 of NW_024467012.1, forward strand.
GATTGCAAGGTAAAGTGCCATCAAGAACCACAGATTTGTAAATTACTTCTTTGCATCCGACGGTGGTTGACCTTTGCCCTTTTCGATTTGGGCACAGTCTTCCAGCCAGAATGCATCTGAGGCAGAGGAGATGGAGGAGGAGGAGGAGGGGCTGCTCTTCTCTGCCTTCGCCATGGTCCAGTACGGAGAAGGGGCTCTCATCTCCTTGTCTTTGTGAACCATCACATCACAGCTGATGTCTTTCCCCACTCTGATAGTACGGCTCTTCTTTTTATAGCCATGCCACTCTTTGGAGATAGATACCGGTCTCATTGCAGGGTGATGCCCCATGGACCGAGGATATCTGTAATATTTCAGTCTTTTATCTAAAACAACATCTTCATTTTCATCGCTGCTTGTGAATGACTCCTCTTTTGCCTGCCCCGTTGCCTGCTCCTTTGCCTTTGGTGTGCTGAAACGAAAAGTGAAAGATGTGAATTCGTAACGTCTGAACATTATGACCCCCTGACAAGGTATCTTCTAGCCTACTTTAGCTTAGAAAAGATAGTTTGGGCCTGGCACAATAGCCAGGTGGCTAAATACTCGCCTTGCACACACCAGATCACATAGGGGTGCCAGTTCATGTCCCAGTTGCTCTACTTCCCTTGCTGCTACTTAGAATAACTGCTACCTGTCACCCGCCTGGCCTCACCCTGGTACTGCCCAGCAGATCCAAAACTGGATCCCTTGTGATTAGAAACTTCAAGTAAATGCATTCTGTCCTGGTGACCGGAAATAGGTTCCTCTCCCTCATCCCCCTCAACCTGTTAGACTCACTGATATTACCAACACGAAGACCCTGACAGCAGTACATGTTACCTTCGGAGGCTGCAAGGCATATCCTTGGTGACTGTGGGTTTTTTTTTTTTTCCTTAAAATTTATTTTTATTGGAAAGTTAGATATGGAGAAGAGGGGAGACGGAGAACGTTATTCTGTCGGCTGGTTCACTCCCCAAGTGGCCGCAATGACCAGAGCTGAGCCGATCCAAAGACAGGAGCCAGGAGCTTCCCCTGGCTCTTCCACACGGGTGCAGGGTCCCAAGGCTTCCCCAGGCCACAAGCATGGAGCTGGATGGGAAGCAGGGCTGCCGGGATACAAACCAGTGCCCATATGGGGATCCTGGTGCATGCAAGGTGAGGCTGCCACGCCTGGCCCAGTGACTGTGTTTTAAGTAATTATAAAAAGCAGGTGGTAGGCTAAAGACTGCAGGCTGTCTTCTGGTACCTCTGTGGAATCCAGAGATGCAGGTTCTTCCCACGACATTTTAGCTTTGCAAGTTGGAAATGGGACTGACCAAGCCTGTTGGGACATCATGGGCCAGTAGGCTAGAGGGACAGAGTTCCCATCAGTGATTGGCCAGTTGTGTTTGTAACTCCCAGGTCACCTTCATCTTGCTGCCTCAAGTTGTCTTTTCCGTGAGCATTCAGAAACTTCACTACGTTATTCCAAGTCGCCCCTTCCTGACTGACACTGGCTCACATTAAACAAGGATTACAGGATGCAGTTTCTACACTGACCTACTTACCGTGTGACTGGGAATTTGGTCTCAGGTATTAAATCATATATTTCTTGCCATTCTTGGGGTATGTCAATAAAATTTCGATAAACCTTGATTTGTAGCACTGTTCCTATGGTAATGTGTTGCAGAAGCTTTAAGAATTCTCGAAGAGTGTATCCTAGCACATTGGCGTGGCCAACACTGATCAGCACATCACCTGAAGAAGGAAAAACAAAAACTACCAGTGAAATTAAGGACTGAAAGGATCCCTATTGATATCCTGTTTTACTGTGAGGCTTTTTTTTTAAGATTGATTGATTGATTTGCCAGGCAGAGTGACAGATTATCTGATGATTTACTTCCCGGGATCATCACAACAGCCGTGATAGGGCCGGGCCGAAGCCTGAGGCTCTGTTGGATCTCCACCGTAGGTGCAGGGGCCCAAGCATTTGTCTTCTACTGCTTTTCCAGGGATGCTAGCAGGAAGCTGGATCAGAAGTGGAGGATCTGGCCCCAGGGATTCCATTTTATCATTTCATATTATTGGTTCATTTTAAACCAGAACCAGGTTTTGCTGTTGGGTCTTCCGTGTGGGTGGCAGGAACTCAAGTCCTTGGGCCATCACGTGCTGTAAACAATCCATCCCTGCACCTCAACACCCACCCCAACCTCTGTCTGCTGCTGTCATTTCCTCCCCTTGGGCAGGATTTGTTGAGAAAGAACTCTGTACAAATCACTGGACAGTGAGCACACTTTAAGCTTAAGATCTCTATTCTTTAGAATCTGTTGGGGTAAAGGATTTGATCTGGTGGTCAGCCACGGCAGCAGCTAAACCCCCAGTAGGGGGGAAGAGAACTAATCTTGACAGCAAACCAAGATTGGAGGAAGCTACAAAGACCAAACACTTGCTCCTGACTGCTGCTTGCCACCTGGTCCAACAGTAGCTGTGGAAGCCATTTGGGGGAGTAAACAAGGTCTCTTTTCCCTTTGTCACTCTGCCTTCCAAATAAATAAATAAAGGTAGCTGAGGGTAATGTCAACCTCAGAATGAAGGAAGGCTTCTGCCAGTCCCTAAGGTGTTACGTGCTGAAGCTCCTCCTATGGAGGTTGATTACAACAGTGAAAACCTCTGAATGAGCTCACCTACCCTGTGTTGGAGCATGGATAGCTGGAAGCCTTGGTGGCCTGGGGTTCTCCTTAATTGCATGGTAAAAGGTGACTTTATTAAGAGGGCAGAAAACAAACAGCTTAATTCTCTGGCTGTAAACCAAATGTGTCAGCAAATGATTGCGATGACTCTTCCAATAGATAGTGACGTCGCCTTTCAGAAAGGATGATCTGGGTATGTGAACACCAAGCTCTTAATGGGCTATAGTAACAGTGCTGCGTGGTACTTTGTCACTGAGACCTGCCAACTCCACAGTCATTAATGAAAAGTGCTCTTTCCCTCCACCTCTCCCACTAGGTGGTAAGTTCCATGTGTGTCAAGACGACATGTGTTTGCCTCTCCACTTTATCCACAGTGCTAGGGCATGGCAGACCCTCAGACAATGCTTAATGAATGAATGGCCTGGTAAAGGCTTGTACAAGGGTATATGAAAAACTATGAAAATGAAGTTAATTTTGCTGCAAAAAAAAAAAATGTTTTTTGAAACCCACAGTTTTTTCATAATGTACATTTTCATGAATTTCCTGGAGATTCTTAAAAGTTGTTTTTTTTTTTTTCACATAGAATAAATGTATCTTTTAATTCCATTTTCCACAAACTCTTTGAAGTACCCTGTCAAAGCCATATTAATTTTTTAAGACCATGGATGATCAAAGTCTGTTAAAGCCAGCTTGGCCAAAAAGGAATTTATAGTTTAACCAGAAGGAAAAAAAAAAAAAAAAACAAGCTAAGTCAGGAAGTCAGGATGAAACCATGTCATGAAACATGAAAGAAGAGGAATTGAAAGGCTGTGGATGGGGCTTGGTGGTAAAGCGGTAAAGCCACTTCCTGCCTGCACTGGGGAAATCCCATGTGGGCGCAGGTTCAACACACAGCTACTGCACATCCAATCCGACCCAACTCCCTGCTAGTCGCCTGGGAGAGCAGTGGGGGATGGCTCAAGTACTTGGGCCCCTGCCCGTAGGTGGGAGACCCAGGAAAAAATTCTCTCTGGCCTGTCCCACTATTGTTATTTTACAGTTATTTGGGGAGTGAGCCAGCACATGGAAGATCCCTGTCTTTCAATTTTTTTTTTAAAGATTTTTTTTTTTTTTAATTTATTGGAAAGGCGGATATGGAGAGAGGAAGATCTTCCGTCTGATGATTCACTCCCCAAGTGGCCGCAACAGCTGGTGCTGAGCCAATCTGAAGCCAGGAGCCTCCTCTGGGTCTCCCACGTGGGTGCAGGGTCCCAAAGTCTTGGGCCATCCTCGACTGCTTTCCCAGGCCACAAGCAGGGAGCTGGATGGGAACTGGAGCTGTTGGGATTAGAACTGGCACCCATATGGGATCCCAGTATGTTCAAGGTGAGGATCTTAACCGCTATGCTGTCGCGCCGGGCCCTGTCTCTCAAATTTAAACAACATTTTTTTAGAAAGGGAAAGGGGGCCTGGCATGATGGTTGCTCTCTGTATACCTGACTTTCCAATAAAAATAAAATCTTTAAAAAAAAATTTTAAAAAGAAACATGATGATGTCTCTCACACACAACACTACCCAGGTAATACTCTGTGTTTTATTCCAGTGCTAAACCACTGATGCATTATAATTCTGCAAAAAAAAAACTAAAGGGAATCTGTCACATGAAGAGAACCCCTTCCATGAGTTAAGTCAGAATAGGAAGAAATGCCAGTAACTTCTAAAGAAATTTAAACCATGAACTAGATTCTAGTCCTGAAATAGTCCAGCAATATGTTAATGATGGAAATCAACCCATGTTTTCTAATAAAGCCCTTTCTTGTATGAAACAAAAGGACAAGCCTGAAGAAAGTGTAAGCCTAAGATACATAATTGGTAATAGATAGTACTTGAATTTTCATAAGCATGTTCATACAAATTATATCATCCTCTGACTAAATACGATTGTTGCAATTTAGAGGCAGCGACAGACCTGGAGGGTTATGTGACATTGCTCAAGGTGTCAGCACCAGAGCCGGCACCTGGGAGGCTGGCTTCCTGCATGACCACTGCTTCAAGTCCTGGCTGCCCCACTTCTCATCCAGCTCCTTGCCAAGATCCCAGGGAAGGTAACACATGTGCCCATGTGGGAAAGCAGAATGGCATTCCTATTCCTAATTTGAATCTGGCCCAGCCATAAATTGTGACTTACAGAGTGAATTTGTTGGCTGCAAGATCTCTCTCTCTCCTCTTTGCCTTAAAAACAAATCCTTGCAGAGGAGGAAAAAAACGTAGCCCCCGGGCCTGATTCAGACCAGCTTACATTCAGTGTTTGCTTCTTGTCACTTCAGCACCCCGTGGTACCTTCCCCTCTCCTGGACACAGTGCCGGCCCCAGGGCAGGCATTGGGAAGGCATATCCTGTCGTGCATGGAAGAGATGGGAAGTAGGATGGTACTGTAAGCTTGGCTCCCGGGAGTAATGGTGAACAGTTACTGAAGACCTGACTCCTCACTTGTTTCCTTTAGAGCTTTGTTTATTTAAAAGAGCTAGGGGAGAAAAAAAAAAGAAGATACTCTGTGTTCCATCCTGCAGCAATGGCCAGGGCTGCAGGTTGAAGTCAGGGACCAGGAACCAGGAGCCTCTTTCAGGTGTCCTGTACGGGTTGCAGGGCCCTACACATGTACACCATCTTCTGCTGCTTTTCCAAGCATTATCAGGCAGCAGGTCAAAAGCATAAACCAGCTCTGATATGGGATGCCAGCAATGCAGGCAGCAGCTTTGCCCACTCACTACACCATGATGCTAGCCTCCTGCCTTATTGTACGGTGCTTTCATCTCACTTAAGGGATTATCAGGATGCTTACGTCAGATCACATTACCTTACAAAAGAAGAAATCTGTAATCAAGTTCATGACTGTACCCAACATGGAAGGCTCTAGAAGTGACAGACCCGGGCTGGCCAGGACAAAGTCCTCACCCAGTGTCATCCTATCATGACTGAGCTGCAAACACGTGAGTCTCAGAAGGCAGATGGGCAGTGGGGTGGGGTGGGGTGTAGGGGAGACGGGAGGGTAGCAGGCACCGTCACCTGGCCGCAGTTTCCCATCCTTGGCTGCAGGGCTCTTCTTGATGAGGTGGGTGATCTGCAGGTAAGGCCCATGCTGGATGATGATCAGGCCCAGGCCCATGCTGCCCACGGTGAGTTTGGTGCGCTGTGTCTTGCTCAAGGTGTGTCCGGTTTTCCCGACATTGATTTGCACTCGTTTTGCTCATAAAAAGAAGAGAACTCATTGAGACAGCAGCCCGGGCAGGAGGGGGTGGATGAACTACAAAGAGAATCACCCGAGGCAGGGAAAGGGCTCTTGCAGAGCGCCTGGCCCACCGTGTGTTCCTGGGAGTTACCATTCTGATTCATTGACTCAGCAAGTTAAGTGTATTTTGGTGCAGGTGGTGTGCACCACCTGGGTTCATCGCAGTGTGCAAGGCGGATGGCTTCTGGCCGTTGTGCCTGTTACGGCTCAGCAGCAGAGATCAATTACTGCATGTTACAGAAACCAGAGGGGCCGACACGCGAGTGAGTGAAGGTGGAGATGGGCAGTGGGAGACGCTTCAGGAAAGGAGAGCAGGAGGGAGCAAACGGCAGCGAGGTTCTGAGGCAAAAAGGAAGAGGAAATGCTGGGTAGGCTCCCAAGGGAGGCCTGGGTGGGGAGGCAGTCACCTAGCAGAAGGGCCTGGCACCCAACCTGGCCTTCACGGACACGCCTTAGCGGCGATGTCAACTGAACAATGAAAAACAAACAAAACCCTTCCGGCTGCTGCGTCAGCTGCAGGACTCCGAGAGAAAGGGAGAAATGAACGGATCCCGCAGTCACCCCAGCACGTCACAGCTGTGAAAGCAGAGAGGTGTCCCAGGGGCACCAAAGGCCTCGAACCCAATGGGTAGTAGGGAGAGACGCACATGTCCTCTACAGAACCAGATTAAAAAAAAAAAGGAAAAAGTTCAAGGGCACAGAAGAGACTTGGGCCAAGAGACAGCCTCTGGAAGACAGGAAGCTGTAGGAAGCACTGCAGTCAGGGCTGCTTTCCCCACATTTCCCACACAGACTTTCTCCACAAGGACAAGACACTCGCCAGGCCGAAGCCAAGCCCAGGGGCCTGGACTTGGTGTTTTCATGGCCATTGCTGAGGGACACATTCTGCCAGGCAGTGGGAGCTGGCCCAAGTTCATAACCCTGGCCTCTCTAACCTCCCCTTCCCCCTAAAGCACAGAATAACAGCCTGAAAGAGGCACTGGCTCCTTGGCAGCTGGGTCGGCCTCCCTGGAGGTGCCACTCCTGACCCTGCAGACCAGCCACAGCCAGGGCTCAGTGTCAGCTCACACGACTATGTACTTTTGTGTGGTCAGCTGTGCAGCCACACTGACCAGACCGGCAAGATTAAGGGGTGGGGGACCGGGGCCAGACTCAGAGGCTCTTTTATATGATTCCATTTTAGGATCTTCTTGCTGGAGAAGTGAAAAAACAGACCAGGGATGTGGGGAAGGGCGCTGGCTACTACGCAGAAGCAGCCGAGAACTCATTTGATGACGGGTAGTTGCACCTGCCTCCCCCTACCCTTCTGCCCAATCATCCAAAGTCATCGAGCTGTGCATTAAAGGGGGATAGGGTGGGGTAATGGGTGGGTCAGTCACAGCCGGGCCAGTTTACAAAAGAGGGAAAGTGAGGAAGGCATCACTCCCTCCCCACTGCCCAGTTACCATTTTTGGTTTTGTGGGCAGCCTCCTCCATGCCGTGACGCGGGGCGGGACGCGGGTGGCGCCCGGGAGGGCCTCCCGGAACCCAAGCTGGAGTCTGTCCCACTCAGCAACAGTTTAGAATCCTCCAGACTCGGGCGCCGTCTCTGCTCCTTCTGGCCGCCAGGGGGCGCTGCGCTACCAGGAAAGGGGCAGTGACCACAGGCGTCTGCAGACCCTGCCCGGCGCTGCTGTCGGGCTCCCAGGGCTTGTGCGAAGAACCGAAGGGTGGGAGCTGGCCAGGTGCCTACCCACGGAGGACTCCTCATTCGTTCCTAGACAGCCGTGGAAATGGATCCTGGGGAGCACAGAGGATGTGTTCCCCCCCAAAACGTGAGGGTTCCCAGCAGGGAAGAGCACAGAACTGCTCGCCGCGCCCCTCAGCAGCACCGGCCGCTTGAAACTGCATTCGAATCCTGTTTGTTTTGAACGAGAAAAGGCAAAGAGTGACCTGGAAAAATAATTACATATAGGAGTCATTATTAGGAGAAGAATTGATGCTTCCTTCTGTTTTTCCTCTCCCAAGGCCTTCTGCCTCCCCCCCCAAAACACACACACCTGCCACAGCTGTTTACTGCAGGCTCCCCGTGGCTCCTCGCGGCTGGAGGCAGATACTACAAACAAGGCTTCATAACAACTATTTAATTAACAGATGCGGGAGAACGTTTCAAGCAACATTGGTTACCAAAGTGGTAGAAGAAAGCAAAAGCGATACAGCGAGGTAGGTGGGACCTGCTGGGAAGTGTATCCCTCAGCAAACAGTGACCACAGACCTACCAGGTGTCAGAGCAGGGCCCAGCCGGGTGGGGTCTGGGGATGGAGGTCGCTAGGCCCTGAGGTCCTGGCTTGTCCTGCTGTTTGCAGACTGTAGCCCAGGTCAGAGAGGCTGCTAGCTAGGCCCACTCTCAGCTGTTCCCCGCTGGTGGCTTCTTGGGCTCAGGCAAGCCTCTGTTAACTGCCACTCACGTGCAAGAACAGAATCGAATTCCCGGCTGTTGGATTTGGGCCTTGCCCAGTCCAAGCTCTTACAGATATTTAAGGAGCAAATAGTGAATAGGATAGGAGCCTCCTTTCTTTGTCTTTCAAATAAACTGCAGTTCTTGGAGAGTACCAATGTAAGTTGATTTCAAATTTGTACCAGGGAACTGGTTACAACCTGCAACCCTGGCATCCCGTGTGGGTGCCGGTTCTAGTCCTGGCCACTCTTCTTCTGATCCAGCTCCGTGCTAATGACTTGGGAAAGCATGGTCCAAGTGCTTGGGCCCTTGCCATCCATGTGGGAGACCAGAAGTCAGTCTGCCCCGGCCCTGGCTGTTGCAGCCATCTAGGAGAGTGAACCAGTAGATAGAAAACTCTCTCTTCTTTTTCATCCCTCTCTCTATATCTCTCTGTAGCTCTTTTCAAATAAGTAAATATATCACTCGTAAGTTTGTACCAAAAGAGACATATTTTGATCCCATTTTCCAAGCATCTTTTGAAGTACCCTACTTCCCATCCCACCAATGACCTCCCTCCCACCCATCCCTGCTACTGGTTGGGAGAGCCCCTTGTCCCAAATCCCCTCTTCCCAGGGTGGCCAGCATCCCATGACTGGTCAATGCAGGACCATTCCAGCTTCAGATCTTCCCCACAGGATCCACTAATTCCTGTCATGGTTGCATTGTGGCTTCATTTATCCCTCTGTCCAGATCTGATTCCTTCCCTAACCACACAGAGGTGGAGCCCAACAGCACTTCTCCAAGAAACCCTCTACAAACCAGTCTGTCTCCCAACCTGCAAGAGTAAGGGCCAGTGGGCCTGGCACAGTGGCCTGGCGGCTAAAGTCCTTGCCTAAAATGCACTGGGATCCCATATGGGCACCAGTTCGTGTCCTGGCGGCCCCGCTTCCCATCCAGCTCTCTGCTTGTGGCCTAGGAAAGCAGTTAAGGACAGCCCAAAGCCTTGGGACCCTATACCCACGTAGGAGACCTGGAGGAGGTTCCTCGCTCCTGACTTTGGATCTGCACAGCACCAGCCGTTGCAGCCATTTGGGAAGTGAATCATCAGACGGAAGATCTTCCTCTCTGTATATCTGATGTTGCAGTAAAAATAAAATAAATCTTAAAAAAAAAAACCAACAACAACCAGTAAGGGCCAGCGATCTGAAAGAGCACATATTAAGATGAGTTTTGAAAGCTGCCCAAGTACTAATGACGTTCCCACTCATTAAGGTAAGAGCTTGGGGAAGCCTACTGCTCAGGAAAAGCGCCAAACATTTTTACTGGTAGTAACAGGAATGTGCCAGCAGGTGTCAGCAGTCAGACACTCTTTACACCAAGCAGTCACCAGGAGCTGCTGGGACACCGGAGCAGGAAGGAGCGGGGATCCACGGAGGTGTTGTTTGGGACTCCCTTGACTCATTTTAGCAGTGAATGGGTGCATACAGCAGCTACAGTCAGATGCCCATGACAACCAAGAGCTCAAGCTCTCCAGGCCACCTCACCAGAGAAGCCACTGAGATCATCAGGAGAGGTTGGCTCACCGCTGCCAGTCATGCCCAAGGTGAGCGGCAGCAATGGCAGGAGCTCTAGTTTACCCCACTGACTTTTCTTGTAAGATTTCCAATAAAAGCACCCGGTACAGTAGCCTAGCTGCGAAAGTCTTTGCCTTGCCTGCACCAGGATCCCATTTGGGCACCAGTTCTAATCCTGGTGCTCCTGTTTCCCATCCAGCTCCTGTGACCTGGGAAAGCAGTTGAAGATGGCCCAAAGCCTTGGGACCCTGCACCCATGTGGAAAACCAGGAAGAAGCTCCTGGCTCCTGGCTTTGGATTGGTGCAGCTTTGGCCATTGCAGTCAGCTAGGGAGTGAATCATTGGATGGAAGATCTTCCTCTCTGCTCTCCTGCTCTCTGTATACCTGATTTTGCAATAAAAATAAATTAATTTAAACATATTTCCAGTAGGAAAAGATGCTTGCCAGGGTCTGGAAGGTACTGCTTTCAGAACTTTAAAGAGGGGCTGGTGTTGACAATTGTATAACCTGCAACATCGTATTCTATGCAGGTGCTGGTTCAAGCCCCGGCTGCTCTGCTTCTGGTCCATGCACCTGGCGATGGCTCCAGTGCTTGCACCCCAGCTGCCCACCTGGGAGACCTGGAGGGACTTCCTGGCCCCAGAGGTTGTGAGTATTTGGGAAGTAAACCAGTGCATGGAAGATCTCTCTGTCTCCCTGTCCCTTCTACTCTACTCTTTCTGTCATTTTGTCTTTTAAATAAGAACAACAAATACTAAGAAAAAAATAAAAGAGTAGCTGGACTTTTGAGTGTAGTGGGGGCAGTGCTTCCCAAACATAAGGAAGCTATTGTCCAAGAAGAGGTGATAGGTTGGGAATCCACGTCATTGGAGAAAGATGGCCCAGGTTTCTGAATGGTGGATTTTATTTGAAGGTATGGGATTAAAACAAACCAAAACATCTGTTGTTACTGAGTGTGGTGTGCAGTGCTGTCTAGATCCAAATGGTCTGAGCTGTCTAGATCCTCTTCAGGACTGCAGGATGATTCCCCAGGGAGCAGGAGGGTCATGGCTGCCTGATCTCAGCTGTCAGCCCCCTTGGGGAATTGTCCTTGACTAAAGAGAGCTTTCTTCCACAAGGTCAGGCCCCCTTCCCCCAGGTGGCAGGGGTGCGGCCAGCAAGGATTAGAAAGTCTTGATCCTTCTGCTGCAACCCCATGTGCTGGAAGGCAAGATAAAGATGTGAATGCTAAGAACAAGAATCAGCAGGAACTCTATGACAGTGTATACTTGGCCCCTGCCCAGTCCCATGCTGACCCTGGTTGATAGGAAGGGATGGGAGAGGTGAACAGCCAACCCTGATAACAAGGTCTGTGCTTCAGACTTTGATTCAGGGGCCCATGTAGAGCCACAAGTGCAGCAGGGCCCAGAAAGTACTACTTGGCTAAAAGAAAGGGCTTCCACTTTGTAAACACTACCATCTAGTCTTCGTCATTCCACACCGAGCTGAAATAACGTTTGACCCGGGACTCTCATGAGCTCGGTGGTCGTGAACATCAGTGGATATTATCTGGGCATTTCGTTCTGTACGGTTAGGACTTCTTTTACTAGTGGGCAATGGAAAAACCAAGCAGAAGTCAAGAATCATTCCATCCAATTTCTCCAGTACTTTGTAATGTGATTGGCAATATATCTGGATCCTTAGGATACCTGCATTGACCTGTGTTGATTTCTGTACCAAAGCAAAAATAAATTGCATAATTTAACATTCCTCCCTTCCCCCAAGAGTGCAGTGTTTGGACGGAAAAGTCCTTAGAGGAGCAATCACCTTCCTCAGCCTGGCTGGTGACATTGATCATTTTCTGCACATTTCTGCAAGGCAATTGGAGTGAGTGGAATTTGAAACCTGCTGAGTTTTGTGGACATGTAGGCATTCCCAAAATAGAGACAGATGTCACTCTTCTAGGTCTTTCTAGAGATGACCTAGGTGGTATTTCAGGAGAGTTCCCTCCTTCAAGGCCTTCATGATCATCGAGGCCTTCCTGTTTTCTACAGAACACTTGCATTTGTCCATGGTTCTTCACCCTCGCTGCTTCACTCATGCTGAAGTTAACAGTGCTCTGTCCTGGATTTTAAAGCCTTCTTTTACTTTTAAGAAAAAAAAGAAAAACATTATTTATTTTTGAAAGGTAGCATTACAGAGAGGCAAGGAGGGAGAGAGAAAGAGGTAGATATCTTCTATCCTAGCCAGCTGGTGGTACAGCGGGCTAGTCCCCATCCTGTGGCACCAGCATCCCATGTGGGCACCAGTTCATGTTTGGAATGTACCATCTCCCAAGGCTTTGGGCCCCTGCACCCATGTGGGTAACCAGGAAGAAGCTCCTGGGTCCTAGCTTTGCATCAGCTCAACTCTGGCTGTTGTGGCCTTTTGGGAGTGCAGCAGTGGATACAAGTCTCTTTTCTGAAAATTCTTCCAAATATATATATATATTTCCAAATATATATATAATAATATAGATGTACATACATATATACACATAATATATACATTATACCCACATACATATACATACACACACACTGCACAAAATCTTTCATCCTGCGGCTTCACTCCCCAAATGTCTGCAGTGGTCAGGGCTGGGTCATATTGAAGCTTCATCCAAGTCTCCCACATGGGTGCAAACGCCCAAGGACTGGGGCCATCTTCCACTGTTTCCTAGGCCCACCCTTTCCCAGGCCGCTCTCTAGACCTTCCAAGGGATTTGGTCGGTCCTACTATTTACCAGTCTCCTCCCTGCCCCCTCCCGAAGAGCTTTGCACTGGTTGTCCTGGTCTTGTTTTGTTCGCTCCATATCTTCAGGATACAGCCAGACTTTCCGATTGGTACTTGTGGTCTCCATGGAAATGCAGCTTTCTTGACCACCCTAACCAGAACTACCCTCATCCTCCAGGCTCTTCCAACTCCCCCAGATATAGGGTTCTGCTCCTGAAATTATTTTAAACCCATTTATTTTTTTAAAATATATATTTTTTACAGGCAGGTTTACAGAAAAAGGGAAGGCAGAGAGATCTCTGTCTGTTGGTTAACTCCCCGAAAGGCCACAAGGGAAGGAGCTAGGGTGGTCAGGAGCCAGGAACTTCTTCCCGGTTTTCCACATGGGTGCAGGGTTCCTAGGCTTTGGGCCATCCTCTACTGCTTTCCCAGACCAGAAGAAGGAAGCTGGAAGTGGAGCAGCCAGGACTCGAACCTGCGTCCATATGGGATTCTGGTGCGTGCTAGCAGAGGATTGACCTGTTGAGCCATCGCAGCAGCCCCTAAACCTATTTCTGTGTAAGCTTTGCAAGACTGAGGAGAAATAGTTTTTCCCATCCACTCCTGGACCCCCGCACCTCTGCTACCTGATGCCCAGTGGGTGGATCGTAGCGGTACGAGGTGACCACGGCTGGGGTTCGCCTTTCTCCTGCGGGAAGACTGGAATCTTCCACCCGCACCACTCCAACCTCTTCCTAAAAGGCTTATGGACTGCAAAGACTTCAAGTTCAGTCATGAACAACGACAACAACATTATTTTTATTGGGAGGAAAGCCAAGAGACTCCGTGGCTTGCCGGAAGAGCCCAGGAGCCCGGCGTGCGGGGTGGCAGGACGGGTCCCGGGCAGCGTGACAAGAGTCCCGCGGAGGTCGGGAGGACCCAGGCAGCGCGCGAGCCTGAGGGAGCCGGTGGCCAGCAGCCGGGCGAACGAGAGGGACGCCACTCCGAATCCCGAGCCCGCCTTGCCCGGCGCCGCCGCCGCTTCGCTTCCGGGTGAGGGGCGGGCGGGCCGAGCAGTTCCGGGGCGGGCGGCGGTTCCGGCTGTGCGGGCCGCGCCGCGGCTGCTGCTGCTGGTCCCGGGCGCGCTGAGGGGCGCGAGCGGGCGCGCACGGAGCCGGGGGTCCCGGGGGCTGCGAGGCGGCGGCCCATGGGGCGGGAGGCGTGAGGCCGCGGCCTGCCCGGGGCTCGGGGGGTGGGAGGGGAGCGGGGGCGGGGAGATGGATAAACTGACCATCATCTCAGGATGTCTCTTTCTGGCCGCCGATATCTTCGCCATCGCCAGCATCGCCAACCCGGACTGGATCAACACCGGGGAGTCGGCGGGTGAGCGGCGGGCAGTGTGCCCGGGGGCTGAGGGCAGGAGGGCGAGGAGACCCGGGTTGTGAGGAGAAGACGACGAGGGAAGGGTTGGAGGAGACCGGGGGCGGAGAGGGACGGAGACCCGGCGGCGAACGAGCGGGGACCCCCCCGCGACCCCTGCACCCTGCACCCCCTCAGGCTGAGGAAAAGTGGCGAAGGGAGAGACCTGGGGCTGGGCTGGAAGAGGGGTGCAGCCGCCAGAGCTGAGGGTTAAAAAAAAAAAAAGTCAAGGTGGGAGACCAGAGGAAACGCGGCGGGGGTCGGGGGAAACACTGAGGCTCCTGCGGCGGTGGGAGGAAGAGTCACCAGAGACCCGTGGGGCGCGAGGGAGGGCGCTGCGGCCCACCCACGCTCGGCGGGGGCTGAGGATGGTTGGCGGAGGCCGGGGGTGTGGGGGTTCGGAGCCCCAGCGCCCGCCGGCCTGGCAGCATTGGAGACGCTTGTGGCTTCCGATTTTTTTCCCCACCCCTCTGCTTTGAAGTGTTATGTGGTTATAATTTTTGGCTTTATTTTAGGCCCGGGAGCTATCATAATCCTAATAATAAACTTGATTTTATGGAGCATCTTTCATTCCAGCGCATTATCACCAAAATGCTGTGGCGCTCTCAGTAGTAGTTAGAAAATTAAATAACACGTTGCGAGTCCCAGGCGGCGGCGGTCGGGTGCGCGGGGCGGCTGGCGGGAGAGCTGCTGGTGCCAGAGCTGCTGGTGCCCTCGGGGAAGCCGTGGGTACCCCGGGTGCAGGCGCGCGCCAGGTTTGGCCCCATCTGGAAGTCACCTTCCCTCACCCCTTCCTCCTCTCCTACAGACCTGTAAGACCAAACCTTTAATTCATGCTCACAGCTGTTGGAGGGGGAGGCTTCTGGGAATTCTGGAACGAGCTTGCGTTTTAACTGTTTATTGGGTGCAGGTGAAGGGGATGTGCGGCGTGTTTGGGGTGGGGAGGATGCCAAGCCGGTTCTGTGAATAATGTTACCAACGTGTATCAGTACGTTGTCAAACTTCTGAAGTATTACTTAGGGTTCTGTATTTATCCTGCAGTATTTTTAGCTCATAAAAAAAAAACGTCGCTGGGACATTTGTTGCTTCCTCCAGGCTCCTTCCTCTCCCCTCCCTCCAACCTGCTTGTAGACCTAGTAACACACAGTCATGCTGTCAGATTTACAGGTTTATTAAAATAACACTCAGAAAAATGCTGCGACGTTTCTTGCCTGTGGAGATTTAGCAGAGCTCTTAATTGTAACACCCTCAGAAAAGCATCAGCCTGGTGCTTTTGTGTGCTGGAGTTGCATGTGAGGCAAGCTGTTCCTTGCTGTTGTTTTCACCCTAATTAGACATGTGAGTTGTGACTCCTGGTATGAGACTTTTGAGCTTGCTCCTGTAGAGGCAAAAGAGTTTGAGTGTTCTAGCAGAAAGATCAGTTTTGCCAAGATATATTTGGTGGAATCACAGTAGATAAATGTCCACTTTTGAGTTGAGAGAGAAATCCATACGGATGAAATAATAACGTAACCGTCTTCAGGTGAGGTGACAACGACTGTGACTTCTTCGCGTTTGGAGACAAGGTCATCAGCCGCGAGTTGCCATGGAGATGAGAAGGCCAGAAGTCCAGGGATTGAGGGAAGTAGAAACTGTCAGAGGAAAGGAGTTGGTGGCAGAAAAGGCATGCAGGCTGGGAGCACAGTAGGACTGGTTGTAGCAGCATGGTGGCCTCACTGCAGTGGGTGGTTAATGAACCCCTCACGTGATGATGACCTCCCTGTCTCGTTGGCCGTCTCACGTAGTGCTCAGCTTCTTTCCTAGCAGTGTAGGTGCATTTCCCAGCCACCCCTGGCAGTCAGGAATGCTGCTGTGAGTGCCTCCAGAAGGCATCCTTCAGATTGAGGCTTGCCAGCCTCATGCAACAACACGACACAGGAGTCCCACCGTCTTCTGAGTATTGGCAGAAGTGTCATTGTCTTGACGGCTTGTGACACCTCTGCTGGGCGAAGAATAGAAATGAGACGAGGAAAGAGCTGATGGATGGGTCTGCTGAAGGGTGGCTGACCTATAGTCAGTGAAAGAATGGACTGAATCAAATGGAGGTGCTCAAAGTGGGAGGGTTGGTCGAGCCCCATGGGACACAGAGGGTTGTGGGTGCAGGACCCAGACCCCAGCGGCAGGGCGGAGCAGGTTTCCTTTGACCCTCAGCCAAAGGCAGAAGGTAGCACACAGCAACAGAATTCCAAAATCATTCCTACCTGCAGTTATTACTTTAACTGTGTCAGGCAGTGAGCCCCATCCCCTTACTGTGCAAAAGACTTAAAATGTGACCGCCATATGTTTCTTTGCTTACTGTTGTGAGCTGTGATGAGATGCAGTCAAACTTGGCCTGGCCTTGCCAAGCTTTGGTGTTCACTGTGCACTTTGACCTGAGCAGACAGAGGAGTCTCAAGCTGGGAAGGATCAATGCAGAGTTCCGCCTTCCAAATGAGTGGTCCCTTCCCAAGATGTTCTAAACAGGAACTCGGACGTGACAGGATAGCCTTAGTCCAAGGTCGCAAAAGAGGCTTAACCTGGCAGCAGAAAGTTAATGTCTTAACTCTTTTCAGTATCAGATTCAGTCTATGAAAGTTTTTAAAAATTAATTAACTAACTAATTTGAAAAGCAGTTACACAGAGAAAGAGAGGTCTTCCATTCACTAGTTTACTGCCCAAACGGCCACACACAGCCAGGGCTGGGCTAGGCGGAAGCTAGGAGCAAGGAGCCTCTTCAGGGTCTCCCGCCTGGGTCCTGGGGCTCAAGCTTTTGGGCCAGCTTTAGCTGCTTTGCCTTAGCAAGGAGCTGGGTCGCAAGTGCAGCAGCCGGGACTGGAGTTAATGCTGGCCCCTCAGTTTATAAAAGTTTTGATTGTGATATGTTATTGCTATTTTTTTTAATGGCTAAAACAGATGTTGAAACTCCAGGTCTTGGAGATGAAATGTTAAACACCTGCAGGGAGGGGAAACTGAGAATTCTAATCTAAACTTCATCACTTGCAAGTTTTGTGGCTTTGGGACAAGTTGGTTAGCTTTATTTATCAGTTTCCTTCTCTGTAAAATAAAGGTAATAGTAATAGCCCTCTTGTGCTGATTGAGTGCACCCAGGGAAGATGTTGATAACAGTGCCTGACACCAAGGAAGTCCTGCTCTGGTTTGTAAGAATAGCTGTCAGAGGCCAGGTGAAGCGGGCGTTTGCCACACCAGCAGTCCAGTTCTGAGTCCTGGCTGCTGTGCTTTGAATACAACTTCTGCTATGTGCCTGGGAAGGCAGTGTGTGATGACCCAAGTCCTTGGGCCTCTGACACCTGTTTGGGAGACACTGGTGGAAATCCTGGCTGTAGCCGTGTGGGGGTGATAACCAGTACTTGGAACTGCCCTTTCTCTGTCTTTCAAATAGATACATTGTTGTTGTTGTTGTTTTAAGTCACAATTCCTTTTTTTTTTAAAGGGTTTATTTTACTTGAAAATCAGAATTACAGGGAGGGAGAGACAGAGAAATCATCCATCCACTGGTTCATTCCTAATGGCTGCTACAACCAGAGCTGAGCCAGTGCAAAGCTGGGAGCCAGGGGCTTCTTCCTGGTTTCCTAAATGGGTTCAGGAGCTCCAGGACTTGGGCCATCCTTCGCTGCTTTCCCAGGCCATTAGCACGAAGCTGAATCAGAAACGGAGCAGCCAGAACACAAACTGGCACCACAGAGAGAAGATTAGCATGCAACATCAGCAGGCCAGTCCCAGAATCCATTTTTTAAGGTGTGTTTGCTTGAAAGGTAGGGCTAGAGGGTCAGTGGGGAGTGAAAGGGAGGAATCTTCCATCCTCTGGTTCCATCCACCAATAGGAATGGGCCAGGTGGACGCTGGAATCCTTGAACGCTGAGCAGATCTCCCCTGCAGGTTCAGGGGCCCAAGCACTTGGGATGTCTTGCTGCTCTCCCAGGCTCAGGAGCAGGAAGCTGGACTGAAGCTGACTTGAACTGCCTTACCTTCTGTGCTACAGTCCCGACCCTCAGAACCCTAGTTCTGAAATTAAACCACAAGTCTCCTTCCTGGGACAAACGACACATTTTGTTTATTAGGTGTTATTGTGAGTAAGGAAACATCAAGACTGAAGGCCAGATTTAGAACGAGTTAAAGGTCTTCCCTCTAGGCTTTGGACTTTGTCCACCACCCTCACTGTGTTTGTCCTTTTCTAGTTTTTCATTGTCATTCTAGAGTCTGTCTTCTTCATCTTCTGTTTGCACTGCTGCAAGACAGGAGGAAATACTAAACAACCCCTAAGCAGTCTAGAATACCTTGCTAGAATCCCGACTGATGAACTGTATTTCCATGATTGTGGTCCCATAGCAGAGCTTTCAGTTCATACTGAGTTGGTGCACATGTAAAGTGTACTCTTTTTTTTTTTAACCTGGGTGTGGTGACATTTCATGCACTTGTCCTAATAGCTTGTGAATTATGCACAAACGAAGATGCAATGAAACAAATAGCTAATGTATGTATGTATGGGGCTTGGCTTGTTCCCAGAGAGACACTGATAAGGACCCTTAGCAGTTTCTGTGAACCAAAAATGTGGACTGGTAGATGGTTACAGTAGTTAATTCTGTGCTGAGGTCAGATTTTTGCTGGTTACTGGAATACATTGTCAACAGCAGTAGCTTTGATTTTATGTAATGCTTTGTAGTTTTTCAAGCACTATGATCCATTACTAGATTGATTCTTCAGACTTCTGTATTTGGCTGGTGCCAAACAATCATTTGCACAGTTTTCCCCACATCTCGGTTTTTTGAACATGAGATTTGAGTTTCAGTGCCGCAAAGGCTTCCTTCGAGAACATTTGTCAATAAAGTATAACCTATGTCTTCCTTAGGCGCACTTGTGTTTGTCTTAACTTCCTCAATGGCTAGAATTTTTGCCAAATTTCAGAAAAGGGAGAGAAGATTTGGATTTCAGTCTTTTCAAGCACTATCCTTTTGTACAAATCTTTTCGTCTCACCGCCACATTTCTCATCGCCATAGAGACAAACTTTTGGTGAGAAAAAAAATTTAGTGTTACTTAATTTTAACAGAACAACAGTTAAGAAAAAATATGCCTTAGCCAGATCCCTTTGTTGAGGCATCATTCCTTTCAGCAGGGATGTCAGTGGCCGTTTAGCGTTCCACCACCCGAAATCCTCGATGGGTTTGCCTACTGTTCTTTATGCAGAAACATCTGGGAGGACATTTCCCGAAAGTCTTTTAAGTACATGAAAAAGACTCCCTTTTGTCTAGTCAGAATTTCTCTAGACAGTGATTATCATATTCACATTATAGTCTGTCATAACTGACTTAAGGTTAGTATATTCCTGAAAATATTTTCATTCTTGTTCTTCTCAAACTTATTTAGGTGGTTTGTTAGCATTTAAGAGGTCTTCAAAACTGACACCTTCTTCCCTACTTGGATTCTAAACTAGCTAAGGAGGAAAAAAAAAAGTGATAAATGGGGGCAAAGCTTTTATTACCTATAAAGAGAATATTAGAGTTAAGTTGCTGCCTGCAACGCCAGCATCTCCTGTGGGCATCACTTCCCGTCATGGCTGCTCTGCTTCTGATCTGATGCATGTGGGAAAACGGCAAAAGAGGGCTGAAGTGCTCGGGCTCCTGCACTCATGGGAGAAACCTGTCAGAGGGAGCAGTTTCCTACTATTGGACGCCCAAATTGAGCTAACATAACTGTCCAATTCCAGGCAGAACCAGGGGCGTCTGCTCTTACAGGATTTGCACCCAATAGATGCATGCTCCCAGGCGCAGAACGCTGGGCGCTGTACCCCTGGATTTACTCCTAAACTGCTCGTCAGATGCGTCACCTGTGCTGTGCTGGGAGGAGCCATAAATAACCCAAGTCTTGTGCTGACAGAATTCTCTGCTTTTTCCCTTGTCCCTTCCTGCATGGATGGACATACCGGGGGGAAGGGGGTAGGGAGGAAGCCTCGCACGTTTAAGTGAGGAGATTGGCAGGCATTTTGGGGAAGCGAAAGACTTAGGGTCGGAAGTGTCATTTCCCATTCTGCGCCGTACTACCCCCTGCATAGGAAATCCTGGTAAACCACAAACAAGGGACTGTCTGCTCGACATCCACCTTTTGCAAGTTTAAAGTCTACAAATAGATCTGGGCCTACAGATTGAGGGTCCTTGACTTAAAACATTAAAATTACAACCTGAGCCTGGTGGCTAAATTCTCACCTTAAATACCCCAGGATCCCATATGGATGTCAGTTCACATCCCAGCTGCTCCACTTCCCATCCTGCTCCCTGCTTGTGGCCTGGGAAAGCAGTCGAGGATGGCCAAAAGCCTTGGGCCCCTGCACCTGTGTGGGAGACTAGGAGGAAGTTCCTGGATCCTGGCTTTGGATCAGCACAGCACCGGCTGTTGTGCTCACTTAGGGAATGAATCATCGAATGGAAGATCTTCCTCTCTGTCTCTCCTCCTCTCTGTATATCTGACTTTGCAATAAAAATAAATAAATCTTAACTAACTAACTAACTAACTAAATAAATAAATAAAAACAAGGCTGTTACCTGCAACACCAGCATTCCATATCTGAGCAACAGTTTGAGTCCTGGCTGCTCCACTTTTGAACCAGCTGCCTGCTAATGTGCCTGGGAAATCAGCATATGATGAGCCAAGGACTTAAGTTCCTGGTATCTACTTGGAAGAGCTGGGTGGAGTGGTGGACTTCTGGTTTCAGCTTATTCCAGCCCCAGCCATTGTGGCAATTGGGGAGGTGAATCAGCAGGTGGAGTATTTCACTCCTCCTGCCTCTCTTATTTACATAAATAAATCCTTAAAAAACAAGACACAGAATATACCATATATGATCCTTTGTGACTTAGCAAATGTTTTCAAAGTTCATCCATATTATAACTTGTAGTTTTTTTGTCAAATACTATTCCATTATTTGAGCAGATCACATTTTATTTGTCCATAAATTGATGGATATTTGGACTGGTATGTTTCTTTTAGCTCCAAGAATGAAACTGCGTAATGATGAAGTGGTACAAATATTTCTTTTTAAATACTGTGTTTTTGAAAAGTAACATTATCAGTACTATTTGCTTCAGCATGTCAAGTAATAAAGAATTTTGAATAAAATTTAAATAGATATTTACAGGAAATACTTAGAAGTTTGAAATCTTTATAATACAGAATTCAACAATGTAGGTGAGATTTTCTCATCTGAAATTAGACTTCTTATTAATATTTCTCTCTTTCTACTATTACCAACAGATGTGACCACTTCAAGATGGAAAGATGTAAGCTAGCAGGCCTAAAAGTTTTAGAGGAGAGGGATTTAGGATAAAGAATACAGATATAAGACATGCATACATAGAAATCACTCAGAAGGAAATTCAGGAGAAGAAATTACAGAATGAGTGCTGATACATTCTCAGCCTAGTCACACTTACTGAATCCTTCATTACTGGACTACTAGAGCTGCTTTCAAAATTAACATAGCAATAGTCACACTCCTCTTCCCTGCAGTGTTCAGTGTAGCTGACCAACAGTTCCTTTCCCAATAAGCACTGGGTTTGTGTTGGAGTTACAGTGTATTAAAATACTTGCATGGGATTTGTGTGGGTCATGCAGCTCCATTTCTCAGCTATGTAAATGGAGATGATATACTTCCCTCCAAGGGCAGTCATCAGGGAACAGTGTATGGCATATAAAGGATTACCACATTATCTGAGACAGTAAATGCTCAAATGTTATTCACGATTATTTGTTACATAAATCATTAAAGCATCTGAATTTTTTAGTGTTCCTCTGACTATATTGATTTATTAATATCCTACTTTATTCCAAAAAAAGAAACAGAAGGTAACACAGTGTATATATATTTGAGCATTCCTGAAACCCAGCTGGGTCCAATCTGGCAGCAGAGACTGCATAGTTGGTTATAGGGTAATATAAACTTAGTGGGACACGCGTAAGCACCAGAACCGAGGAGTGCATCTGGGTCTGTACACTGCTGGAGCAGACTGACATGTTGTGAGAGTCAGCCTGGCTTAAATGGAATGGGTTCACACATTTTAGAACAAACCAGCATGTTGTGAAATCTTGGTCCCATTGTCACTATTAACATGTCACTGATTACCACGTTCTTAATGTTAGACAAGTTACAGTTGAAGGTTTATTCATGAAAATTCTGTCATTCGGATCTGATTAAAACTTCAGCATTTGTAATAGTTAGTCAAGTTCAGCTTTTTTCTCTATTCGTTTAGGTTAACGAGTAACTACAGTAGATACGAAAGTCACTTAATTCAGAAAATAACTTCTAAATACAAAGAGGTAGTTAAACTGTGGTCATTTATAAAGCATGATGGATCATCATGGATAAATCTATCTCACCACGAAGTCTAAAAATAAGCTTGAAATACACGAGAGTTACTTCTTTATGGAAACTGAGTGAGTAGTATAACTGAAGATTTAGTTTTACTTTAAAATATAAAATTGTGGGCAGTGCAGTCGGATGTACTAGTCAGATGCAGGCATCCTAGTCCCACGTGGTGCTAAATTGGGTCTAAGCTGCTCTACCTGTGGTCCAGTTCCCTGTTAATGTACCTGAGAAAGCAGCAGCAGATGGCCCAAGTGCCGGGACTCCTGCACTCACACTGGAGACCTGGATGCAGTGTGAGGCTTCTGGCTTCAGCCTAGCTGGGGTGGTCATGGGGAATGAAACAGCAGGTGGAAGATTTTTGTCTCTCTCCCGCTAATGCTACCTTTCAGATAAACCTTAAAGCAAAAGAAAATAAAATTTCATCTAGTTGTTTGATTGTTTTATAATGTAGTAATGTTTATTTCTCCCATATACCAGTTTCTTTTTTTTTTATTTAAAAAAAGTTACTTTTATTGGAAAGATAGCGATATTCTAGAGCTGCTTCCAGGTCTTTCACATGGGTGGAGGGGCCCAAGGACTCGGGCCAGCCCTGCTGCTTTGCCAGGTCATAAACAGGGAGCTGGATCTGAAGCGGGGCAGCTGGCACTTGAACTGGTGCCTGTATGGGATAGCATTGCTGCAGGTGGAGGCTTAGCTGGCTGTGCGACTTCTCCAGCTCCCCTTACACTATTTCAGGACACACCAAACCAGTGGATCATCCTGTGTAGTATAGTCTTTTTTTTTTTCTGTCTCGAAGATTTTTATTACTTTTACCTAAAAGGCAGATATTACAGAGAGAGAAGGAAGCAGAGTCTTCCTTTGATTGGTTTACTTCCCAGATGGCTGCAGTAACCAGAGCTGAGGTGATCTTATGTGGGCACCTGGGAGGGCAGTTGAGGACAGCCTAAAGCCTTGGGACCCTGCACCTGCGTGGGAGACTTGGGAGCAGCTCTTGGCTCCTGGCTTCGATCGGTTCAGCTCCTGCTATCGTGGCCACTTGGGGAGTGAACTGTGGATGGAAGATCTTTTTCTGTGTCTCCTGCTCTCTGTACGTCTGCCGCTCCAATAAAAATAAATAAATCTCAATAGATTAATAAAAAAAATTACCTGGATCAAAATCACTTTTCAGTAATATACCAATTTAACATTACAGCTTTATTAACTGTGATTTACAAAGAGGGGTATCATTGCTAAATATGCAGTGAACAAACAGAATGAAGTACTTTGAGATTTATTGCTTTTGGCTGGGGGAGGGGAAGACAGCAGGGGGCTCAGGCATTGCGGTGCAGCAGGTTAGACTCCCACCTGGGATGCCCACCCAGCTCCTTGTCCAGTTTCTAGTCTGTGAGCCTGGGTGGCAGCACCTGTGGCCAAGTACTTGGATTCCTGCCACTCACATGGGAGACCTTGATGGAGTTCTTGGCTCCTGTCCTCAGTGTGACCCAGCCTCGCTGGAAGTGAACCAGATGATGGAGAATCTTTGTTTCTCCCTCAGTGTCACTCTCTCAGATGAATTTTTAGAATGCACAGATGCTTGGATGTCACAATAGATGACACTTAGATGTGTCTGTGATTGTAAATCAAGCAACATGTACATTTGCCCACGTGAGTTTTCAGTGTATGACTCCAGTTTTAAATAAGGCTCACGTTTCTTTGAATCACTGCTTTACTTATTCTTTTAAATTAATTAATTTATTTTAAATGATCTTACTTAGTTGATTAGGGTACAAAGGGTCAAAGGATTAGGGTACAAAGTGGGTAATACCATTGTTTCCACACTAATATAATTTTCCCTGTATCTGGGGTCAAGGGAGAAACAAAGGGAAAAGCCCCACCCAGCCTCCCACCCATCCCAGGTCCCCGATGTGAGGCAAGCTCTGAGGGTCCTATTCAGAATCCACTGGCTGACATAGCCTCTTCATGGTTGGTGTTCTGAGATTGGCAGTTCAGTTGGAGGGATCTCCAAAGAAGCTTCATCTGAGAAGATCCCAAACGTGATTCTTGTGTGAATTTGCCATTACAAGGTCTGGCACAGTCCGCCGCCCCAATCAGCTTATGCACACGCTAGTTGCTACAGTTGTTGGATCAGTTCTGTTTCCAGCCCTGTCATCCACTTGAACTAATGGGTGTTGCAGTCCAGCTCGATCCTACCCTCTTCATACTCGGTCCTCACACAAACCAGAGAGAGCCACAGCCTAGTTGGGGTGACTCCCCATAACCCCCACCAGGCCTGCTTTACTCATTTTTATGAGGAGGAAAAAGTTACACTTTTCAAAATATGTTGCTTTATACTAGATTTGCTATAAATAAAATGCCGCATTTGGCATTATGACATTTGGCTGTTGTGTATATTGAGCAAGAAGGCAGCTGTTGGATTTTAATATAGGTCTGTTCAACTAGGGACTATGTATTACTCTAGTTAGAGGTTAAATAGAAGTAAAAAATGCAACTGGGTGGGTCAAGTGAGAAAATGGAAGAGCAAATTTTGCTTCCGCTGACCTGTCCACTTAGACTGCTGAAGATGTGACCATTTCTTTTATGAAGTGCTATCATTTTAATAGAGTACTTTTCAATTTACTGTGAGGATTCTTCAGTTTTCCCATAGGTGTTCCCTGTGTCGTAGACTTTGTTCCAGAGAGCGTTGCAGTAAGGAAGCTCTACTGAATATGCATAGGAATTGTATTTAAGTAAACAACAAAAATATTTTTTTCTTGAAGTACCTATATTCTGCGAAGATAAAATTGTATATATATGATCAGATTAAAAAAAAGAAATGAATTTGAACTTCACAGATAGCATTTAGTTAGTGTTTAAATATTTAGGAAGACTGGACAGCACTGTCTTTGAAAGTGGAATGACATGAATCAAAGTAGAAAGCAGCACAGAAATCCCCATTCCAGTCATTTTCTACATTGCTGAATTTTTCTAAAGGACAAACATTATAAAAAATAATGCATAACTAATATTGTTTGCTTTATGGGAAATACTTTTTAATAACAAAGTACAGTTTGATGGCTAATGAAGTGATTTTTTTTTAAAGATTTATTTGCTTTTATTGCAAAGTCAGATATACGGAGGAGAGACAGAGAGGAACATCTTCCATCTGATGATTCACTCCCCAAGTGACCGCAATGGCCAGACTTGATCCCGAAGCCAGGAGCCAGGAGCTTCTACTGGGTCTTTCACGTGGGTGGAGGTCCCAAGGCTTTGGACTGTCCTCAACTGCTTTCCCAGATCACAAGCAGGGAGCTGGATGGGAAGTGGAGCTGCCAGGATTAGAACCGGCGCCTATATGGAATCCTGGTGCCTGCAAAGTGAGTATTTAGCCACTGGGCTATTGGTGCTGGGCCCTGCTGTACTGTTTTCATCATCATTGTTATTATTACTTTGCCTTTGTAAAGTGTTACTGCTTTCATTGTCTTTAGTAGCCTAGAGTTATCTATAATACTGTTTCTTATTGAGCTCCACTTACTACTTTTTTACCTTCTGTCTTAAGAGCCTTTGTAGCAAATTCCCAACTTGACCATGCAAGCAGTTCATTAGCAGATGAATCTGAGGTGCAAATGCCACCAGCTGTACTAAATGGCCAGTCCCTACTGACTATCCACCAACCACTCCTTTCTCTGTGGGGTTTTAGCAAGTTGATTTTTTTATTTCCTGAGAGTCCATTCATTTCTCTAATGAAGAACATCTTCTGACTTGATAGGCTCTGGAGGAATCTGTTCCTTTTCTGTTAACTTATTTTTTTTAATATATGCTAGAATTTCCTTAGTGATTTTTTTGTTGATGGCTTTCTGCTCATTTTCCTGTGCTTCTGTACAACTTGGGTGGGGTGAGAATGGGTGGATTTTTGGCTGTTTCAGTAGGATGGCAAGTAAGTTGTTTGATTCACTTTCTTATGTACCTGTGTATCTTTAAAAAGGTTTATTTATTTATTTGAAAGACAAAGTTACAGGCAAAATGGGGAGAGTGTGAGATCTGTTTTGTGCACCCTCCCACTGGCTGCAGACAGTCCTAGTGGGCCCGTGCTGAAGTCAGGATGTTGGAACCCTGTCGGGGCCAGAAGAGGTTTCAGTTCTGTGATCTCCATTTGTGGCAGGAGGTGTTACAGTTAAGTGGCTAACATCACAAACTGATAGAGTTTGGGTTCAGATTGCTTCTTTGCCACTTACTGCAGCGTTATCCTGGGCAGCAGGCCTTAAAAGTCTATTTAACATTACAGTGTTCATGTGTGTAAAAAACTTAAAAGTGATTGGCACATAATGCTGTATGTCAATAAAATTGATAGGAGTAACTTTTGAAGATTCTGAGCTGTAATCCTGTTAGTCAAGGTTAGCTAAGTTCAAATTTATAATAAATTTTGTGTAGTTCAGTGTTGTAGATGTAAACATCACTGTACTAGAATATAGATTCTAGAATATAGATACCATGAGCAACTGGCCACACTTATTACCATATAGAAATAACAGTACCACTACTGTTAAGTAGTCTTAAGTATGGATATAAATTTTTTTTTAAATGATGGGGAGAAATATTGAATATAAACTGACATCAGTAGACATAACTGAATATAAAAACGAAAATGTAACTATTAAGGGGGGAAAAGAATTAGATCAAGTAACTTGAATACTCTAATTGCACTCCCTTAATGGGATATAGCCTAAGGATAAAAAGAACCACAAAGAAATGTTGAACTTAAAAGGTAGCAAACTCCCCACAACAGCTCTGCAGAGGAAATATCCCATTTTGCTGGTGAAAAACCACATCTGAGAGGGGAATGATTTACCTGATGTTAAATGATGCTGTGTTTATTAAACACTGCTTTTAAAATATGTGTGTGTTGTGCTGTTTTAGATAAATCCATTACTGTATCAAGTTTGGTTCTTAAAAAAATCTGTCATTCTTTGAAAAGCAGGGGGAAGGAGAAGGAGGGAGAGAAGTGAGGGGATCTTTCTTCCACTGGTTCTCTCCCCAGGTATGCATAATAGCCTGGACTGAGCCAAGCTTAGGTAAGGAACCAAACTCCATCTGGATCTCCCAAATGAGTAGCAGGGACCAATGTACTTAGACCATCATGTGCTGCCTCCTGGGCATATTTGCTAGGGCTTGAATAGGCACTATGATATAGAATTCAGATATCCCAAGTAGCTTTTCAACCCACTGCACCACACCACCTGCCCTTTCCTGGTTTGTAATAACCCCATACTTTCTTTCTTCTTTTTTCCCCCCAGATTTATTTTTATTGGAATGACAGAGTTAGAGAGAGAAGGGCATTTTTCCATCTGCTGGCTCCCTACCCAAATGGCTGCAGGCTAGACCAGTCGGAAGCCAGGAGACTAGAGCTTCTTCCTTGTCTCCCATGCGAGTGCAGAGCCCCAAGGACTTGGAGCATCCTTCAGTTTTCCCAGGCCATTACCAGAAGTGGAGCAGCTGGGACTTGGGCAGAGATTAGCATACTACTCCATGGTGCTGGGCATTTCTCTTTCTTTTATTGATTTAATCTAGCAGAATTTCCTAACCTCTTGGTTCTCCCTTTCTTCAAGAATTTAATTCCATCCAGTTATACCCACCTTTTGAAATCTGCATCCCTAAATTCTATCCACTGTGTACTTGTAAATTCTCAGATGACCTGACAGCATTTTTTTAGTGATTCAGTTCTTTCTAATTCAGGTAACAGTTTCCTGAGTTTTAGCTCGTGTCAAAAACACAATTACTTTTGGATATAGTATGTGTTAATATAGGTGTGTCTGTATCGACAGCTGAATTGTGCATGAGATAGCTGCATTGTACACACAGTAATCTATTTTTAATTTATGGTGTCCTAGTAGTAATTTGGTGGGAGACATACAGGGAGAGTGTGGTAACTAATGCAGTTGTGACACAAGAGATAGTAGCAGCAAGTATTACTTTGTAAATCGTGTTTTAGAAATGAGTCATTTGTTAAAGAAACCAAATAAAAATAGCAGTAAAACAAGGACATAATAACTGGTTGTTAAATGAACTCAGTGTCCTTTGAAAGGCACATTATTAAGGAAGAAAATATGTGAATAAGGCTGCTATTTGATTGAAGTTTTGCTGAGTAAGAGTGATGGAAGAAGTTCAGGAGCTGAGTGGATCTTAAAGTTCCTTCCATAACAAGTTAAAGTTTGTGAAATTACAGCTTTTGAAGACTCTCTTCCTTAATTAACAAAATCAGAACAAAATTCTATCTTTAATCATTCTGAACTCTCCTTAATTTTACATAACATACCAGAGAAATTGTCAAGAAGATGCAAGGGCTGGCATCATGGCGCAGATGGCTAGTCAGCTGCCCTGCAGGACCAGCATTCAGTTTTAATCCCAGCTGCCCTGTTTCCAATCCAACTCTCTGCTTGTGGCCTGGGAAAGCAGGGAGGGATGGCTCAAGTCCTTGGGTCACTGTACCCAGCTGCACCCACGTGGGAAACTGGGAAGAAGCTCCTGGCTCCCAGCTTCAGATCATCTCAGTTCTGCCTGTTGAGGCCATTTGGGGAATGAACCAGCTGATGGGAGACCTCTCCTGGTGAAAATATGCCTTTCAAATAAAAATAAATCTTTACAATAAAATTGAAGCCTGGGATTTGCATATAATTTAAAAAGAAAGCAAGATTTCCAGTGAAATTAATGTGCAGATGTACTTTTGATTAGAATTGGGATTGCAGAGTGGTATTGTAGTCCTTTCAGTGAATTAACTGATGTTCCAAACAGTTGGGGAAATTTATTTTTATGTTTTTCATTGAAAATGGCTATGTTGAGGGAACATACTGCATGTCTGTATAGGTTAGTGTTTACAAGAAATCTTTGATGTCTCTAAGGTTCTGATTCCCTGGAAAAACACTTGAGAAAAATTAAACTGTTCTATAAAAATATGTATAAATAATAAACCTTGAGCATAGTTGTGGAATCAGACATGGTTCATATGCTAAATTTAGCTGGTGCTTAATTATTTGGCCTATCACTCTTATTGAATTGTTTTGGGAATGAAATGAGAATACATAAAGCACTTAATACCATGCTTGGCACTAAGAAAGCACGCAGAGTATAATGGCAGCCATTCTTATTTATCCTTGTACCTCCTCCAGATTTATGAGAGATGGGGAAATTTTTTTCTTGCAAGGGAGCCTTTTATTTTAATGTTACAGTTTGAAGTAAAGTTTAGGACAGAATATTTTTCTAAACCAAAACACTTGGAGATTTTTGCTTAGGAAGTGAGAAAGAAAGCTGCTAAACACCTACTCCATTTGTGCAGTGGCAAAAAGATTGAATTTCTAATTTGTTTCCTGTTCCTACCTTGCCTTCGGTTCTTTTGCCTCAGTGTGAAATGTTGCATACTTGGAGATAGTTGCCTCACTGAAACAACAGAATAATCTCCACAAGGTTTATCATGGCTAGCTAACTTGTAACTGTTTAGAAGAATATCCAGATAGTTTCTAGTTCTAGACTAATTTTTGTAGTCATTGGGTTGACATTGATCTAAATTACTGATTTCAGTTGCTTTTGTAGGTTGCGCCCCATTCATTTTAAGAGATTTCTTAGCCAGAAAATACCAAGTATGTAGGTGATAATAAAAATCATTATTGGGACAGGCGTTGTCGCACAGCTGGTTAAGCTACCACTTGGGACACTGTCATGTATCAGAGTATCAGATCATGTCCTGGCTGCTCAGCTTCTGATCCAACTCCCTGCTGATGCACCTGGGAGGCAACAAGTCCTTGGAGACCCTCTCGCCTGTTGGGGAGTCCTGAATGGAATTCCTGGCTTCAGATTGGCTTAGCATCATTAGTTACAGTCATCTGAAGAGTGACTTAGCAGATGGAAAAATCTGTTTCTTGCCCTATCACTCTGCCTTTCAGATAAATAAAAATCATAATATTCAATTAAATTACTGTTTTAAAAACATTTATTTTTTTATTGGAAAGGCAGATATACAGAGAGGAGATCTATCTGCTGTGTTCACTCCTGGAGTGGCCGCAATGCCCAGAGCTGAGCTGATTCTGAAGCCAGGTGCCAGGAACTTCCTCTGGATCATCACCAAGAAAATATCCAAATACAGCAGAATTATTTGAAAATTGGAACTGTATTTTCCAGGGATCAGTGTAGTGGCATTGCACGCTAATCCTCCATCTGTGTTACCAGAATTCCCGTATGGGCACTAATCAGAATCCCGGATACTCCACTTCTAATCCAGCTCCCTGCTTATAAGGCCTGGGAAGGCAGGGAAAACTGGCCCAAGTCCGTGGTCCCAGTACCCACGTGGGAGACTCGAAAGAAACTCCTGGTTCCCAGCTTTGGATCAGCTTAGCCATTGTGGTCCTTTGGGAAGTGAATCAGCAGATGGAAAACCTTCTCACTATCCTCTTTGCTCTTAAAAAAAAAATCTGCTTTTCAAATAAAAATAAATCTTAAAAAAAAAAAAAAAAGATGCTACTGCTTGCAATATTGGAATCCCTCATGAGAGCAGCTAGATTTCAGTGTTGGCTCTGTTTCCAGTTTCAGGTTCCTGACACCCACATGGAAGGATACAGGTTGAGTCCAGCTGCCAGCTTCAGCCTGAGGGCATTTGTGGCATGAACCAGCAGAGGGAACATCAGTCTCAATCTCTCTCTCTCTCTCTCTCTCTGCTTTTCAAATAACATAAAAAGTAAATAAAAGCAGAAGCTGCAACTCCTCAAGTTGATTGAATACAATCTCCATCAAAATCCTAGCCTCTGCCTCTCCACCCCCAGTTAAACTCTGAAAGAAAATGATTCTCCTGTTTGAGAAAAGTGTTTCTGGTTAAATTTAATTAGATGTTGGGGGGTGGTGGTTCAGTCATCTCCATGATTAAAAGGAAGTACTGGAGATAAACCTGTAGAACAAGAGTTGTCAGTCAGGGGCAGTTGGGGCTGCCCCATTTCTCAAAGTTGCATTTATTGATTGATTGATTGATTGATTGATTGATTTAAGAATTTCTTCATTTGAAAGGTGGACAGGGCAGGAAGGAGAAAGACAAAAAGCGTTTGTCATTTGCTGGTTCACTCCCCAGGTTCCTGTAGAACCAAGGCTCCAGCACCATAGCCTGTTGGCTGAAGTCCTCACCTTGCATTAGCCAGAATCCCATATGAGCGCCGGTTCATATCCTGGTTGTTCCACTTCGCTTCCAGCTCCCTGTTTGTGGCCTGGGAAAGCAGTTGAGGACGACCCAAAGCCTTGGGATGCTGCACCCACATGGGAGACCTGGTGGAAGCTTCTGGCTCCTTTCTTCAGATTGACTTAGCTCTAGCCGTTGTGACCACTTGGGGCGTGAATCAGTGGATGGAGGATCTTTCCCCCTCTCTCTCCTTCTCTCTATAAATGTTGCAATAAAAATAAATAAACCTTCAAGAAGAAGAGGAAGAGCCAAGGCTGTACCAAGCATAAGCCAAGTAGCCAGAATGCTAGGTATTTGGGCTGATGGCATCCACCACCTTCTCAGGTGCATTAGCAGGAAGCTGGATGGAAAGCATGGAGTAGCTGACACTCCAGTATGGGGTGCAGGTGTCCTAAATGGCACCTCAACCGCTTATCAAATGCCCACCCCCTCAAGACTTGTTTTTCTTATTGTCATAGGTGTTGAGAGAGGAGACAGTACTGGTGTCACTAATGGATAAGTCTGGGATGCTGCTGAAAGTCCTACATTGCATAGGACAGCCTCAACCGTAAATAAGTGGTTAGTCCCGAGTGTCTGTAGTATTGAGTTTGAGAAACCCCACTGTAGAGAAAATTCAAGCCAAGATCTCATTTTCTTAGTTGAGTTCAGTCTCATAGCTGCTGTGTTTAATACTCATATATGCACAGGAAAAGGCTGTAGAGAAAAAACATAGACTATTATTATATTAGATTGAGAGAAAACATTTTTAAAAAGTGTGATTCAAAGCCTAGAAGCCATAAAGAATGTGATTGGTAAATTTAACTCTATGCAAAAGTAATATTGTTACATATAGAAAAACTGTCATAAACATAAGAAGTGACAGACTAAAATATCTATAGCTCCAATCACAAATGGCTAATTCTGTGCTATTTAAGGAGCCTTTAAAAAAGAAATATCAACAACTCAGTAAAAGCCAAGGAATGTAATAAATGATGATAACAAAATCATCCTTCACATTTTTAAGTCTCTCTGGCAAAACAAATACACACTATACAAGTACCAGTTAAAACTATAATCAGAAATTAAGAAGGTTTGGTGAATCTTGTATTGGTGAGGATGTGATGAAATGAGAATGAGTTGAGAGATTTAGGGATAGGTTGATAGAACTGCCATGGAGAATAAATTGGCAACATCTGCCAGAATTCTAAATACACGTGCTAGTGCTCTGTAACCCCAACATTTTATTTCTAAGTTTTTTGTTCTATGGCTACACCTCGGAGTTTAAAATGAATTTTATAACAGATAAAGGCTGACCAGTATTGTTGGAAACAACAAAAGAATGGAAATAATCTGATAAAGCACAATACTAGAGAGTTTGGGGTTTTTTCCTTTTATTTTCTAAGATGTATTCATTTTTATTGGAAAGGCAGATACACAGAGAGGAGGAGAGACAGAGAGGAAAATCTTCCATCAGTGATTCACTCTCCAAGTGGCCACAGCAGCTGGAGCTGAGCCAATCCGAAGCCAGGAGCCAGGAACTTCTTTTCAAGTCTCCCACACAGGTTCAGGGTCCCAAGGCTTTGCGCTGTCCTTGACTGCTTTCCCAGGCCACAGGCAGGGATTAGAACCGGTGCCCATGTTGGATCCCAGTGCATTCAAGGCGAGGACTTTAACCACTACGCTATTGTGCCGGGCCGGGGAGTTAGTTTCTTCATTAGGAAGCCATATGAATATGATGTATCTGTGTGGTAGATAATAACTACAAAGTTATTTCAAAGGAGAGAGGCAACACAGAATGTACCAATATAACACCAAGGCACAGATAATACCCTGTGTTGGCAGGGATACAGATCAGTTGGAACACTTAGTTATATATTGTTGCAGGAAAGTAGATTGGTAGAACCTCTTTGGAAAGCAATTTAGTATTAACCTAGTACATTTAAACAATACTTGGGCCCAGCGCAGTAGCCTGATGGCTTGGGTCCTTGCTTTGCATGCGCCGGGATCCCATGTGGGCGCCAGTTCATATCCTGGCTGCTCTACTTCTCATCCAACTCCCTGCTTGTGTCCTGGGAAAGCAATGGATGATGGGCCGAGGCCTTGGGACCCTGCACCCATGTGGGAGACCTGGAAGAAACTGGCTCCTGGCTTCAAATTGGCTCAGCTCCGGCCACTTGGGGAGTGAAGATCTTTGTCTCTCCTTCTCTCTGTAAGTCTGCTTTTCCAAAGAACATAAATAAATGTTCAAAATAAAACAAAACAAAAATACTGATATAAGTGTCTATAGCTTACGCAACTGTCTTCCCTGTTAATATTTGCAGATTCCGGAGAAACTTTTACTCGTTTTTTCAGGAGACAGAAGTGTCCGTAGTGCCATTTGTAATCAAGAAACAGAGCAACAGCAACAGCCCCTAGAAATAATTCTGATGTTCAGAGTAGAATAGATCAATTTTAGAATACAATACTGAAAGTGAAAGCTGTAGACAATCATTTAACTAACTCTGAATGCTGTTGGGGCAGGTGTTTGTCGGAACAGTTAACTTGCAGGTGAGATGCTCTTATCCCATACCAGAGTGTCTGTGCTGGAGTTGAAGCTCCCCTGTTCATCCTGACTTCCTGTTAACTCGTGTGCCAAGGAAGCAGCTGGAGAGAGTGCAGGTGGTTGAATCCACCACGCACATTGGAGACCCCGACTGAGTTCCACCTCCTTGCTTTGGGCTAGCCCGCCCTGCCTGGTCCAGGCATCTGGAAAGTGACCAAGAGGATGAAGATCTCTTGTCCCCCTTACCTTTGAAGTAAATAATCAACTTGTAAAAAATCCTGCCAAGCAAGAAAAATAAGCTATGGTAGAACACCTATAGTAAGATTCAGTTTATAGTAAGTTCAGCAAGACAAAAAAAAAAACCACCAAAATATCATTTAGGGAAAATATAACACAACTATAAACTAGGAAATTAATAGGACAAAATCAAGGATGTTGATTATCTCAGAAGAGACAAAAGGATAAATCAGAGAAGGTACATGGTAGGGCTTTTTTGCCCTCAGATGTATTTATTTAAAAGGCAAAGTAATAGAGATCTTCCTCCACTGATTGACTTCCCAAATGACCAGAGAGGCCCAGGCAGGCCAAGTAATGCCAAGAGTCTGGAACTCTTTGTAGATCTCCCATCTGGGTGGTAGGAGCCCAAGCACTGAGGTCATCTTCCATTGCTCTCCCAGCTGCATCAGCAGGAGGCTAGACTGGAAGTGGGACAGTCAGAAAGTGCACTGGCAGCTCTGATTTGGTGTGCAGGGGGCAGCTTAACATGCTATGCCACAAATATCAGACCCCTGCATGTGGTAATTTCAGAAAGGATTAATGAGGGAGTCAGGCATCTGGCCTGGTGGTTTGGATGCCCACATCCCACGCTGGAATGACTCCTGGCTCCGCTCCTGTCCCTGGCTGACTGCTGATACGGTCCCGTTGTAAAAGGCAGAGGTTTTTTTTTTTTTTAACAGAGGAGAAGGTCTCCATCTGCTGTTTCACTCACCAAATAGCTACGCTGGGCAGAGCTGAGCCAGTCTAAAGCCAGGAGCCAGGAAACTTCCTCCAGGTCTCCCTCTGAAACCCAGACTCAGGGCTCATCCTCTACTACTTTCCCAAGACATAAGCGGAGAGCTGGATTAGAAGTGAAACAACCAGGATGTGAACTGGCGCCCACCTGGGTTACCAGTGCCACAGGGCAGAGGATTAGCTTGCTGTGCCACCTCACTGGCCTCCATCTCGTTTCATTTCTAAAACTTACTTTGATAAATATAGCCTATTGATTGGGATGTGGATTCAGACAGTTGTTATCAATGCTATAATCTTTTTTTTCTTCAAATTCTCTGTTGCTGCTTCCTTCTCTCCCTTTTTCAAATTAGACAAAGCATTTTGAGTATGTCTGTATTTACATTTTATTGTTATATGAAACAGTATCATTCATTAAGGAGCAATATATTGCCTAAAACATATCATAACGGATTAGATGCAAATGTTTTGTAAAACATGTGTGTTCTGAAATAGTAGAACAAAATTACAGAGTATACTGACAGCAGCTTATTAGAATTCTTATAATACTTATTGGACACAATGCTTTGCATTTAGTTATACAGGTAATTAAAATAACGCTGATCACAGTGAGCTTATAGTGTAACAGTTCAATGAGACACTAAGAAAAAAATTATGGAATAAATGCAATTGTCTTAAGTGCTATAAAAGAAGAAATATGAGAACCTATATGAGGAAGAAGGTACTAGGGAAGTCTTTCCTTTGAAAAATGACACTTGAATCTAGGATAAAAGGAATTGCAAGAATTAGCACACATACACACACAGAAGTGCTTGTAGCAAAAGGAAAAACGAGTGTAAAGGCAATGACTTAAGAGCCCAGTGCAATATTCAGAACA
Source organism: Ochotona curzoniae (assembly GCF_017591425.1). Classification (NCBI taxonomy): domain Eukaryota; kingdom Metazoa; phylum Chordata; class Mammalia; order Lagomorpha; family Ochotonidae; genus Ochotona; species Ochotona curzoniae. The sequence goes on from NW_024467012.1 coordinate 596,367, forward strand.
ATCTCAACCACTTGGGCAGAAACCCCGGAGCATGTGCCACATCAGGGACCGTGGTTTGATATCGGGTGGCCATTCCCCACCCCCCGGTACTAGGGCAGTTGGGAAGTTGGGGGAGGCTTCTCCCCTTCTCTCACCCCTTTCCCCAGATGACTGGATTTGAACTGTAATACTGCAATAAGGTGGAATAATCCACCATGGAGGGAGGGTACGGGGAGGGGTTGGGGGAACCTCAGAGCCTATGAAATGGTGTCATAAAATGAAATGTAATTTTAAAAAAAAAGAATGAATAGAGGTATTTAGAGGCTGACAAAAACCGAAGAATGGTTATTTTCCCAATGTTCTGAATGATCAAATATCTGAATTGTGTAATGATGACCATTACCATGATGTCACCACCACAGTCATTGGGCAATTATGTACATTGTGTTGAAGTCTTATTACCACATTGAATTATAACTTGGTAGTTTAATGAATTTTAAAAAAGTTTGGAAATGATTATCACACCCACTTTTTCCTTACCCTCAGTTCTTACTGTGATGCTCAACCAAGTAAACATCATCAAAATAAAAAATTTAACAAAACAAAAACGAACCGAGTGCATTGAGGAACAAAAGAAAACCAGTGAAACAAAGTTGTACAGAGGGGAGGGGATGAGAATAGGGACAAACCCAGATTTCAACTTTACAACTCAGTCATTAGTATGAAAAAGGTTAGAAAAGGACGGGAATGGAGTACAGGGAATTAACACTCACTTGGGTCAGTGTTTAATGTGCAGATGGAGAGAAGAGATTTGTTTAGGATGTAGATTCCACTTAATGAAGTTGGGGCAGGGTGCTATGGGAGTTAGAAGAAAAAGGAGTTAAGCCTGAGTAGCTGGTAAATTGTGGTACCACCTAGAGGGCACCAGAAGGTTTGGAGAGATTTAGTTCATAAGTGTGATTTAGTTCATAAGTGTGACATGCCTATGAGCTAAATGAGTGGGGTTAATAAAAAGTAAGAATCTACAACTTAAAAGAAATATTTTAATTAAAGGTAAATTTATGAGTTATTGGCCTATATAGGTTATCATCAAATCAGTAAGCCTAATTGAGATGATCTCTAATATGGAGTGAGAAGAGATGGGCTGCCCTGACACAAACTTGAAGTTCATGACTGGTGTTCTGTATACTTTATTTATTTATTTTTATTTTTAAAGATGTACTTATAGTCAGATTTACAGAGAGGGGAGAGAAAGAGAGAGAATGATCTTCAGTCTGCTTCTTCACTCTCCAAGTGGCCACAACAGCTGGAGCTGAGCCAATCCAAAGCCAAGAGCCGTGTCTCCCATGCCAGGAGCCTCCTCCGGGTCTCCCATGCTGGCTCAGGATCCCAGGTTTTTGGGCCGTCCTTTACTGCTTTTCTGTGCCACGAGAAGGGAGCTGGATGGGAAGTGGAGCAGCTGGGACATGAACTGATGTCAGTGTGGGATCCTATGAACCGATGTCAGTGTGGGATCCTAGTGTATGCAGAACGAGGATTTAGCTACAAGGCTATCACACCAGGCTCCCGGATGCTTTTTAGAAACAGGTTTTAGATTTTTTGAGAGTTGTGCTTCCTCACAGCCCCAGTTGTTTTGCCCCTGTGACTTCCTGTTGTGATTGGTAACCATCTTCCTCTTTCCAGGTATCTTTGCTAGATCTTTTTTTTAAAATGCTTGCTATTGTGGTTTTTGGTTTCTTGGTTGGTTTCACTTTACTCGAAAGAGCTGTTTCATATGTGGGTTCACTCAAATGCCGCAACAATTAGGCCTGAAAATGTATTAGTAAGGCATTGATTTTATATGTTCTGCAAAAGCTTAGGTTAGTAGCTCTTTGATTTTGAAAACTGTGGGAGATATCACCTTACATTTTCATTCTGCAGCCAAATATAACTACAGTGGGAATACAAGCACCTCTCTAGGATGAAGTGGGAGAGCAGCTGTTAGAACCAGAACTTTGCTGTCTCTCCAGGCCTCTCCACTTTTAAACCCATCTGCCTCTGAAATCACAGAGCCATGCTCACGGCACAGAACTCACACTTTTGTCAGGGTCATACTTGCTTTTCTTACACTGTCATGGCTCTGAAATATTACATTCTGATCAAGTTTTAAATTTTAGTAGATCTACGTAGATTTAACACATTTTTTCCTCATTAATCCCAGGAAGGCAAGGTTCTCAAAAGTCCCACGAAGAATCTTGTTCTTAAAGTGAAAGCATCTGCTGTTTTTTCAAAGAATTTCTTCTTTTTAAAACAGATTTGTTTAAGCTTTTTATTTGAGACTGGTTTACTTCCTAAAAGGCTGTAACATACAAGAACCAGAAACTGGATCGCCCACATGGGTGGCAGAGGCCCAAACATTTTTGCCATCATCCACTGCCTTTCCAAGCACCTTATAATAAGCTGGCTTGGAAGTGGCTATGCCCGAACTTGAACAAGCGCTGATAAGAGGTGGTGGCGTCAGAAGCAGCAACAGTTTGCTGTTGCACAACACAGCACCCGAAAGCTCTTACTGTTAGTGTAACATCAATGTATCATCTAATAATCAATTTCACTGTGCTTGCTCTGCGCTGGACATTTGCTCTAAGTCCCTGGTGCACATTCTCTTTTGATTCACACAGTACAGTGAAATCATTCTGATGTCCCAATGTAAGGCTGAAGAAACTTGAATTGATGTGGAGGATGCTTTGGGTAGTTTTCCTTGAACATTTCTGAGTGGAAGTGGCCAGTGTGAATTTAGGCTGCATTTTAGAGCAAATAGATTCCAAGGGAGCGGTTCCTGTAAACTGACAGGAGAAACCCCAAAACATCATCTTCTTGCTATATTTGACCTCCCATGAATGCTTCGACTCACTCTCAGTGTGCTTAAAAAGTTGTAGTGAAGTGTGCTGTGATAGAAATCTGAATGTTCCTGGAAGTATTTTTAGAAATGCTGTTCATATATTTTTCTCAATGAATGGTATTCAGAAGTAAGCTGAGGATAATTTTAAAGTGAGTAATTGAAAATCTGGATTTTAGCCTCAGCACTGCTAGTTACTTTGTATCCTTGGATTTATCATTTACTCTCCCTGGGCCTTATTATTCTCCAAAACCCAGTTTGGGGAAAGTAGGACATATGACTTGAGTTGCCTTTCATTGCTGAATTCCCAAATTTGATAACTTTTTGGCCAGGAGTTTCACAAAATTGAAAGCTGGTCTCATCTGCTACATTATGTATTTATTTTTGATGGTTGTCTATAAACCGTAGAGTTGTTAATGTGTAACCTTTTTATTAAAATACTTTTGCACATAATTTTTTAAAGATTTATTTATTTATTCATTATTGGAAAGTCAGATATACAGAGAGACAGAGAGGAAGATCTCCCATCTACTGATTCACTCCCCAAGTGGCTGTAATGGTTGGTGCTGAGCCTACCTGAAGCCAGGAGCCAGGCGCTTCTTCCAGGTCTCTCACACAAGTGCAGACTATATTTGCTTTCCCAGGCTGCAAGCAGAGAGCTGAATGGGAAGTGGGGCTGCTGAGATAAGAACAGGTGCCTGTATGAGGATTCTGGTGCCTGCAAGGTAGGGACTTTAGCCAGTAGGCTACCATGCTGAGTCCATTTGCACATAATTCTGTAGTACTTTTATATTCACCAAAACTATGTAGCATACCAAATGTTTAATTTTTATTCTCTTGACCTATATCACCTAATTAAGGCAGCTCAGTATTGCATATGAAACATGGATATTATTTAAGTGAATAGTTGGATTTTCTTTCTGTCTCTCTTTCTTTCTCTCTGTCTCTGTTTCTCTGTTTCTTTTTCTTTCTTTCTTAATTTATTTTCATTAGAAAGTCAGATTCACAGCAAGGAGGGACAAAAAGATCCTGTGTCCACTAGTTCATTCCCCAAGTGATCACAATGGCCAGAGCTGAGTGGAGCCAATCCCAGGAGCCTCTTCCAGGTCTCCCATGCAGGTGCAGGAGCCCAAGGTTTTGGGCCATCCTTTACTGCTTTCCCAGGCCACAGAGAGCTGAATGGGAAGTGGAACCGCTGGCACATGAAACAGCACCCCATATGGAATGCTGGGGCATGCAAGGCGAGGATTTAGCTACTAGGCCCAGTAATTGGGTTTCTAATACCACAACCAGTATAGTCTGTTAAACTTCTCTTTTTCTTATCTATCCTAACTGAAGTGGCATAGAAATTACAGACAGTTCAAATTCATTTTCACTCTAACTGCTTTATTTTGGCTTACTGTTAATTTCTTTGGCAAACCTACTAATTTATTTGAAATCCATAACATGTCCTTCAACATGACTGAAGACTTCAGTGTATATGTAATATAAATATAGTTAGTACATTTTATCTAAGTTCTATATATAGAATATTCTATGAACATTTTAGAATTCAGTTAACAGAAAATCTCCATTTTCAAGGCTTGTCTTAATTTGACATATTTAGAACGTGCTCTGTCCTATTCCCAAAGTATTTGTTGAAAGCAACCAGCAGCTAGTTGTTCACCATGACGTTATATTACCAGTTGGGGTGAATGATGGATGGATGGATGGATGGATGGATGGATGGATGGATGGATGGATGGATGGAGGACGGACGGACGGACGGGGTGAACGATGGATGGATGGATGGATGGATGGATGGATGGATGGATGGATGGATGGATGGATGGGGTGAACGATGGATGGATGGATGGATGGATAGATAGATAGATAGATAGATAGATAGATAGATAGATAGGAAGGAAGGATGTCCATTGGAGTCTTTGAAAAGCTCCTACCTGTTCCTAGAATTGTAACAGGCTACACACGTTCGGGGCTGTTGATACGCTCAGAGAGAACCTGTGAGGCCCTAATATATCACTGGTAGCTGCCTCTGAGATTCTGTGCAGGTAGGAAGTGGGGACTAAGGAAATTGCCAGCTGGAACAGAGAGAAAGTTCTCCAACATAGGTTGGGAGACTTAATAGTTCAAGGCATTTAAAGAGGGCTTGTTTGAAACATTAGCTAACTACTAAACTAATGAAACATGAGACTTCAGAGGCCAGATCCAACAGGATATACAGAGTTTTTCCAGGAAGAAGCAAAGAGGAGGCACAACAAATCCTAGGGAAGGAAAGAATTTTCATAGTGACAACATTATTTAAAACTTCTAATTTCCACTAAAAATTACAAGATGTGTAAGGATACAGAAATATATTCACAGGAAAAGTAAATTGTTCCCAAAGAAGGGGACACATCAGGAGCTGCCACGATGGCTCCATTAGCTATTCCTCTATCTACAAGCACCAGCATCTGTTAGGGGCGGTGGTTTATGTCCTGACTGGAGGCTTTTCTTTTTTGTGCTGTTTGGCATTTGAGCTCCAGGTTATGGCTTACCCAGACAAGCGTGCATCTCTGCCTTCCTGCCCCCTCTCTGGTGGCTGGCACTCACCTCCTAACCTCACATGCTTCCATGTTGTCCCAAGCTTCACTGTCACTAAAATGTGAAATTTCATCATTTCAATTAAATTGAAATGTCCCTTCCTTAATTACAAATTCTGTTGGGAAGGTTGGTATGTCAGTAGTTTCTCAATCATTAAGACATTTGGAATAAAGCATTTGTGGTCTGTGTAACCAGTGAGCTAGTTTACTAAGAAGAGATTTTTGGAACCTCGGGAAAAGCAGAGCTGAAGATCCACAGCAGGTTGGGCCAACTGATTACAGTCCCCAGAGCTGACAGGGGAGATGCCTCAGAGGAACATTGTGAGTAGGAGGAAAACTTAACAGGGATATGGGAGGAGACAACTGCAAATTTTACTTTCATTGCTTTTGCTCAGGTCTAACCCCACATGGGAAAACTGGCCAGGTTGATGAGCACTTGGTGTGATTCACACAGGTCTCTGGCTCTGCTTCACAGCTGCTGTGTTACAAATTTTCTGGGACACCTCTTTTACAAGTAGTGATGATAGGCGTTGTAATTATCTTCACTGTGGCAGCAGACGTGCTCAGACTGGCTGTGCTACGTTGATTCAGCAGCCTCTAGATCTGTAGATGGTTGTCCAAAGCCTCTCTAGTTAGCACCCCCCTACCCGCCCCCACCCCCCCACTTAATAGAATAAGACTGATCCTGATGTTTTGTTTTGTGTGTTCAGGTACACAGGCAAGATTCTAAGAGACATGTTGAATGCTGTATTCCTAGTTTGCTTTCCTTTTTGATGTGTGCAAATCTTTTATTTGGCTGGATTGGTTGCCTAGGAAACAGCTGCACAGTAAAGATGGCTTGGTTATTTGGAGAATGGAATTGGTCTTCAAGAGGCAAAATACCTGTTATATCAAACAAGGATTAGTGGGTGCTTGAGCTTGTACCTCATCAGTGTGCTGTAGGAACCTGGAGTGAACGTGTCGCATGGAAGAGCCTACTTAATGCTGGGTGGCTTTCATTTTAACTCGTTTATAATTCCTTTAACTTATCAAATGCTTATTAATTCCTGCCTTATACTCACTGCTGCAAGCCATTTTGTGATTTTCCATTAATGTGCAAGGTGCAGTTTCCTCCTGAAAAGATGATGTTTTATTTGGATAAAAAGAAGCTACCTGGAAACCAAGTTTGTGATTTTGTAATGCAGACTAAATGTGTGTAAGCATTAGGGAGAGATAAAGGATTTTGACAATGGGAGTGATGGATTTAAGTCTACAGGCAGCATATAACGCACTGGTGAGCGTTTAAGTGCTAACAGCACTGAATTTGCAAGGTTTACTATTAACAGCATGAGATCCTTCCCCACAGATTTTACCAGTTAGTTACTTGCTGGGAAATATGTGACTGTGATCTAAATTTTATTGGCTTAGAATCTTAAAAATGAAATTTAATAGCATTTTTGATTGAAACAATGTGTGTGTGCCGATTTTCTTATATACCTTATGGTTGTTGATTAGCATTAGCTTTCTTTTCTTCCAGAATAGAGCTGCTAAACGCTTGTTCTTGATGTATTGTGATAATTGTATAAACACAGGGTATAAGTGTTTCTCTCTCTCTTTGTGTGTGGTTAAAGAGTTAACATTCTCTCAAAGTTAGGATGGGAGAGACAGAGACAAGATCTTACATCTGTTCTGTTCGTGTACTCCCCAGATGGCCACACAGCTAGGGCTGGGACAGGTTAAAACCAGCAGCCAGGTGCTTTTTCTGGGTCTCCCATGTGGGTGGCAGAACCCAAACACTTGGGCCATCCTCAGTACTTTCCTAGGTGCCTTAGCATAGAACTGGATTTGCACTAAGCAGCCCAGAGACAAACCACCACGCACTTGGGGTGCTGATGTTACAGACAGTAACTCTACTCACTTGTGCCACAGTGCCAGGCCCTAGCACTTGTCTTAACGTTAAGCACTTGTCAGGTAATTTCCAGCTGGCTTGTAGAAGACATAGCTATAATTTTCGTTTTCTTCCTGTTTTGTTTATATTTCTGTAGTATAGTACGACAGCAGGAGAAGCTAAAAACAGCCCTACCCAGAAAGCTTACCAATTTCCAGGCAAGAAGGTTAAGTTAAACACCCTGGTTCCTCCATAGCCTACTCTATCCCGTCTTCTGGTTGCATACAGTAACTGAAACTTGAAAGGTTAGCAGTTCAGAAATGGGTACTGAGGTGTGTCTCTTTGGCCCATGAAGTCATTCAGTTCCAAGCAGCAGGGGAGACATAGTGGACGGCAGGTAGTGAAGGTCCACCACTTTGTCATCTATCTGCCCTCATCCTGTCCATGACAATCCCATAATGATAATGTTGTTTGCACCTGTGTATGGCATAGTTATTAGGTGATTTGGAGGAAAAGTGCTACTTTCACTCTTGCTATATTGAGACTTAGCCAGAAAGGAAAAGTCGATTATAACTCAATTTTGAGAAAAGAACTAATTTCTTCCTCTTATTTCCTTTCACCATGTTGCTTTATTTTTTTAAAAGTATTATTAGAAAATTATAGATTGTACAAAAGCCTCTTCCAGATGCCCCACCTACCCACAAATGATGTTTCTGGGCAGATCTAACCCTGGTCTGCTTCCGCCACAGCAGCTTCTCAGTGTGTGGTCCTAGGAACTCTGACTTTTCTTAGAAGGCACTTGTTCATCACAAGGGCTGTGGTTCTGTACTCAAAGCCTTTTTTTAAAATTATTGTTATTATTTTGAAATTGTATTCCTGTTGAGAAAATAATACAGATTGAAAAATGTAAAAATCTGTTGTTTCCAGTGGCTCTAGAAATTTCTGGAGTGTTTTTGCTAACTTGTTTCCCATCTGCACATTGCTCTTACAAGGGGAAACAGCAGTTTTATTCAGAAGTAACATTTTAATCATTCTTCTTAGTGGGAAAGCGGATAAAGTATGTTCTGCAAACTAATTCATCTCAACTTTGGTAGAGAAGCTCCTGTATTTTGACATGAAAAAATACATGGAGGAAGAACATGACTTACATAGTACATTTTTTTATACTTCAAAAAAGCATTTGTTTTGAAAGTTGGTGTTACAGAAAGGGAGAGACAGAGAAAGCTCTCCATTCCCTGGTTTACTCCCCAGACGGCTGCAATGGCCAAGGCTGGTCCAGGCTAAAGCCAGGAACTTCTTTTGTGTCTGCCATGTGAGTTGGCAGTGGTCCAAACACTTGGGCCATTTTCTACTTCTTTTCCCAGGCCACTAACAGAAAGCTGAATCAGAAGTAGAGCAGCCGTGAAATGACACCCCAATGGGATGCTAGCATCGCAGGCTGCAGCTTTACCTGCTATAGGATATCATGAGCCCATCTTCTCTTTTGTGAAAATGTCTTTTTATCCTCAGTTACAATAAAATAATGAGGGCCCCCATTTGGACACTGGCTCATGTTCTGGATGCTTCATTCCCAAACCAGCTCCTTGCTAATGTTCCCTGGGAAAGCGGTGTAGAAGATGGCCCAAGCTCTTGAGCCTCTGCACCCACATGGGAGACTGGAAGAAGCTCCTTGCTCCTGACTTCAGTCTGGCCCAGCTCTGACTGATCTCTCTGTCTCTCCCCCACTCTCTGTAACTCTGCCTTTCAAATGAAATAAAATAAAATAAATCTTTAAAAAGTAAAGTCATACACAGTGAACCTGGGATCTGAGAATAGAAAAATCCCAAATTCATGTAAGCAGGAAGGAGCTTCATCTATCTTGTTTACTTGCTGTTGTTTCCCTGGAACCTGCCACATACTCTGAGAAATAAAACTGCCTTTTGTGATTTTTGCCAAGTCTTTGATTTTCTTAAATTATGTTCACTTTGTACATTAAGCCAAGGGTGGCTGCATTATAAACTTCAACAGATAAAAGGGAATTCAGTGGTTGAGTGAGACAAATAAAGCCTAAAGACTAAAGGGAAAGTGGTAGGGAAAATTCCCTCTATATGCCAGTGCCATTAAAGTATTCCAACTGTTTGCATCTCCTCAGGAGCACTCACTGTGGGCCTTGTGCGACAGTGTCAAACAATCCACGGACGAGATCGGACATGCATCCCTCCTCGGCTTCCCCCAGAGTGGATCACCACACTGTTTTTTATCATCATGGGAATCATTTCATTGACTGTCACATGCGGTTTGCTGGTGGCTTCCCACTGGCGAAGAGAAGCTACAAAATATGCTCGATGGATAGCATTCACTGGAAGTAAGTAACCCATGCTTACTAAGTTTGTGTAGAAGGCATCTCACTGGTATTTTTGTGAAGATAATCAAGAATCAATCAGAAGGACTCCATAAGCATCAAAGAGCAGCACTGGCGTACGGCTGAGAGGCAGACCGTCAGTTCTTCAGAAATGCTCACCAGACCAGCACATCTGCAACGTTAATTGCTTTGTATGAAATGCTGTTTTAATGAATTTTACTTTTGTTCACTTGTGACATAAGCCAGGTTTGTGATTCAAGTTACCAACAGCCTCATTCTTTTCCTCTTCCTGAAGGTATTGGTTTTGTCTATCAAAAATAAAAAGTCTAGAAAAATACATAAAAATACATAAATCAGATTCACTTTTTGATATCAGCTTTGAGTTTCTGCTGTGTAATGCTGTGTTATCTTGTGATCATTAAGAAATCAATATATATTAGACTATTTAATATTTATCATCATTTCTTACTCCATTAAGCTATGCTTAAGGATATGGTAGATTTTTTTGTATTTACGTATTCTCTTACACTTTGCAAAACTGATTTCATTTCAAAACACATTGAGGCTTATCACAAGTTAAAGGAAACAAAAATGCACAAAGAAAAGCTGTTTCAGTTACTTTGCTTTCCTGTTTCCTTCTCTCTAAAAGCCCAACAGACATTTGGCAATATCTGCAAGAATATTTTTGATAGTTCAAACTGCAGAGAAAGCTTCTGGCATCCAGAGTGCTGCCAATGCACAGGACAGCCTCCCAGGACAAAGACGTGTCTGGCCCGTACTGGCAATCGTACGCTGATGAGAGAAACCCTGCCCTAAAGATATGGGATGGCAGTGCCTAGGCAAAGTGCTGTGGGATTTAGCATTGAACTTAATGCCCTGAGATCACTTCAGGTTTGCTTACGCTTGAAAAGTAAATGTTGTGACACAGTTTACTTTCACTTGGTAATTTCATTTAGAAGCAATATGATTGTGATAATAGTCGCAAACATCCTTATTAATATTAAATATTTTTTTCCCCCAAAAAAGGCTGTAGGATAGTGATTTCTCTTCATGAGTCTGTGTTCTGAGGTTCCTATCTCTCTCTGAAACAATGGGTATAATTTTGGCTTTTTTGTTAATTTTATAACTATGTTGCCTTTAATTTTTTTTTTAAAGATTTATTTATTTTTCTTGGAAAGTCAGGTATACAGAGAGGAGGAGAGACACAGAGGAAGATCTGTCCACTGATTCACTCCCCAAGAGGCCGCAACAGCCAGAGCTGAGCCAGTCCAAAACCAGGAGCCAAGAGCCAGCTTCTTTCAGGTCTCCCACACAGGTGCAGGGTCCCAAGTCTCTGAGCCATCCTTGACTGCTTTCCCGGGCCGCAAGGAGGGAGCATTCTGAATGGGAAGTGGGGCCACAAAAGTGACACCCATATGGGATCCCCAGGCGTGCAAGGCGAGGACTTTAGCCACTAGGTTACCATGCTGGGCCCGCTAATTTTTAAACTTAGATTGTGTGCCTTTCACATCAAAAAGCTTCTCTTACCTGTGATAAGTAAGATGAACAGGTTAAGGATCCTTCTCGCATCACAGGCCTTCAGGTAGTTCTTTTTTAGAGAGTAGGGTTAGGAAGCAGTTGTAAAGACAAGATTGCTAAATTAAACGGTGTTGGTTAAGAGTTTAAAGATAATTTGTTTTCTTTGAAAAGCTTTTTGTTGATTTTTAAAGATGTACTCACTTATTTAGTAAAGAAAGTGACAGAGAGGAGCAAGACATCTATGGCTCTCTTGCCAAATGGCTGCACTGGCCATGGGCTGAAGCCAGGAACCTGAGACTTCACCCAGGTTTCCAGTGTGGGTGGCAGGCACCCAAGTAGTTGGGCCATGATCCCCTGCTTTCCCAAGGACATGAACAGGGAACTGGCTTGGACTGGGTCAGCTGAGGAATGGAACCAACACTCCGATATAAGATTACTATGAGTGTTACAAGTGCCAGTTTAACCTGCTCTGCCACAGCACTGGCCCCGATTCTTTATTTTTAATTCACAAATACTGTCCTTTTCAAGATAGCACTCATTCTTTAAGGAATAAGCAACTTTTAAAAAGGATTTGGTGTTTGGATTTAGTGGAAATTTAGGAAGACATACTTTGAATACCAAAGATCTAAATCATGATTTAGTGGAGTAGTATGAGTCAAAGAACACATTAAGGAGCTGTTGGTTCTTCTGACCCAAAAAGGGGAAAGAATTAGGATTATCTTTGGTTTTTACTTCCCTTTGATAGACAGATTAACAATGTGGTTGCCCCAAATAGAGTGTATTTTTCCTTTATTTTAAGGTAAATAACTTTTGAAGTAGTATGTGGATATGATATGTGAGTCAAAGCTTGTGAAAGTTTAGTCATGTGAAAAGAAGTCTCATTTGTGGCCTCGTTACCCTGCCATCCGACTGCTGTTAACTAATTTCTGGAATTTCCTACTAGAAGGTTTACTACACATGAGAACATAGGGATGTGTGTGTGTTTTATCAATATACATTATAAAATTTTATACTCTTCTTGATCTTTGTTAACTTAATATATCAGGGAATGAATTTCATGTCAGTTAAAACAGCTTCCTTCTGGTCTGGTTTTCTGCCCAGAGCTGGTTAATTGGGGTGGCTGTTCTGAAAGGGATTGGGCTCCCCCTAGTGTTTCATTCAGCCCTTGAAAAGGGGAGCGTTTTCTGATGGCTTTGCACCGTGAGGAAGCATTTCACAGAAGAGAGCCCTAGGTGATGGGACATGCCTGCAGGGGGTAAAACGAGCAAAAATGAGTTCCCCTTCTTCAGTTCTGACTTTAGTTCTGTCCTTTTCCAACCTGATTTAGAAGCCTCTCCATTAGTTCATCTGATTTCTTCTGTCACCCAAAATCTGCCATGAAGGGTATGAAGTTCAAGTCTTTTATAAGATTACTTAGGACCCAGAACTTAACCTTCGAAGGATGATACTGTCAGCATTAATAGCATTGTAATATCTACAGAGCTTCATAGTCAGTCCTCAATAGCTTAAAGGAAAACTCATCTACCTGCACTGAATCTCCGTAGAACAATAACCTAACTCCTTAGATTTAAAGCCTAGGGATAGATTGAATAGGGGCTTATTGCCTTCTTCAAATTTCAGTAAGCTTTTCCTTCCAATCTGGGAAATATTTAAGTTTTGAAAATCTTAAAATCTAGCCACAGTCAGTAGTTCTCCACTATAAAGAATGACTTTAACGGTCGAAGTAAGAAGGAAGGCATGATGTTGGCACATCAGTTAGCAAAATGAACAAATTTAAAGTTCCTTGAGATTATTCAGAATTAAGAAAACTTTTTAAAACAGTAATCTCACCTATTGTGTTTTATTAGATTGTATGTAACTATGTAGATTGTGGCTTCATTTGGTCACCAAGCCAAGTTAGGTCATAAGAACCTTTAGAAATTGGTGGCAGATAACTGACAAGTGAGGGTTGGCAGCACTAATGGTTATTTGCTGTTAATGATGAAAAGGCTAAAACTCATAAACTTTAATGCCTCAAGTTTTCCGTTTGTTCAGTAGTAGTGGCTGAAAGAATCCAGGTCAAGTTGGTGTGTTACTCTGCAAATGTTATTTTTTCCTATGTTGCTGGAGCCCTTCCATCCAGGAAAGAATTCTAGAGGCCCGTTAAGGACTCCATAATAAATCCTGTCAATTAGCACCTGCAAAACATAGAAGTGTCAGCTGATATCCAGTGCTCACTCAACAGGCCTGGGGATAGTTTTTTATTAGAATAAAATATCTCATGCAAAAATCTCTCTTTTAGCAATGGAAAGCTTCAACTTTTCATAGAGAGTGACAGTGATCTGTATTCACATTCTGTATATTTTTAAAAACTGTATGAAAACTTGACCAGTATGCTCTCAAAAAAGTAAAAATATTTTCTGACAAAAGCTAGCGTGACTGCAGGTAGTTGGTGTTCATTAAAAGGAACATTTGATAGCACAGGAGAGCACATTGTTTGCTGTAATCCTGGCCTGTGCATGTAACTGTACCCAGACACTGAGTTTTCTAATGCCTTTCTAGAAACGTTTTAGCAAACAACGTATTTCATTGTGTTGAAATATAAAACTCGGAAGTTTCCCACTCTCCTCCTTGTCCTAGCACCCATCCCCGCTTAAGCTTTCTGCGTAATCAGAAGCCTGGTGTTTTTTTTTTTGTTTGTTTGTTTTTTTAAGGAACATAACCCATTATAAAAGATAACCACTCTGACAATTTGCTAATCATTCCAGAAATTGGAGATTCTTTTTTCCAGCTGACTCTAATTCAGATAGATGGTACTTGCTAGTTTACACTTACCTAAGAGGAGCAGAGAACGGGCAGAGTGATTATGACGATGACAATAACAGCAACATGCAACATTTATTCAGCATGTCTGTCAACCTGGCACGATGCCAGGGCTTTGGGTTTTTTTTCCCCCATCTTCCTAGTATTTTTCCCATTTTCAGAAGGAAGACAAGGACATAAGATTGCACAGCTAGTAAAGCCAGAACTTAAATCCCTTGTAGAGCATAAAAGTTAGTATCCTCAAGTACTGTTCTTTGTGTGGGCAAGAATAATGTGTGAGTATATAGTAGGTTTGGATAAGACCTTTTTTAATGCTAATATTTGAAATCATCCTAAGCTCATATTAAATGCTAGCCCAGCTTTTACTGTATTTACTTGTTAGGCTTCAAGGATTATCATGTGAGTGGTAATAGATGCAACTCTTTTGATAAGTAGTCAATGTTTAGCAAGTTTGACCATGTTGTTAACCCATAGATAGCCCTTCTTGTTATGCCATAAACTTCCCTTGTACCAAATTTTCATTGTTTTTCTAAATCACCAAACCATGTTACTAATGTTGTGTTTTGGTTTGTTTTACAGTGATCCTTTTCTGTATGGCTGCCCTAATATTTCCAATAGGATTTTACATCAATGAAGTCGGAGGTCAACCTTATAAATTACCCAACAACACAGTAGTTGGGTCTTCATATGTACTTTTTGTCTTATCAATTTTCTTTACAATAGTAGGACTTTTATTTGCTGGCAAAGTTTGTTTACCAGGCTGATGAATGTCTAAATTGCTTGACTCTTACTGTTATTTTATTCTATTTTATTTTATTTTTACTTTTTGGAGGGTGGGGAGGACAAAGGCAAGGCATCTGAGCAATCCTTTCATAGGAAGGTGCTTAGATGAAACCGATGCTAAAAAGGAAAGTATGCGTTGATTTGTTCTCACTATGCACTTTGGATTTAGAAAAAGAAAATGAGAGCCTTTTACATAACCAAATACAACGTTGACTAAATCTCCTGAGCATATTCAGGCAGTCAGGTCTGCACTGTGATGGCAACGTAGTGAAGGAGATGCTTTATTCTGAAAAGCACGTGGCCCTTTGTGACTCTGTCGTTCCGTTTTTAATGTCTAATGATTCATTTGAGGAAAAAAAAAAGTCTAAGTATTTATGAATTATGGTGGACCAGAGGGATGCAAGAGAAGTTCATGTGGGGCTGGCCTCACCTCCTAAGAAATTAGTGTTCACAACTTCCTTGTAATGGTTCCAGCCTTTGGCACCAGAGTGGATTGCCATTGGAAACTGCACCATGAAGCCAATAGATCAAAACTTGTTTGCTAAAATGTATGTAAAAATTCTGAAATTCCCTATTCTCTGTGTACAAAAAAAAAAAAGGGAGAGAGAATTCAAACACTAAGACACATGTTTGGGGTGGGTGGGTGGGGAAAATCTTCCTTATATTTATATAAATATATATAATATATATATTTTGCTGATGCATTATACAGTGTGTATATTTGTGTGTGTGTGTGTGTATGTGTGTATAAATTTATATATGCACACATGCAAACAGTTCCTGGAAGAGAACTCTGAATGCTCTGCTAGCAAAACACTGTGGTGTGCAAATCTAGAACTCAGTAGAAAAAAAGCCATTTATCTGAAGGCTGCATAGTGGAGAAAGTCTTCAGTTTACCTCATTCTTTGTAGCAGCCCTTGATTTTAACAGGTTTTTGTAATAGGTACAAAAATCCCATGCCTTTCTAGGTGCAATTTTAAGTTAAGCTAAAAATTCTTTGTAGGGTTAATTTATTTGTGTATGATAGTAGAAGGTAAGATCTTGTCAAACCTTATGATTTGGGGAATCTGACACTATTTAAATTATTGGAAACTGTTTATTGTACAGAGATTCTTTTTTCTACTGGCTCGGTCTGTTACATTAATGATGCGTTTTTATATGTTCAAGCACACAACTTTACATAAGTACAAAGCTCACTAGTAAAATCAGCCTGTTTTGACATTTGCAACACTAATTTCACTCCAGCGTGAAAAAGTTAAATTTATGTTCTTTTCTGTAAGCACTACCTGAGCAATACAGTATTTCCTTTATATGCTCTACATATGACTTTGCTAAAAACTAACATTTTAAAATTTGCTTTAAAGGGCTGTATTCAACCCACAGCTTTTAAGTTTGTTCCCAAAAGAAGCATTACAGCTAATCCTTAGACTCACAGATAGTTGAAAATACAGTGTTTCTCTTCTCCACATTTCTATGCCTTTGCATCAAGGCTTAGGTTTGTTTTTGTTTGTTTTGTTTGTTTTGTTTTGTTTTACTGGTGAATCTTAATAGAGAATCTTCTGTTGGGAATGTGGGGCAGAAGATTGTCTGTTAGCTAAGCTTTTCTTCTTCATAGTGAAATGGCAACCCAAATGTCCCTTCCAGTTTAATGAGAGTTCTGTGTAGCCAATCTTCTCACAGCTAGAAATGAACACATTGTTTCTAAAAAAACTACACTGTCATGTGTATGAGGGTCACTTTGGAGACGGCCCTCCTCCTCAGATAATCAAAGTACAAAATGGAGGAGTTTGATGTGTTTCACACTGGCTTTTTCGATGCTTGTATATCTTAGGGTTAATTCTGCAGTATTTCAAGAGAGAAAATCTCAATGTTTTTTGGCTCATTCAAGAGCTGGGGGAGAGATGAATCCACCCTGTGGTGCATTCCTTGATTGTTTTTGGGAGAATGCCATCTTTTCCCTTCCCATTTGTAAAAGAAGCCTTAGAGAAATCCTAAAGGAGATTGTTTTCCCCAAGTGTTATGATACCTAGTCAGTTCCAAGGAAACCACTGGATATATTCTACCGACATTTGGGTTTTCGTCTTCCAGTTTGATTGGATTAGTCTTCAGTCAAATGGTTCACTTTGAAGGAAAACTTTGGTTGTCACTATTATACCACTGAGGTAAAGTGTTAGCAAAGAATGGTCTAAAGTAATTCGTGATATGACCAAGAGCTTTTCTCTTCCAAAAGATGAATTTTATTGTAAATAGTTTCTCAAAGTATTTTTAACTGGATCATAAGCATGGGGAGAGAAAGTTTCTCAGCTGCTAAGAATTTCCCCACTGTTTACGTCTTTCACTTACAGTGGTATTGCATATAAGATTACGGAATTTAAGATTTTATTTGTATCTCATTACCCAAACCATTAAAATGTCTTTATTTTCGTCGCTGTCCTGAGGTCCGGTGCCTGAGAGGCTGAGGGGAAATTCCCCCACGGCCAGCTAGCACTCTAACCCAGAATTAGAACCATCCCATCAAGTAGTATGTGAAGTCAAGTCTTTGTACTCTTCCAGACCAAACAATGAAATGGACTCATTCATATAAATTTCTATAAATCCTGTAAGTGAAAAGCTAGACAACTGCTAGCAGTTGCTTTTAAACAGGTCACTATAATAAGTACCGCATAGTACAGTATTAATTTATAGCAGGAATTCATATCTTGTAAACTGTATATAAAAACACTGTTTTATGGTGCAATCATTTGTCAAAACTTTTGTCTGTTACATTGTTTCTAGAGTGTGTGCATTACTCTCATACCTAAGAATATCACTGTAAAATCTGCTGAAAACTTTTTAGGTTTTATTTGCACAAGACTGAATTAGTTTGAATTCTTGAAAGCTCCTATTGAACATGTCTAAACATCTGTAAACATGAAAAAGTCTTCAGTTCATTAAAAGCAAATGTTTCAGTATGATTCTTTCCAAAGGTGATCCATGTTCTATGTTGTTACTGTGAGTATGTAATTCTTCTGACTCTTCCACCTCTTACAAATCTAGTTTCTGTTTCATTTGTTTTATTTTTGAAGGAAGGCTCTTTTTTCTTTTTAATGTTCTAGATGACCAAAACGCTTTATTGGTTTTTACATGTTTGCCTAAAGCTTTGATATCCCCACTTGATGTTCTATGAATTTACTAACCTCTTAAATAATAAATGGTCCTGGTGACAGTCTGTTGACTTAGAGGAGAGGCCATGAAAAAGTATTGGAAACTAACTTAGCATCTACTCTAAGCTATTATTTCTGCATCGTGGGCTTCATGGGAAGACCATGTTGCATTTATTTTGTCTTTATTAAAAGACTACTAGCCACAAGTGACTATCGGTTTGGTAATTATTTTATCAGCCCACTTTGATTTTGAAAAATTAAAAATTACATTTCCAATTCAAAATAGTAAGTTGTCTTTCAGAAAATTTTTGAAGGATAAAAATAACATGAAAGAAAAAAGTGGCCTGTGTAGGTAGCATTTCTTACACGGGACTTTTAGTTGTATCACCTCAAGAGATTTTAAAGTTTGTGATCAAGGTCTGTGTATTTTCCCAAACTTTATTAAGAATTGTTTTCTAATTGGTTATAACATTTTTCAATTAATAGTTTCAAAGCAAATTGTTAATACAACTGTACAAAATGAACATAATTTTCTTCACTTGTATTTTTGTTATTGAGCAAGTTTATCAAAAATAAATTGTCTACTAAAGAAACTAAAAAGGCTTTTATTACTTTAAGCTTTTATCAGAAATTTCTTACGGATGTTTCACACATTCACACACTGACACTTTGAATGTCTCTTGGATTGGTTTTGTTGTTGGCATTGCATTGGGGCGGTAAGGGGTGGGGTGATTCTCGCCATCCCATCTTCCAGTCCCCCTCCTGCTTCCAGCTCACCTCTATGAAAGAGATGCCATTAATGTTCTAGGATGTGGATTAGGCCATGTTTACCATTAAGAGTTGCTAAGCAGTGAAAGACCACCCACATACAAGGGGCTCTTTGTTCTACATCTTTTTTTTTTTTTTTTTTTTTTTTTTTTTTTTTATGGCTTCAGGAAACCACTCTGGAGCTGTTCAGGCCAGACATTTTTTTCTTGTTTCTTCTTGGCACATAGACCTAAGTCCATCTTTGCTTCCAGGTCAAAAGGTTGCAGCTTCTTTTTTTGTTTGTTTTTTGTTTATTAGTTATTTTTAGGATATAGCTTCTAAGAGCTTAAAATATGGATTAGAGGAGCATTATAGAGGCTCTTGCATTTTATATTTATCTGTGTGCCCTATCACAGCTTTGCCATAGTTCTCTGGAGGTATTGGGATTGGCTAAATGATAAAATATTTCCCTTTTAATCTCTTTATTGGTTTATTCAGGAGCCTGACAGGGAGTTGAAGGATGAAGAAATTTTAAGATTTAAATATTGGGTGCTGGGAAGTAAGGCGTCTTCAGAATGTGCTTTCTGATCCTATTTCACCTGAAACTGGGATCTCCCAAGACATAGGACTTTGAGTGCTGTAACTTGGAAAGTTCTGGGAAAACTGGAATGAATTTGACCACACCATCCAAATCTTGTCTTGATTTATTACACAGACTAGAGGTATCTAAAGGATTCTTGTCTTGTAAAGCTTGATGAGTAGGTCAGTTGTAAACTGCAATGGTAGACATCTGTTTGTTTGAATGCTATTTCTCTGAGTGACACCTTCAGAAAAGGTAACCAATGACTTTAAAAACAGTAATACAGGTTCAAAAATATCTTAATGGCTTTCCATCTACTTTGTTCTAGCCACTATATGAAACAGTTACAGGAAACTGAAAAACACCAAGACTATATAGGAGTATGAGTTTCTTTTATGCCAAGTCAACTCTTCTGGTTCACAGTTACCAGCAATAAAGGTAGTTATTTATAATGATATTAAAGATAGAGGCATAATATTACATGGGGTTTTTTTAAGCGTTTTAATGCTTTTCTCGGGAGAATAAAACACCGTTAGGTGATATTTTCAATTACGTTTATTTTTCTAGATCAGCCCCAATTGCAGTCATAGACTGAGACCACCTCAGATGAAATTTCAAGGAAAGATGACGTTCCCACAAAGTCTCCTCCCTGTCTTTGGACACAGACGAATTGGGGGTAAAAAAAATGTGGACTTGAGGAAGTTCTGGAGCCAGCTTGCTCCCTGCGTCCTCAAGACCAATCCTCCCACATTGAAGGGAAAGAAAAAGAAGAAATTTCAAGAAAATGTTTTTTTATGACACTCAAAAACTTTTAGAAGTGAATAAATTTTGAAAATCTATGTACGTTTCCATTTTCCAAATGAAGAAGTCAAGGCTTCTGAAAGGTTATAGTGACTTTGCCAAAGTCACATAGTGAGGTCTCAGCTGAGTTCTCAGCATAGGAAAGAATATCTTTGACAAAAAGGCCTTGGACCTAGGAGAGATAGTCAAGTTCTGTGAAAATACTCAGTGTAAAAAAAAAAAACTGAATAAACAGATTTTTCCTTTTTAAAATAATACATCTATAAGTTAAATATATATATATATAGGAAATTAAGTTCCCTCTCAAATAACTTAAGAGATAGTCATTAATTTATTGGTATTTGTTTAATATGTCAGTTTCATTGACCTCCTTAGGATTTCCCTGTGGACTCAAGAACGCTTATACCACTGAATTCCTAGCGCTTTAACATTGTTACTTACACAAGGAGGACCAGGATGATGCAAGCACTGTGTTGACCCCGAGAGAACTCTCCGGAGGCTTCATGAAACTTGTGGGTTCTCTGCTGTCTTGAAGCTATACATTTGGTATGTTTGCAAAGACTTGGTTCTGCCAAGATGGTTTTAGTTATTTCTGCTGAAAGGAATGGACTCAAGCATTTGAACTCATTTAAACATATGGTTATCCCCTAGTTGGCCATTTTATGGCACTTGAGTAAATATTGCCAATCTATTTGGCTACTATTAAAGTGATTTCTGATTTATCTGTCAGGGCAATGATGACCCGCCCCTCCCCCCCCCCAAAAAAAGCTGTCTATTTTAAACTGAGAATAACAGATACAAACTTGATCTTACAGCAATGCTAGCTGTCCTTATAGTGCTTTACACTCCGTGACTAATGCAAACACAGGTAAGGAACCAAAGATAATCCTTTCTGTGGTCCATGATAAATTGCTATAGGGTGAAAAGCAAAATTCACAGATGCAAGAAATCTTAACTGCCTTTGTCTTGTGAGCTACAAAATGTAATCTCATCCTTACATGTGCCACTATGTTACCCCATTTTAGCTTTCAGAGTCATAAGTGACTTTTGTCCTAAGTCTGTTGAAGAGAAGAAAACAATCATGATTATAAACTAGATAAAAAGATTTCCTTTTTAAAGTAACACATCTATAAGTTTAAAAAAGAAGCCAGAACAAAAATATGGGAAATTAAGTTCTCTCTCACATAACCTCAGAGATAATCATTAGCAGTTTATTGGCTGTTCTAACAGACATTTCACTGTTTTTCAGTTTAATAAAAACAAGATCATGATTATATGCATACACACACACTGTCTTGTAACAGTTTTTGACAGCAATTTTTCTGCTAGTGAATACAGTGCTTCCTCACTTTAAAAGATACATATGTGCTTTTATCTGTACATACATGCATGTATACATATACACATACACAAGGGCAATTTAAAAAACATGGAAATGGAATTAACCAAAAAGCTTATTTCTGATACAAAAAATGTAAAGTCCGTGAATACCAATAATACTCTGTTTTGTGAACTTTTTGAAGACCTCTTATATGAATGGATTTCAAAAAGTTTTGTGCCAAAACAATTTCATTTTCTGTATTTATTTAAAAACGCAGAGTTATAGAGATTTTCCATCTGTTAGTTCATTGCCCAAGTGGCTGCAATGGCCACAGATGGGCCATGCTGAAGCCAGGAGTTTGTTTTGAATCTCCCACATGGGGTGACAAGGGTCCAAGGACTTAGACCATCCTCCACTGCTTTCCCAGGCACATTGGCAGGGAGCTGGATCAGAAGTAGAGCAGCTAGGACTTGGTGCCCCTGTAGGATGCCAATGCTACAGGCAGTGGCTTAACCTCTGGCATCACAACATCAGCCCCCTTAGTTTCACTTCCACATTTGGAAGTATCTGTGTGTGTGTGGGTGTACATTTTCCTGTTTTAACATACATTTAGATTGTCTCCAGATTTTTGCTATTATGAACTTTAAAAAAGCTTCACAAGTATCATGACAACTGACATTCTTACTTAAGCATATAAACTGCTCTATTAAGGCAATTCGTGTTTTCAAAAGTATTGTGATTAACTGAATAGTGGCATTCAATATCTTTAGAGGAACTCACATGAAATCTGTTGTTACACGATTTTCCATTTGTTTTAATGCATCCTCCTCCTGTGAATTGAAAGATGTTTATAGACTATAAAGCTAAGGATCAAAAGGGTCAACAACTTACTCAAAAGAGCTATCTAGCTAATAACTGGTGGATTCTAGATTTTAAACTTAGGTTCCCTGACTGAAGATCTAGGACTCCTGCTGTCCCACATTGTCCGTTTGGCTAGTCAAAAGGAAATAAAAATAGCTTGTCCCAGTTGCGAGATTCTTTGGCTCAAACATGGGCAGCTAAATCTATGGCTGACTCCTTTTGGATGTGGAATGCAAATAGCCATAAAAGGTAGTCCTTACTTAGAAACTACTTGTGAATAATACCTACTTTGTTGAAAGAAAATAAGAAAAACCTATTTGCATTCATGTTTGGCCTTCCATTATTCACCTTTTACTGTCAGAGCTTCTGTGTTGATTTTACTGAGGCTTCTTGTATGATTTGAGATTGCAGGGAGTTCCCTAAAGAAACTACTCTGCTCTCCCCTCCCTTGGCACTTTAAAGTCAACCAGATCCCTCCTGCCATGTTGGTAAGAATTGGTTATTAGGGTACCAATAGACTGTACAGTGGTCCATAGCTCAAAAGTAAGGAAGGACCCTTCAGTTGTCACCTCTCTGCACATGACTCTTGAGACATTAGTTGTCCCAGGGGGTGCAGAAGTATCCCTGTGCCTTTCCTTCCTTGGAGCATGATAGACTTTGCTGGGCTGGGGACACCTATGGCTGTGGACCTTTGTCTGAGGTCTTGCCATCTCACCATGGTTTTGCTATCAAGCACTGAGCAGGCTTCTACTCCCTTGGGTTTTTAGCTCTCTAATTTCATGATCTCTTGTTGGGCAAATGCCCCCTTCACTTTTCCTTTGGAGGCGTGTTTGCCTACCACTCACACCCCCTTTCGTGGATTAAAAAAAAATTTTTTTTCCTTTTGGAAAACTGTTCTTTTTCTGCCTGCCAGCCATATGGTTTGATGGGATTCATTTTACCCACTAACTCCAGAACTAGACATAAGCCACTTGGCCAAATGGAATCATTGTGATTGATTAAAGAATGAGACTGGCATGACCAAGCCAAACCTAGAATTTGGTGGACTTTGTGGGAAATGGGTGTTCTTTCTTGAAGTTCTAATTGATAGTTGGGTGGGGGTTGGGAGAGTTTGGTGCTGTTGATGTCCAAGTCTGTCAGATGAAGAGCCTACCTAAGAATCAAGCCATCAACAGAAGAAAAGAAGCTGAGAAATGGAGACAGTTTTATTAATAACATTTTAGCCATTGTGTCAAACCATGTGTGGGACCAGAGCTATTCCTGGATTTTTCTGTTATTTGATCAAATAAATTTCTGTTTTTCCTATTTGAGTTGGATTTCTGTCTGTTATTAACTGAAAGACTTGATACGCTTGCACTTTCCTCTCGGCATCAAACACCTCTTCTGCCTTGTCATGTCACTTTAATCTTTTACTTAGCATAGGGCCTTTACAAAAGACAAAAACTGTTAACTTGAGATTGCTTCCTCTCAACAAAAAGCACCTGCTCCTACTTTGAAATGAAGGAAAGAAAGCAGCACAAATTGATAGCTAAAAAGTATGTCCCATTGTCCTCCTGTGTGCTCTGATACCTTTGGGGTCAGTCATGGCCTGTATTCAGAGGTGAGCTAAAAAAGATCATATGTTACATGGGGACGTGAGAGGGGAGGGTTAGAATACCTGTTGGAGCCCCAATGTCTTGAGTGTCTTAGGATGAGTACTGGGTGTAGCACTTCAGATATTGCTTAGGTTTGCTTCAGTCCTTCATGGGAGAGCCCGTGTTTGAGTGCCCAGCTTGCTTCCAAGCCCAGCTTCAAGCTGATGCACACACGGACAATGGCTCAAGTACTTGGGTCCCTGCCACCCATGTGGAGACCTGGACTGAGTTTCAGACTTTCTGGCGTAGACCTAGACCAACCCAAGCTATTGCAGGTGTTAGGAGAATCAGTGAATGAAAGAGTTCTCTTCCTTTCTGTCTTTGAAATAATTTTTTTTAAGATTTATTTATTTTTATTGGAAAGTCAGATTTACAGAGAAGAGGCGAGACAGAGAGGAGAACTTCCATCTGATGATTCACTCCCCAAGTGGCCGCAACTGCCAGAGCTGAGCCAATCTGAAGCCAGGAACCAGGAGCTTCTTCCAAGTCTCCCACACGGGTGCAGGGTCCCAAGGCTTTGGGCTGTCCTCAACTGCTTTCCCAGGCCACAAGCAGGGAGCTGGATGGGAAGCGGGGCTGCTGGGGTTAAAACCAGCACCCATATGGGATTCTGGGCATGCAAGGCGAGGACCCTAACCACTATGCTGTCCCACCGGGCCCTGAAATAGTTTTTTAAATATTTTGTTTATTTATTGGAAAGTCAGATATACAGAGAAGAGGAGAGACAGAGAGGAAGATCTGTCTGTTGATTCACTCCCCAAATGGTCGCAACAGCCAGAGTTGAGCTGACCCGAAACCAAGAGCCCAGAGCCTCTTCCAGGTCTCCCATGTGGATACAGGGTTACAAGGGCCATGATTGACTGCTTTCCCAGGCCACAGGCATGGAGCCTGAT